>NC_139042.1:181625735-182225735 GCF_965140915.1 Aythya marila | reverse complement strand
TTTAAAATAAAATCCTTAAAATGGATTTCTAAGCAGCAGAAAAAAAAAGATGTACATATTACAGGAAATAGGTTTCAGAAGAGCAATATTAATTTATAGAAAACACTGAATAGTTTTGGTATGAAAAGATAAGTGCTGTATATGCAAAAAATGGGAAAGAGATTTAAGGAAAAAAATGGCAGAGAGAAACAGAAATAGAGAAGCAAATATCTCACCTTCAATAGAATCCAAAAGAAAGGAACCCTACAGCACATTGTGGTAGGTCAAATTCAGATATCTACACTGAGAGTTGGCCTATATAAGAAAGCTATATTAAATTTGTTTGCAAATCCATAACATAGTGTTTACTACACATTAAGTAGATCAAAGACAGTTCACATACACAAACAGCAGTTACTATCACAGCCATACCACTGTTAAATGCTGGATGTTTTCAAACATCTGTTTGTACTGCTGAGCATAGGACTCTTCTTCCTATTGCATCTGAACTATCCCCTAGACACAAGCCCATGTTGCCTAATGTGCCAATTTAATCTTCCATTACAAAATATATATAATAATAATAATAAAATTCTCCTTTTGTTCCTTTTCCTTTCTTTGTTACTATCCAGTTTCTTCATGTGTGAGCATCTGAGTATTTCCTACAATTCTGTTTTAAAATGACTGACTTGTTTTCTCATCTTTGATCTCCCTTGTGTTAACCAGCCTCCTGCTGGTTCTATGTTGTTTCTTGCCATCGAGGAATAAGCTAATTGAAAGGGAAACTGTTATTCTTATAAAATGTTGAAAAAGCTTTAATTTTATTTTTTCTTTAAAAATTCCTTTTAATTTTTATAGTCCCATTACATGAAGACCAAAAATATGAATTAAGTTTAACCTGATAATGAATCTATTTTACATCAACATCCAAGTTTTGGAATCTGTTAACTGAAATTAAATTTCAGTTAATCAGATATATTGATTATTTCAATTCTACCAGAAATGCAGATGCTGCAAAATCTCATTTTTGCTGTGATTGTTCCTTTTCAGATACATTAGTTATATCCAAAAAACATGAATATAAAGGAAGCCTTTCTGTTTATCTTCTATTTAGGTTAGTTGTGACAGTTAATTGCAATATCAACATTGCTGCCTTGTTACAAAAGTCATTGATTAAAAAGACTTTGAGAAAATATGTTGTTACAATTAATTTAAAAATTATCAGTTTCTTAAAAATATGATACAACATATCCAACATATCATAACTCCTTTTTATAACTCCTTTTTTTTTTTTTTTTTTCTTTTCTTTTTAATTAAAGAAAGGAACAGGAAGACACAGAGAAGAAGACTTCCTGCCAGTTAAGATCTGTGTATCTCCCATCCCCTCCCCTTCCATCTCCCTCTCTCTTTTTCTCTCTCTTTTTCTCTCTCTCTCTCTAGTCTTCTTTCACATCCAGTTGCCTTATTTAAAGATGTCCTTAAGCAGAACAAAAGAAATGGGTTCTTGAGCAGAAACCAAAATTGAGGGCCTCCAGACATCTTGAACTTACTGCTTATGCTTCTGAATGGTACAGCACTGTGGAACACACATTGAGTTTTCTCATGAGTATAATTCATCCTGTGGTGCACTTGGTTTAATAAAAGATTGAATGAGGTGCTTTTTTACTGCTAAGTCAGACAAACCTGCCAAAACCATAATTTTTCTCAGAGACTACTAGGTTTTCTTGTTTTGTTCATGCTTTGTTTCCAGGGAAATCCACATTACTTTGTCTCACAAAGCTGGGCAGCTAGTAATACCTAGACTTTTGGTACTCCTTTTTTTTTTCACATACAAAAGTTTATATCCTATGGAAACACATAAATCCTCAGCTTCTGTACTTCCTGGCTGCAGTCTTACCCTCTCTCATGTGCAGAACACAAGGCAGAATGAGAGCAAGAGCCTTAGAAGAAGGAGGGGAAGAGCAGAGCTATACCAACACATGGGAAAAGAGCAGAACCAAGAAGTCAGGACATGCCACCACAAGGGGTTAGCCTGAACAAACATGAGTGAGGCAGCATATACAGTCTACTGATACAAGGCATATGATCACTTAACAATTGCATTCTGACTCTGTTTTCTATATCTGAGAATAATTCCTTATTGATGTAAGCAACACTATAATATGTGAAGATTATTTATTTATCTTTTTGTTGTTGCTGTTGTTTTTATTCCCAAATGCTGGCAACTAGATTAGCATAAACTAAAATTTCACATCCTGGAAGTGCTGAAGTAGTGACTAGTTTTGGAAGTTTATGAGCAGTGTGAACAGATTTTTTTTTTTTGTTCTGTATTACAGCGATACTAATAATGAAAAAGAAAACATACTCCTAATTATATTGTACTGCTTGTGCTCATTATTTTTTTATTTGCCTCAGGTGGCTGAGGAAGTAGAATTTCACAGATCTTTGAGATTTATTCTTTCAGTACTCTGTTTGCAATGGGGCCTATAATCAGAATTGCTACAAAGCCCTATAAAAATGCTTTTCTATATGAGATTTCCTATTGAAATTTTTATAGGAAAAAAAAATAATTTTCTAGATAAAAACTTTTTTTTTTTGTCTGAATCCTAAACATTTTGATGATTGCATCAATTCCTTCACAAAGCAACATGTTCCATAAAATACTAACTACTTTTTACTATTTTTTTTTCTCCTTTGTTTTTGTTCTTCCTTTTTTTTCCCAATCATCTATATAAAAAAAAAAGACAAAAAAAAAATCTCTCAAAGTAAGCAATGTTACCTTGGGTCAACTAATATTGTCAAAGTTTTTTTTACACATTGCAAGTTTTGTGAAACAAATTAGAAAAGTATTTCTATGCCTTGTTATTTGGGCAAGAGGAGAGCTCCCCTAAGCTTATCATCAAACGTTGGCAGATAGAATACCCTTATCTGAGTGATTCTACTACCTACCATTCTTTGTATCTATCATTCAAGTGTCTCTAAAGGAACAAGGGCATTCCTTTCCTGATAAGGCAGCTCAAAGTAAGTTATTCTTCATTTCTTTATTGTCAATAAACAAATAAATATTTTTCTTCAAATTATTGAAGAATTATTTCAATTCAAAATATTTGAATTATGCTGTACTTTCATTTTAACCTATTAAACAAGCTCCTCAACATAATTAATACTAACATTTCTAAATATTCCAAATTATATATATTTTTTTACTTATGCACGTGTTCATCCAGATTTTTATTTAACTGCATACGCATACCTGAACAAAGAAGAAAACATCCTGGAAGCCATTTCCAAACCTATTAAGAACAAAAAGGTGACTGGCCATAGTCACTGTGAATTTGCAAAGGGGGAAATAATGCCATATCAACCTAATAGCCTTCTAGGAAGAGATGACTAGCTCAGCAGGCAAGGAGAGAGCAGCATATGTTGTTTATTCCAACTTCAGTGAGGCTTTCAACACTATCCCCATAGCATCCTCCTAGACAAATTGATTACGTACAGGTTATGTAAGCAGACCGCAAAATGGACTAAAAACTGGCGTAACTGCTGGGCTCAAGGGGCTATAATCAGTGGCATGAAAGCTATCTGGACACTAGTGACTCTATGTGCCCAAGGGGTAAAACTTCATTAATGACTTCAGACAATGGGACAGAGTGCATCCTCAGCAAGTTTGCAACTGATACAACACTGGAAAGAGTGGCTGATACATCAAATAGGCAGCTGAGCTCCAACACATCCATTCTCTCACTCCCACTCCTCAAGAGAAAAGGGAGAGCAGATATGATGAAAAGGGCTCGAGGGTTGAGAAAAACACAGGGAGATCAATTACCAATTATTGTCACAGGCCAAACAGACTCAGCATAAGGAGATTAATGTAGTTCACTGCCTACCACTCACAGACTAGAACTTTGAGAAACTAAAAGCAAAAAAAAAAAAAAAAAGTCCCCCCTATCCACCCTATCCTACATCCTCCTCTACGAGCAGTGCTGGCGAATGGGGAACAGAGGCTGCAGTCAGTCCCTAATGCTTTGTCTCCGCCACTCCTTCACAGTCACCCTCTTCCTCTGCTCCAACATGGGTTACTTCCTGTGGGATTCTGTCCTTCCAAAGCTGATGCTGCATGGGTTTCCCACAGGCAGAAGTTCTTCAAGAACTGTTCAGACATGGGTCTGTACCATGGAATTCACCGATCAGGAGCAAACTGCTCCAACACAGGTCCCCCATGGGCAGCAGCTCCTGCCAGATAGCCTGCTCCTGCATGGGCTCCTCTTCACGGGCTGCAGCTTCATCCCAGGGCCTGCTCCAGTGGGGGTTCTCCATGGGAAGAAAGCTCCTTCAGGCCAGGTCCACCTGCTCCACCAGGGGCTTTTCCACAGGTTGCAGCATGGAGATCTGCTCCATGCTGGACCCATGGGCTGCAGGGGGACAGCCTGCTCCACCAGATGCCTCTCCACAGGCCACTGGGGAACTTCTGCTCTGTGTCTGGAGCACCTCCTGCCTTCCTTCTGCACTGACCTGGTCTGCAGGGCTGTTTCTCAGCTCACCCAGCTTATTCTGTGTAGCAATTTTTTCCCTTTCTTAAGTCTGCTCTCACAGAGCTGCAAACAACCAGTGTCACTCACTGGCTTGGCTCTGGCCAACAACATGTCCCTTTTTGAGCCATCTGTAAATGGCCCTTATCTAACATGCGGCAGCTTATGGATTCTCCTCACCATGGCCACCCCTACAGTGCTCCTGCTACCAAAGCTTTTCCATGTGAAACCAATACAGACCTTGACAGGTTAGAGAAATGGGCAGTCAAGAAATTCAAGAATGGGAAATGGCAAGTCCTGCACCTGGGGAAGAACAAACCCATCTACCACTACAGTCCTGGTCTTACTGAATGGAAAGTGGCTTTGTATAAAAAGCCCTGTGAGGGTTTTGGAGGATAATAGTTTGAATGTTAGCCAATAATTTTCACTGTATAGCAAGTAAGGCCAACAGCTTCTCTTAGACTGCATTAGAAACAGCATCACATCACCTGCCCATCAAATGCATGTGATCCTTCCCTTCTCCTCAGCACTGGAAAGGCCATATCTGGAGTGCTGGGTCCAGTTCTGGGCTCTCCACTCAATGAAAGACTAGATTAGACTAGAAAGACTAGATTTCCTAGAGCGAGTTCAGTGAAGGGCCATGAAGCTGATGAAGGATTTGGAGCACGTGAGCTACAGGGAAAGGCTGAGAGAGAAGAGATTGTTCATCTTGGAGAACAGAAGGCACAGGGAGATCTTCTCCATGTCTATAAATAACAGTGAGGGAGAAGGAAAGAAAGTCAGACTTTTCTAAGTAATGTTCAGTGACAGGCCAAGAGGCAATGAGAACAAACTAAAGTAGAGTTTCCTTAATGTAAGCATAATAAAAAAGTCTCTTGTTCTAACTGTGGTCACATATTGCAACAGATTGCTCAGAGACATTGTGGAGCTTCTGCACACCCACCTGTACACTGTCCTAAGAAAACTGCTATAGCTGTTCGTACTTTGAGCAGGGGAATTTGGGTGAGTTATCTGCAGAGGTCCTTCCCAAAGCCAGCTATTCTATGATTCAGTTACAGTTTCAGTGAAGAGCTCATTACATTTTTTTATTATTATTATTTTAAAAAAAGTAAGAACCCCAAGGCAATGACTTCTCCTGATCAATGACACCTATCAGGAGGATTATACATTGGTAACAAGAACAAGCATAGTTTAGTTCATTCTCTCTTCCTCTTATTTTATCCTGTAAAAACTTTCATTCTGATTCCAGACAAGGAAAAGTTGTGTGAAACAAAATACTTCCAAGGCCTGCATATGAAGATGTTGGCAGGGCTGCTGACTGCCAGCGAGATTTTTATTTTGACAAATCTGCACAATATTGAGAATATGTTATCCCCAGGCATTGAACATAACAATTGAAGAACACTTAGGCTGTCATGCCTCTCTTAGATATATATTCTTAATTTACTGAAAACCATGTTTTGGATACTGTTGCAGTTCTTCCCATTACTAGTACCTGGAAATCAAATCTTGATGTCAGACTATTACCTTTATTTTGAATACAAGAGAAAAAATATGTCACTAAATGAAATCAAACAAGAAGGTTTGGTGGCTATATAAAATTCCTTTCTGTCTTCCTAGACAGAGAGGATGGTTAAGTTTGTGAAGGAGTCAAGAATCACTTATGTTTTAGAAGTCCTATTCATCATGAGTGAAATTCCTATCTACAAAGGATTAAACAACATTCTTGGGGCATTAATATTTGAGCTCTGATTCATTCTTTCATGCTTTTGTAAGGGTCAACATGCAAAGTGGTAAACTGAGGTATCAAAAATAAAACTGCTACAGAGACACCTGTGTTCCATACAGCAAGGGGATCTAAGATACCATACTGAAGAGTCTTCAGCATTCGTAAACATTATACTTTGATCTCTGATTAATCTCACATTTGTCTCTAATTAATCTGATCTCAGATTAATGTCACATAAATAGATCAGCTACTGCTATGAACCATTCCTGATGATCATTAAGTCCCAACTCCAGCAGGATCCTCCCAAGGTTATCTGTGATAATCCCCTGTGCAAAGACAGTATCAGCAACAGCAGTGTTGTTTCTGACAAATAGTTGCTTGTTCTGTGTTAGCAGCGGTCCAGAGGTAAGATTTGGGACATTTATTATCCATCTTCTTTTTCTTGCCTTTTCTCACACTTGCTGCATCCAGGATACAGTCTATCTTGGATATTTTCCCATCGTGACACAATTTGTTGTTGTTATTGTTTACTTTCATTTTTCTCAGATAGCAGGAATAAAATGTCAGACCATAATGTTATCATACATGCACCAGACCAACTGTCTATATCTTTTCCAGTTAGAAACTGCAGTAAGCAGTTCCACTTTGCTGATATCCAAGACCTCCCACTGTACTTGTGTAACTTGTGTATTTTGCTTCACTCCACTATATGACCCGGGAATGTTTGCTTCTTTTCAGAACATGCTGCCTTCACAGCAGCAGGAGAGACTTCCCAAGAAATCTGTTCTTCGGCTTCCTGGTTCCCTTCCTCTTTCCATAAGCCTTTTATGCCTTTGAGAGATGGAATCATATTGATTCTTGATTTTAACTTCTCTTTGAATAGCTTGAGTTCATTTAATCTTTCCCTGAAGTTCATGTTTTCTTGACATTAGATCATGCTTTTTGTTCTCCATTAGACATTCTCCAGTCATTCCACGTATTTTTGGAGACAGGTATTCAAAACTGGATTCAGGTCTTTGGGTGGATTTCCCTTTTATCTGTTTGCCAAGCTGAGAAATTTTAGGCCAAGTGATGACATTATCTTTTAAGAGCTAGCACATTAAATATTAGCATATGAACTTGTGTTTTGGCATAAATATATGTTTATGTTTATATATATTTATAGTTATATTTGGTCTAGTAAAAACAAAACAAAACAAAACAAAACAAAACAAAACAAAACTTCTGCTTTTATCTTCAGTTTTACTCTAACATAAACATCCAATACATTTGTACAGCATATTCTCCCAAATATCACAATTATACATGTATGGCCTTAAGCAATCCATTTACAGCAGAAAGCTGGTGGTCAGTCAGTATTTTACCCTAAGGAAAAACACTTCAACAAGTGACCCTGAACTTCTTCAAGTAACACAGTAATATGCAGAGGAAAGAAAAAAAAAAAAAAAAAAAAAAAAAAAAAAAAGAAAAATAATAATAATAAAAAAAAAAAACTGTCCAGAGCCCAGCTGTCAAACTTCAATTCAGGAGCAAATAATTTCCAAGGCAGGAGTTATCTATCAAAACGGCAGTCCTATACTCAAGGAAATATATCTGATCTAAACCTGATAGAGTGTGAAATCAAAGGTTTTGAATGGCTACTCAAGGGAAACCAAATACATTTCTATTGTACTGCAGTACAAATGGTATTAGTAATGGGTTGTGGCAGGACAAAGGGCAACTGAATTAAATACCAAGATCCAACATGTTAGCAATATCTGATC
This sequence comes from Aythya marila, assembly GCF_965140915.1. Taxonomy (NCBI): domain Eukaryota; kingdom Metazoa; phylum Chordata; class Aves; order Anseriformes; family Anatidae; genus Aythya; species Aythya marila. The sequence continues at coordinate 182,217,735 of NC_139042.1, read as the reverse complement.
AAAGAAGTTTAAGATGACACACTGACATCACTAAAATTATCCCTATAATTTTTCTTATTAAGTCACTGATTATCACTTCACTTTGTCTCCATCTCATCAATTTATTTGATAGAAATAATTCATCCAAAAATACCATCAGGATGTTCTGCCCATAAAATTATTATGAAGTTAGTTGAATTAGTATTAGTTGAAGACTCTTCTAACATTTTAATACTGTGAAGTACACGGTCTTTACAGCTAATGCTGTCATCCAGGAAGCAGGTTAAGTACTGACAATTGTTTACTTTACCTGTCTTTTTGAGGAGCTAGAAGTTCAAACTGAGTGTCTTAAAATACTAAATGCAATGAGAAACAATAATATATAGCAGCTGTATGATTATTAATCAGCTTTTATAGGAATCTTTTAAGTGTGGTTTTAAATACAGATGAATTTATATTTTTAGGATAGTGCTGAGTAAGGTTCTTTTCCTTTGCTTCTATGCATTTTTAAGAGTACACAGCTCACTAATCACGTAATTCTGGACCAGAAATACCAATTTCAAAAGTAATTAGCTTGTTAAGCATTTTAATGGTTAAGCATATGTGTCTGCAGTTAAAGGATCTGCAATATCTGAATCACAGTGGAGAAAAAGATATCTAGTTATATTTTATTCACTGTTATCATTCTTGTTAAACTGACATATTGTTACACTCAGGATAACTATATTGAAATATTTCTGTATTAGAGTTTTCAGGTATAAAAAACAAGTCACTTGTACTTACTTATATTAGAATTCGCTTAAATATTCAATTATCATACTATTAATACTATATAAATATATAGACATTTTTTCAGCTATTCAGTTAGAAAATATATTTTTAATAATATATTTTTAATAAGTATCTTTAAAGCAATTGTGGACATGCTTTAACACATGAATAACGTTATGGAAAGGAGTTTCTGGAATGTTTGAGCTCTTGTTTGAAATTATTATTTGATATGGTCAAATTTAATATGCCATGAATTAACATTGTAGAAATATGTAGAACAGTGTACATATTATATTTATTTTTAGAATTACACCACAGTATTAGTGTCTTATGACAACTACAAATTTATGGCTGAATATAATAATGACATAATTTTAACAAATTTATTTCACTGGGACAGCAAAAGTGAAGAGTTTATTACTATTATTATTTTATTTTTAACATATTATTTTTTATTATAGTATATAATTAGTATATATACTAATATTTTATATATTATTATTATATTATTATAATTATACATTATTTTATATTATTTAATTTATCTATAATATTTATTTATATTATTCTGCTCATCTATAATATTTATTTATTTATTTTATATTATTTTATTTTATTTATTTATAATATTTTATTTTATATATTATTATATATTATTATATTAATATTATTATATTATATATAATATAATATTAGTATATATTAGTATATATTTTATACTATACTAATATATATTTTGCATATATATTAGTATAGTATAAAATTTTATTATAGTATATAATTATATATAATTTTGTTTTTTATTATTATTTTTTATTATTTTTATTATTATTATTTATTATAGTATATAATATAATGACTGTGAAGAACCCTAGAAGGTAGAACTACAGGATTAATACATAATGTTCTTGCCATATAATGTCTCAGAGAAAAAATAATATATTAATTGGTGGTTGGAATTTTACAACATACATATCATCTACTGGAATTTTACAACATATATATCATCCATTGCACCACTGTTAATATTCAAAATCACTGCCAGAAAATGACCTGTATAATAGTGGAATGGAATCTTTTACAACAAAGACCCATTATTATTCCATTTTTTCTTTCTTTTTCACACTACTATTTAAAATCAATATTACAAAATTAAAACAGCATTAGGAGATTCATATAAGCTGATAATATGAATATTCCTGAATGAAATGTAGTTGTGCTTCCATTAAAGAAAATGGTAGTATTTTAATGATCATTAAAATGTAGTCATCTTTGTAATTATCTGTAGTCATCTTTGAATCTGTAGTCATCTTTGAAACTTTTGGAAGGTGCAACAGCATCATCAACTGGTTGGATGTTAGACCCTAACCTCTGCACAGTTGTATGGTACCATTCATTAGGTTACACTCCAATAGTCTGAGACAAACATATCACAAATTAAAAGGTCTGTAGAGAGAGATCGAGATACTAGCCTTGATAATTTCCTTAACTGAAAAATGTTTGGCAAATAAATAAATTAATAACTAGGTATCAAATTATTCCAATTCCTTTGTTCATTGGCTGCTGAACAATAATGTCATCTGCAAAATCATGACAGTTTAAATTAGAATTCTAAATTACAATTCTAAATTAAATATTTAATTAACATTTTAAATTAAAATATAAATTAAAATATTTGAATATTTAGCTCAGAAGTAAATAAATGTTTATAATGGATTTACTCAATTTTTCAGCTACCCCAATTTTTATGTAGTGAAATAAATTTTTTTGTTTCTGACCAAAAAATATATATTTTAGTCACTGGCTGAATATTGTTTTTTCAATTTACCATTCACTGCTCATCGTCCTCCCAAGCCCCCTTCTAACAACTAGAATGGAAAATAAAATAAAAATACAAAATCTCAAAATTATTTTGTCCAAGAAGCTTAAGAACCACTCAGTCCCATAGAAATTATGATATCTCTAATACTGAGAAGTAAGTGCACAACTTGTTAAGCAGAACTTCATGAAGACCATCTTCTAGCCTTGAACAGCTGACTTGCCTGAAGTCATGTAAGGGATAATTTATGTCATCTCTCTGTTTCTTTTGCTTTTTGCTTGACTTTTCACTGAGATTTTAAAACTTCTCTGGGATGTGTTCTGAACACATCTTTTAAACATTCTGTGGAACAATTTGGCCCTTATATAAATTGATCTCTCTGTGTACCACCTTTTTTACAAATAGCAGTATTAGTATCATTACTGAATAGCTACTATCAATAGCAGCTGTTATAAATAAGAAGTATTCCTGCTGCAACCTTCTTCCTCCTTCTAGTGTTCTGTCTTTGTAATAACTTTTAAAATGATGGTTTCTGTAACATCTGTTAGGTCTTTGTAAAGGTGGCATGGAGATAAATGTTCTGGAAAGAACTATTTTCTTGGCACTGATACATGAACAATAGTTTATTTTCTGAATGCACAAATGCTTATTTTGTTGGTCTTCCTGTTTTCAACTACACCCAACAGATTAATTGAAAAGACTATTTATTTCTACAGGTCAGTCAAGACATGTTTCCTATAATATGGCTGAATAGTTTACCTGCTTTCTGGAAGCTGGTTCTAAATTTTCCTCAGTCCGTTACAGAATTTTTGGTGCTATTGGCATCTGCTGGTATGATAGATACTAAATGGTAATCATTCCTTTTACACTCTTTAGTACTTGAAATGCAACAACTTCTGCTTATTTGTTGATGAATACTGCACCACTCTTTAGGTCTTCCATGACAAATGTTGATTCTTCTCCATGCAAACACCACACACAACTATTTCACAAATATTTGCCTTTCTTCTCATCTAGGTATCCCTATTGTGTTAAAATATTTGTCTTCTGAAGCTATTCCTTGCTGAATAAAACTTGTGAGACTTCTAGACACAGTAGAATATCACTATGCAGTGGTTCTGATAGCCTTCATATTTTTAAGATAAACTTGGGACTAAAAGAAAGATGCAGAAAATTCAATCTCCAGAAATGTTAGAAACTGTATAACACTGAAAAATATATTCCCAGGTAAACAGCTAAAGAGAGGTCAGAGCTTCTTGGGACAGGAGTTCTGGGAGTAATTCCTCAATGATACAGGTGAATTTCATTTCAAGAACTGAAGATTTGATTTTGTATAATAAAAAAGCTAATTTTTAATCATTTCATTAAAATGCTTCCTGTCACAGGAATGCTGAATGTTTCCAAAATAAAAACAACTGTATGACATTAATGAAGACTGGAGATCGATAGTTCTTCTGAAATGGAAAACACAATAAACCTGAACAACGATATAATTGTAGCAATATAAAGTGTGTTGAGGATATTAAATGCTTTTCAAGATTCTACTTATCCCTTTTAAGATGTTCAGTGATCCCAGAAAAATTCTAAATCACTAAAATTGCTTTTCAATAAATACCATCTTTGTTGAAAATCAGTGCTGTGCAAGTTTATTCACAGATCAATCTGGAAAAAAAAAAAAAAAAAAACAACAAATGCAAGTTTTATTCAATTCAGTTTTTTAATTATTTAAGACACTGAATTTTATTATACTAAATTTGGGTGATTGAAGTATACATTTTTATTCCAGAATAGATGTATTTTAGGGTAAAGATGGTCCCCCCTCCCCCCCCCCCCTTTTTTTTTTTGAAAGAGAGAAAATATGCATATATAGATGCATGTATAAATGCTGATCATGGATATGTTTTCTGATTAAACATACATAATTTACACAGAGTTAGAACATGCGTTGTGAGACTGTTAACATAAAACATGTCCTGTTAACATAAAACAACTTTTTTGAGAATACATGATGGTACAGCACGATAGCAAATTTTTGTGATTTTTTAATGCAATTTCAGAAGAAACAAAAATAAATAAATAATGTTCTGGTACACTTAGAATATGTTTGTCTATGTTTAAATACGCTCATGAGTATAATAGCTGAAAAACAATTTTAGAATCACTAATAGTATAAATGGGATTTCAGGTATCCAAAATTTAGACTCTAGATTAACTAAGTTGTAAATCTGGATGGTGAAGTTATTTTATTTTAATATTTATGCTACCATGTGCTTTCTGGAGACAGAAATATTTTCTAATTTTTGTTTTTATTGTTTTATTATATTGTATTATCATTCTTGGGCATATGGCTCTGGTCCTATACTACACTAAACTGCTAAAAATTAGATTTCAGCCATCAAGTCATTGATTTGCCTTGCCTTGAAATATGTTTCTGGGAATCACCACTGTCCAGACACAGCACTTCTGGGAATTAAATCACAAAGCAGCAGGTCAGATAGGTACATATGACTAGGGATAGAATACATATTCAGAGCTATGAATGTTTCTTTCTTGCTATGCAAATAACACATTCTGAAGACCTAACACAGTCAAGACATAGAAGCTTAGCTTGCAAGTGTACATGGCAAAATCTTAAGCTTCTTGTAAAGTATAAATAAGTCAATCTATAAACTAATTTAACGAGGATTGTACATCATCAGCAGAAAATACATCACTTAGGACAAATGTATTTTAAATGAGGATGCCAGAGTCCATGACCAGACACAGGAAGGATGCACACATTGTCTGTTTCTAATCACTAACATGTCTGCCATGTCTGCATAGGGATATTTTTCTTTGGTTATTACAAAGTGAATCATGTGTGCTGTCCAGACACACAGAATGAGAAATACTTTGGGCTCTAGCTGGCAATACGGAGGACATAAACACTTACTATTCTGGGTGAGGAAAAAGGATATTAAGAATAATTTTCCTGTGGCCAGGGTTAGGTCTGCTCCTTTCTGTATTCATTTTATGTCATCTGGGTTTAGTATTTTTTCCTTCCACTATTCTGAATACGTATCTTATTTTATTCTCACATGTAATTATCTCTAACATTAATAATTTGCATAATATGCTTTATATATACTCCCTTTATGTTTAGCTTTATAAAATCATAATTATGGCTTGGTTGCTATGTCATCATACTGTGATATGCCTATATCTGTCTTCTCCTATTATCTCTATAGTCTTTTAATAGTAATACCCTGCTACACTTTATCCTCAAATCAAATTACAGAAAAAAAAAAAAAATATATATGTATATATACATATATATACATATATATATATATAAAAAGCTAGGAAAACAAAACAAAACAAAACCCAAATTTTCATTCTCCTGGAAAATTCTGTTTGGTGCTTTGTCTTGTAGTGTGTCTTAGTTTCTTAAAAACCTAGAATAACATATAGATTTTATAGCTTAGCTGTGTTTCTTATATATAAAGATGATGAAAAATCCTTCAAGTAATTAATTTGCTGTGCACTTTTAAATATTTGTGATTTATCAGGTAAATAAATAAATAAGATAAAAACTAATCACTTCCATGGTGTTTAGGATCTAAAACATTTTTATGTCACACTCATTTATAAGTACATCTCAAATTCACTTCCCATGAAAGACTGGAAGTTTTAACATTTGCACTGAAATGACTATAAACTTCTCCCAGCACATCTGCCAGGCACCAATTTTTGTCTTTATCTAGCACTCTGGATGCTGGTATAAGAGACATTACATGAGACAAAAATTGCACATAGTAACAAAGAAATGTTAGAAAAATATTAAAAAAATCAAGAAGAATATATGTATACCGGTTTATGAGGGGAAATGCAGTGTTGAAAGAGAAGGTTTGAGGAACTTAATGCCTTTTTTTCCTCAGCCTTTATTAGCAACGCTAATTGTTCTCAGGCACCTTTAGTATGGTCATAGGGAGGTAGATGAAGCCCCTAAAAACTATATATCACCTCCTCCATATTTTGAACATTCCTAAGTCTATGGTGCTGGATGGGATCCATCTAAGTGTACTGAAGGAGCTGGTGTAAGTGCTTGCTAAGCCACTTTTAATAATTTACCAGTAGTCATGGCTAATTGGGGAGGTCCCAGTTGAATGGAGGTTAGTGAATGAGACTCTAATCTACAAGAAGGGCGAGAAGAAGGATCTAGGAAAATACAGGTCTGTCAGTCTAACCTTGGTTCCAGGAAAGGTAATGGAGCAAATAATCTTGAATGCCATCACACGGCACCTACAGGTCAATTGAGTGATCTGGATGAGGGGATTGAGTGCACCTCAGTAAGTCTGCAGGCAAAACAAAGTTAGGCAGGACTGTCAATATGCTTGATGGCAGGAAGGCTCTACAGAGGGATCTGGATAAGCTGAATCAATGGGCTGAGTCCAATTTCATCCCATTCAACAAGGTTAAGTGCTGGGTCCTGCTTTTGGGTCATAGCAACCCAATAAGTGGTATAGGATTGGCAGGAAAGTTGCTCAACAGAAAAGAACCTGAAGGTGCCAATAGACAGGTGGCTAAATGTGGGCCAGGTGTTTGCTCAGGTGGCCAAGAAGGCCAATGGCATTCCAGCCTGCATCAGAACTATCGTGGCCAGCAGGACTAGGGAAGTGATTGTTCCCTTGTACACAGCACTGGTGAATGATGTATTTCATTATTTCATTTCAGCACCTTGAATGATGTATTTAGTTTTGGGTCCCTCGCTAGAAGGATATTGAGTTGCACCAGCAACAAATTTGGTGATAGGTCTAGAAAAGGAGGGTTATGAAGAGTATCTGAGTGAATTGGGTTTGTTTATTCTGGAGAAGAGAGGCTAAGGGAAGACCTTGTCACTCTCTGCAGCTACCTGAAATGAGGTTGCAGAGAGGACAGTGTTGGTTTCTTTTTGCAGGTGACAAGTGCTAGGATGCCAGGAAGTGGTCTCAAGTTGCATGAGGAGAGGTTAGATTGGCAGGAAGAATATCTTCACAAAGAGGGTGATCAAGCATTGGAATGGGCTGCCCTGTGAAGCGATGGAATCCCCATCCTTGGGGATAGTTAAGAGACGTGGACTAAGGGACATGGTTTAGTAATGCAACTGAGTAGGTCAGGTCGATGGTTGGACTTAATAATCTTGAAAATCTTTTCTAACCTAGATTATTCTATTATTCTATGATAATATAGAATCAATACATGTTTTACATGTATTGATTCTATATTATTTACAGGAAGTAAATATTGATTCTATATTATTTACAGGAAGTGCTAAAATGAGACATTAGCACTGTGGGGTCTTCAGTTATTTCAACTACTTTCTTTTACCTCTTTTTTGTCTAGGCAGGATTACTGCTTGATTTTCTTGTGTGTTTCAAATGCAAATTTAGATGCAAATTCTCTCAAAAATAGGCCAAGATTAGCAACACCCCGACAAAAAATGTGCAATTTTCCCAAATTTGTAAGCAAAATCACAAAAAAAGATAGCTTTCTCTTGGCTAAATTTGAATCCCAACAGTGAATGCTAATGTCATTTGTAGTAGCTGATCAAAAGGTTTATCTGATTTCTGTTCTCTGTCCTGAGTCCACCATCCCATTAAATATGAAAATTGTTCTCAGTAATGCAGAGGATAGCATGTTATTCCAGCTTCCATTACAAATTACACCATCTTTCTTCTTGGCTCTAATGAATGAAAATCATCATTTAGTTACCTGAAGTCCCTTATGATATACAACACCGTAATGTATCTTTGATAACATGCAGTAGTTTTCTGTCTACTAGTACCATCTGGCATCAGAGACTCCATTATTGCACTGCAGAGATTTGTATCATAGAGAAGTGTCACATGCAAGGCATTGTTTCCTTTTCTGTCTAACAATGTGAAGTTGCCAAACCAGAGACCTTTCACATCATAGTCCTTCCCATACCTTCATTCTCCTTGTTTTCAGTGGACCAACATGAATCCAAAAAGTGGCTCTCTAGTATCTGGAATAAGGCAGAATGATTATGAAGGCAGAATGCCACAACATGAAAATGGTTTTGCATTTATTTGGCCAAACCCCTGAAATTTTGCTCAAGGCTACTTACAGATGCAGAAAACAAAGACAAAAAGAACCCTTAGCCAGATGGAGCCTTATGGAATACTAGCTCTATTTTATGTAATTTTTAGTTACTCACGAAGAAAAACAAAAACAAAACAAAAACAAAACAACAAAAAAATATATTTTTAATTATCCTGTTTTGTTTTGTTTTTTTTTTTGATGTGTTATGGTTTAACCTTGAGAAGAGAATCAGAAAAGTAAAAGTGTGAGAACTTATTGGTGGAGATAAGCAAAATTTACTAGGTAAAGCAAAAGCTGCACACAAGCAAAGCATAACCAGAAATTCATTTATTACTTCCTATTGACAGTTAGATGATCATACATTTCCAGGAAAGCAGGGCCAATCACACATAATTGTTCCTTGGGAAAACAAACAGCACCACTCTGAACATCCTTCCTCCCCCTTCTTTATCCTGAGCTTATATTACTGAGCATGACATCATACAGTATAGAATATCTCTTTGCTCCGTTTGGAGTAGCTGTCCAGGGTATGTCCCCTCCCAGCTTCTTGTGCATCACCAGCCTCCTTGCTGGCAGGACAGCATGAGAATCAGAAAAGTCCTTGAGTCTCTGCAAATACTCTTCAGTAACGACTAAAGCATCAGTGTATTATCATCACTATTTTAATCAAAAATCTAAAACACAGAATCACATGAGCCTCTGTGAAGAAAATCAACCATCTCAGCCAAAACCAGGACATTGTGTTATTTTTATTTATTCTTCCTTATTCTGCCACAACCCAGAAACAGTTACTAAACATTTCTGAAAGTTGTTGCACATGAGAAATTTGGAAAATAAAAATTCTTCAGCAGAATGTTAAAGTTACAATGAAGTATTAGAGGTTATACAGCAATTTAAAACAAAACAGAACCTTGTTGCCCACAAGAGTTAAAGGATTAAGACTTAAAGTATAGTTTCCTATACAAAGCTGAAAAATGTGGTAACAGCTGGGGGATAATGATTGAGTATAAGTTTCTTTTATATGTTATTGATGGATTTTCTATTTGAACTGTAATGATGATTTTCCTGATGTTTGTACATTCATGAGTGCAACACTAAGCAATTTGTGCTAATATGGATTTAGTTTTGTACATATAATAAATGCATGATTACTGCAAGCCAAATATTTGCTCATTGCTGTGGAAATTAAATAATTTAAATTTAATTGTATTGTGTAGACTTTTTTTTTCTTCTTCTTCTTAAAGTCAATAGATACAATAGTGGTTAAGTATGATAGTTCGATCTAGCTCAGCAATGTGAAGTTAATAGGGATGGAATTCACTCCTCCAGTCTGGGGAGGCTGAGAAACTTCATTCCCTGTGCTCTTAATCACCTTTTTGGAAACTCCACAGTTCTGAGCACAAGGCCCTCGATAATTCATTTAGTTAGTGACAATATCTAATATGAACTACACAGTGATATAAGCTGTACCTCTTGGATCGAAATTTGCCTTGCAAAATTCAAATGTGCTTACAAAGCACATCTTCTCAAAATGAGCCAAAGTGGTCTTCTTAACCAGAGTATTCGTCTATGCAATCAAATCAACAAGATCATTTTTATAGGTCAAACATATTATTTTCTTTATATATAATGCATAATCTTTTTTTTTTTTTTTTTTTTTTTTTTTTTTTTTTTTTCCTATTCTCCCTACTTCTGTTTCCTCTGTTCAGCTTCATACCTTCTGAGTCATCTGACTTCTGCAATACTTTCCCTACATGGAAAGTTGAGTAAATGCATGGGAACCATAATTAATGGTCCCAGCAAAGTCAAAATGGATTACAATATTGGTTTGGGATCAGACACTGATTTCTTTACTTTCTTGGGTTCTGGGTATGTCATAACCTTATACAAAAAGATTTACTCCTTTCTTAAACATTTCAAGTAAGTATGAGTTCAACATCCTTCTTGATAATCTGTTCCAGTTGTGATTGCCCACTTATTAACATGCTATTGCAATGATGAATTTGTGTCCCTTCACCTTTATGTCACTCCATGTTTTTTATGACTTTGCCAGCAATAACGAAATAGTCCATCAGATATCCTTTTCATCTGCAAGTACTAAAACACAAAAATCAAGTAATCTCTCAGCCTTACAATGAGTTGGGAAAAACAGACAAACAAAAACTGTACTTCTTAGAATTCAAGGTGACTCTATTTGTAATTTCTTATTCATTTTATGTCCATACCTATAACTAGGTTTAGTAATTCATATATCTTTTGCAATGAGGACATAGTATTCAAGAAGACTGCTTTACAAAGTAGCAAAATCATTCTCTGGTTTCTACCAGATATTCCTGTTATACATCTTCAAAGATTTCATTAGTCCTTTTTGCTACAGTACCGTACTAGAGGCTGCTCTTTGGGACAGTAATAAACTGTGCTCTGTAGTTCCTTGCCTGAATCAGTGCTCTCCTACAATCTTCCTCTTTATATATCTAAACATGCATTCTTTGCTTCTGGATGATTTTTTTTCTAGATTTGGCTACATTATATTATATTATATATTTTCAGGTTGAGTTGTGTGTTTCCTTCCTGCATTATCTAGAATGGAGGGCTAGATTTTACACCTTTATTTCAAACACAGAGTGTAATTATCTACTGGAATATCTGAAGAGTTAATCGTGTCCATCTGTGCTGTTTTCTATATATAATTAAAAGGACATCCTGGTAGGGTCAAGAGCATGAATTTAAATCCCTTTGATAAATGAGATAAAATGCATATTTGGAATGAATAGTTCTGTTTTAATTAGGAATATGTACACTATTTTATGGGCCTTGAAAGCAGAAGCAAAATGTCCTAGTTGCTTTACTATTTATCTCTGTAATCATTATCTCCATGGGATCCACTGTGAAGTCTAAGGGTCCACCAAAGATGTAAAGCTGCTCACTAGAAGAGTCTGAAGAAGAGTTCAGGTCTCCCAACTTATGTTTTCTATGGAATATGCATCAAATACATGGTATAAGCAATTATCCTTGTGTTAAAAAGACCAGTTAAGATACAAAGTGAACATACTTTTTGAATCCGATCAAACTGCTCTTACTTACAGTCCTAGAAATGAAACACGTTCTTAGAAAAGGAATCCCATCACACAGTTAGGTATTATCCTTGCGGTCTAATACATTAACAAAACCTTTAGAAGAACTCCTGTATTAGCCTCAGAATTTCCTGTTCTCTTCATACAATTTATTCTCTTCATACAATTTATTCAGCTTGACAGTGTTTCCTTTTTTTTCTTCCTTTTTTTTTTTTTTTTTTTTTTTTTTAATAGAAAGAGAAGAAATAAAATAGAAAGATGTATGTGGAAACATGGGGAAGGAGAAAAATCTTCACTCTATTCCATTTCTTATTGGTATTTACCTTGAAGGGATAGCTACAAGCCTGAGCTAAGCAGAGGGGTAGATTACTTAATTGTGTAGCCATCTTGCGGCATTTAGAACATTCTCTATAATAGAAAACAGTGCTGTTGGGGGTACAACTCCCCCCTCCCTGCTAAATTCATCCATATAATTTGTATATATTTTTAAATTTTTAATCATAAAAAATTACTTTTGTGATTTTTAAATCACAAAATAAACATTCAGCAGTGCAGCCCAGGCCTGCTCTAGGAAGGCTAGAGGTTGATGTGTACTGAGGAAGATATAAAAGCTGACTCAGCTAGAAGTTCTCCAAGACACTTGGGAAGACCTTCTATATCAAGTATTGGCCAGCAGGGTAGATACTCTTGTCCCATGCTGGAGTTATCAACATTGGTAAGCTTTTGAAATGTGGTGGGTCTGTACCCATCTGGTACAGTTAAAAATATCCCTTCCCCTCTGTGTTTTCTGACATATAAGGGCACAGATATAAGGGGATGTAAGTAGAAGAGAGAAACATGGGCATCCTTTTTCTGACTCTCTAGTCAGAAGGTTTTCCACTGAATACTATGCCAATTTTAACAACATCACAGAGAAAGTAAGGAAAGCATTGGTCACCTGGCTAGTTAATAATTTCATTCATCAGGTAAACTGTAAAGATAGTAAAAGAAATCATTGGAATGTGTAATGGTAAATTAGAAAATCATCTAGTTATTAATAACAGATTATAAAAATTTTACATTTTAGCTAGTGCATGATCATTCTGCAACAGTCAAGGGAAGTACAGATATATCAAATGTCATCCTGGTTTTGAACTGTCAAAATATTGCAGCAGACCATATAATTTCTGCAGAATCCATAGAAAATCCTGTCATGAAGAAAAATCCTTCTGAGATTTGTTTTTCTTCAGGCAAAAATATCATTGATTTACAACCCATTTAGAGAAAACATTCCAGAAATACTTCTCATTTCCACATGATCACAGCATGTTTGATAGAAATGTATTCTTGAATAAGAAAATAACCGTTACTTAAGCAGCTTGCAAAGAACATATTTGTAATGTTTCAATAAAATCTATGTTTGATGCTTACTAATTTCCCAGTTCATTTTTGGATCTTAATGAAATTCTGTGGCATTTAATTTTAGTTTGGGAACTGAATTTTCAGAATTCTGCAGAATTTTCTGATGTGAAAAAGTTGGTTTTTTAAAACCATTTTTCTGACTCTTAAAGTTTCAAGCAAATACCATTTCTGGTAATATTTTAGTGTTTATTGACACGCTTTAAATAGCAAATACTACCCCTATAGTTCACAGCTGGCATTGGTCATTGTAAGACACTTTTCCACGATGAGATGTCACACTTAAGCAGAACAATTGTAGAGTAAGACCTATTTTGAATAATGGCATAAGACTCTTGGCCATAAATAATTAAATAGAGACTTTTTTTTTCTTGTTATCACTTGTGAAAGCAACTGAATTTCTTTGCTGTAAATAAAAGTTATTTGCTCTATGCTGCAAAATGATTAGGACAAAAACAATTTTGTGACCTGTAGCTTTGTGATGTCCAAAAAAAAAAAAAATAAATAAATAAATAAATAAATTCTCTGTTTATATCCAGTGGTTATGCAGCAATTCTCATTCATGAGAAATGAAGCACTGCTGTTTTGAAGTTTTTCTTTGATAAAGTTACATACATAGAATCATAGAATCACTCAAGTTGGAAAAGACCTATATGATAATCTAGTCCAACCTAGCACAGCTAAATCCACCATTAAACAATATCGCTTAAGTTCTACATCTACACATTTTTTGAAGGACTCCAGGGATGGTGACTCAATCACTTCCCTTGGCAGCCTATTCCAATGCTACACAACCCTTTCAGTTAAATACCCAACCTAAACCTCCCCTGCTGCAATTTAAGGCCATTTCCCCTCATCCTATCACTTGGTGCTAAGGAGAAAAACCCTATCCCCAATTCATTACAATCTCCTTAAAGTTAATTATAAAGTACATTAAATGTTCCCAGGAGCCTTCTTTTCTCTAGGCAACTGGAAAACAACTCCAGCTCCCTCAACCACTCCTCATAACACTTGTTCTCTAGACCTTTCACCAGCTTTGTTGCCCTTCTTCGGACATGCTCCATCACCTCAATATCCTTCTTGTAGTGAGGGACCCAACACTGAACACAGTATTTCAGGTGCAGCCTCAACACAGCCAAGTACAGAGGGACAATCATTTCCTAGTCCTGCTCGCCATACTATTTCTGATACAAGCCCAGATGCTTCTGGCCTTCCTGTCCACTCGAGCACACTGCTGGCTCAAATTCTACTGGCTATCAACCAATACCCCCAGGGTCCTTCCTTCCATGCAGCTTTCCAGCCACTCTTCCCTCAGCATGTATCATTGTATGGAATTGTTGTGCCTCATGTGCAGGACCCAGCACTTAGCCTTGTTGAAATTCATACATGAATTTCATACATGAAATGGTCTCAGCCCATCAGTCCTGCCTATCCAGATCCCTCTGTAGTCCCTTCCTATCCTCAAGAAGATCAACACTCACACCTAATTTGGTGTCATCTGCAAACTTACAGAGGGTGCACTTGATCCCCGTGTCCAAAACATCGATAAAGATATTGAAGAGAACTGGTCCCACTGCTGAGCCCTTGGGGGACACCACTAGTGACTAGCCTCCAACTGGATTTAACTCTATTCACCACTATTCTTTGGACCTGGCCACCCAACCAGTTTTTAACAGAACGAAGCAAACACCCATCCAAGCCTTAAGCAGACAGCTCCTGCAGGAGAATACTATGGGAAATGGTGTCAAAAGACCTGTAGTCTAGGTAGACTACATACACAGCTTTTCTTGTGTCTACTGAGTGCATCACCTTGTCGTAGAAGATCAAGTTTGTCAAACAGGACCTGCCTTTCATAAACCAATGCTGGCTGGTTGCCATATAAGAGCTGAGGGATGGAAAGCTCTTAAAATAATCTACTCCATTATCTTTCCAGGCACCAAAGTCAGACTGGCAGGCCTGTAGTTTCCCAGATTGTCCTTCTGGCCCTTCTTGTAGATGGACACCATATTTTCTAGCCACTAGTCAACTGGGACCTGACCTGATAGCCAGGACTGCTGAAAAATTATGGAAAAAGGCTAGGCAAACCCTTCCACCAGCTCCTTCAGAACCCTTGGGTGGATGCCCTGTGGTCCAAGACTTGCATACATCTAAGAAGAGTGTCACTAAACTTTTCCTCATAGATTATGAGGGCTTCATTCTGCTTCTTGCCCCTATCTACCAGCTCAGGGCGCTTTGTGCCTGGAGAACAACTGGTCTTGGTGCTAAAGACTGAGGCAAAGAAGGCATTAAATACCTCAGCCTTTTCTTCATCTCTTGTCACTATATTTCCCCCCACATCCAGTAAAGGATGGAGATTCTCCTTAGTCCTCCTTTTCTTGTTTATGTATTTTTAAAATATTTTTTATTGTCTTTAAGAGAAATAGCCTCATTAAGCTCAAGTTAGGCTTTGGCCCTTCTAATTTTGTCCCTGCATAGCCTCACAACTTCTTTGCAGTCCTCCTGAGTGACTCGCCCCTTTTTCCAGAGGTCATAAACTCTGTTTTCCTTCCTGTACTCTAACCACAGCTCTATGTTCAGTTATGCTGGTCTTTTTCAGCACTGGCTCATCTTTCATTATGTGGGGACGGCCTGCTCCTGTGCCTTTAGCATTTCTTTCTTGAAGAGTGTTCAGCCTTCCTGGACCACTCTGCTCTTCTGACTCACTGAGAGTCAGTCTTGAAGGGCAGAGCAGTCTATGAAGGCTGGACACTCCTCAAGAATGATGTCTTAAAGGCACAGGAGCAGGCTGTTCCTGCGTGCTGTAAAATGAGCCAGCAGGGAAGAAGACATTTGTGGTTGAGCAGGGAACATTTGATGAGTCTCCATGAGAAAAAGAGAGTTTATGTCCAGTGAAAGATGGGACAAGCAACTCAGGAAGAGTAAAAGGAAGTTGCCAGCATATGCAGAGAGAAAATGAAAAAGGCTAAAGCCCAGCATGAGCTCAACCTGGCTGGCCAATATGGTAAAAGAGAATAAAAAATGTTTTGCAAGTATATTAGCTGCAAGAGAAGGGCCAAGGAGAATCTTTATCCTTTACTGGACACAGTGGGGAACATAGCCATATTTCTTCTCAGAAAGAGTAGTTAGGCATTGGAATGGCTTGCCCAGAGTGGTGGTGGAGTCACCGTCACCGGGGGTGTTTAAGGAAAGTTTGTACGTGGTGCTTAGGGACATGGTTTAGTGGGTGGTATTGGTGGTAAGGTTGGACCAGAAGATCTTGGAGGCCTTTTCCAACCCTAATAATTCTATGATTCTATTCCATGATTCGGGAATACCTCCCAAGGAACTCCACCAACCAATCTCCTTAACAGGTCAAAGTCTGCCTTCTAGAAGTCCAGCGTGACAGTTCTGCTAACACCCCTCATTACTTTTCCAAGAATTAAAAACACTGTGCCCAAGACAGCCTCCAACCTTCACATCACCTACAAGTCCTTCTCTATTTACAAGCAAAGGTCCAGCAGGCACCATCCCTAGTTGTATCACTCATCAACTGTGTCAGGAAGTTATCTTCCACACACTCCAGAAACCTCCTAGCCAGTTTCCTCTCTTCTGTGTTGTATTTCCAGCAGACATCTGGTAAGTGGAAGTCCTAATGGGGAGGCTGGGTGGAATGGAGGTTGCAACTTACGTTCTTTTACATAAGTAAACAAACTCATAAAAAGCCATTCTTTTACTCAGAATTTTTCAGTATTGTTATTGAGAGCTACATGTAGGCCTGCCACTTGTTTCAAATTGGTCGAAGGGAAAGAGACGTGGCATGATTTCTATTTCTATCTCCTCCTGCATGCCACTCCATAGAGGTTGGTAAATACAACAAAATAATTCCTATGAGTTTTTGCCTGAGCTTAAATATGAATTAGCTTATTTTCTTCTCATGCTCCTTCTTATGCTTCCTTCTAATAAATGTCTGTGTGCCTTAGATGGATATCTGCAGAAAGCACATTTCAAGTTTGGCTACTGCAAGTTTTTTATGTGAGTATATTTTTTACATTGGAATGGTAAACCACTTCAAACAACAGGGCAGATTTCCATACAATAGTATGGATAGCAGTGATGGAATTGATCGATATGGATAATTTGGTGAACATACATGAAATTACACTTCATGAATGTGAAGAAAGAAAATGAAACATACACTCCTCCTGCACCCAGAAAAAAAAAAAAAAAAAAAAAAAAAATTAATCCCATCATTTCCCATCATTACAGATGTTACTTTAGGTAGCTCTGATAGCAAGATTCCCATTAGCTTTTCAATCTGTTACCACTTCCCATGATAATTTTCTTCCATGACAGATTGAAATCCTTAGTGGTTTTCTGTACACGTTTCTTCTAATTAAAGAGTCATGCTTCTATAGTCGAAGATCAGACATCATACATAGTGACTGCAGTGGCCAGTCACAACTAAGCAACATAGCTCAGCTTCCTAATACCTACTGTTGAAGACTCCCAAAGACCCATACATGTTATTTCATAAGCTATACTAGAAGTTACAGAGGCAATACTTTCCCAACCTATTTCCAGACCTCTTTGCAGACTTTCAGAGACTGTCCAGCTGACTATTCTAAGCAAAGATCAACCAACCCCTTCCCCTACTAGATAAGAAGTGACATGGTCACAGGTCTCCTTTAACTAGATGGAGGGAGGAGAGCAGCGGAAAGATGGAGAGAAGGAATAAGAGTGGTGACAAGCAAGAAAATACAAATAAGCACCTTTTGAAGAAAGAAATATACAACATAGGTTTCCTAGAATAGGTTTGAACTAAAAATAACATACTGTTATAACTGACAAAATAAAAATAACATACTGACATAACTGACAAGAGAGTTATAAAGGGAGATTGGAAATTGATAAAAATAAGATGTTTGCTCTTATAACAGAATATATTAAAAATCATATCAAAGGATCAATGGGATAAAGGGTCCTCTGGATGATTATATCATCCAGGGATGATACAATGTGGAGGAAAGAGTGTAAATTGCTGTCTACTATTTGTTCAAGAATCTGGGTAATAAAAGTTTTGTCTTACAGATAAATAGAACACTAGCTCTTTTTGAATAGTAGTGTGCCTTTATTCCTACATTTAATTTCATTTCCTCTATTTTCAGAGGAGTCTTTCTCTGAAATCATTGTTAAGCTTTTCTAAATACAACCTTTTTTCTTCATAACCTTCATACCTCTTCTTAATCCAGATACCTGCTGTCTTTGTGTCTGATCTTTACCTGGCACAGTACAAACCTACACCTTCTCCAGTATTTTGGAAAATAATTGATCTGAACAAAAATATCAACTCTATTCATATTTATTAGACAAATAAGAAAACACCAATGAAGGATGGTGTTTACTTTTTGCCAACATTTGCACAGCCAATTAGCAATCTTCTTTAAGCTTTATGTTCAACTCCCTCATCTGTTTAAGCTTATCAAAATAAATGATTGTTTATTTCTTTTCTTATTACTCAAAGGTCTCTGCTAAAATCCACAGAGTGGTCTTTTACAATTTGTATTGCATAATATAGATTTGGGGCTGTTTGTATCTCTGATTCTTCCTAAAAGAAAGTGATAAATCTCCTAGATTCATGCAGAAATGTTGCAGAAGGAAGGTTGCTAAATGCAGGTTTGAACAAAAACAACATATTGTTAAGAAAAACAAATTTATATAGAGAGAACTAACACTTAGAATTTCCATCTGATTCACATCTACTTTGATTTCATTTTTGGAATTCTCATACCCATTTGCCAACATTTAAGACCCCAAAGTCTATTTCAGAATCCTGAAATGAGCTGAAATGTTATAACTTGCCTACCTCAATATCTCTTCACACTTGATTTTCTTGTCTCCACATGTAGGACAATCACACCATAGAGTGCCTTGAATAAACAGAAATGATATCAAACTTTCAAGAATTCAAAGGTCACCATTCTGTAAGGATACTGTGCAATTTCTTTGTAAACCAAAAACTAGTTAACATTATCATTATCATCACAGACTATTTGATGGACTTTGTTGTATTTTTGCAACACAATTATTTAGAAACAGGTGACTCTCAGTGTCTGATTTCCCAAACTGAAATCAGACTTTTGAGCCCCATGTATTTTGGGAAGGTATTTGTTGTTACTGTTATTGGGTTTTGTTTGTTTTATTTTTTTTATCACAAAAAGAATACAATTAAAAAAAATAAAAGATTAACAGTATGCAAAAAGAGAGATTAACAGTGAAGCTCTTTGTGTTATCTACACTGCTAGAGGACTCTAACTTACTTGGCTAAGAAATGTGAATAAATTTCAGATCCACTACCTATCACTGTTTAATATGATAGTGATTTTAAAATTTAAAAGCTGCATATTTTTTAATTTATTTTTTATTTTGTATCTCAAAAGAAAAAAAAAAAAAAAGCTGCAAATAAGGTTATCTTACTTTCCATGTTTTTGAGCTCAGAAGAGTTCATCTCTTTTCTCTTGTCTCATGAGTTTATTTCCATAAAACCAAGCAGAATCAGCTGTGTTAATTGGTTAAAAACAAAACAAATATATAAAGGAACAGCTGTATTTTTTCATACCGAACAAGAAATACTAAGCAATAAGTCTTAAAGTGGAACTTGCTTTCTGTTTTCTGGAGTCTCTATATCAGTGAAGAAGGTGTTTTTATTTTTATTTTATTTTATTTTTTCATTCAGAACTTACTGAGTCTACTTTTCTCTGGCTTCAATTACACTTGTAATCAATCCATTGGTAAAGAATCCACAGTGAAAAGGATCAAGAAAATTTTGGATTCTAAGGTACATACATAGGAAAGCTGCATGTGGTTCTCTATCCTATGCAACAAGGAGAAAAGCTGCTGAGGACTTGTAATGGGCAAATTAGAGGCAGGAGGAATACCCATTTGTTTTTGACTGTTTCATATCCTGTGATACACTGTGAAACCCAGCTGATGCTTATAGCCAGTTGACAGTGCTTTTATTTCATTGCCTGCCTGGCCAAACAAATACTGGTTTAATATTTTTATATGTTGATTTTATTTAGAGAACAGGGAACAGTAGTAACTAAGTTAATGTAACCTTGGGATAATACTTGCACATGCTGCTTTATTTGACAGCCTTTTTTTTTTATACATGTCCATCCTCCCTTTCCAATCTATTCCTGCCTAAGAATCTATTCCTAAGAATCTTCTAACAAGCGTGATTTGTGAATATTGATTCTAGACAGCGAGAAAATAGTTAGCTGACTGAGTAAAATGCTGTAATAATTCTTTTTTCAGACAATTAGCCTTCTCCAGGTGGGTGAATGAACTTACCTAACTCCAGTGTAAAACAGCCTTGTGTCATAATCATAGTTTTCAAGTGCTCAGATCTTGCAGGCTGATGTATGCTAACAATTCATAACTAAAACATGACTTGAAATATATTAGAGAACTCAAAAATACAAAATTTAGGATAGGTTTTAGTTCTGAATATTGAAATATACAACCTCAGTACTACTGGAGTACAGATGATTTTTTAATACTCCACAGCTGGCTCCATCTGTACCAGTGGGGGTATATCTTCCTGTGGATCAGCTACATCCCTGCTATGCACAATCACATGTATCAGTGTGAAGAACAGAATAATTCCTTGCATATTTTAGATGTAATTTAATTCTCCTGCCAATAGCCTATAAAAATCTTTTTCACAGACTCTGATTTACTTCTGTTGGGAAGTTTTCAGCTTTATTATAACAAGCTAATACAACTCTTAACATTTTGTGGTTTGAGGAATATGAAAGCATTGTGTTTTTTTTTTTTTTTCAAATATAAAATAAGCTTCAAAAACTATATATCTATCTATATATAAAGAGCACAGAGAGAGATGAAATATTACTCTTTAACTAATATTAAGTTCTTTAACTAATGTCTTTTCTTTTACTGTTTTTTTTTTTTTGTTGTTGTTTGTTTGTTTGTTTGTTTGTTTACCCTGTCCTTACTTTTTTTTTTTTTTTTTTTCTTTTTTTCCCTGAAGTTCTTCCAGGCAAGAACAACAGTTTATATACAAGAAAAGAGCTCAGATCCTGAACACAAAGCCAGTCTTGCATTCTGTGTTGGCATAAGATGACAAATTCTGTGACGAAATGAAACAACATCCTTTGCTGAATAAGAAACATAGTCTTCAAACTTAGTGCAAGCCATGCTGTCCAGAGTGGGAGGATTCTTACAGAAATGTAAGAATGGGGAAATAATCAAGATTACTGCCTTATGCCAAACCTTTCAAAAATGTTCTTCAAAACCTTTTTATTCATACTGTGTGTTTGTATTGCAGTGGATGTTTAGGCAAGGAGTGTCTCTCCTCAGGTATTAAATGCCTTTTTATTGTTAATTGGTTATGAGTATTTATGTTTTCTTTCATTCCCTCATGTTTATCCTGTCATATATTTTATCATTCCATTGAAAGTTTGCAAGTTCCACCTAAAACTTATATTTAACTACTAGGTAAATGTTTCATCCCAGAATATTGACTACTTGGACTATATTACAATGCATAAATTCATATATATATATACACATACATGTTCTAATTTAATGTCCATTTCTTGACAGTGTCACACTGGCATGTTTGCAGGCAGTCCTATCAATTTTTGGCAGGACCTGCTGCCAGGACCATATCAGCATACCCATGAGAAAGCCCATGAGAAAACGAAGCCCCCTCTGATGTCACACAGGTAGGATGCCACTTTATATTTTATGTTTACATATGTTTACGTATATAATACATACATAATATACATATACATATGTAATACATACATAATATACAACATATTCAAGAAATGGCCACTATAGAGTAGTAAGAAAGCAGCTCAGTTTAACAAAATATTAGTTCTTTGGTCATAAAAAGTTAACCAACACAAAACGTTACCCCACGTGTATGTATAGGAAGGGTTTCCTGGGTCTTATATTGTTCTGAATAAACCAGTAGAGGTTGCTAGCCATGCCAGGCAATCAAAACAGATCACCTGACTAGAAGTCACTTCTGGGGAAAATGTCCTATGAGGCTCCTGGGAAGGGGCTTTTTATATCAGCAGTACTGCTAGTATTGGTCCATCAATCCAGACTGTACAGATCCCTCTGAAAAGCCTTCCTACCTTCTTGTCTCAGTAGTGATGACAAAATCTCTTGATTCTTAGGGGAAAAAAACAAAAACAAAACAAAACAAAACAAAACCAAACAAACAAACAAAACCAAACAAACCAATCCAAAAAAACAAAAAACAAACAAACAAACAAACAAACAAAAAAAAAACAAAAAACAAAACAAAACAAAACAAAACAAAACAAAAAAAAAAAACAGACCAAAGCGACCAACCAACCAACCAAAAACTTAAGAGATGAGTGAGGAAAAGGAAAGAGACTCAGATCCTTAGTGCAGAACTTCCTGGAGTGGGCACATATCTGGGATTACATCAATTTTTGTTCTATATCATTCAAGCAAGCAGGACTGTATGTACCAATGAAGTGCAATCAGCAATTTACTGTTTTTTTTTTTTGTGTGTGTGTGTGTGTTTGTTTGTTTGTTGTTGTTTTTTTTTTGTTTTTCCTATTCCAATATAAATATATCAAGAGGAAAAACATGTCACCAACCTATTTCTGATCACTTCAGGATTTTTTTACATTGTATAGCTCCGATTAAGCTAATAGAATTCCTTAAAAAAAAAAAAAAAAGTGCTATAAACTAAAAACTAAATAGTTTTAAAACCATTTTTATATGCAGAAAAAAAAATGCATTCAACATGATTTTTAAAATAAAATGTTAATCCATTGTTTACAAATATACATATATATATATATATATATATAATCCAGCCAACAACTCTCTACCTATTCTCCAAATATAAGAACAAATGTTCTAATTGCAAGGATTCTCATATGTGAATGTGCAATGGGCATTGTTTACCACAATCAATTTTTTGTTTTATGATAGGGTAGTAAGGAAACAAAAAGTATAAATTTTTAGCAAGCATATATATGACACTTTAAATGGGCACTGAATAGCAGCTACTGTATAAAATCATATTCCTTAAACAGTTGGACATGAAAAGGAGTGTATTTCTAGTTATTTTTGAACACCTGTTCAAAATAAAACATTAGACTGAAGACACAAGTGTTTTTGTCTACTGTGAAGTAGAATAATAAACACAAAATGCACAATGCCTAAAGCAGTTTATTGTCATTGTAATTTAGAATTCATAGAGAAAAACAGTAGAGTCTCACTAGACATCTTTCATGAGAGTTTGACATTACAATCAGAAAGGCCCAGTTAGATCTAAAAATCTACATGAATTTTGCAATAGAACTTAAAGGCTTCATCCATCGTCAGATCTTCCTTGGTCTTTCTCTTGGTATCAGTTTAGCTGTGATTTTTGTTAAACAGAAATGCTTCTGTTCTGGACAATCACACAGCAATTTGTTGACAGCTGAGCAGAATCTGAATTTCTATACTGCTATTTATGGAAGAATAGCTCAGACACATTTGTTTTGTCATTGGTTACTAGTTCAAAACTAATGTTTTGATCAATGAAAATATAGATGGAAAGTTATTCCAGGACAGTTATTTATAAAAAAAAAAAAAACATAATTTTTTGGTTGTCATACTCTTTTAAACTGTGCAAATGTTTATTGCCTCTGGCCAAAATTCTGTATGAAAACCTGGAAGTATAGTCCTCAATTTGAAGAGATAAGAATGACCTGATGTTTAGCTCTACTCTGCAGGTTTCCCAGTAACATCTATGAGATTTCACTGTGTTGTTGCAAATGGATCCCAAGTCTAGCAAGGTGTATACACCTATGTATATACCTTTAAAGGGAATAAATACTCTTGTGAAATCCTGAGAATATTTTTTTATCACTGTGCTTCTTAACTGCCATAAAAAAATTGCATATGCATAGTTTTACATGGGAGAAAAGCACATAGGTTATAATTACTAACTACTGGTAGAATTAATCTGTCATTTCCCTTATATGGAAAAAAATCTTAAACTTTGTGAGACTAGATTTGAAAAAGAAAAACTTTTTTTTCTAGAATTGGTTACTAAGTCATTGTTAGTCAATGCATATATTAAGAATGAATCATAAAGATATTTCCATTGTAAAGTATTCATCTGGATGACTACAGGTACATAGTAATTAAAAATAGTATGTTTTGTATCATACAATGTTGCCAAGATGCTTTGAGATCTGAGATTTGATATGCCTTACAGGGGAAAATAAAAGGTGTCTTTACAGAATCACAGAATCATCTAGGTTGGAAGAGACCTCCAAGATAACCGAATCCAGCCTCTGACATAACACTAACAAGTCCTCCACTAAACCATATCACTAAGCTCTAAATCTAAACATCTTTTAAACCTCCAGGGATGGTGACTCAACCACTTCCCTGGGCAGCCTATTCCAATGATTATTTTTTTTAATGTAGGTTTTGAAAGAAAACATGAGGGATATGTTCATAAAAAATTATGCATTCATGTTTTTCATTAAGACATGCTTAAGGTTTTGTTTTGTTTTTGTTTGTTTATTTTTTATATAAAGTCTTATCTGTCAGTGGAAGAACCATTTGCATTTTTATATCTTTAACATGGTCTTTTGGAACCATTTGTTTCCAAAAGACAGAAATGTTATTTGGAGGGAAGACTTACATATGAGCAAGCACTGAAAATTATTAGAAAAGGGATGAACATGCTGTTGACTGGGCTGATAAGGATTCTCAAATATCAGAAGAATTAGAGATATATTGTGAAAGGAAAATGAATATAAATATCTGTTCTTCGTACTTGTATAAAATCACAGTCTATTGCATATCTCCAAACACCACAGGAAGAAATTAGTGCCACACTGTAGCATCTGAATCATACACATTTCCCTAGCTTAACTTGATGAAAACATACTTCCATTCATCTGTGTCAAATGAACATCTGTCAGCATTGCTGCTTCTTCAGTTAGAGAATTATGTTGCCACTCTACTAGATTATCTTTTATTCATTAATGAGGGAATTTCCAGGAAAGTAGCTGTGCCTGTGTGTTTATAGGCATCATTTCAGATAGGTCATGTCTGTACAGCTTGAAAAACACTGTTTTCATTCAAGCCAGAAGTGCACTTATGCAGTCTGTTTGAGTGTTAATACAGATACACATAATTTGGCAAAATGCCTGGATTGTAACAATGGTGTCATGCATTTTTTATTTGGGGTAGAAGGGACAGGTATTGCAAGTCTCAGTTTTGCAATATCAAGCAATTATCTTTCACTTTGTAAAAAGTATTAGGAAAATAAATCTTGCAAGAAACACCTCAAGGAGAAAGTACTTGACTAGGTTAACTGCAAGAATTTACAGGATCATGCCCATAGTCAAGTACCAGGAATGTACTTTAGAAATTTATAATTTTTAATCATTTATGAAGAAATTATTAGCAACCAGAGTCTTATTGCTACTGTTGGTTAATATATTTGCTCTAAATCAGAAATGTAGATGGAAGACAAGGGGACTGAAGCAGTCTTTGAACTAAGTATGTTTCATAATGCTTCATGTAATGTGTAGTTTATATGCTGTCATATTAGTATTAGAAATTTCTCAATCCACGTTAGTATCCACACTATCTTGAAATAACAGACACTGCTGTCTTGCACACCAGAAACTAAGTGCTACCTTCAGGATAGTGGATGGTAGCAATCGAGGACTCTTGGAACTTATCCAAATGATTCAGTTTTGTTGAGTTGCAAGGACTGTCTCTAAGAAAGGAAGCTACAAATCCATTAAGCTACAAATCAAATCCTAACCTTCACCTAACCTCCACCCCCAGACTGGGAGCTTGGTAAACTTTTAAAGCTACAGGATTTGAAATCTATGTGACATTTAGGGCTTCAGAACTATTTTCAGAATTTAGTCCTCTAGTATTCACTCCTGACCCACACTCCACTAGGAGCATTGCATATTTAAACGTACTATTCAGGAAAGGAAGCATTTCCAGGCCAAACACTGAAGATTGGAATATACTAGAAAATGGAAACTTGTCACTATAGCATGTGAGTCCTAGTCAGCAAAAGCAAAAGCAGAAGCAGAAGCAGTTTGGGATCAGGATAAAAGGTCTCCATGGCACCCTCTGAACGGAAGGGCATCCATCCTCTGTGATCAGCTCCATCAGTTCTCTATATCCAAGGGCTCCTGCTGAACTTTAGTCTTTTCCTGCATGTCCAGCTTCATATCAACGTAACATAAAGCTTCAGGGAAATGTTGCCCGTCTTGTCCTGACATACAGTCTGTATTCAGCTAAGACCTGCAATTGGGCCTTTGAGCTAGGAGACAACCCTGTGAAGTCACCTGTGAAAAACAGTATCCTCTCCATATCCTTGTCATATCTCTGTATAAGGACTTAAACAGAATATATACCTATATAGACCACTCAGCCAAGATGATGACACCATTCTTTAAGGAACTAAGAGATACCTCTAGATCAGCCACTTTTGTCCTCATGGGTGATTTCAACTTGCTAGACATGACCTGGAAATACCACACAGCTAATACAAACAGGACCAGGAGATTCCTAAAACACCTTGATGACAACTTAGTACAGGTACTAAGGGAGCTGACTAGGAAAGGTACCCTACTAGAACTGTTGCTTGTAAGTGGGGAGAGTCTTGTGCATGAAATGGTGATTGGTGGCTGCCTTGGCCATAGTGACCATGAAATAGCTGAGTTTAAAATCTTTAGTTATAGCAGGAAAACTGCCACCAAAACTTCAATGCTGGATATGGGGAGAGCAGATTTCAGGCTGCTCAGTTAGGTAAGGTCCCCTGGGAAATGGCTTCTGAAGGCATCAGGCTCTATCATTGCTTGTCACTTTTTAAATACCACCTCTTAAGAGCACAGGAGCAGGCAATTCCAAAATGTCAGAAGTCAAGCAGGGGGTACAAAAGATTGGCTTGCCTAAGCAGGGATCTTCTAGAGTAGGTAGAAAAAAAGAAAGTGTATGGCCACTGGAAGCAAGATCAGGCAATATGGAAGAACTACAGAGATGATCTTCACCTTTGTAGGGACAAATTTGTGTGGCCAAAGCTCAGTTACAGTTGACGCTAGCCAGTACTGTGGCAGACAATAAAAAGCGCTTTTTAAAATATGTTAACAGCAAAAGGAGGACCAAAAAAAACCACTCGTCTGTTACTTGATGAGGGTCATCACCTCACAAAGAGGGACACTGAAAAGAGCAGAGATGTTTAATGCCTTCTTCAACTGTCTTCAACACTGATGATAGGCTGTGGGAACCCTGGAGCCTGAGTTGGAGGACCGTGACTGCTGTAATGATAAACTCCCAGACAGTCCTGATTTTGTTCTCCAGGATGATTTGCTTCTCCAGGATGCATATAAGTCTACAGGGCCCAATGGATTCATCCCAGGGTAGTCAGAAAGTTGTCTGGTGTCATTGTGAGACCTCTCTCAATTATTTTTCAACAGTCTTGGGAATCTGGAGAGGTACCAGTTGACTGGAAGCTGGCAAATATTATTCCAGTTTTCAAGATGTGCAAGAAGACCCTGACAATTATAGGCCTATCGGTCTCACTTCAGTGCTGGGTAAAATTACAGAGAAAATTTTTCTGTGAGTTATTGAAAAACACCTGAAAACAAACAAAACAAACAAACAAACAAACAAAAACAAACAAACAAAAAACAGGTGAAATGCAGACTATTGCAAAATAATTGTGGTCATATGTTCATTGGTCATAGCCAATGTGGGTTAACAAGGAAAAAATCCTGCTTAATGAACTTAATTTCCTTTTATGATAAGGTTTCCCATCCAATTGACCAAGGGAAAGTTGTTGATATATATATGTATATATTATTTCATTAAAGCTTTCAATATAGTTTCTCACAGTATCCTTCTGGACAAAATGTCCAGTGCACAGCTAGATAAATGCATAATACAGTGGGTGAAAAATTAGGAAGGAGCCCTTGCAGAGAGATCTTAACAAATTAGAGAGCTGGGCAATCATGAGCCAAATTAAATTCAATGAGAGCAATTGCCAGATTCCACAACTGTAAAGGGGCAACCCTGGCTATGTACAGACTGGGGGACGAGAAGCTGGATATCAACCCTGTGGAAAGGGATCTGTGGTTTCAGGTTGACAACAAGTTGAATGAGTCAACAGTGTACCCTGGCAGCCAGAAGGACCAACTGTATCCTGGGGTGCATCAAGCACGGCATCACTGGCCAGGGAAAGTGATTGTCCCACTCTGCTCTGTGCTGGTGACGCTTCATCTTGAGTACTGTGTGCAGTTTTAGGTGCCACAATATAAAAATGACTGAAAACTATGGAGGGCAACAAAGGTAGTGGAGGGGCCTAGAGAGGAAGACATATGAGGAGTGGCTGAAGTCACTTGGTTTGTTCAGCCTAGAACAGAGGAGACCCAGGGATGACCTCATGGAAACCTACAACTTCCTCACAAAAGGGTCACCAGAGAGAAGGGATCAGTGCCTTTTTGCAGGTACTGGCAACAGCAGAATGGTATATTTATTTCAAAGAGGTAGATACATGCACATGCACACGCACAGAAGACTGAAGTTATCTCAGGAGGCATACACACAATCTGTTCTCTAGTTGCTATCCCTCAGACTTTCCAACACACGCAAGCAGGACAGAGAATGAGATTCCGAAGTGAAAAGTAGTGAGGCTCAGGTCAGACAAGTGTACTGACCAGCCAGTTGCTTACATACAACTAACTCCCCCCTCCACTCCTTTTTCGTTTTCTATAGTCATACTTCTCCCCGAAGCACTTTAATCCTTCCTTTCTCCACCCTTGTCTCCCCAGAATAAATAACCCAACTGTATTTTTTTCTCCATTGGCCCCGGTTTTGCTATACTCTTATCCAAATTTGATATTTCTGATGTTGTTACCTAGTTCCTCTTAGCTTTACCTAAAACTACTGATATTACCTAGGTGTTTCTACTCTGTTGATTCCCAATACTCCCCACAATTATCTCTGAATCTTGGCCATTTCTTAGATAACTCCCCTTTAGCCAGCTGTACAACACAACCATTCCTCATAGCACTACCTCCAACTTTTGCTAGCTTCTCACTCTGTTATTTGTTGTGTTCAACAACTTCTCATGTCATGTTCTACAGTTTCTCGGTCAGTTCAGTTAGCTAAACCTAATACTAGAACTATCTTAACACTCAGGGCAACCATTTCCTTTTACAGTTCTGTTTGTACTGAATGACATTTCATAGTAATATTGATGCATTATGCTATTCAAAGTGAAACTGTGAATGCCATAATGAAAGTAAAAGGAGAATGACTATTCTCTGTACATTCATGCACATATACACATTGACAAGTAAGGTGTTTAGAAATTCACTAGATAGTGAAGCAATTTTTCCTATATAATTTAATTTAATAGAGAGGTAGATGCGCAGGAACTTAAGAAATGCACATAAGGACTGCATGTATGTTTTGTTTTTTTTTTTTTGTTTTTAGGTGAACTGTTCAAATTGTGAGTGATGACAGGCAGTAGACAGCTATGTGTATGTGTGCATCTGGAAGTGAATGTCCAGAACTGAAGTTTTGAACTCCCAAACAGAGGCCTACTTCTTGGTAGCTGCATCTGGCATTGGCTGTTTGTACATTTTGATAAACACTTCATGTGAAGAAAAGTGACAAGACATGACATGACATGACATGAGTCTTCCAATTAGTAAAGACACATGACACAAAGCCAGCACTTACGAGGCTGATTCCATGCTGTGTTTTTGCACATACACTGTTTAGTCTGGGAAAACCACAAGTTTAACGTCCAGAAAAGAGATCTGGTGCCATAAAGAGTTTCCCCAAAAGAAGCAGTCTCCGAAGGAAGAGAGAGTCCTGGAAAGAAGAAAGTGAAGGTCCTGAGGGAAGGAAGGATCCTGGAAGTATGAGAAGATCCTGGAGAACAGAGTTCTGAGTGGAGACAAATGCTGGGGATTTCCCAGGGACCTTAGCCATTAATGC
This sequence comes from Aythya marila, assembly GCF_965140915.1. NCBI lineage: Eukaryota > Metazoa > Chordata > Aves > Anseriformes > Anatidae > Aythya > Aythya marila. Next base: position 182,187,579 of record NC_139042.1, on the reverse strand, counting down.
CTAAGACTGGTTAAGTTTGAACAGATGTGCAGCATAAACTGACATAGTTTCCTGCCTTCCTTAAACTACATACAATCTTCCTGTGGGGAAGGAAAGTCAAGACCCAAGAAAGGTGAAGAATTGTACCCATTCAGAAAGAGGCATGTACAGGAGTTAGCAACACCATATTTAAACATCAGATATAAACTCAAAATAAAGCAGTGTGCATTTTCAGGTAACACACAGTTAAAGGAGTATATTCCCACATGGTATTGTGGTAGCAAAAGGTTTACATGATTCCAAAAAATGAACATACAAACTGAATGGGGGAAAATCTTCCTAGAGCTACTAAAAACAAAACAAAACAAAACAAAACAAAAAACAGCTGATGCAGTGCCTGTAGATCTCCAGCGTTCTAGGTGCCTACTTTTGCAGCTTCAGAGAGAAAGAAATACCGAGTGAAGATGTGGATGCCCCAATCCTGTAAGTCTTCAAGGACAGGTTGAATGGGGCTTTGAGCAACATGTTCCAGTGCGAGGTGTCCATGCCCTGCCATGGGGTTGAAATGAGGTGATCCTTAAGGCCCCTTCCAACCCAAACCATTCTGTGATTCTATGGTTCTAAGAGATGCAATGTGCTTGTCATGTCACTTATACAAGGTACCTGCCATTGGACAGTATCAATAAAAAGTTAGTAAATTAGATTCAGTATGGTAATTTCTGTTGAACCCTTTGAATTCTGTTAATCATCATAATTAACTAGGAAGAAATTCATCCTGACTAAATTTCCATAAATACATGTTTCACTATCATTAAGAAGACTGAAAGAATTTGGCAAGTTTTTTAAGTTTGTATACATGTGTTTTAATAGAAGGGGAAAGATGTTTAAACATACTATATTCTTCATTAACATTGTCTAGTACAGCTTCTAAGTTACTGGGTCATTAAAGGTGTGATTCACTGCATATTAAGACTCATTAGCTACATGTACACATAGATGTACATGTGAAATAGAAACTCTACTGAATTGCCTAAACAGCAGTATCTGTTGATATTTAGATCCTCCAGAATACCTGTTCTCCAGCTGCCACCCCAGAGCATTTTTCCAAATGCCATAAAAAATAATATATGGGTTAGTTGTGCCATTCAGATCAATTATACAACCAGTATCTGATAAAAATACACAGCCTTGCTAAGCACAGATTGTTATATTCTACTGTTAAAGTCTACGATGAATATAGAACCTCTGTGACATTTGTTTTGTACCAATTAGCATTCCACTTTCCTTTGGGAAAATCCCCATCACTGTCTATGTAATATAAAGAGGGAACTTAGATGGATGTATTACTACTTAAAATTAAGTAAAATGATTCCAATTTTAATATAGCACAGAGCATTTTTACTGCAGATTAGTAGCATGGTATCTGAGTGAGAAAAATTGTAACAAATTCCTCTCTTGTATTACTATAATCAACAGAGTTATTAACAGGAAAGCATTTGATTTATGAGTATATACAAATGCCACATTTACAGCAGATAGATGTAGTCTATTCTGAAAAGAGAAAAGATGGAAAAAACTCCTATACATAGGGAAATATATATATATTTTTTGAAAATAACATCTAGAATTTTACGTTCTCAAAAAGTTGCTTTGTAACTGTCTTTAAAGTCAACAATTTTTGGGAAACAAGTCTGACCATTACTCTGAAATCTGTTCCTTAGCAGCATTTCTCTACTAGCCAGGAGAGGAACCTTGTGAAGTTCAACACAGGCAACTGCAGGGTCATTTACCTTGAGAGGAATAACCCCATCCATCATCAGCCCCCATCAGCTTGGGGGCTGACCTGCTGGAAAGCTGTCCTGCAAAGGACCTGGGAGTCCTAGTGAACAGCAGGTCAACCATGTGTGATGCTTTTACTCAGGTGAGCAGCTGTGCTCCAACACAACCACTCTCTCATACCCTGTGTGAAAAAATATGAAAAGGGATCAAAGGTTGAGATAAGGACAGTAAGATCACTTAGCAATTATCATCACGGACAAAACAGACTCAGCACAGGGGGATTAGTAAGATTTATTGCCTATTACTAACAAGCTAGAGAAGTGAGAAACAAAAGAAAGAAACCAAAGAACACCTTCCCCCCATTCAACCTCATTCATCTCCTCCCTCTGAGTGGCACAGGAAAATGGGGGATTGGGGTCTATCTATAGTGCTTCACCTCCGCCTCTCCTTCATGGTCACTCTCTGCCCCAGCTCCATGTGGGGTTCCTCCCACGGAATGCCGTCCTTCTCAAACTGATCCTGTGGGGGCTGCTCACTGGCAGCAGCTCTTCAAGAACTATATGGGTCCATAACAAGGGGTCCATCTGTCAGGAGCAAACTGCTGGGTTCTCCAGCAGCATGGATCCTCCACAGGCAGCAGATCCTGCCAGACTTTTCACAGAATCACAGAACTGTAGGGGTTGGAAGGGACCTCAGAAGATCATTGGGTCCAACCCCCCTGCCAAAGCAGGTTCCTCAGAGCAGGCTACCCAGGTAGGCATCCAGACAGGCCTTGAATATCTCCAGAGAAGGAGACTCCACAACCTCCCTAGGCAGCCTGTTCCAATGCTCTGTCAACCTCACTGTGAAGAAGTTCTTTTGCATGTCAGTGTGGAACTTCCTGTGCTCTAACTTGCAGCCATTGCCCCTTGTCCTATCCCCACAAACCACTGAGAAGAGGTTGGCTACATCCTTCTGTCCCCCACCCCTCAGATATTTATATACACTGAGGAGATCCACTCTCAGTCTTCTCTTCTCCAGGCTGAACAGACCCAGTCCTCTCAGCCTTTCCTCATAAGGAAGATGCTCCAGGCCCCGTATCATCTTTGTGGCCCTCCGCTGGACTCCTTCCAGGAGATCCCTGTCTTTCTTGTACCGGGGAGCCCAGAACTGGACACAGTATTCCAGGTGACGCCTGACCAGGGCAGATCACCTCTAGCAGGTGATCCCATCTTCATGCGCTACAGGTCTGGCCTGGAATCTGGGTTCTCCATAGGCTGCAGCCTCCTTCAGGCCACATCCACCTGTTCCACTGGGAGCTCCTCCATGGACTGCAGTGTGGAGATCTGCTCCGCCATGGTGTTCTGTGGGCTGCAGGGGGACAGCCTGCTCCACCAGGGGCCTTTCCACAGGCCACAGGGGAACTGCTGCTCCATGCCTGAAGCACCTCCTGCACTCCTTCTTGACTGACCTTGGGTCTGCAGGGCTGTTTCTCTGTACTTGCTCTCCCAGCTGCTGTTGTGCACCAGTTTTTTATTTATTTATTCATTTATTTCCCATTTCTTAAACATGCTCGCACAGAGGCCCAAACAACAATTATTTATTGGCTTGGCTCTGGCCAGCAGCATATCCCTTTGTAGTTGGCTGAAATGGCCATTATCTATTAGGGGGCAGCTTCTGGATTCTTCTCACAGAAGCCACTCCTGCAGCCCCCCACTACCAAAACCTTGCCATGTAAACCCACTACACCATGAGCCAGCAATGTGCACTTGTGGCCAAAATGGTCAATGGTATCCAGGGGTGGATTGGAAAGAGTGTTGCCAGCAGGTGAAGGGGTGATCCTCCCCCTCTGCTCATCCCTGGGGAGGCCTCACCTGGAGTCTTGTGTCCAGTTCCCCAGTACAAGAGGGACATGGAGCTCCTGGACTGAGTCCAGCAGAGGCCTACTAAGATGATGAAGGGACTGAAGTATCTGTCATACAAGGACAGGATGAGAGAGCTGGGTCTGTTCAGCTTGGAGAAGAAAAGATTAAGAGGGGACCTGATCAATGTGTATAAATATCTGAAGGGAGGATGGGGCCAGACTCTTTTCAGTGTTGCCCAGTGACAGGATAAGAGAAAAATGGGCACAAACTGAAACACAGGAAGATCCACCTGAATACAAGAGGGCACTTCTTTATTGTGAGAGTGACAGAACACTTGCACAGGCTGCCCAGAGCAGCTGTGATGTCTCCTTCTCTGGAAATATTCAAAACCCACCCAGATGTGGTGCTGCACAACATGCTCTATATATTGGACCAGATGATCTTCAGAAGTCCCTTCCAACCACGTCCATCCTGTGATTCTGTGAAAACTCAAAAACTGATAAATGCATATGTATATTACACTTATTAAGGAACATGAAAAAAAATAAAAATAAAAATAAAAATAAAAATACCCATTTTTTCTTTTATGAATCAAACATAACAGCCCATGATTGCTTTGAAGTTCACATGCTACTGTATCTAAGAACACATTGTACACTTACTCTTGCCCCATTATACATACTGTTTTGGTTTTTAATCACTTTTATATAGAGTTCCAATTTTTGGTACTTTACAGTATCATCCTCATCATTATAATGTTGTGGATAACATATGGACATTTCCTTCATCTTATTAGTTACAGAAGTTTTCAGCTAAAATAAACAAGGGAATTGGTCAATGAATGTTTTCCTTCTCACAGAAGCTGTATTACATCAGTATTTAAATTCATTAAGGCTTGGCATCTTTTATTTAATTCTAATAAAGCAAGAAATAATGCTTAACTACTTAGACCAATTCCAACAATAGCAATTCACTTGGGCTTAATTTTGAAATGTTAAAGACACATAAATTCATTTTGCTTTCCTTCTTACAGAGGTTTTCTTCCCATTGTTCCTATTTAATTCCCTACAGGATTATTTAATTGTCTGCAGAATAATTTATAACTTAGCTTCATAACTTTAGTATTCAAACCAGCACTTACAAACTTCTTGAAGAAAAAAGCTACACACATGCTAGTAAGACTTGTTTTCCTACAGAAGTGTTTTTATGTATTTATGTTGTTGTTGTTGTTGTTATTGTTGTTGTTTTGTTTTGTTTTTGTTTTTGTTTTCTGCTTTCCCTAAGATTTTGGTTAGACTGAAATTAAAATGACCTGGCTGTCAGGTTCATTGGTCATTGTCAATATGCTAGTAGTCCTCTTACTGAAGAAAAAGTCATACTCATATTGTACACAATCCTACACTATTTTTTATCTTTTCTACTTAAAAGTAATTATTATATACTACAATATACTTCCTTTACAACTACCAAGATATGCTACAATCACAGAAGTCTTCTCCACTTCTGTATTCACAGAAACTTAAATAAAAAGGAGCTACTTTTTTTGTGTAGATTGGAGGTGGGGAAGAGGTTGGGATGGTACACAGCTGGGACAGTTGACTTGAACTGACTGAAGGATACTCCATACCATATAACATTATGTTTAGTGGTTAAAACTGGTGTAGTAGAAGAAGGGGGGAGAGAGCAGAGAGGAGGAAAGGAAGGGGGAGGGAGGGTTTTTCCAAGGTGGACGTGGCTCAGAACTGGTTGCCCATCAGTCTGTTTATGGAAGGTGGTTAGTGATTGTCTTTGCATTGCTTATTTGTTTGTTGTTGTTGTTTGTTGGTTTTGTTTTGCTTTGGTCTTTCTTTCACTTATTGATCAGTCTTTGTCTTGACCCACTAGTTTCCTGGCTTCTCCTCTTCTTATTCTTTCTCCTTTTCTGCTGAGGAAGGGCAGGGGATGGAAGTGAGCAAACAGCTGTACATGTATGCGGGCTTAGCCACTGGCCCAGGTGAACACACCATACCAAATCAACATCATCATATGTCCCTTCTGTTTCCCATTTATCCTTCTGCAAGACCATGCGTTTACACACAAACATATAACTAGAAGAAGAATTTCATTACTGAACAGCAAATCTATACCAGAATGAATACATTTGATTTTAGACTTAACCTTTGCTGGAAAAAAAAAAAAATAAAATAAAATAAAATAAAAAAATGGGAGCTTATGTTCTATCTTAGTCTCAAACTGAAGACTCATTAAAATACATAACTACGAGGAGCAGAGAGAAAAATGACATGGTGTGCATTGTTTCCTGTGCCTCTACTTATAGCCTAATACTCTATCTTAAAGTCATTAATAAGGAAAATTAATTAGGGATAAAAATAATTCCTTCCTTTTCCTATAAATTTAATAATAGAAGTGCTGCAGGCCAGTGTTAGCTCTCAGCCCAAGAGAGCTAACTCTGACGTTTGACTTGAGTTTATCACAGAATCACAGAATCATCTAGGTTGGAAGAGACCTCCAAGATAACCGAATCCAACTTCTGACCTAACACTAACAAGTCCTCCACTAAACCATATCACTAAGCTCTACATCTAAATGTCTCCAGGGACTCAACCACTTCCCTGGGCAGCCCATTCCAATGCCTAACAACCCTTTTGGTAAATAAGTTTTTCCTAATATCCAGCCTAAACCTCCCCTGGTGCAACTTTAGACCATTCCCCCTTGTCCTGTCACCAGGCACGTGGGAGAACAGACTGATCCTCACCTCTCTACAGCCTCCTTTAAGGTACCTGTAGAGTGCGATAAGGTTGCCCCTGAGCCTCCTCTTCTCCAGGCTGAACAAACCCAGCTCCCTCAGCTGCTCCTCATAAGACTTGTTCTCCAGACCCCTCACCAGCTTTGTTGCCCTTCTCCGGACTCACTCAAGCACCTCAATGTCCTTCTTGTAGCGAGGGGCCCAAATACACTACTTGAGGTGTGGCCTCACCAGAGCCGAATATAAGGGGATAATCACTTCCCTAGTCCTGCTGGCCGCACTGTTTCTTATACAAGCCAGGATGCTGTTGGCTTTCTTGGCCACCTGAGCACACTGCTGGCTCATATTCAGCTGACTATCAACCAATACTCCCAGGTCCTTCTCTGCCAGGCAGCTTTCTAACCACTCATATCCTGATTCACAACCTGAAAATGCCATGCAAGTGAGAATGAATAAGACAATTAAAGCTGAAGGGAACTGAAGACTTTGGGTGGACTTAAGGAATGTAAAACTTAACATTCCAGTGTTTCAGAGAAACACTCTTGTATTTGGACCTTTATTAAGCTGAATAAAGGGAACCTACTGAGGTTTATTAATCTTTAGTGAGAGCCCATTTTACTTTACTTTAGTACTGGTTTACAAAAAAGGTAAGAATGTTGTTTTTGTTTGTTTGTTTGTTTGTTCTCTCATTAAAAAAGAAAAAAAAGTCAATAAAATGGAAAGGATACATATTTAAATTAGTAGTAAGGAAGTAGAAATTGGGACAACTCAAGTATACAAATCAATTATGGAATTCCTTGTCATGTATATGGCAGAGAATTCCAGGGATTATGATTTTAATAGAGTTCAGAGAAAGCTAGTGATGATATTGCCAAGGAAGTAAATCAACATTAGGAATTATAGGTCTGTTTTCAAAGGAAAAATAAATGTAAATACTTATATTGCAGAAAATAAGACAACCATTTGCTGAATGGGATTTTTAAAGACATTGTTCCCCTACGCTGATTTTTCAAATCTGTTTCAATGTAGAAGGCTTTTTGCTTCTTTTGAGGCATCTGGTACTGGCCACTATTAGAGATGAGTTGGCTAGAAAAGACACATTAACTAAATTGGGCTGGCAATTCTTGTGGTCCTATGACATCTGGTGTTTCTACCACGTTACTGATAAGTCATTTTGTCAAATTACGTTACATCATGTGATAATAACTAGAAATATCATAAAATGTAAGCATTGTAATCTGAAGTGACTCCCCTAATTTAAAACAATCTGTTATTTTGTATCATCTGTCTGTTACCAATTTACTAAATCGAGAGGACTTTAAAAAAAAAAAAAAAAAAAAAAAAAAAAAAAAAAAGGTTAATTTGATTTCATATCTAGACTCTAAACTAGACTCTAAACTAGTTTCTTCTCTTTACAGGTTTACTTCTATAGATTTTACTTCTATAGATACAGATATGAGCTACAAGCCGTGAACAATGATTTAAGGACATCTAAGCAGAATGAAAAAATCTTTATGGAGCAAAAAACTGAGAGAAATTAATTTCTTGGCAACATAAGATCATGACTAATTTCACCTCTGTTCATGATCTGATGTAAAGCAGGGAATGAGATCATACAATTCTCTGAATGCCAATCATATGATTTGAACTCAGTTCAAAAGTGGCTCTGCTGAAAGCATTTAAGGACTAGTAGCTTAGTTCATGAAAACAAAATCTAATAAGAATGAAGATATTACACTAAAAAACTGGTTTGGTAATTACACAGGTGTAATCTGATATTTAAAGAAGAGCTATTTGACCTTTATTTACCAAAGGGTTTTTTGGTTGTTTGTTTGGTTTAGTTTGGTTGTTTGTTTGTTTTAGTTATTGTTTTTCCATGAGCTATTTGGAGTTCGCTCAAAGATTCATATTCCTTTAATTTACTTGCCCAACTGTGGACTTCCAAGTAGGTGGTTAACTTAGAGAAGTTTTCAATAAAAAAATGCATTTAGAGCTGGCATAAGACACAGTTAGGGAGGAAGATGACTGGAGATATCTAGAGCCCTTGATTCAGCTGCCTTTCTAATCATACATTATTAATTAATTAATTAATTTATTTATTTATTTATTTTGGAAGGATGTAGCTGAAAAGGAAATGAGGAGCTCTAGCTCAGACTGTAAGATAATTCTACCCTCATCCAGTTGTATCTGATCCTGTTTAATGTGAATACTTAGAATACAGTGACTAAAACACCTCTATCAAATGCATATAATGAAAGAAATTAAAATATATGCATATAACAAATATTTATCCTTTTTGGATTTTAAAACAACAGCTAAACTGAACTCATTATTAATTAATTAATTAATTAAATTTTATTTATTAATCTTATTATTTGTATATATAAATAATCTTATACCTCATTATATATATACTTAATGAATGATATTATTGATTGTCTTTTACTTCAGATCACTTTCTAAATAGAAGGTATGGGAAAATCCATCTCTATTATTACATTATTTATCAGTTATAATACTATATATAATACTATAATAACATTTGAAACAGGTTAACTGGAATAAAAGAATTCAATTTCCGGAGAAAAGTGAAAGTTCTCACAAGTGCACAGTTTTTATTGATCAGATCAAAATCTAGATAATATTTGCATATTAATGGTAATGCACACATTCTTGATAATTTGTCAGTCCCTCAATTCTTCTTTTGCTGTTTAGCCTCTCGCATCCACATATCAAACACATTAAATTTATATACAAATAACTCATTAATAATTCAACTACACTTTTTTGCCTTTTTGGATGTGTCCCAAGCATTTTTTACATTTTGTTTCTCTTGACATTTCTTTCTAAAGCCCTACCCATCCTATCCTTGCATAAAGGAAAGACAAAGCTTCCAATAAATTAATATATATATATGTATGTATTTCTCTATATAATGTGTTAGTGTAGAAGACAAGAAAATGGGGAACAAAATTACAAACATTTCTGAAAGTAATCTTTTATGTGTAATCAGTGGTTCATTAGTTACAATATTCACTCAGGTTATGAAAAACTACTTCAAAACAGTGTTTTAACAAGCGCATGGTTTGTCTCCAAATCTCACACTCAAATTCTAGGGACTGACAAATTATCAAGAATGTGTACATTACCATTAATATGCAAATATTGTCTAGATTTTGTTCTGATCAGTAAAAAATGTGCAGTTGTGAGAACTTTCACTTTTCTCCAGAAATTGAATTATTCTTTTCCAGTTAAACTGTTTCAAATATTAGGTATTATAACTGATAAATAATGTAATAATAGGGATGGATTTTCCCATACCTTCTATTTATCTCTCAGCCCTTTCTGAAGGCAGTGATTTGAACTGTGTATCCTAAATCAAAAATCCATGTGTTAGTTTGGACTGTTTAAATGTAATGCTTTCAAGGATTTCACTAGGATTTATTAAATATTTGGAGAACAAGGCCTATTCCACAAATAATGTACCTAAGGGAGAACTGAAACTTGCTTTTCCACTATTTGATAAACACTGTATTAATATACATACAATCTATCTCCCTTTTTCTCAGAGATTCAGTTTTAGTAAAAATGTATGTCATTAAGAACTGAAATGAGTCATCAGAGAGTCATCAGAAATTTCCTAACTAGTTTTCATTTAGAGATTTAGAAAGAGAGACTAGTACAGTGGGGGAAATTGCTAAATAGCTAGCTGTTCATACACTGCATTACTTAGAAACAGAGACAACTAGTTTACTTACGCTTATTCTTTCAGCTGTCTTTTTCAACCTTCTTTGACCAGGGGATGTGCAAAGAGCTTTTAATATCAGGATATTTCATAATTCAGTGGAAAAGGTTTCTGTACCAGAAAATTCAAAACTATGTTAAATGAACTGCCTAGATCACAATGAAGCCTTGCACTTTTGGAAAATACATGTAGAAATAACAGTCAGGTCTGATGTCTTATATATCTACACCTGGAGAGGGATTTGCCCTACCTAAACAAGGCTCCTAAATTTAAAAATAAAAACTCCTTGAAGGTAAGTTAATTCTCATAGACACCTGTCATAGCAGGACATGGACTGAAATAAACACCTTGCGGTGTTTATTTCTCTCCACTGACTTGTTCATGTAGACCAACCAGGTTGGCACTAGATATATAAGTTCGATCTAAGAAATCTGAATCAAGGCATCAAAACATTGTACTCCTGAGACTAGGATCTGTCCAGGAGTCTTAGTACTTCACAGAGATCAATACAGAAAAAAATGATACAACTCATTAACTTACCATGCTAATTTTCCTGGATCTTGAGGAGCATTTAGCTGTTATACACTTCATGATATGTAAAGATGCATGCATATTTATATATTTACTCCAGAAAAAAACAAACAAACAAACAAACAAACAAACAAAAAGTAAATGTAAAACAGTGTTTCAGTAAAATGAATGTTCTAGAACTTTTCACGGACACATATAGTTCCCTAAGTAAATAAGAAAGCTAAATTCTTTACTTCCGAAGTCTTTCAAATAAATTTGAAAGAGAGTATCCAATCCTAGTTGTTGTTTAAGCAATATTTCTATTGACGATAAGAGGAGTTTTATTAAAGTCACATCTGATTTGTAAATTACAGTAAAATTATAAAGTCATATTTATATTCTGTAGTGTAATGAAATATAAATATAAATCTGAAACACATGGGTCAAATACTTCAAGTCAAAACACTGTCAAAAAGTATAAAATATCATGCATGTTCATTGTCATTGAGCAAGATTGCTCTTCATTGTGTAAAGAACTTTCAAAAAGAAGTGAAATCTGTTTCGTTTTTGACTAAAGGGAGTCTGAAGGTATGCTTTACTTAGCATGGGAATTTCAGACATTATAGTATAACAACATTTAAAGATAGTTTCATGCATTTCTTGAACACAGAAGGAAAATTATTTCCTTATTGAGATAACAGATTTATCCTGAAATATACCCATCTAAAACTCTAAAACATATGTAAAGGAGGTGAGTAGTACTGACAACCAAGAAAGAAGTTGGAAATGAACTGGGGGGAGGGAGGGGATTGGGGGGGAGGAGGAAGGGAGGGGGGCATATATACATAAAGCATATGCATTCTTTGAATAATATAATTCCCACAGTTTATGCAGGCTGGCTATTCTTCTGGTACAGCAATGAGAATGAAAGTTGAAGAAGCTACCTGAGGAGTTTCATAGATCTCTAGAACTTTTTAAGGTTTGAGCTTCATGATGTATAAGTTCGTATATAATTAGTTGCTTAATTGTTTGGATTCACATCACTGAATTTTATTACAAAGGCCTGGAAAAAGCAGCATAGTGATTTTACCCTGCAGCTGATTCATAGTGGAACAGAGTATTTCCAATAACGGATGGTTTTCTTTTTTATTTCTGAAATCATATCTATGTTTATTAACAGTGCATTACAGGGACTGTAAATATATATTATCATGATAAAATTATTAATATTTTAATAAGATACATTTTTTCCTCAGAAATAATTTTGAGAGACTATGGTAATTATTTTTAGATGCTTATAATGAATACCATGACTTTTAATGACATCAAAATAATATTTTTACTTTATTTATCTATCAGTTTCTTCTATCATTAGATGTTCTTACCAGAACTCTCTGTGTTAGTGCAGTTCTCAGAGTTAACAGATATATTTAATTTTATTCTCCTTTAGTTTCACAAGAGTCTATAAGCAATGCAATAATAACTTTCAATTCTACATTACATCCTTGAAATGGATGAACTCATTTGGATCTATCTTTGCCAAAGATTTTGATTGCTTCTGAAAGAAATTTAAGATAGGCCAGAGTGTTATGAGGTCTACTGAAGATTAAAAATTATGTATCTATTAGTGAATACTCTTATGCTAACTACTTTATATGTGAAAGATTGTCTTCTATCTTGGTGTACTATAAAATAAGTACACCAAATGGATTTTTTGTTTGAATGTTTTTAAACCTCTATATGCTTTTGGTTTGATATTTTGGAAAGGACCACTTAATAGAGAAGAAACACTTCAAAGATATATATATATATATAGTCAATGATTTACCCTTTCTCTGAAACATCTATAATTGCATTATAATTGCATTTAGGACATTAGGACAGATATCAGATCAAAAGTTTAAACAAATTTTCTTTTATTTACCTCTTCAAGATATGTGTCTGATATCTATGAAAAAAATGTTAGTATTTGTATAAAGGCCTGTGATCTGACGTGTGAAAGAAAACAAATTAAAACTTTTTATAATGATAATTATAATCACATATCAAAGAAAATTACATTATCATAAAACCAGTGAAACAATGTTGAAAAGGTACCTTTAATAAATCTCTATTAAATATCTATTTCCATATGTGCCTGTACACAAATAGATACACCAATTACTATAAGAATGGAGGAATTAAACAAGAAGGACTTAATACAGCTAAACTGTACCATTGCTTATGAACTTCAGTAAAAAAAAAAAAAAAAAAAAAAAAAAGAAAGAAAGAAAAAAGAAAAAAAAAAAGAAAGAAAAAAGTGTTCTGATGTTATTGGACTTCACAAACACTATTGAGAGACAGGAGGGTTTTAGCACAAAAGCATTTTGTAAAAGAGTAAGGCTCAAGCAATCCACTTTGGGAATGGGATTTAGTCTCAGATTGAAATTTGTGTTTACTCCTGAATTTTAAACTTGTCTCTGTTTTCTAGGATACTGGTACTAATAGTGTATTAAAAACACAATATTTCCTCCAAAACCAAATTTTAAGAATATCTATTTTACAAAGATGTCTAGACATGTATAGGCACACCTAAATTCGGGGTAAAAAAAAAAAAAAAATCATATATCCAAAGGTACCTGAGGTTCATATTACATAATTGTCACTGAGGTTTATACTGCAATTCTCAGAATTGAAATTTCTTAGAGTGTAGAAATACCTAGAATACAAAAGCATGAAATGTAAGAATTATTTTATTCTACAATTGATGCTTAATGATGTATGGTAATGACTCGTTACTCAGTGCAAAATTATGTGCAAGGATATGTAACTAACCTGCCTGCTAAACCCACTAAGAACTACATCTACAAATATGAAGCAGAATTTGAGCCAATATTAATTCGTATATATGATTATTACAAAATAATGGTAAATTAACTCAACGAAAAGCAACAAAGTTATATTGGATTCTCTGCTGTATGTGAGCAGATGTGTTATATCAAAAGGGAAAACCACATTCTACCATATCTCATATAATCATATGATATATATGATTATATATCATCAAGACAATTCATCTAACAAAGCATGCAGAGCAGAAAAGGTCTTTCAGTCTAACATAAGGTCTAAATAAAGTCTAAATAAAGGGATGATCTTTCTGAAGAAAAAAATAAAAATAAAAAAAAAAATCCAGATTTCAATCCAAATTGTATCCATTGTCTTCTCTGTTCTTTCCTGAACAGAAACTCTCATTCACTCTTGATGCCAGTGTAAGCAGCAATTTCTTCCAGCATTTTTTAGGACCTGACTGGCTGACATGAAAAATTCATCTTGTTCTTACTCCCTTCTTTTATCATAGGCATAAACTCAGACTCAAGACTCTTCAGACTCTCCAGGCATAATCTCAAGACTCTTCAATAAGAATTGCAGGAGTATAAAATATGTGTCCTTCATTTACCACTCCAATTCCACCTGAATGAAGGGAGGCCTTCTGGACTGGGTATGGAAGTGAGCAGAGGAATAATTAGGGTCACTGAAATGCTTGTTACCGTAAATTATCTGTTTATAGCTTAGAGTTAAACTATCCTTCTGGAAAAGTTCATGCATTTGGATTCCACACACCAATCTACTCTCCAAGAGTTTCTGTGCTTGTATATGTATGTATGAGTCAGTTACTGAGTTTCAGTCGCCTGTATAATTCCTGATCACATGTTTTGTGAGATCAGACATCCACACTTTGGAAGATTCATCAAGGACTGAGATGCTATCATCTGGAAATTAGCATGTTTTGCATAAATGAGTCAATAATAATAACAAAAACAACATTCACAGTATGCTATACAGCCATCTTGAGTGAACATCTTTCTTGGAAAAATACATGACAGTATTGATGAGCACAGGCAGCTCTACAGTAGTTTGTGAAAAATTTGGTGTCTTGACAGTCAATAAATGTGCCTACCTACATTGTCAGATATTTAAAATGAATTGTTTATGAATTAACAGAAGCCCAAGTATAATTCAGTCATTGTAATCACCTTGTAATTTCAGATAATGAAAAGTTGAGAAATTGGTGATATGTTCAAGAGCCATGCCAAAACAGAACAAAAGGTGAAATCCATCAAATGATGGATTTGTTCCAAGCTGTTGGATTGCTATAATCATTTTTCCAACTGTGTATGTTAGGTTTTTTTATTTCATTTAACAGAAGTCTCTCTGCTAGCATGTTTCTCATTTCTTTAATTTTTTAAAAAATACAGTCAAAATATTTTTCAGATACTTCTGTTTATGCTGTGGTAGTTTTACCTGGACAGGCAGCTGAATCCCACAGCAGTCATTCTCTCACTCCCCCTCCTCAAAGGAAAAGAGGGAGAAAGTATGACGGGAAGTGCTCAAGGGTTGAGATAAGAACAGGAAGATCACTGAGCAATTACTGTCATGGGCAAAACAGGCTCAACATAGGGAGATTAATATAACTTGTTGCCTATCACTAGGAGACTAGAACAGTGAGAAACTAAAAGCAAATTAAAGCCATCTTCCTGCAATCTTCCTCTTCTACCTCCTCCTGCCGAGTGGTGGAGGGGAAGGTGGAATGGAGGTTGCAGTCAGTCCATAATTTTCAGTCATTGCCATGGGTGGCAGCTACCCCCAGATCCCCTGCTCCTGCGTGGGCTCCTCTCCATGGGCTGCATCTCTGGCCCAGGGCCTGCTCTCCATGGGCTGCAGCCTCCTCCAGGACACGTCCACCTGCTCCACCGGGGACTCCTCCACAGACTGCAGCGTGGAGATCTGCTTCATGTTGGACCCATGGGCTGCAGGAGGACAGCCTGCTTCACTTTGGGCCCCTCCACAGGTTACAGGGGAACTTCTGCACTGGTGCTTCGAGCACCTCCTGCCCTCCTTCTGCACTGACTTTGGTGTCTACAGGGCTATTTCTCTCATGTTTTCTCACTCCTCACTCTCCCAGCTGCTGTTACACAACACTTTTTTCCCCTCTTTCTTAAATCAGCTTTCCCAGAGGTCCAACCAGTGTTTTTCACCGGCTTGGCTCTGGCCAGGGGTGGGTCGCCTTTGGAACCAGCTGGAACTGGCTCTGATCTGACACGGGGCAGCTGCAGAGCTCACAGAGGTCAGCTCTGCAGACCCCTTGCTACCAAACACTTTCCACATCAACCCAATACATGTGTAACAATTTTATTTTTTTCATTTTCTTATTACTGATTTCTTTGATAATTTGGACACTAGGAGTACAAGACATCTATGTCCAATGAGCCACATTTCTCTATAAAATCAAAAACTTTAAAAGAATTGCTGGACGGCTTGTTCCTTTCAGCACAATGCCTACAGAAGTAGGAAGGAAGAAGTGTGCTATGCCAACTTAAAGCAACTCGGATAGGATTTTATCTACACAGACTTTACTCATAATGAAATGCTGAGACTACAGGAGACATATTCTGTCATTCTTAATTGTGGAGGAAAAAATCCAAATTAAATATTGTTTAAATTGTCACAGTGAATATGTGACATTTAGCAAAATGTCCACATCGTTCAATTTATGTTGAGGACACTTCTGTTAAAAATAAGAATATTGGAACATAAAAGTGCTGTGAGAAATAATGACATAAACTCCCAAATATCACATTGCTTTAAGAGTTTGAAACATTTGGCATGCCTAATGTAGCTCCAATTGCAATACATCATGCACTGTAATTAAAAAGATGAAGGAATAGATAAAGAAGATTTGGACAGAAATAGACTTTAGAGACTTCGTGAATTTATCATTTTAAAATCAGTTTTTCAGTTTGAAGTGAATGAAGAAATGGAATTATACAAGCATTTAGAGAACAGATGAAAGGGCAATACAATGAAGCTTGGAAAAAAAAAAATGCTCAAGTTTAAAAGGAGCAGTTATTTTAGGTCATACCAAGAGATCACTGTCTCCAGCATGCTGCCTCCAGTAGTGGGCAGCAGTGGACAGCAGTGGATGCTTGCAGAGGAAGGTGGGACAGAGACAACAGTACATCGTGATACTTCGAAAGTCCCTCTCCTCTGCCATTGTTGTATCTAGGAATTCCCAGATCAGAGCTTGTATTTATTAGTCTTGGTGAGTTTCCTTTTCCCTATTTTTCCAGATGTTTTTTGGATCTGTATAAACAATTCACACTCTATAGCAAAGAATCCTGAGACCTAAATAAATAAGTGAAGAATCATCTCCTTTTCCTTCTTTTAAATGTCAGCTGACAGTTTGATGTCATGACTTCTTTACATTTTTTTTTAGGAGGAGAGCTTGAAAAATAGTTTTCTATTCACTTTTTTTTATTATTTTTTTTTTTCTTCTGACATTTTTGCTTTGTATCATACTGTAGTTCAATTACCCTTTTCTCAGCCTGGAGAGTCTTTGTTTGCTTGGTTATTCCCCACAAGGAATGTGGGAGCAATGACCCCCTTCTCCAAGTCTCAGATTTTGTGAATACATCTAAAAGTAGTAGAGTAGCTTTACTTCTGTCCAGACTATCAAATTTTGTCCTTCCTTACTTATGACTCTTAAATATGGGTGAAATGTGTGATTTTATAGACTTCAGAATTGTTGTGGTTTAACCTGGCTGGCAGTTAAACACCATACAGCCATTCGCTCACTCTCCCTCCCTCTCTGGGAGGGGGGAGAGAAAAGGGAAAGTGAAGCCTGTGAGTTGAGATAAAGACAGTTTATTAAGAAAGAAAAATAATAATAACAATAATAATAATAACAATAATGATGATAATACTACTAATAATAATAATGTGTATGAAACAAGTGATGCACAATGCAATTGCTCACCACCCTCTGACTGATGCCCTGAGCAGTCCGGCCCCCAGACCACAGCTAGCCACCCTTATCTATTGTTTAGCTTGATGTCAGATGCTTTGAAATACCCCTTTGGCTAGTTTGGTTCAGCTGTTCTGGGTCTGTCCCCTCCCGGCTCTTGCTGCACCCCCAGCCTGCCTGTTGGCAGGACAGAGTGAGGGGCTGAAATGTCTTTGGCTTGGTGTAAGCACTGCTCTGCAACAATTAAAACATCAGCATGTTATCAGCACTCTTCTCATCCTAAGCCAAAACATAGCACCCTACCAGCTACTAGGACGAATATTAACTCTGTCCTAACTGAAACCAGGACAAGAATATACAGCTGTTCTCCAAGAAATTTGTCTCAGTGATAAAACGTCCCTCATTTTCTGTTCACCAAATAACTTCCTTTTTTTTTTTTTTTTTTTTTTTTTTTTCTCTTTAACATTTCAGTCGTAGGATCAGGGAACCAGAGGTCAGGCTACCTAAGTAAGGTCATGTGTCATTCATTAATCAATGAAAAATGATATTTAGCAAAAAGTCAAACTGAACAGCCTGGACAAGCTAGAGTTTTCTTCTACTAGGCTATTTGATCACAGCAGGAAACATGCTTAAGCTGAGAAAGATGGTTTACTCTGTGAATAGTGGTGATTTAGAAAAAGCAGGCAGATTTTTCATTAGTTTTATTTAAGTTGAAAAATTATTTCTTGGCAAGCATGTAGTAAGCTGGGATGAACATTTCATTTTCACTGCTGAATGCCCTATGCAACAAGCCACAATCCCTTATATGTTGTAGGCTTTCTTGCACATCTCGTGGTAAAACCTGCTCTACAATAACAATATTAAAAGGGCTAGTGTGATTTCCCTTTGTTTTGTTGTTTTGCTGTTGTGTGTGTGTATGAATTAAGTAGATATCTACATTAGTATATATATTTTATGTAAATTGAAAATAATTACATTATATTATACATATATTGCATACAAATATTGTATTATATTATAGGTTACCTACACTAGTAAAACAACAAAATTTCAAAGCCAAATAATGTTACAAAAATAAAATAGGCCTATATCTGTAAATTTAGTTGCCTTTTCAAAAGCTGTGGTCCTGATTTCTTACAGCCTTGTCTTTTCTTTCAGGACTTCTCAAATCTTCAAGGCTTTTTGTACCACCATTATTACCAGGAACTGGCTACTAAATTCACTGAAAATTTAAATTCAGGCCATGTTTCACTTTTTCACCATATCACCCCAGATAAACACCTTCCTTTTGTAATGGTATCTAACATTTTTGCTGTCTGTGCTTAAAGTTAACATTAACTGGAAAAGTCACCCTGAATCTCATTTAGCTCGCTTTTAAAGAAGCAGGGCTTTTTTAATTTCAGAATTTATTCTTAACATGCTTATGCTTTATATCCAATATGACACCTATACAGATCAGCTGCCACCAGCTGCTAGAGATTATTAAGTGGAAAGTAAAGGAATTTTTGCCATAGATTTTGCAGTGCAACATTTATAAGTTCTCATTTAGAATATGAAATGTTTCCTTTAACCTTGATTAAGAGGATTTCACTACAGTCTGAAAATAAATGCCAATTTTCTTTCCCTCACTGTGTGGCCATTTTTAGCTGTGCCTGCCTCCTAATATATAGGTGTTATTGTGCTGTGGTGAAATTCTACATTCCAAGAATGGTTGGTGTTGGAAATGCATCAGGTGTTAATGTGACATTATCTAATGTAAAGGTAAATTATTGGCACATTGAGGGGTACTATCCAGAAAAGCAGGAAGCCAAAATGACCAAATGCCTGTCAAGGAGCTGAAGGCTCAATCCTATAAAGCATCCACAATGCTGTGAAGTAAGTTCTGAGTTTTAATTATGAAAAACAAAACAAAATGCACACACACAAAAGACAAACAAACAAAAACGTAAGAGTGGTAAACTAAAAGAAAAAGCCTTTACAGTCTTTGACCAAGAACAGTGTATTGGTTTATGTGGCAAGGTTTTGGTAGAGGGGGGCTGCAGGATTGTCTTCTGTGAGAAGAATCCAGAAGCTGCCCCCTAATAGATAATGGCCAATTTCAGCCCACTACAAAGGGATATGCTGCTGGCCAGTGCCAAGCCATTGAGTGATGCTGTTTGGGCCTCTGGGAGAGCATATTTAAGAAAGAGAAAACAAACAAACAAACAAAAAACTGCTGTGTAACAGCAGTTGGGAGAGTGAGGAGTGAGAACTAGCCTTGCAGACCCCAAGGTCAGTCAAGAAGGAGGGCAGAAGGTGGTACAGTGGTGTAATTGCCTGAAGTAACTAGGAAAATAAAACTAACATTCACATTTTTAAGGAAAAGGTACAGCATTGAAGAGGCTTTCAGGGTATGGCATAGCTGCATTACCTGAGCATTCCCTAGGCTCCCAACCTTAGATGCTATCACGCTGGGGAAACTTGGTGTGCTAGCCCTAAGAACCAGTACGGAGCGTAGAGTGGAGTGGAGACACCACGGCTAGGCTCTGTAACCAGGTGGGGACTCTATTGTTCTTGTGCACACTGAGAACCATAAGCTGCACTTTTTGCCACCCTGAGCCAAGGACCTGTCATGTTTTGACAAATGCTGTACCCTAGTGTACTTTTTGCCCATTATAATATCATTATAATACCAAAACACACCTCCATCCCAAAAGCTACGCACCTCCAAGGTGCGACCACCCCTCACCATCAGGGGAGATACCATCCCGAGGAAATACAACACCCTTAGGACCTCCTGACTCCTGGGATCAGTCAGCGGGCTGAGCCTCTCTTCCCCCCCCCCATTGGGACACCTTTGGGTGAGATCTAAATACTTGCTTATATCCTTTTAATGTGTTTATTTCTAGGCTGCGCACCTGTAACACCTGTAACACCTGAATATTTCATGCATGCTAGCTTGCTTTTGCAGACAGTCACTATTGCCGGCAATCCAAAAGAACCTGATTATCTGTTGCTGTAATAAACCATACTCGATTGCATTGTGATAGCTCTCATTAAGTGCAACTAGGGTAAGGGTGGTTATCCGTGATAGTTCAGTGTTCTGAATCCAACCAGACCCCAGACGGTTAACGTGTTGTTGGTGAATGTCTGACTGGTTTAGTACCCTGAATCCGACCGGGCCCTTAACAGTTAATCAGCTACACCCCTTAACGCAACAGGCCTGTGGAGAGGCCCCTGGTGGAGCAGGCTGTCCCCCTGCAGCCCACAGTGCACCATGGCAGAGCAGATCTCCACGCTGCAGCCCATGGAGGAGCTCCCAGTGGAGCAGGTGGATGTGGCCTGGAGGAGGCTGCGGGCCATGGAGAGCAGGAGCAGGCCCCAGGTCTGAGCTGCAGCCTGTGGAGAAGAGTCAATACAGGAGCAGGGGATCTGGGGGGAGCTGGCACCCTTGGGGGACTCATGTTGAAGCAGTTTGTTCCTGATGAATGGACTCCTTGTTACGGACCCATGTTGGAGTAGTTCTTGAAGAGCTGCTGCCTGTTGCAAGCCCACACAGGATCAGTTTTGGAAGCATGGCATCCCATGGGAGTGACCCCACACTGGAGCAAGGGTAAAGTTACTGTGAAGGAGTGGTGGAGATGAAGTGTAATGGACCGACTGCAACTGCCAATCCCCCATTCCCCTGCACCACTCGCAGGGGGGAAGTGGAAGAGGGTGGATGAGGGAAAGGTGTTTTTAGTTAATTTTTGTTTTTGTTTTTCACTGCTGTAGCTTGTTAATAATAGGAAATACGTTTTTATTAATCTCTCTATTCTGAGTCTGTTTTAACTATGTTGATAATTGTTGATAATTGAGTGATCTCCCTGTCCTTATGCCCTTGAGATATTTTCTTCGTATTTTCTCCCCCTTTTCCTTTGAGAAGGGGGAGTGAGAGAGCGGTTGTGGTGGAGCTCAGCTGCCTAGCTGGGTAAAACCACCACAAACAGCTGTGCCCTTTTCCTAATGAAATTCTGCCATCTCCCCAGTTTGTTGGTGTTTGGTTAATGGTGATGTACTTTGGGAAGAGAATATAAAAAAAGGTTCACTGATACTATGAAGAATAAACATACCTGACATGTTTAGTCTGCATATTAACTACAATATGAAAGCCTTCTTTTATTACTGTATTACTTGCCAAATATGTATGAATGATTGCTTTCTTTTAGCATCTGTTTTGCCATTATTTCTTTCCATTTTCTATGCAAAAGTTCTATTTTATGCAAAATAGTATTTATGTTGTAAATTAATTTTTTCCATATGCTTTTGCATGTTGCTGAATCACCTCACAGAAAATAGGTTGAGGTTGAAAGAGATCTCTGGAGGTCACCTGGTCCAAAATCCCTGCCCAGGCAGGGTCACCTAGAGCAGGTTGTGTAGTTTTACTTTGAGTCACTATGCATGGCATTCTTTCTAGCATTTGTAAGTCAATTTGTGAGAGTCTTCACCTCTTTAGTGTCCTTTATAGCTTTAAAAAAATGTTTGCAGCCCAATGTAGAATACCCTGAGTGGGATGGGACCCAAAAGGATCATAGAGTCCAAATCCCAGCTCCACACAGAACCACCCCAAAATCATACCATGTCTGAGAGCATTGTCCAAATGCTTCTTGAACTTCAGCAGGCTCAGTGCTGTGACCCCCTTCCCAGGGGTGCCTGTTCCAACCCAGCCACCCTGTTGGTTAAGAATCTTTTCCTGATATAGAGCCTGAACCTCCCCTGTCACAGCTTCATGCCATTCTCTTGGTCCTAGCACTGGTCACCAGAGAGCAGAGAGCAGTGTCTGCCCCTCCATTCCCCTTGTGCTGCAGGCTGCCATGAGATCTCCTTGCAGTTTCCTCTTCTCTAAGCTGAACAGACCAAGTGACTTCAGCTACTGCTCATACATCTTCCCCTCTAGACTCTTCACTACATTTGTTGCCCTCCATTGGACACTCTCAAATGGTTCTATGTCCTTTTTATATTGTGGCACCCAAAACTACACACAGTACTCAAGCTGAAGCCACACCAGCACAGAGTGGGACAATCACTTCCCTCGACTGGCTAGCAATTCTGTGCTTGATGCTCCCCAGGATACAGTTGGCCCTTCTGACTGCCAGGGTACATGGCTGGCTCATATTCAGTTTACTGTTGACCAAGCCCCCCAGATCCCTTTCTGCAGGACTGCTCTCCAGCCTCTTGTCCCCCTGCCTGTACATGTAGCCATGGTTGCCCCTTCCCAGGTGTGGAATCTGGCACTTTTTCTTGTTGAACTTCATGTGGTTGGTGTTTGACCAGCTCTCCAATTTGTCAAGATCTCTCTGCAAGGGCTCTCTGTCCTCAAGGGAGTCAACGGCTCCTCCCAATTTAGTATCCTCTGCAAACATACTCAAAGTACTCCTACATCAAGGAGAACTCCTACATCATACATTTATGAAATCATATGTTCACTGGTATCTTACTTGGATAAGGTTGGCCATGAATATTTAGTTTATTAGCAGTAAATATGAGAGCATCTAGGATTCTGTTTTTAGAAATCCCAAACTTTTTATTTCCATTTTATGATAGCACCTTAGACGGAGTAGTACTTTCAAAAATACTCATTGTTGGAGCAGCTCAAATAATTTAATGACTCCCCATTTAAGTTTGGTAAATTCAGCATGGAGATATCTTCTCAGATGAGATATTTGTAGAGTAATGAGATCTGTATGTTTGTATTATACACTTATCAACCCCTCTGTGTCTATTCACTTTCTTTATTAAAAGCTTTTTTTATAACAGGTTTGTTATTTTTAGAATGTAACCAAGAATTTAATTAACATTGAAAAGAACATCACTATTTTTCAGGTTCACCATTCTGTTTTAAAAGATATACCTGAGAACGATAACCAATCGTTGTTCCAAACTCTTCTTCCAAAACAACAATATTTTGTAGATACTATACAGAGGCTTTTGGTATTACTTGACTATTAATTTTGTTCTAAATTTTCTTTCAATTGCTGCAAAGTTTTTTCATGTCACACTTCAGAAAACAGTAAGAGTTTTCAATGTGTTGATCTTCTGCAGGGAATAAAAGTATGAAAATACTAATTTCTTATTAAATAATATTTCCCAAAAAGTTCTGTCATGAAATAAGTTGGATCAAATAAAGGTGATATGCATGGCATACTGATAGAAATGTTCATTTCACTATTGGCAGCCCAGCACAGTATCTGAAAAATACTTCCAAAATAATAACTCATGCTGCAGAAATGACATATTTTCTGCAGTTTAGAATGGGTAAAATATAAATGAATGGCAACTCTTCTCTTACTTGCAAAACGAGAAAGGATTTGTACATTTAAATGTATATTTGTTTTCACACCAAAAAAAAAAATAGGTAAAATAGTAAGTATATTAAAAATGTTTGTCCTTATGCACATGAGTTCATATAAAGAAGCCAGTGTATATTTTAAAGGAGAAGAGAAAGAAGCACTGAATTTATATATGGGTTCAAAAGGTGATACTCAGCTGATTTATTTATTTATTTATTTATTTATTTATTTATTTACTATTCATCACGTGTATATTTTTAAGAACAAATTTTATCAGTTTTCATTACATAGATAAATGTGCTATAGAGGAATAGATGCAATGTAGCACTCTTCCCCTTTGCTTTCTCAGAACTAAGAAAATGGTCTTGAGATTCAATGGGTGAAAGGTCTAAGCACAACTGAACTCTTGGATGCTTAATTAAAATCAATAATTACATTTAAATTTTTTATAATCAAATTATATTCTGGCCTGATTTGTCTATGTGAATATATTGGAATGAGAAACTCCGTTCCTTCCCAGACATGGGACATTCTCTTCGTTTTCAAACTGGCAAAATGCTTGGTGCTATCTAGTCACACTGACTTGGAGTGATGTGTCATCTGCTTCTGCCATGTCAAGTACAAACTGTCCTCAATATAAATGCAAAACAAGGCTGAAACTCACACAACAGAGGTCATAGTGAGACACTTTAGCCATTCACAAAATCACAGAATCACAGAGTGGTTTCAATTGCTATTTGAGATAGCAATCCAAAACCAGAAAATTCTTTTCTTTTAGATGTTTTCTTGACCTATTCCACAGATGCAATTTTAAGAAATTGTAAGCAATTAGCTATAAGCCTTCAAATGAGAACTTGTAGTCTTCTATATTGAAAGACTTTAACAGATTTATTTGTCTTCAGAAAGAAGCTACCGCAGATCCTATTTTTAATAAGGCAATGCATACACTACACTTGCTTGAGCCAGCTGGTACTTAGACACCAGAGAAACAGATTATTTCTCTATTTAGAAATGTTCCAATTTTCAGTTGTGGAACCCGAAAACAAGTAAAGTTCACTTATCACGGTGCTATAGTATGGATCAGGCCAGGTAAAGTAGGGGCAAGATGTCCTTCAAAGGCCTTGCTCTTTATTTTCTTGAGGAGGAATTTAAAGAGCTTGTAAGCTTTTCAGGCACTCTCAGTGCTGTGAACTTCATGATGCTGTTTGTACGGAATTACACAGCAGAAACAGGAAGAATGTTGTGCCTTTAAATGAAACACAACTACTGTTAGCAGGTAACTTCTCCATGACATCTGGGAACTCCAGCCTTCTTCAAAGATATCTTAGATGTTGTTTTTCAAGGTAGTTTGGGATCCAGAAACAGCACAGACACATTGATAAAGTGTTTTGGTAGGCTTTGCTTCTCATCTGGACCAATGAGCTTGGTCCCATGGCCATGTCACATATGATCACTGATCCCTGATCATCTGCACTTAAGGTGTCTCTGTACTTTTCTGAGTTGTACAACTTCCTCACCTTCTGCCCTCCCCAGATATTTTGTGAGTGTTGAAATCAAGAGTAAAATTGAAAGCAATCTGACCAATGGAGAACAGTTGAGTGTCTTGATAAAGAAATGAGAGGTGGAAAAGAGATTTACATGCAAGGGAAGTTGTAGTTTTAAAGATAACAATTTTAAAGCACTGTCTCAATTCAAGAGAGCAAATTACAGAGAGTCATGAAGAGGAGTGGAATGGCAGTCTCCACTCTTGAGTGACATCTCCCCTCAAACTTCCAAATAGACTTTTCTCATTAGTTTAGTACATTGAAATTTAAAAAAGACACATTGTATTATTTTAAATGTCATCTCATCTACCTGCAGAATTTTGAAGACAGTTGTACAGAATGAGCTGAGAATGTCCAAACATTCTTATCATTACAAACAAACCACAGTATTTCAGCATTAAATCTACATGAACCCTGCAGTACTGTTGTATTAAAATTGTCATATAAAATAATGTATTGTTTATATTAGGCTACATCTATTTCCATCTTTTTGAATTAACATTTTTGAAAGGATTTTAACAGTCATCAAAGTAAGGTACATCATAAGAACAGACATCATAAGAATTGGGAGATGAGGGTATTGGATACCCTTTGTCTGTTGTATTACAGTTTCTTAAAAACATTTAAATCAACACCTGATGACCGCATACACTGGAGAATTTCAAATATTTAGGCATGCACACCTATTAATTTCAGTTAATAAATAGGTGAACAACGGGTCTGAAAATACAGAAATAGGAAAAGGTAAAAAGCCATTCTAGCTGAGAGCTAGAATGGTCAGCCAAAATTTATTACAACCTGCAGCAAAGAACACTGGTCAGAGTTAGTACCTGAAATCTGCAATATCACTGTCACTATATATATATATATATATATATATATATATATATAATATATACATACATATATACATATATATAGATATATACATGTATATACTGCTTGTAGAGGAAAACTCATGACTCAGTCACAAAACAAACAAACAAACAACAACAACAACAAAAACAATGATATTATAGTGTCATCTACAGTGTCATCATATTGTTATCAGTACGTTAAATATATTTAAATCCATAAAATTGAGTATGGCTTTCTGTTTTTAAGGAATATATTGTGATTTGTTCAATGATTAAAGTATACTGAAGTATTTGGTTATAGTATTTGAATATAGTATCCAAATACTGAAAGCAGCCACTACTGCAAGTTGCAGTTGTATATGAAAGATGTGGAAGAGAACTGAAAAACTGATGTTTTGTGTGCTGTTAATGGGCATATGTAACATGATGTTTATTGTAGGTTAAAAATGTTTGTTTTATGTTCAGGATAAAGTAAAATATCCAAGGGGAGGGAAGAGAAAGAAAGGAAAAGTAAGGGGTGTGGTTTTGATTGTGTAATGTTCTGCAGCCTTTGGCAATCCTCCCATGTAATAGATTAAAGTGTTGGGGTACTGCATGAGGAAGTAATACTTATAAGTATTATTACTATAAGTGTTGTTACTAATACTATGTACCTATTAAGTAACAACTTTTTTTGTGATATAAAGTTATAAACCTGACAATGCAAGCAAAACTTCCTGCTTCTGTGATTTTTAGTATAATCCCAGCACATATCTCCAAATCAAATCAAATTACAAATGCACTGGATCATTGGCTCAGAACTCTTGTGAAGGGAGGCCTCCTTAAAATAAGATGCCTCCTGAATGTGACCCTCACAGTAAAGCTGTGGCACACAGGCGGAAATTAACAGTTAAAACCTTTGAAACTTAAAAGAACACGTATTTGAATGGCTAGAGTTTATATATTTATTTATTTATTTATTTATGTTTGTTACTTTATGTAATTAACAAATGTTTATCTGCTTCACAGTTATGGACTTCAAAAATTTCTGATGAGTTCCAGCCAAGAAAATTTTTCAGGTGGTATTCCATATGTTTATTAGTCATGCATACATGTATAGTCTGGCTGAGAAAATGTAAAACTGCAAAACGTTAAAATGTTGGGGGTTGCTTGCCTTATTCGTTTTTTTTTATTATTTTTTTTTTTTTAAATCCCTATAAAGATTAAATTACTATCCCTGGTTTTGATGTGTCTTCTTTTAATTATTATTATTTGACTTTTTGTTGTTTTGTTTGTTAGCTTTAATGAAGATGTTATCGTATTAATAACATAAATATCTGCCCTTCCTCACTGCTTAGGTATAGAGATCCTGCACCTCTTCTTCTGTGTATTTCTATAAATTCCTTTAATGTATATTCCTGCTGTACTTAAATTTGCCCACAGCCTTTTTTTTTTATTATTATTTTTTGTCCGTTTTTGAACTTCACATCCATTAACTCTCTCATCATGCACATTTCACTTTGTTAATTATCTCCTAGTAGTATGATTTTAGTCTAACTGTTGGATTCAATTAAAACTTTTTTTTCTGTATTTCAGCAATGAATCTGTGTTACATTTGGTGCGGTGAGGTTTCAGTTTTTCTGATATTAGGAGATAATTATGTGAATTTCATTGGTACAATTAATCTACTAAAAGATCTCTCCATACATTTTATCCCCATACAAATCCATATGTTGTCAGTACTCTTTTCAATGTCTAACTTTTTAAGAACTAATTAAGATCCCAGCATCAAAGTCTTGCTGCAGAGTATTCCTGGGTTTGATTATGAATGAAGTTAAAAAAACTGTCACTTTGCAGTTTCATTGAGTATGTCACTGAAATAGGGAAAAAAAAAAAAAAAAAAAAAGTTGAATGAAGATTTAATTTGAGATTTGTTTCTTTCAGTTTGATCTTTTAAGAGTTTTAATCTATACATACTTGGAATAAACAAATTAAATTGTCTATTTTGTAAACCATTTCATTTTAATCATCAAAACCAGCAAAATCAGGGTACTACCTGCAACATGTTTTCATATTTGTAGCTGTATACAAATTAGTTGCATAAAAACACTGTTAAAATATTTATACAAACAGAAAAGTAATTATGCATTTTTAAGTTCAGTGAAGAAGGAGTTAGACCATGATCTAGTCGTTAATATAACAGTCTAAGATTTTTATTGTTAACAATATTAGATTTGATGTTTATATTATTATTCTTATTGCTACTCAGTATATCTTTCTGACAGAATGATTGCTTTTGAAGAGCTGCATAAGTAGCAAGATATCAATCAAAAACTATATTTTTTGCAGCTGGTAAGGTAATTCCAATCAAAACAGAGATGAAATCAGAAACAAAAGTCAGAAGCTGTTCAAATTAGAAAGAAAATATATAAAATCTTTGTAACCTTCTCTAGGTTGGATGAGACTGAACTCAGCCATACACCAGTACAGTTCCCTCATGCAATACAGTTTGTGTGTAAAATACATGACATGATTCTGTGGTGTTATACAGTCCTTTCTTTGTCATTCTTATAGGATGACATGCCTGTGTCACAAAAGGCTTTATTATTTATGATCAGTATTAAGAAACTGATAAAATCTTTGGTGTTACACTGCACTGCTATGGATTGCTCCTGTAAGAGCAATCATTAAATATCATTGCTGGCATCTCTAGGAGTTGAGGAATAACTGTATTTTTGCTGTAATTCATTATCATCATCATCAACAACAAAAGGAAAAGGAAACTACTTTAAATTTAACAAAAATATAAAAAATATAATTTGCTGTGTTTTGTTATTTGTCAAATAATTGTGAAAGGATGGCTACTTTCTTCAACACAAAACACATTATTTTGAACTGAAAAGAATAATAATGTGCTGGGTACTGCTTTAAAACAAACAAACAAACAAACGAAAACATACAAAATATATCATTCGTGTCACCAAAGAGTTATTTGAGTTATTTGCTCTTTATTCAGAAGCACATCTCATCATGACTAAGGATGAATAGAACTGTAATAAAATTTTTCTCTCTGCATGAAGAGCTTTTGAGCTCATCTTTCCCACAAATATCTCTGAACCATCTGATTGGGCAGTATTTTAAGATTCAGGTAAGGGGATAGTTGATGACAGTCATTCCTCAGTATTTTCTGTAGTAAGTGGCATTGGTGTAAATAATTGCCTGTTGTTCCACTCCACAGAAAAATGTCAACATCAACAAACTAAAGAGTTTTTTCCTTTACCTTACCAAGACCTCAGAATATGCCTCATGTAGTCAATACAAATTTAGGACTACTAGAAGAGAATCTGATCCCATTTGTTATCTACAGAAAAATATTTAAGTTTAAGATAATGCCATTTTATATACACAACCTGATGCAGAGTTTACCCTACAACTTATGGACTTGCTTATTTGTATTTACCATACAAAATTCCTGAGTTCTCTTTTAAGCTCTTGTACATCTCATGCTGCAGTTCCCTTGGGAATATCTGTAATATCTAATGTGCTTTAATGAACTCTAGTGAGATGCTAACTGAACAAATAAAGAGCAACAGAGACACTTAATGAGGTGGGGAATCAAGCATCAACATTGTAGGGAGTTAGACCCAGGAGCAGACAAGACAGAAGAGGCTGTAATTTTATGTTATGACCTCAGGTGAATGAATGAATAAATAAATAGATAGATATTTTCTGTACTGTTGTCTACTACTAATATTCTTGAACACTGTCAATAAAAGCTCGAAAACAAACAAACAAACAAACAAATCTCTTATAATATAACAATTTCTATGCTTGTGTAATGTGAACTGTTTCTTGGTGATAACATTTTTATTTAATTATGTCTGCAAGCATCATAACTTATATTGATGAACATGGATTGGCATAGTTGTTTAAGCCTATAATGAACTAAATGTTACACAGAATACAATTTTCCTCTTCATTTACTTTAATTTATTCTAGTTGTAAATGCTATTGCCTTCCATGATTATGGAATAAATCTCACTGTAGGATCAATTACTACAGTCTGAGAATTAGGCTTAAGAGTTGTTTTGTATTTATGTACATTTTTTCTGCCATTAGATTGTAGCATTTTTCTTATAAATATATTTTGAGACCTAATGACACAAAATTTTAAAACTATCATCGTAAGACAGTTAACTATGGAACTTTTGTCAGCATTTGGCTATTTGCTGTCCTGGTTTCAGCTAGCTTAGCGTTTTTTGTCCTCCTAGTAACTCATATTTTCCTCCTAGTGACTGGTATGGTACTGTGTTTTGGATTTAGGATAAGAATAATGCTGATAACATGCTGAATATTGTTGAACAGCAGTACTTACACAGAATCAAAGACTTTTCAGCTTCTCACACCACCCTGCCAGTGGGGAGTCTGGGAGTCTACAAGGATCTGGGAGGGTCAGAACGAGGGCAGCTGAACCATATGATATTCCATACCGTGTCAAACAATTAATATGCGGTGGCTGGCTAGAGTGGGGGGACAACTGCTTTGGGATGGGGTGGGCATTGGTCAGTGGGTGGTGCATTGTTTTGTACACATTATTATTATTTATTATTTTTTTATTATCGTTACTTTATTTTCTGTCCTAATAAACTGTCTTTATGTCAACCCACAATCTTATTTTTCTTTTTTTTTTTTTTTCTAATTCTCTGCCCTGTCCCACTTGGGGAGAGGGTGAGCAAACAGTCATGTGGCCACATTAAACCAAAATACTCACTTAAGCTACTCTTTTAATTTACTATTTTTAGAATTTTAAATAAAAGTATTAATAAGTAAAGTCAATTTTCACTTATCTGTAACAAAAAGTAAAAAAAGTAAAAACATCAGTGAAATAAGGTCATGGAGAGAGACCCTTAAACAATGTACAGTTGTATCTTGCAGAAGAAAAAAAGAAAAAAAAAAAAAAAAAAAGAACTAGACCTTCTTAAAATAATTTGCTAACTCAGGAGTTTCCAAATTTCACTTGTTGAAATGGACATGTGTAACACTGCAGTGTAAAGAAGCATTTAACTAAAAAACTATCATATGATAGCCGGATTCAGTAATTGGTTGTGAAGTGGAAGCTCTAAATTCAAACTAAATAATTTATGTGCTGCATTTATCTTAATTCATAGAGCAGTAAGAGCGGCTCCATTATTGTAGGATCTCTTACTTTTAGAAGACAAAGGGTTAAGAGCTCATCTTTTCATCTTTGTAATCTTTTCTAAATAAAAGACTGATTCAGAAGCATTGTGACAAATTACCAGACTGATAAACATGCTAATCCACACTGTTATCCCTTTATGGCTATCCTGAGATTAAAATTTGCATTGCTTTCCCTAGAACTGATCCCTCATTTTATTAAAAAAAAAAAAAAAAAAAAAAAAAGTCATGCTTCTCTTAACATCAATTGCTATAAACAAGCAAAATTTCCAGTATGAAAGGAAAACTAATGCATTCGTAGTAGTGTCCAAATTCTTAAATGGAGTTACATGAAGTCAAGCAATTCTAAGCAACACTACTAGAAATACAAATTGGCACGTTTACATTTTTTTCATACCACTTACTATACAGGTTATACCTGTATAACTGTTTATAACTCTCTCCAGCTTGATTTAATCCTTCCTGTCTCATTTTGATTTGCTTAAATTCACCAATAAAATCTAAGGTGACGAGCAAGCCAAATTACAGTATTACTGTTTACACCAAATTGCTCATGTCTGCAAGTCACATTTGATGTTACTTACAGAGCAACAGGGGGAAAATGTATATCCAAAATGCTTTTACATTTCTATTGCATTTTCTATCTAGCAGATGTAAGTCATGAAAGACTAGATTCTTTAGACACAAGTAGTGTGTTGTCATAGGAGTACAAGTTACCTCAAAACTTCTGAAGCTTGCTAAAGGCCTACATAAGCACTGAACGTCTCATAAAATCTGATAAAATTGTATGAAAATTAAAAAAGAATTTAAAACAATAACAACAACAAAAAAATACTTCTGAGAATTCCTCTTTCCTTTCTTGATGGATGATTATCACACTTTATGGGGTAGTGACCAGTCAGACTACAGGTTAACAGACTATGAGTTTGTGCAGCATTCATGTTAGGCAATTTAAGCATTACAATAACTGCTCTTGGGAAGATCATATACATATGGAAAGGTCATCAAGGTTTCTGATGACTCAGATGAGTCTTCTGGTGGTATAGTGATTCTAGGAAGATTCCCTTCCCTTCCCTTCCCTTCCCTTCCCTTCCCTTCCCTTCCCTTCCCTTCCCTTCCCTTCCCTTCCCTTCCCTTCCCTTCCCTTCCCTTCCCTTCCCTTCCCTTCCCTTCCCTTCCCTTCCCTTCCCTTCCCTTCCCTTCCCTTCCCTTCCCTTCCCTTCCCTTCCCTTCCCTTCCCTTCCCTTCCCTTCCCTTCCCTTCCCTTCCCTTCCCTTTGCATTTTCCTGTTTTCCTTGTGAAGACTCACCTCAGTATGTAAGATTAGACTTCTTGAACAAGGAGAACTCTTCATAAGAGGATTGGGGGGGTGGGGGGGAGAACATGACAGGGGCAGAAAAAGGGAAGGAAGGAAGGAAGGAAGGAAGGAAGGAAGGAAGGAAGGAAGGAAGGAAGGAAGGAAGGAAGGAAGGAAGGAAGGAAGGAAGGAAGGAAGGAAGGAAGGAAGGAAGGAAGGAAGGAAGGAAGGAAGGAGTGGGTGATTCTGACTCATTAATTTTCAATTTCAATGTAATCTTATCTAGAGGAAGAGTAGCTTTGTTCTGAGCTATTCAGACTTTCTTAGCAGGGGATTGACAGTGTGTCAGTGTCTGCAGTGGGGCTGGAGGAGTAACAGAGATGGGCAATGGTAAATTACACTATACATTAGTATATTTGAAATTGCGGGGAACTTCTTTGCAGTAAAGATATCCTGTACTTTTTACAAACTAAACTCAAGTTCCACCATGGAGCAAATAAAATGCAAAAATCTCATTTTTGGACTTGAATAACATTGTTTAAAATATGTTTAAATATCTTAAGGAGGTGCCTGGATCATCTTCTATACCCCTAGTGGAAAATATAACATTTTAATGGCAGTATTTCAATTTGTGATATATCCTTATAAGCATTTCACTGGTATAAAAGTGCTCCTTCATTGTGATTTTATGGAACAGGAAGATGGATAGTGAAACTAAATCAGAAAGTCTAAGGCAACCTTTTCTAATGCACCAATGACTTCTCTAGATACTACTGTAATTAAAACAAACAAACAAACAAACACCCACACGAATTTCCTTTTGAGGCTGAAGGAAAAGAAATGTGGTAGTCCAATACGTTGACAGTTTGATAGATTTGTGGAAGCAGGGGAAGTCAATCGGTTTTTCTATTTTACCTCTGTAAAGTCCAATGTCTGGCTATGGCAGAATATTTTTAAAGGATCCTTAATTCATATTTCACCAGGTTTTCACTGATATCCATTCTGCACCAGAAGACAAACACTTTTGCTGCATTTTGAGACAACAGAGATTTTTTTTTTTCATTTTGAGCAGAGGCCATTTTAACATGTAGTAGATAATGATAAAAGTGTTCATTTCAGTCAAATATAAATTAGCTTTCAAGTTAATTTCTGTAAGCAGTTAAAGATCATTTAATTAGATCTAATTTGTTTTCTGTCTTTTAGATTTTTGTAAGGATTTTTGATACACACAACCTTAATCTGCTTTCTGCTATGATCTTTGTCAATTTACTATTGATAATTTATTGTAATAAATAACATTAGTTTCTAATACAGAAAAAAAAAAAGTCTATTAGATGATTAAAATAATGTTGATGTTTTGGTTGGTTGGTTGGTTCTGGTGTTTTTGTATGTGTGTGTGTGTGTGTTTTGTATTTTGTTCTTATTGTTACTGTTGTTTGCTTTGCATGTGTGTGTATGTGTTTTGTTTGTTTTGTTTGTTTAGAGAGAGAAAAAGAGAGAATATTCTTCCAACAGTTCAAACAGTGACTCCAAATTCCAGTTCTATTGAACTAGATCAATTTGAAGCTAAGCTGAGTTGCCCTTGACTCCATCTGTAGCCAGTGCAGAAAGAGAAGGGTTCCCTCATGGCAACTTAAATTCCTATGATCTGAGTTGGTCCTGGGAGAAGCTTTTCCATTGACTGTAGAGGAAGACTGGGATGCTACAGAAAGATTTAGTTTGCTTCAATCCTGTTGAAATTGGGTTTTTCATTAATTGAGGACCTTTCTTTATATTTCTAATATATTTCATTAAATTTATATATATTCTTGCCTTTGTTTCCGTTTCTTGTTGGCCACATGCATGAACTCATGTCTCTTCCTCCCTCTCAAATTCATTGAATTTGTCCATATTTTTGGAGACTAGGAAGCAGTACCTTAGCAGATTCAGAAATATACAAGTAATGACTACAAATACACACATATACATAATGGAAAACCCCAAAATATAATTTATTTGGGAAAGTAAAAACATCCCAAAGATGGGATAATTTGTCATATCTACAGATTACTTCCCCCCTCCAGATCTTACATGGAAAATATGTGGTCCCTCACTATTTCAGAAATATAATTTAAATATTTTGGTATCCAGATGATTTAGAAAAATTAAGTTATGTTGTGCCAATATGGGTCCTCTTTTAAAATAAATCTTGTCTTTGATGTAAAGTGCTGGTTAGTTGAATGAAGATTTAGAGGTGACAATCCTGTTACTAACAGAACACTCAAAGAGCTTAACAGGTTAGCTAACATACAAATAACCTCCCTGTTTTGTAACAAAACACCTTCTCATTATGGAGCTCTGCTTTAATACAATACTGCCCAAGAGTAATTATGAGTACTTTCATTAGTGCATCACGTCTCCAAATTACTGAAATATCTTTGGGCATTTTAAAATTCTGATGGAAAGCATTTAAGCATTTAGCTGCTCTGAAGTTGCTTGCTTTCAGAGATGAGGGTTTAAACAATAAAAAATGACCATGAACCCAAAATAACCTGAGGTACCCCATTCAGAAGGTATCATGGAAGTGTGTGTATCGTTACTGTTATGTTGCCCAGTAATTAGACCTTAAAATATGCAAAACATTTCCTACAAGTGTTAGTTCAATTTCAATATCTGAAGGCAATATAGGAACTACAAATATGTTCTAATGAATAATAGATTATGGTAGATTCTCTTAAATCATTTAATTATTTTTCCCTTGAGAAAATGTTCACTTTTGATATCATAATATTTCTTGCCTATTTGAACAGCAATTATGTAATCTACAGGCAGAGCAATTTTTTAATTGATTTTGTTTTCTAAATTAACTGAACTGTATATTTTCAGTTCCAGACATAGGTCAAAAATCCAGAATTCTGGATTCTACTCCAAGCCATTCCTGTATGTCTCTGTATAAATTTTGCATTTTTATACTTTAGTATTATGTCTGAGGAACTTCTCCCAAAGGAGAAATATTGATTTTAAAGTAATATCAAATAAGAATCACTTATTATAAATAAATAGAAAATAGAAAATAAAAGTAGGTACATATGCAAAATCTAAGACCAATTACCTGTCACAATGACACTTCTGGAAGAAATCTCACTTCAAGGATACCAAGTGGCAGAATAGTAATGTGTGTAGCTACATGTCCAAAGAGTCATTTATTACATCAACCTTAAACTTTTCATTCCTACATTTCAAATTTCCTAAAACTCACTCACTGGATTTATGCACTATAATCACAGAGGAAAATAATTTCTCATAGATTGGGGGAACCTATAAGAACCTACCATGCTTCGGTGGTGGAGCCAAATTAGATATTAAGGGAATATTTGCCTGTGGGTCATGACAATTTCTGCCTGATGCCTTTGTCATTTTTCCTTATAGAGCACATTCCCATGAGCCCTTATCTGATGAAAGAATCAGATTAGAATCATAGAATCATTAAGGTTGGAAAAGACCTTCAAGATCATCTGGTCCAACCATACATCTACCGCTAATATCACCAACTACACCATGTCCCTAAGCACGAGGGCCAACCCTTCCTTAAACATCCCTAGGGACAGAGACTCCACTACCTCCCTGGGCAACACATTCCAATGTCTGACTACTCTTTCTGAGAAGAAATATCTTCTAATTTCAAACCTGAACCTCTTCTGGCACAACTTGAAGCCATTCCTTCTAGTCCTGTTGGTGATTATGAGCAGAAGAGGCCAACACCCAGCTCCACACAACTTTCTTTCAGGTAGTTGTAGAGAGCAAGAAGGTCTCCCCTGAGCCTCCTCTTCTCCAGACTAAACAACCCCAGTTCCCTCAGCCACTCCTCATAAAATTTGTGTTCCAGACATTTCACCAGCTATGTAGCCCTTATCTGGACATACTCCAGGACCACGTCTTTCAAAGAGTACTTGTCTTAGCTGAAGTTAGTGAATTCTCTTTTCTGAGATACCTATTCAGAAACTGGCTCCTACCTGTGCAACTTGTATTGTTTTAGCTATATGCATTGATTTTGGATGCTGTACATCTCCCTGTATCTCAAGCATTATGCACAATTTATTTTTGATTTTCTATTAATAAACAAACTATTGTGTAAGGTACAGCAGTCATCTTCCTGGAAATTTTACTGTATCTTAGGGCTTTATTGCTCAATCTACTGGCATTTGAAATGATGGGGTGTGTGTGTGTGTGTGAAGAGAGAAACATACATGAAAAAATGCCTTCGTATCTGGCAGTAAATATTACTAAAACATTTTTACATTTGCAGATAGAAAAAAAAAAAAAAAAAAAAAAAAAAGAAAAAAAGCTTGAAATAGACTTTTCATTCACCATCGATGGAAAAATCTTCCTGAATTAGTATACAGCATAACTGAGCAATCTTCACCAAACAAAATAGCAGTAGAAGTGTAGTAATT
This sequence comes from Aythya marila, assembly GCF_965140915.1. NCBI lineage: Eukaryota > Metazoa > Chordata > Aves > Anseriformes > Anatidae > Aythya > Aythya marila. Next base: position 182,150,581 of record NC_139042.1, on the reverse strand, counting down.
ATGTTAGAATAACATAGACATTATTTAGGAAGATAGAACTTGTAGCACATGTATGGAGGCTGGAAGAGACACAACACTGAAGTCCAAGTGATTGCATATGCATATGAGTGTGTGCATGTACACAGACACACAGAGACATATTTTTTAGCATTTGCAAGAAATATCCTGCATTCTTCATGAATGTCAGAAGTAAAGATGTAGCAGATTATTGCTTTCAGCTGAAAAAAAACAGCAAGGAATAAAACAGCAGTTCTAAAACAATGAATGTTACCTACCAAGTAAATAAAAGAAGATTCTATAGGAATAAAATATTTGTAATTGTGGTTTAAAATATTTGCAAATCATTAAGTATTGCATACCTCATTTTGTCATGTTTATTTTACTGTAATTTGAGACATATTTTTCTTCATTACCTTAAAGCTCTTCAGTTCATTAATTTGTTACTCAATTATATATAATTACTCATTCATAGCAGCATACCTAATTTTCAAGAACTAGCAAGTTTTATATTGTCAAATGATCTGATAATGTATGCACTACATAAAATTATTTTACTTATTTTAAACCTCATCCAATGAATTTATCAAAAACCTAAGCCGACATTTCCTAGTCTAGAAATATAAAATGATTATCTTAAGGTCTTCTTCTCATTATCTTAAAGCCCCATTTTACTTTATGGAAAGTCAGTAAGCAATAGGACATTTGTCTTTGCTTAGAATGAACTCTTTAATCATAGTCTATTCAATGTTAAGAGTGTATGCAGATGTTCTATTTGAGAAGCAAAGTTCAAGAAAACATTCTTTCTGTGATATCTCTTTTATAAATAAGAAGAAAGCATATTTATTGGTTCGTTTTTATAGGTTCATTTTTCAAAATCTGACTTTATCCAAAATTCTTTAGATTTCAGAAGGTACCTGGTGCTTTTAAGGTTTCCTTGTCTTTGCTTCCAGGTTATTACACATTGTTTTCTCATTTATTTATCTATTCATCTATCTATTTATTTATTTGTTTGTTTGTTTGTTTGTTTGTTCTGAGTCTAAAGGCTTTCTGAGATAGTCAGTATTGTTGGTTTATCTCCAGAGATATACATTTGGGTGATTTAGTAAGTTTGAACTCTTTTAGTTGAATCTTGTTCTGAGAAGGGAAGGAATTTCTTTAAATTGAGTAGAAATTTGGTAGAATGAACACCTTTTATAAGGTGCTCAACAGTTACAGAAAATTCTTCTAGTATAGGGTTGATTATGAACTTCGAAATCCTAACAATTTTTCCTAGTTTGCACGGAGCATTTCTTCATTTGGAAGGTAGAGCGCAGTCATTGAAAGAACTAGTCTGATGAGGACACCAATATTTTGTCATCTCTACTTCCTTAAAAGAGGTTTGCATCTTGGAAGCATATGGAGGTACAGATTGGCCGCTTCTGTATATGAACTCTGGAGGAAAGGTGAACTCAAAGGCTTGGACTTGCTTAATTTTGAAGGCTGTGCTACCAGATACCAGAATTTGTAAGCAAGAGAAAGGGAATTTTCAGTTGAGCAATCTTAATGTAGTATCCAAATTAGATAAAAAGATAGACTTTATTTCTATTAGGTGAAAAGAAAACAAATATAATAAAGTAATGTTTTGCATCGGGAAGTGCAGAAATAACCCATTATCAGCCACAGAGAAGCATTAGAATTGCTGCACCGGTGGGATGCAGGACTGCTTTCTAATCACAATACATTGATGTTCAGAAGCCCATAGAAAGATGTCCAGAAAGACTTCACAGGTAAGTCAGACTCCATTTGAGGTAACTTTTACTGTGATCTTAGGAAACGGATCAGCTATCCAGTAGTTATCCAGTATAGATATCTTCTTAAAAAAAAAAAAATAAAAAAAAAATGACATATGCATGATTAAAACATTACTTTAAGAATAAAATTTCCCAGCTGTATTTCCTTTTGGTCAGCTAGGCTGTTTTGTTGTTGTTGTTGTTGTTGTTGTTGTTTTTGTTGTTGTTGTTGTTGTTTGTTTTTTTCCAAGAGGAATATGCATATATTAGCCTAACAAATGCCAAAAACTTGAGAATTTTGGGGGGGAATTTCCTCCATAAAGCTTACAATTCCAACCTTTTTATTACTCAACTGGTTACTGTCGCATATTTTCCATAACAGACTTGGCCATAGCAAGAGGTTTCCCATCTGTCTGAGGAAATGTAATTTCCAAAAATAGCAGAGGAGAAGAGGGAACTATTATAATGGAAATGTGTTGCTGATGGCATCTCAGATTGTGAATATAAAAACAAGTGCCTTTTGTCAAATTCCGTGGATTCAGAGGCACATATCAAATACTGAGGGGGCAAGGGGAGTGGGGGAAGTGGAGATACACAGTTGTCTAAATACAGACATTACTGCAATTTGAGCTGCTCTGGGGTTTCCCATCTAGCCAACAGCTTTTGTTCAAGTGTAAGTTTGCTTGAAATCCTGTGCAGTATTTTCCAGCCCCATACAGATATACTTGAAGCATACAAGGTGGTTCTAGAAAGCCATCTTTTGGTAAATGAATCCCACCCTAAGTATTTATCAATTAATGTTCTACTGTGTAGTTATAATTTGTAGATCAGGGTTACTCTAAAGAGCAAGGGAATTGTATCCTGTTCCAAACATTAAGCAACTTCCAAATAAGAAATATGAAGAAATGAGGCCACTTGTAAATGTCTCCACTGAGAGAGGTATTATAGCCATTACTTTAATAATATGTTATGGGGATATTATGGATGGATAGAGGAGGAAAAGTCAGGAAGAAGCTTTGCTAGTTTATTTGTTACAGAGTTCCCACAGTCCAGGCTTGTCAGGCTCCCAAATCCACTGCCACACACACATTGCTGGATGTAAGAAAAGCAATGGATTTTAAGAGCAGTTTTTTAACAGTGGTTCAAGCTTTAGCTGCCGTTGTGGTATTTGTGACTAGGACTGTGTTAGGAAAGGTGCTAATCTGATTTTTCTGCTTCTTGTCAACCACATTAAAAAAAAAAAAAAAGCCATGATAAAGCTAGCTTGCAAACCCTGTCCTATTATTTTTACAGGTTTCCAAGCCTAGTCATTCAGCCAAATTTTCTCTGCTAAAATCTGCCTAATTTTCCTCATGAACCCTACAACCCTGATCAAGAAATTAGAAAAAAAGATATGAAACTTGAAGGAAATGAAATATGAAGGAAAAAGATCCTTCTGCTTCATGTGAAGTGAGATATTATGGCCTGTGGCAGATAGGTAATGATTCAGGACAAGGAAAATATATAGTGTTTTTTTTTACTATCATTTTTCCCAAAAGTCATTGGGCAACATCTTTGCTGTTCCTAGCAATAGGACAAAATGTTATTCTTGTAGGAGGGCTTGCTTGTAAAATGAAGATATTTATTTTTATCCATTTATGGGGCATTGTGAGACTGCTCATTGATGATGCTAAGTACCTGAGGAAGAAATAGATTTAGCTTCCTTCAAAAGTCTTCATTCATCTACACATTTACCAAATGAAAAGGACAAGACTGCTCTGTCATTTCAATCTAACATGATTACCAGTGGCAGACTTGGATTAGAAGTGTACCTGTAGGTTTTAGAAAATACATTCAGTTTAAGTACTGCAGTCTCTTCAGAATTTTAGAATTCTGCTGAATTAGATAGAATAATTCATAGCTAAATGACTGAAAATCCTTAGGAAAACTTAGGGTTTTGGTTTATCCTGTTAATGTATAGCTGCTGAGAGGAACATTTTAATCTTAGATTTCTATACAGATTTAACATGTAAGTAGGCACAGACACATACAAAACACTTTATTTGGTGTATAGGACACTGGTGTCATTGTCAGTATGCTTTAGAAGCATTGCAGTGAAACAATCTATTATTTACTAATTCTGATGACTTTTATCCCTCTAAGGAGATTGTTCAAAGAATTTCTCTGTAAGGCAGTATAAAAACACACAGTTGGAATGGTAAGTATACTACATTAATTAGCCTCTCACATTGCATTGGAGGAAAAAATAAGTCTCAGAGGTGTTTCTGATATTTAGAATAAGAGTTCTCATCACTTTTTGACATGGGATTACTCCTCTGGGCCTCATATTCAGAGCATCATTTCTTATTATGGTGCTGTGGTGCTGGTAAATATCCAATAGTGGGTGTATGCTCCTCTACACATGCCTGAAGGAGTTTAAGTGCTGCCTTGTTAATGTCATACCATATATCCACCATGACTCTTCTGTAGACTTAACAAGTTTATTTTCTCCCAGAGGACAAGAACCCCTGCATTACATCATTTCATGGAAATAATAGAAAAATAAGTTGCTACGAACTCCTCATTTGACTGGAGAGGGGTAATGGTACTAAATAGTAACTAGAAGAATGATTTATAGCAACACTATTATGAATGTGTAGTCCACTCAGTAAGCACACTCAAAACACACTGCTGGCGACAAGTTGACCATGAGCCAGCAGTGTGCCCTCGTGGCCAAGAGGGCCAATGGGATCCTGCATAGCCAGCAGGACAAAGGAGGTGATCCTCCACCTCTACTCTGCCCTGGTCAGGCCTCACCTGGAGTACTGTGTCCAGTTCTGGGCTCCCCGGTACAAAAAAGACAGGGATCTCCTGGAAAGAGTCCAGCGGAGGGCCACAAAGATGATACGGGGCCTGAAGCATCTTCCCTATGAAAAAAGGCTGAGAGACCTGAGAAAAGAAGACTGAGAAGGGATCTCATAAATGTATATAAATATCTGAGGTGTGGGAGACAGAGGGATTTGGTCAACCACATTTCAATGGTTTGTGGGGACAGGACAAGGGATAATGGCCACAAGATGGAGCAGAGGAAGTTCTGCACCAACATGAGAAAGGACTTCACGGTGAGGGTGACGGAGCACTAGAACAGGATGCCCAGGGAGGTTGTGGAGTCTCCTTCTCTGGAGATATTCAAGGCCCATCTTGGCAGCCTGCTCTGAGCAGGCTGCTCTGCTTTGGTGGGGGGTGTTGAGGGATTTTTTGAAACAGCAAAAATCCCATGGCTTGCTGTAGCTGAGCAAACCAAGCTACCAGGGCAACTATGAGAAGTTCCCACGACAGTGTTCCCACATCGCCCAATTGAGGAATTCAGAAAAATATTGTTACCAGTAGCTGGCTTCAAGGACAAGGTCTATGTGACTGCTAATCACAAGGGGGTTGTTTTCTTGCAGGTGGGGTTGTTTTCTTCTAGTTGTTTGTCTGAGTGCTTTTGACCAATAATCTTGTGTGAAACACTGTCCGCCCCTGTTAAGTTCACTATAAAAGTTAGGCTATTCGGGCAATAAAATGGAGCATGATCTGACTCTACTGGTATCTGTCATGCTTTCAGACATGCTTCCTGCAACAGGGGGTTGAACCCAATGATCTTTTGAAGTCCCTTCCAACCCCTACAATTCTGTGATTCTGTGCTTCTGTGAAAGCTGCAAAGCAGCACTGTGAGCCTCTGTGACTAACAGAGTTTGCAAATGAATTGTAAATTGCAACACAGATCTATCAAGCTGTTGGATGTGTGAGACCAGAGAATCACAGGAAGATAATGGACCAGTTAAAACAGTTATAGTACAGAACCAGCCATGAAGGAGGAAGAGATAGGAAAAAATAAGAATATTGAATAAGATAGAGGAAACAATTCTAAGTCATGTTCGGTATGAGAGACAAGAAAACTCTGCATCTTGGAGGTTTAGTGCCTCCAGAAACCACAAACAGAAGGACTTTCCCATTAAAATTAACCCCATGCTTGGCAGTCTGATGGCAGAGATCAGCACTTAGAAGCACAACCCCTTCAGTTTCTGGATTCCTTTTCAGCTGATGCTGTCAGTAGTGTAGAGTTATGAATCTAGAAAAGAATGCTGTAGTGCTTCCCATTGCACTGCAAATAAAGTAGAATCCTATATAAAGCATTTCCATTGTCTGTGACCAGATTCTTACCATGTATGAAATGGATTAGCATAGGACTCCATGGCTGTGTACGAGTAGAAAACATCTGTTAATTTCAGATGACAAAGAATGTGATTAATGGTGCATTAGGAGGGAAGTTATTAAAGGACCACAGCTTGTTGAATCCTCAAAACTGTCAACTAGATTAACAACCTAATATAAATGAGTACTCAGTACCTATGACCTTTGAGAAAATGTGAGAATTGAAAGTATTTTTTCTTAAATTCTTACATAGTGCTTGATTGAATGTCCTAGCTAATATAAAATGATCTACATTAATTTAAACCTCTGAAAATATTCAGGAAAATAGCATAAATCTTTAAAATTCTACTAACTTATCAAAGTTGGTTTAATTCTTTCAGAAGATAGATTGGAATTAATATTTTTATTTGCTAATACAATATACTAAATTGTAAACTATTTAATTGCTACATTTTCCCTGTATTTTTCAACATCACTTTTCACATTCTGGGTACCACAGTAATGCAAGTTACTGTGGTAAAATATATAAAAATATATATATTTAATTTAAAAAAAAAAAGATATACATTAATGCTATACTTCAAATTACATTGGAAATTAGTAATGATTACAGCAACCAATAATCCAGCATGGATGAAATTCCACATTCCATTTGTGCCTTGGTCTTCTGGCTTGTTGATGAGTTTCTTTGGAAGAAACTCAGAGGAACTGTGTTGTTCATTGGGAATGAAGAACAGATGTGTGTAATGAGTGTCTAGGGTGAAATGGAAATTTGTGCAGCTATATATTACATCAGATTTTTTTCCTATCATTCTCAATTAGAATGATAGCTTTTGGAGAGCATTGACTACAATGTCAGCAGCTGTTCTTTCAAATAACTGTACAGTTTTTACTAAATAGAATGGACCTTATGTAATGGATTTTACAATCCATTTCATTCCATTGTCTAGTTAAAACTGTAAGGATGTATGATAATAAACCAAGATATTTGTGCTTCTTCTACCCTCCTCCTGTGCTGGATTTTTAAACTCTCTTTTCTTCTTAACTTTATCAGCAAGTAGAGAAAAGTGAAATATATGAAACTTGAGCCCCAAACACTAATTGATACATCTTCTATTGCCTTTTACCTTTTAAACTTTTTAATTCCTTTTCTCAAAATCTAAATCTGTAATGAAATTACAGGATGTGGAGTATACTATTCATTTTCTAGGAACTGAGCTACAAATGAGTTTACATAAAGATTCCTACCTAGTTTATATGAATGATTAGAGCAATCTTCCTCAGAAATAAAATGGCTTTCTTTTTTACCATACTGTATTGATAAATAAATAAATAAATAAATAAAGCTGAATTATCATAGAAATCTATTTGGTTTGATATACTTTATCAGGTTTATCAAGTAGGATCTGATTTGCAAATCAATGCCTTGTGTCAAAGGCAAAGTCCTTGATAAATTCCTACAAACTTTTTAATTTCATCTCAGTCAATACATTCTTGTATTTAGTTTGAATTCTGGAGACAGAGGGCAAGACCCACAAAAGATCTTTGATCTGCAACTCCTTTACACTGAGCAGTAAGTGATTTTTTTCTTTGTTAAAGATTTACTGTAAACCCAGAGGCATCTGATAACTTCAAGAATGACCTTTAGAAAAATAAATTTGCTTTTCCAGTTGTGTATGTTATTAAATATATTATACCACTTTAATATAAATCCAAAAGGTTCTGCAAGAATATATGGCAATAGTTTCAGAACAAATACATTTTAATTTAGGTGCCTCTCTCCAATAACCCGAGTTCAGATTGTTCCTCTGTAGAGGTACATGCTTTTATATTCCAATGCAAGTGAAAACGCTAAAAGCATATGACACTTTTATTTTTGAACTGTAGTGTCCGGTGGGTATCTAAATAAACTTCCACTCCTTGTAGTAAGGGGAAATTACTTCCCACTCAAAGTACTGTGAAGACTAATAAATGAATGGAGCCACTGAAACTGTGCTGTAAGTCATCAAACCAAGCCTGCACATGCATTTCCCAGGTGCTGGGCACAGTGGTCAAGAGAAAATATGCCCCAGTGATTAGAAAAAAATGGTTCTTGTAGACAAGTGATCTATGCTGCACTTAATACTGACAGCAATTTATTTATTTATTTATTTATTTTAATTTTCCCTCTCAGATCAAAATTGTGAATTTTATAGTTGTTAGGGCTGGATTTTATGACAACATGCCCATAGTTAATCACTTGCAATTTATGTAAGTGTCTCAACTAATATAAGTAATACTTTTTTTTCCCTTGCTCCAGATATCATTTCTGTGATAAAAACTTGTCTTTTATATGGCTGTAAACTGACCATGGGTCACTAAAAATAATGAGTGCTTTTCATGCAGTTAAACAGTGTAAATTGTTTAAGCTGAGTTAATATCTCCATCTTATATTGCTTTCTTTAGCTATGTTGTCTATGTCTGTGTACAAGTATTATTATTACTATTAATTATATTATTATTATTATACATCCTTTATTATTATTATACACCACTTACACTATGCTCCTTGTGCACAGCCTCTCAACTAGAAATACCAGATAACCACAATTCATAATAGTTTATAAGCAAGAGAAAAGCAATTAAGAAATATATATATATATATATAAATATATATATATATTATAGCCAGAAATGTAATAAAATATTCAATAACAGGAAAAAAATCTCAGTAAAGGTACCTGTACACATGAAAAGTTCATGGCTGTAATATTAAATATCAATCTGAAACTCAGAATTCACTGTTTCAGGTGGTAGCAATTTTTTGACGTGTTTCAAGATGAAGCAACTAAAAATCATTTAATGTTAATTCATAAAAGAAAGACTAGATTCATAAAATCACTTTTTATACCACAGTGTTTAATGAATTATAATGAATCCCAGGAAAGTCCAGGGCCTTGATAGATTTGTAATTTTCCAAAGTTTCTTCATATGAAATATCCCACAACTTACCTTTTGGATCTTACTATGTTAGAAAAAGCAGCTCTTTCTCAAATTACTCTTTAAAGATGATTCTGTCAGATAACTTAGTGTCTTAGTAAACTGCCAGATAGAAACTGCCCTAGGAGTCAAGAGATCAAAGTTCAGCTTATTCTTGTCAGCAATGAGAACATCAATACACATCTTCCAGAGGAGTGCAAACCCAGTTTGGTTTTCTTTGGTAGGTCTTTTTCAGTCCTTTCAGATTTTGAATAAATAAATGTTACAAATAAAGATAAATAAACTGACTGAGAACCTAGACTAAACTACATCTGCCTTAGCAGATGCCTTAAGAATCTAAAAATTATACATTCTTGCATAAGTCTCTTTTTACTGACAGTGAAGAAATAGGCACAAGAAATCCATTTACCTTTCTGTGAGGATGATCTCCAGCATCTCATCCCCTGGTTTGTATGTATAGCCAAGGATGCCTTTTCCCAGATGCAAAATCCAACATTTGCTCTTGTTAGACTTCATATTTTTGGTGATCGCTTCTCTCTCTAATTTGCCCAGATCCCTCTGAAAGGACTCACCACTCTCAACAGAGTCAACAGCTCCACCCAAATTGGTATCATCTGTGAACTTGATCAAAAAACTTCCAAGTGATACATCTAAATTGTTTATGAAAACATTGGAAGAGGACTGGTCCTAAAATGGAGCCCTGGGGAACCAGCCTAATATAATTCCATTTACAAGAACCCTCTGGGCCAGATCTGTCAGCCAATTGTTCACCCATCTTATTATGCTTTTAAATAACTGCACTTTCTTCATCTTGTCCAGAAGGATACTGTAAGAAACAGTATTGAAAGCTTTAGTGAAATCCAGAAAAATTACATTGACTGTCTTCCTTTTGTTAACTAGATAGGTGATCTTGTCGTAGGAGAAATTTAAGTTTGTTAGACATGTCCTTCCCCTCGTGAAACCGTGTTGGCTGTTACCAATGAATGCATTGCCCTTCAGGTGTTAATAACTCCCAGAATAATCTTCTCCATAATTTTACCAGGCTTCTAGAGGTGCACATTTTTCTCCATTGACTGTGAGTGGAACGTAGATGACTATCTCATACATAGATACATAAGTTTGGATGTCTAAAGCTGAATGAGATTAATTCCAACCCCAGAGGCTAAGACGGGACACTAGGAGAGGAAGGCAAGACCAGCCATTGCTCCATTTATCTAAAAGAAATTTTACAATATAGAATGCCACTATCCTACCCATAATATAGGAAACAAGTTCTATATGTCTTGGGATAATACAATGAAAATCTGTAAGAATAACTGGATAGATCAGGAGGAGTTAGAGACAGGGATAGATTTCTTCTATAAAATATATAATAACTTCTGTGGAATATACACATACCTTTTGCACTACCTATGTTAACTTCTTTAGAAGGAATCTCACCTGGCTGAGCATAATCAATTAAGAAAAAAGAAAAATCTTATTTTGTATAAGGTTCTCCTCATCTAAGTTTTCATTTTCTTATGTGATTTTAATTGCTAGCAATTTAAAAATAAATAAATAAATCCCATCAGACCTTTCTATTGCACAGTTACTACTTCAGCAAATTGACAGTCCTGTTAATAGCCACACATTAATCACATCATTCATTTGTTTCACTGTCAAGAGGGCAAGGTCCCTTTGTACAGCCTCTTATCCTGCACCTTATAAAACTTGCATCTTGTACGTGGTGAACTATAACACAGTACATTTTGTGATGTTCAGCTAATGAGTTATATATACTAGATCATACAAACTGGTTTGCCATACTGCCTTGTGTATACCAGCAAGGGTTTACAATCAGTGGTGTGTAATTTAGATAATTTGTATTCTTTGTGAGTTTTGAGTTTAAGTAGCACTGAAATGCAGATGATAAATCATTAATTTTGTTTGCTGTAAGCTGACTTTAAGAAGTCAAGGTATAAATTACTAGGTAAAATGTTTTGGTTTGGGGTGATATGTTTGTATATTCTCATACTTCTCATGTATTCACAAGTATTCTCAGTGTCAAAAAGGCCATTGCATTCATCAAATCAGAAACTTATTTAAAAACAAATTGACACACATGTCTCTAAATCTCATTCCTTTTCCTGAATCTTGCAATATATAAGATACAGCTGAGCCCCTAGATTCCAGTCATGTGCGACAATAATCAGTTTTAGGTTGTGGAGAATTTTGTTTGTGCAAAATGTAGTACTGAATTGTTAGAGTGCTATGACGCTTTTAACCTGCTTCATGGCATTTCATCTTTCTTGTTTGCAAGACCTAATTTACCAGCTTGCCTGGGTAAGGAGATGTGCCAACTCCTGCCAATTCTTCAGCTTAAAAATTAGTATGGAAAATATTGCTTGAGTATTACATAGCACAAAAAGCACAAACAGTATCTGGCTCTCCTAAGATCCACAGGTAATATTCTATAATAATGGGCAAAACTTCCTCCTCCCCTTCTCTACTACAATGAAAGGAGTCTGAAATTCTGTGAATATTATAAATGACAGTTTATCCTTTCCAAACAAGGTACTTGGATCTAAAATTTACATAAGTTTTTCTCAAGGACAAAGCAGAAAAGTTAACCAATCGTGTTCATTAACAAGAGCTTCTATGGGATGACTTCTGCATCTCAGTCATGACAGATCATAACTTCTCACCAATGAAAATCTTGGCGTCTCCAGCTCGTTGTACTCTTCCCATCACACTGTCTCAGCACTTAAGCTAAAGTCAAATAAACAAACAAAAAAATTCCAGTGAAAACAAGTTTACATTTGCAGTGTAGTTTATGTGGCAAGGTTTTGGTAGCAGGGGGCCATAGGGGTGGCTTCTGTGAGAAGAATCTAGAAGCTGCCCCATGTTAGGAACGCGCCCAGCTGCTGACCAGAGCCGAGACAACAAGCAATGTTGTTTACACCTCTGTGAGAGCATATTTAAGATATAATAAAAATAAAAATAAAGAACAAACAAACAACAAAAAAAAAACACTGCCACACATAGCAGCTGGGAGAGTGAGAGGAGTGAGAAACAGCCTTGCAGGTGCCAAGGTCAGTGAAGAAGGAGGGGGCGAGGTGCTCCAGGAGCCGGAGCAGAAGTCCCCTGTGGCCCGTGGTGAGGACCATGGTGAAGTAGGCCATCCCCTTGCAGCCCATGGAGTACCACGGTGGAGCAGGGTTCCACACTGTAACTCGTGAAGGAGACCACAGTGGAGCAGGTGGACCTGCACCAATGCTGCACCAATGGAGGCTGCAGCCTGTGGAGGATCCCCACCAGAGCAGATTCCGGGCTGGACCTGTAGCCCATGGAGAAGAGCCCATGCAGGAGCAGGTGACTCATCAGGAGCTGCTGCCCGTAGGGGACCCAGGTTGGAGCAGTATGCTCCTGATGGATGGACCATGTGGTACGGAATTATATCTGGTTCAGTTCTTGAAGAGCTGCTGCCTGTGGGAAACACAAGCCAGATCAGTTTGGCAAGGACTGCATCCCATGGGAGAGACCCCACAACACAGGGAACAAGAGTGACTGAGAAGGAGCGGCAGAGATGAAACACTGTAGACTGGCCACAGCTCCCATTCCCCCGTTCCCCTGCACCGCTCAGGGGGGAGGAGGTGGAAAAGAGTGGATGGGGGAAGATGTTTTGGGTTCCTTTCCTTTGTTTTTCTCACTTCTCTATCATGTTAGTAATAGGCAGTAGGCAATAGACAATAGGTTGTCAGCTTAGGTTCTGTATGAATCTACCACTTTTATTTGGTTTCTCTCTGGTTAGTGACACTAAAGTGATTACATCATACAATAGAAACTGATGCATAAGTTATTATTCTTTATTCATAATCAAGCATGTTTCAAGCATGTATTTATGTATACACAATATTCCAAACATGTCCTAAAACATTTTTGGTAAATGCAGGAGACTGACTAATGCAGATTACAGAAACAGATTGACATTTATATCAAACCTCAGTCTGCATTTATGGACATATTGTTATGTTGTTCATACAGTTCAACCTTGCTGGCTACCAAGATGACAAATATCAAAATAAATCTTATACTTGACTTCCATATTCCAAATCAGAAGATTTCATACAGGTATGTTTGCATGCTCTGTTCCCCAGTACACCATATGCTAACATAGACTTGGGTTGGAAAACCGAAACAAAACAAAACAAAATATTTGCATTATTATAATGTTTGAAATTCATTCATTTAAATCAAATAAGTTATTTGAATAAAATAAGGACCAAATATGATCTCACTGCTTTTTGTTTGTTTGGTTTTTTTGTGTGTTTGTTTTTTCTTAGATAGAATTTTTATCAATGGGCAGTACCACTTTCAAATTGCAATGACTGTTATAATTTAGGTATTCAAACTGTTCTGTTCTAATTCGATATGCAGAGAATTTCTGGGCCTCTTTTCATCACTGTTATAAAAACAGATATAGAAATATTTGAGAAGAATAAAGGGGAACAAAAAGGACATGGAACACTGCGTCTCATTCTTGCTCACTATTTCCCGTACTGGTGAGATCGGTGGACAGAGCAGCCTGATTATCACTGTGGTGGCTTTACCATGCTAGGCAGCTGAACACCACAACTTCCCCTCCTTAGATGAGAAGGGGAAGAAGTAAAGTAAAGAACAACTCAGCAACTCAGGTTGAGATAAGGATAATTTAATTAAAGGGAAATAATAATAATGATAATAATAATAATAATAATAATAATAATAATAATAATAATAATAATAATAATAATAATAATAATAATAATAATAATAATGGAAAGATTACTCTTAACTACACAATTTAACTAAAGGGAACAAAAAAAAAAAAAAAAGAGGAAAACGGAGGGGGAAAGAGAAATAAAAGGAGGAAAACAAACAAACAAAACAAATAAAGGCTATATGGAAGTGCAGAGGAAAGAAATTGCTCTCTACTTCCCACAAATGAGTGATGCTTGACCACGTCCTTGAAGCAGGGCCTCAACGCACATAGCCGGTGTTTGGGAGGAGGACTGAAGTTTTCACAACAAGAGCCCACCCCTCCCCTCTTCTTCCTGTTTCCACCTTTCATTGCTGAGTGTGACATAATATGGTATGGAATATCCCTTTGGTTGTTTTAGGTCAGCTGCCCTAGTGATGTTTCTCTTCTCACTTTTTTGCCCACCCCCTAGAGAGAGTTAGAGAGAGTTAGAAAGAGTCCCAATGCTGTGCTAGCTCTGCTCAGCAGCAGACACAACACTGGTGTGATACCACTACTGTTCTAGCTACAAGTGCAGAGCATAGCGCTGTATGGGCTGCTGCAGGGAAAATTAACATCCCAGCCATACCCAGTACAATCACTAAATGCTTCGTGGCGCTGCAGATCACTGCATTATCAGGTCCAACCTGTCACAAGCACAGCTTGCGATCAGATCTCCTAGAATTGTGAAATAAGAACTCTCAGAAGAGAACTCCTGTAAAACAGGATCTAACAGACAGTCCTAATTTCCAAGTACAAAAATCCAGCCCAGACTGCATTCTATAGTACCAGGCTCTTAGTTTAAAGTTTATTTCCAGGTCTCAAAGGATGAGCTTGTTGTTCAAGTACCCATCTAGAGAACAGAAATAGCTACTCCTACTGAAAGACCAGCTATGGTCTTTCTTCTAGTATTTTTAATTGTATGGCACTTAGTATAAATTTAGTATATTTTGGTCTGAGAGTATCTTTATTCTATTTTAGTTTAGTTTAGTTTAGTTTAGTTTCTAGCATGCTGAAAACATGCAGGATTGCAAAATTGACTTTATTTCTTCCTCATTAAAAAAAAAAAAAAAAAAAAGGGGGGGGGGGCAATTAGGCAAAAGAGCTTTGTTCACACCATAATGAATAAACACAGCTTTATCATTTGTCAACTTTCCCCATTTTCATGAAGAAAAAATGGGGAAATTCTGCTGCCACAAAATAAAACCGAGATGGAAACAAAATATAAGCTGACACTCTAGGGTATCACTGGTCCCAAGGTAACTATTGTACCTCACCATGACTGAAAGCCATAGGAAAGCAGGTTCTAAATGTGCCAGCAGTGTGAACCAAAAAAAAAAAAAAAAAAAAAAAAAACAAAAAAAACAAGTGTTCCAGACAGGATATTTGCTCTTTGGTAATCTTCAAGCAGAACCAGAGTTTGAAGCACAGAATGTGTACAGCCATACTGCAGGTGCATAGGTCTACAGTCAGCCTTGCTTCATGACCACAACCAAACCAGAGCTTTTCCTTGAGTGAATTAGACCTACTGCCTCTGTACACATGAATCATTTAAGCTATATTGTCTTCTGAATTACCTCCTGCTGAAAAGTAAATTACATCCACTATAGTTTTTATTTACTTCTCCAAGCATGACAGTTCAACAGATTACTTATTACTATTGTTATTATTATTTCTGTTGTTGTTATTATTATTATCTTGGTGCATCCGTGACTTTCAGTTTTCTGGAAAAAAAAAACGCACTTTTTGGTGTGAAGTTTTTAAATGGTTATCCTCTCATCTCAAATCTTTAGTGTTTATATATACTTGTAAACACAAACATCTAGACAAAGATATAGAATCATAGAATCAAAGATTAATTCCCTCTAATTTTAGACAGTTAGCTCAGTCATCTAAATTAACCTCTAATTACTGATAATCATTTATGTGGGCAATTGCAGTCTCCAATTGGTTAAGCAGCCTTTTTGAGGGATCTGATATCTCTCCCCCTCACCTCCCAGTCTTGATGCAACCAAGACCTCCCAGTCTCAGTGTGACAGAGCGTAGATTCTTAGTTAAAGGAAAATTGGATGTATGAATCTAGTAGTTCAGAGATAATTTTAAGTTGTTAGGAGTTACTAATACCTCTCTCCATTCTTTTGCTTCTTCCTCTGAGCATCCAAGAATCACAGAAGGCTTTTCCTAGCTTCCCATAATGAAAGCCATGTTTCTCAGAGCAATAAGCCCCCTTCTCAGTCTGTAAGCAGTGTGAAGAAGCATGTCGTGTTGGTTGAGGTTTGTGAGTGCCACCTCAGGGCCATGGCCTACAGCTTCTCTGAGATCACCCAGTAAAGGCCCCCTTTGCTCCAAGGAGGTTGATGGAGTTCTCCTGCCTGTCATTGTTCCTCTGGACTCCTTTGGATTTGTGGTCGTGACCTTTTAATCTCATAATCCAGTAATATACAGTCAAAAACTATTTGCTATGAAACCATCACGAATGCTCATGAATTGATTACAGATATCTTCATTTTATTATACAGACTACTCTGTATATCAAATTGCCTACCAAATATTATCTGCAAATACCAAGCCAAGAATCATGTATAATTATTTATCTAAACAATAATTAATTTGAAATATTTCAATATTAATATTTTTTATACAGCTGAAAGTAAGTATTTACAGACAAGTTAACTGGGTTAACATATATCAGAAATGACGGAGTATCAGAGAATAGGTAAAGTGATAGGGTGAAATTAATTTCATGTAATTTATTCATCTAAATTTTTGGTAGAAAATAGATCTCTAAGAAGGATGAATGGAAGCTCTTCCTACTTTAATACAAGATGAACTGTTCAAATGGATATTTCACTTCCTTCATAGGTACGTAAGCAATTAAGCTATTGTAAGAAGATGACCATTGTCAGTTCTGATATTAAGAAAAGGCGGCTGCATTTTCTGTGGACTCTAACACAACTTGTTTTGGTGAGTTTTGAGTATGCTCGAAAAAGTCAGTAACTCAGGGGATACAGATGAAACAAATATCTTGTTTCTGCATGACTGTTTTATTCATCCATGAATGTAAACTAAGTTAATCTCAGTAATGTGTACTCACAAAATCAAACAAGAACTCTTCATGATCATGTGCATGTTCATAAAATTCCATAGACAGAGCAAGGACAAAACAATTATTTACTCCATTGCACTGTTGGAGTCTTAATGACAGTCTTAATTGACTTAGAGGTTATGCTCTGAAAGAAAATGTGACAAGAACAAGGTGGCTTTTTTCAAAGAAAAATACCAAAATCTTGTATTCTTTGATCACATCAGTGAGCATGGAAGGACTGTTAGACATAGTACTTTTTTTTTTTTTTTTTTTTTTTTTTTTTTTTTCCATAAAGGCTGGGCTTTGTCTTTACTGGAGGTTATTTGGGAAGTAAATAGCCAAGTTTTGATGTTTGATCCTAATCATATGAACCAGAATGAACTGTAAAGTTAAAAGTAATAAATATTACGCTCACAACTGATGATTAGCTGCCCTTTTCATGTCTTTGGATCTGTGTGTTTGTATGTTCAGAGTGTGGTTACCACTATAACCATTTACATGCATTAAAATGAATCCCATTTTATCTGTAGTCAGGCAATTTTTTCGTGTCTGTTGCTATTCACTGTCACAAACCTACATACACCTGTCAAGAGGTAAAATTTTGCTTCCATGGAAAATCTTGACATTTATTTTAGGCTACAGCTGTTTGACAATATTGGTTGTCATCAGTTAACATTAGGTAAGAGTTTTGGTGTGACTACAGTCTGTCAAATGTGAGATTTATTTATCAGAATAGAACATATGATTTTATTAATAGAACAGTGCAAAGTATTACCATGTTAATTAACAGTTTCTTTAGTGACTATGTTTCTTTAATTTTAGTATTAAGGAGCTATAGTTTTGGGGATTTATTTTGTTAAGCATTATTCCTACCTTCAGTTTCAGAAAAAGCCAAAGATTTGATTTCTATATACCTTTCCATTTGTAAGTCCTATTACAGGGCTTTTGGAAGTCTTTTATAGCCTCTTTCAATATACTTGTTGATCATGTCTGTTAATTTAGCTAAATATATGATTAGACATAGGTTTTATCAATCTGCAGAGCAAAATGAAGAAACACACGCACTCCAAAATACATATATGTTTTTCCATTCTTTATTTTACATCCTAACAAAGAAAAACAACGGCTATTCCACTTCTTCTTTTACCTGGCATTTTTTTTTTTCATGTAAATGTTTTCAATATTTGATTTTCCATGGCTAATCATTCAAGTATATAAGACTAAGTATTGGATAAATAAGCAGTTCAGACATCCTGTAAGAAAATGATTAAAATAAATAAATATGTTTCAATTTGAAAGACTTTTTAATCAAAATATTATAATATAATATTACATATACATAGGGAAATATTACTAATCACATAAATAACAATATCAATTTGAGACATTTCAGTTGAAGCAGTCACTTGAATTCACTGGAACAGAAGGGCAACTGAGGCCAAATTTGGATGTTTTAAAATTTATTTTAAATAATAATTTATATTATGGAGTACTTTATTATAACACTGCTAACATTTTATTTCCATTTTTCATTTTTGACAAAATGCATTTTCTGACAGGATAATTTTCTGTAAAATTCTTATCGTTACTATGCATAAGTACATAATGGTATATATGAACCCATAGATAAAATTATTGGAAGAAAACCATTGATTTGCATTGATTTGCATTGATTTAGAGATCTTTTCAATTCAGATTGAATTGAAAAGAGTAAGTTTATCCTTCTTCTTGTGAAATAGCTTGCTATCACATCCTGTCTGTAGAAAGAAAAAAAAAAAAAGTTTATTTTTTCTGTCAGACTGCATAGCAAATATTAAGTTTACTAGACATATCCCTGTTAATCCAACTGTCTTCATTGTGTGCTTTATCACTTTGATATAAAACTAAATAATAATAACATTTTTTAAACAGCTTTAAAATGTGTATCATATTTCCTTCCATTGTAAATAATGTAACATTTCCAGCTACAAAATTGGCATGGAAGTTTCACAAACCTGCTTCTGAATTTAGTTAACATTGTTGAAGAAATTAGCCCTGAAGTGCTACTTATTTCTACAACCCTGATGATAGTCTGAATGCAAATGCAATAGATGCCTTTCTTCTTCCAGCTGTTATCTTTAACCACCTGACATTATATCAGTAATGAGAATCAGATCTGAAATAAGGACTTCTATAGGAAAATCATGATGAGACATTCTCAGGGCTAAGATACCAGAAAATGTTAAACCTTTTTCTTTAGCTCAGTCAATGCTTAATATGCTTTCAATTTAACCTTTTCTGCCTAAAGAGAAACAGTAGGATGATTAATTCAATTTCTAGAGACAGCTTAGCACTTACTTGTAGTAATAGAGGAAGTAGCAATGTGAAGCAGTTCTCTGGTCTGGTAAATCCAGTGTGAGACTTCTGGTGGTGGAAAATGCTAGCTATTTTAGAGGAAGTAAAAAAAAAAAAAAAAAAAAAAAAAAAAAAAGATATGTGTTTTAGTTACCTTCTACTGAGGTTGCTCTCAATGAGCTAAATACCATTTAAAGAAGCTGCTCCATCAGCCTGTTTTTTTTTTTTCCAGGACCAAGATGAGGTATTATAGAGATATCTTCACCTGCTTCTGTTGCATCCTGTTTCTCATGGAGACCAACAAGAATGAAGGGCTGACAGAAGGTTTGTTGTTTTATGAAATCTTCAGATGTTATATATAGTTTGGTGATTTAAAATTCAAGTCTCTGTGTTTATCTTCTATGTAGTCATCAAAGTAATAGCTACAATTGCTTTGATGAAAGATACTGAGCAACAGGACTGCAATCCAGCAGTACACTTCAGCATGTATTTTACTGGATCTTCTTCTAGTGGCGGTTTCTTCATAGAAGCACACAAAATTGGAGGCACTTTTTAATCTCTGAAATGACTAACACAAGCCCTTTGCCATACATATGTAGCCCTACAGCTCTTAGAGAGCAATACATATTTCATGTGTTACTCCTTGTCAGTTCTTCTCAAGTAAGATGTCTGCTTTTGCCATGGTGCAACATATTTTGTACCATAACAGTTACCACCTATCTTTGGTAGTTCTGTAACACTTGAACTAAACCCCTCCCCCATCCCCTTTGTTATTTTTTTTTCATTGCTACTATTTGCATTTTTCTTTGCAGTGTAGATGGTGAATGAATGGGTGAAGGACTGTGTTTTCAAAAGTGCTAGAGAGGTTTTGGGAAGGGTCCTGGAAGGACTTAGGGGACAAGAGATTCCAAAGGTTTGTCTGTGTATGGTGTAATATAAGTGCAAAGGGAGTTCTCTGAAGGTGCGCTGAATTTCTGCAGTGCAAGCACTGATGGATCTTTACTGACTAGGAAGACCTTGAAAATATTTTGCTGTGAAAATATTTTGGAGCAATGTAACAGAACAATGTTAGCTAATAGCTAATGGATTATTACATAGTCTGTAGACGACATGCAAAGCATACTTGCTCTCTGTCAAGACAATGAGAGATTAACTTGCCTTCCAAGTACTACAGAAGATACATATTTTTAAAATAAAATTATTGGCTATAAGCATAGGCCATCCAGCTAATAATAAAAATGGATTGTTTAGCTATCTTTCACTTAGCAAATTATGTTACTATTTGAATATACTGGAATTAGTTTAAAACAACACTTATTTCAAGAAATGTTTTGCTCTTGAGTCTCTGTAAGTAGCATAGATTTTGGGGGAAGACAAAAATTCTTAGAGATGTTCGTTATCATGAGTAATACATAGCCTAATAGCCTAATTTGCTTATCCTTGAATAATTTTATTGTAATCTAAGAACTGTTGTTTCCTGGTTATACTTGTTGATGTTCTCTAGAGACACTACTCAGGTTCCTCTTCTACTTCATTATCTTTTTTTCTCAGACATTGCTTATCTTTGAAACACCTACCTCTGTGACAAATCTAATTGAAGTTAACCAAAACATTCATATGTGTTATTGTGGAACCACACAACAGACTGTACGCATTCTTACCCATAAACCCATATACCCATAAAGGTAAGTTCAAGAGGTTAATGATGACTACTGACAACAGGTAGTTATATTCTCATAGAAGTTCCATTTTCAATGCATTTAATTCCATCTTGTGGGCAGGCAATGTCGTCTTCTGGTAGCAATGGAGAAGTGTTTATAACTTCTGGGGACATAGAACCATAGAATCATTTAGGTTGGAAAAGAACTCTAAGATCATCTAGTCCAACCTTTAATCTAGCACTGCCAAATCCACCATTAAACCATGTCACTAAGCATTACATCTATGTTTTTGAAGACCTCCAGGGATGGTGAGTCAACTAATTCCCTGTGCAGCCTGTTCCGGTGAGGAAACTTTTTCCTAATATCCAACCTAATAATTCCCTGGTGCAACTTAAGGCTATTTCTTCTTGTCTCATCACTTGATGCTTGGGAGAAGAGAGCGATTCCCACCTTGTTATAACCTTCTTTAAGGTAATTGTAGAGAGTGATATGGTTTCACTTAAACATCCTTTACTCTAGGCTAAACAACCCTGGTTCCCTCAGCTGTTCCTCATAACACTTGTTCTCTAAACCCTTCACCGGCTTTGTTGCCCTTCTTTGGACATGTTCCATTACCTCAATGTCCTTCTTGTTGTGAGGGGCTCAACACTGAACACAATATTCAAGGTGCAGTTTCATCAGAGTCAAGTACAGAGGATCAGTCACTTCCCTTGTCCTGCTGGCCACTCAAGCCAGGGTTCTGTTGGCGTTACTAACCAACATGTTCTGCTGCAGGTAATCTATGTTCCACTGGAGTTTTTGACACCTTGATTGTTGGATTGTGAGATGGTCCTTTCAATTATTATTTATTTTTAATCCATGCTTTTTTCTTTTTTATTTTTTCTTTTTTTAATCCTGAGAATTTGCCAGTTAAGAGTATGCTCAGATTAACGTATTAGCATGTTTGATCTTTGTGGGAGGTAACCAGGTACTGCATATTCTGTCATCTGAACTCTTTCTTTTCAGGAGGAAGTGGGGTTTTGTATATTATGCAGCTAGGCTGCCTTGAAGTTGAAGACTTACTCTATAGAAACAGTAAAACCTACTTCTCTAGTTTAATTAGTTGGAACACAGAAAATTATAATTTAAAATTAACATTTTAAATGGTTCAAATGAGTCTCATGGTTAAACTTGCTTTGATACTGCATTACCTGATCTGCCAATTACAGTTACTCTTGAAACAGTTATTCATCTTATTTAACCAGAATTTGAGATTACTACCTTCTGTTATGTGATCTAAACTGGTTTTCTAATTAAAAATATCTGAAATGTTGAGATAGTGCCACCCTGTTTTTCCCAACTGTAACATTTCATCACCATCTATGCATACAACCACAGTCATCTTTTCCTGTTTTGTTAAATTTAGCTCCCTCTTTAAATCTCCCTCCAAGCTGAACACTCAAGTTCCTTCCAATGACCTAGAGGTGAGATAGAGAACTAATATTTATATTCTTATGCCTACAGATTTATAAATAGATTCTATACGCCCTGCTAGTCAGACATTCATACTGTTCTATGGAACTTCTTAAGTACAAAGCTATATTATATGTTCTATGCATGAATATTTCCTGCAATACATTGATTTCAGACATTGTATTATTTTCAGGTTGTCTTAAGACTTCCATCCTTTACCTGACATTCTAGCTTATTTATCTTGTATTTGGTGTGATTAATAAAGCATATTTTATCTTTCATTTTCATCCACTGTGAATGGGAATGTATTTAAGTTATCATTCAATGTTAGGTGTCTTGAGTTTAAAATATATATGTAGGCCCCCACCCCTTACAGTCAGTGGTGCTTTCAGTCAGTGATTCAGTCAAACTAATTAATTTCTCCATGTCTACTTTGCTCCATTGAGAACATTATTTGGCTCAGACATGTACATTTAGCTTGTATGCATCTACAACTGTACCAGATCCATCTGTATGTACACACTCTGTGATTACACATGATGGTCACTGCTGCTTAAGTAAATATGGTCACAGTAGTTTCAGCACATCTACTCGCAGCAATGTAATTATGAAAAAGCACTCAAAACAAGTTGTGAATTATCTTTGAATTCTGGTTTTGGTCAGATGCTGAATCATGTGTTGTAGCACACTACACAAATAGAATTTCAAATTTAAAGCTAGACCTGTTAGTCTAATCTCTGTCCCTGGAAAAGTTTTGGAGAAGATTATCGTGGGTGCTATTGAGAAGCACTTAGAACAAAGCTGTTATCAGGCACAGTCAACATGGGCTTATGAAGGGAAAGTCTGGCCTTAGTAATTTGATTTCCTTTGATAAAGTCACACACTTAGTGGGTGAAGAGAAGGCAGTGGATGTAATCTTATTGTATTTTAGTAAGGCCTTTGACACTGTCCCTCACAACATCCTTCTGGATCAACTGTGATCTAAGAAGCCAAAAGCTGTACAAGTCAATGTGACCTGATGAGATACATCCATAGGTCCTGAGGGAACTGGCAGATGTAGTTGCTATCCATCATATCTGAGAAGTCATGGCAGTCTGAAGTTGCTACTGACTGGAAGAGCAGAAAAGTAACCCCCATTTTAAAAAAGGGTAAAAGGAATACCTGGGGAACTACAGGCCAGTTAGTTTCACCTTTGTGCCTGGCAAGGTCATGGAGCAGATCTTCCTGGAAACTATGCTAAGGCACATGTAAAATAAGGATATGATTACTTTTGGTGATTGGTGGATAGGGGAAGAACATGTGACATCAACTACCTGGACTTATGCAAAGTATTTCACATTGTCCCCTGTGATATCCTTGTCTCTAAATTGGAGAGATGGGGATTTGATGGATAGACCACCCAGTAGGAAAGGAATTGGCTGGATGGTTGCACTTGAAGAGTTGTAGTCAAAGGCTCAATGTCTAAGTGAAGATCAGTGACAAGTGGTGTTCCTCTGGAGTTGGTGCTGGGAGTGCTGCCGTTTAACGTCTTTATCAGCAGCATGGACAGAGTTGAGTGCACCCTCAGAAAGTTTGCAGATGACACCAAGATGTGTGGAGCAGTTGACACACTGGGGGAAAGGGATGCCATCCAGAGGGATGTGGACAGGCTTGAGAGGTGAGCCTGCGTGAACCTCATGAAGCACATCAAGGTGAAGCGCAAGGTCTTACATCTGGGCCAGGGCAATGCCAAACACACATACAGGCTGAGCAGAGAAAGGATTAAGAGCAGCCCTGAGGAAAAGGACCTGGGGTTGTTGGTTGATTAGAAGCCCAGCATGGGCTGGCAATGTGTGCCTGCAGCCCAGAAATCCCACTAAATGCTGGGCTACATCAAAAGTGTAGCCAGCAGGTTGAGGGAGGTGATTGTCCCTCTCTGCTCTCCTGAGACCCACACCTGGAGTACTGCATTCAGTTCTGGGGCCCCCAGCACAAGGAGGACATAGGTGTACTAGAATGAGTCCAGAGGAAGGCCAGGAACATGATCAAGGGGCTGGAGCACCTCACCTATGAAGAAAAGCTGACAGAGTTGGGGTTGTTCAGCCTGAAGGAGAGAAGGCTCTGGGGAGACCTTACAGAGGCCTTCCACTACCTAAAGGGGGCCTACAGGAAAGCTGGGAAGGGACTCTCTGTAAGGGACTGTAGTGATAGGACAAGGAGTAAAACTAAAATAAGGTAGATTTGTATTAGATATTAGGAAGAAATTCTTTACTCAGAGGCTGGTGAGGCACTGGAACAGGCTGAAAAAGATGAGAATGCCCCATCTGTGGAAGTGTTCAAGGCCATTTTGGCTGGGGCTTTGAGCAACCTGGTCTAGTGGAAGGTGTCCCTGCCCATGGCAGGGAGATGGAATTAAATGATCTTTAAAGTCTCTTCCAACCCAGACCATTTTATGATCCTATGGTTCTTGGTCCTAGATCTCCTTGCAGACAGTCTAAGGTGAAGATTGTTATAAAAATCCAGAGATCTCATGGTTTGAATTGATTGGATACCAGTAGCAAGTCTCTGGGAAAAATACATCCCTTCCTTTAGTGAGTGCTGAAGGTTTTGTAGAGTAACTAATGAGGAAAACAATAATGAGTTTTTCCACAAACTTTTTCTAATAGAAACAGTGAAATACCACAGCTTCAAGTTTCCGTGTCATCTCTTACTAGAAACTACTCATTCTTTTATTAGAATTTAGTTCTTCTTCTTCTTCTTCTTATTATTATTTATATACAGTTAAGGAAGCCAGTTTTCAAGTGACGTGATTTAGGAAAAGTATAGGCTTTGTTTTTTATAGTAGAATGAAATAAACCTGAAATGTAATTACAGGTACTTCAGACACCAATTGTACAAATATTCTGACATGTATACAAATTTGTATGTATACAAATACATACTGTATTTGTAGTCTTGGCTACACTTTCTGTGTGATAGTAATAACAATAATTTTGTACTTACTAACTTCCATATATCTGGTGACCACATAGAGCTTTGAAAATACCACTTACTTTAAGTAACACACTAGAGTTCTTTATATATTACTAGAACAGTTTAAAAATATAATTACGCTGAAGGAAACTTAATGACTGTGAATTTTATTTATTGGGAGGGGAAAGGTAGTTTATAATAAAACCAATTAACATGTGTGAGGTTAGATATGGTAATTGCAACTGGATCTGAATACACTATCCACACTGCAATGACTAAAGAAGTAAAATTCTGCTAACAATTTTTTTTTTCACATGCTAACAGAACTCTTTTGAATCTTGCACAGAAATTCCTTCCAGCCTAATCCAGATTTCAGTCATAGCGTACAGAGGTCAATGGATAGAATAGAGGACGAAGCCACTATAACATTTTAGGCAAATTGTCCATTCAAATACTACTGAGAGAACTGCATGAATTTTTTAAATGCAAAACATACACGTATAGAAATAGATTGATTCAGATTGACTTTTCATGCTTGAATATATTAATAAACATGTTATAAATTTTTAAGCAGCTTAAATAAATTTATTTTATAGATTTTACAGTTGCTGAAAGAATTTCCATTAGGAACAGATCTCATTTAAGGACATTTAAAGAAACTAAATTCAACCAAAGTCCTGGTAAAAATTCTTGAATTTTTGATATGTCTTTTAATATGGTAACTATAATATTGTTTCCATAAATTATGAAATAAATGTGTAAAAATACATCTTTTTATAATGTTAATGTATATGTCTGAAGATGATGAAATCTAATTTGACATGTTCAGCCACAGAGGGGCATTCTGTTGAAAAGTACATAGATAAAAAACTGTGTTTAAAGGGCAAAAGGAAATCCATCAGTGCTTCATTCTATGCTGAAATACTTCAGAAACAAAAGCCAATTGTTAAAAGCCATACTTCTGGCCAAATTCAATATTTACATATCAACATGTGTCTCAGTAATCTATACTTGGCATTACTGAGGAACAAAGAAGGGGCAGGAAGTAAACTTGATTGTTGTGGCACCAAGAGAAGGCAGCTCCTGTCTACTTCCTGCTCAGAAGGGATCTACTGGGAGTATCTGTTCCCAGACTCTACTAGACTGCCCATATCTTTGGAATACCCAGCACAAAGACACTCTTCCTTTTCTTTTCCAGACCCACTTCCAGCAGCACTCTAATGATCCTGAGGACTGCAGAGAGCAATGCATCTGTAGTGGTTTTGAATTTTCTCTCTCCTGGGTAATGGTCAGTTTGACTATTTTGCTGCCTTGATCAAAACAAAACTGAGGGACTTGCTTTTTGAGATGCCCTGTTTCCTGCAAATTCTACCATATCATTTCCTGCTTTCATTAACCTCCTCAGAAATTCCACTTTCTATTATTAAATCTTTTAAAATGATCCCATGAATACACAACTCAATGACTAACTCGTAGCATTAATACTCATAACAGGATTATGGTATTTATATGCCATTTTTCAATTATTTTAATTTACCCAAACAACCTGTTTGCTACAATACACTGAGAAGATGTGTTTATTAAACAGTCACTTAGATTTGTCTTAAAAGAGATCAAATTTCAATACTGAAATCATTGTTGATTGAGTACAAAGAGAACCCTTAACTCCTGACAAGAAAATTAAGGTGTTTCATGCTCTCAGGGGCACTCTGATGTCCTGAATCAATGAGCATCTGACCGTTTGAGAGTACACAAGAAATTCAGACTATTTTTTGCAAATATGCATTGGCTTACATTAAACCAAAGTGAATTCTGTCTGCCCTCATGTGCTACCTATATTGAGCACTTCTAAAAATTAATATGAAGTCCTTACTCTTACATATTGTTTCTTCGTGGGGGAAAAAAAAAAAATAAAATGATGTGGGAAAGTGAAGATAATGAGACAGGTTTAAAATGAAAGAGAAAATGTGGCAAAGTACAGTGATTTGACCTTGTGGTGGTTTTACCCTAATGAGCATCTAAATGCAACCACAATTGTTCTTTCACTCCCATTCCTCAAAGGAACAGGGGGAGAAAGTATGATGAAAAAGGAAGGGCTCAAAGATTGAGATAAGGACAGGGGATCGCTCACCAATTACCATCACAGGCAAAACAAACTCAGTATTGGGAGATTAATATAATTTATTGCCTATTACTAACAGAGGAGAACAGTGAGAAACTAAAAACACTTTCCCCCAACCACCCCTCATTTACCTCTTTCCTCATAGTGACACAGGAACAGGGAGTGGGGGCTGTGGTGCATCCATAACACTCCATCTCCACCACTCCTTCAGGGTCACGCTTGGCCCCATTTCCAGTGTGGGGTTCCTCCCATGGGATGCCATCCTTCCCATACTGATCCTGCATGGGCTTCCCACAGGCAGCAGCTCTTCAAGCACTGCTGCAATATGGGTCCATACAATGGGGTCCATCCTTCAGGCGCAAACTGCTCCAACATGGGTCCTTCCTGGACAACATCTCCCACTAGACCATCTGCTCCACTGTAGGCTCCTCTTCACAGGCTGTATGTCTGTCCTGGAGTCTACTCCTGCAGGAACACCTCTCCCATGAAACAAAGCTGAGAGAGCAGGGACTGTTCAGCCTGGAGAAGAGAAGGCTCCAGGGATATTTTTAGTGGTCTTCCAGTACTTAAAGGGGGCTTGTAAAGAAGATGGAGAATGACCTTTTATGCAGTCAGATGGCAGTAGGACAAGGGGGGAATGTTTTTAAGCTAAATAAGGATGATTTAGATTAGATTTTAGCAGGAAATTCTTCGCTCATAGGGTGGTAAGGAACTGGAACATGTTGCCCAGAGAAGTTGGGGATGCCTCATCCCTGGAAGTGTTCAAAGCCAGGTTGGACAGTGGGAAACCAGATCTACCAGGTGGCATCTCTGCCCAGAGCAGGGGAATTGGAATTAGTGAACTTTAAGATCCCTTCCAACCCAAGGCATTCTACATGTATGATTCTATTCCTTGGCCAGGAGATGCAGGGAGTGATCCTCCCCCTTTACGCCACTCTCATAATCATAGAATCATAGAATGACCTGAGTTGAAAAGAGCCTTAAAGATCATCTAGTTTCAACCCCCCTGCTCTGGGAAGGGTTGCCAATCACTAGAGTAGTCTGCCCAGAGCCGCATCCAGCTTAGCCTTGAATGCCTCCAGGGATGGGGCATCCACAACCTCTCTGGACAACATGTTACAGTGCCTCACCACCCTCTGAGGGGAAAAACTTCCTCTTAATATCTAACCGAAATCTCCCCTCTCTTAGTTTAAAATAATTTCCCCTTGTCCTATCACTATCAACACATGTAATCAGGTGTTCCCCCTCCTGTTTATACATGTACATTTATGCTCCCTTCTGGAAGGCGTCAATCAGGTCTCCCTGTGGTGGTTTTACCGTGCTGGGCAGCTAAACCCCACAACCGCTCTCTCACTCCCCCTCCTTTAGATAAGGAGGGAGAGAAGTAAAGCAAAGAACAACTCACGGGTTGAGATAAGGATAATTTAATTAAAGGGAAATAATTATAATAATTAAATAAAGACTACCATGAACTAAACAATTTAACTAAGGGGAAATAAAAGGGAAAGGGGAAAAAGGGAGGAAAACAAACAAACAAAATAAATGAAAGCTATATGGAAGTGCAGAGGAAAGAAATTACTCTCTACTTCCCACAAATGAGTGATGATTGACCACGTCCTTGAAGCAAGGCCTCAACGCACGCAGCCGGTGTTCGAGAGGAGGACCGACGTCTTCTCAACGAGAGCCCACCCCTCCCCTCTTCTTCCTGTTTCCACCTTTTATTGCTGAGTGTGACACCACATGGTATGGAATATCCCTTTGATTGGTTTAGGTCAGCTGCCCTAGTGATGTTTCTCTCCTCACTTTTTTGCCCACCCCCTAGGAGGGTTAGAGAAAGGCCCAATGCTGTGCCACTGCTGCTCAGCAGTAGACATAACACTGGTGTGATAACACTGCTGTTCCAGCTACAAGTACAGAATACGGCACTGAATGGGCTGCTGCCGGGAAAGTTAACATTCCAGCCAGACCCAGTACACTCCCCCAAGCTTTCTCTTCTCCACATTAACAAGCCTAGTTCCCTGCATAGGAGAGATGCTCCAGCCTTCTGATCATCTTAGTGGCCCTCCTCTGGACTCATTCCAAGAGCTCTACATCCTTCTTGTGCTGAGGGCTCCAAGCCTACATGCAGTATTCCAAGTGGGGTCTCACAAGAGCAGAGTAGAGGGGGACAATCACCTCCCTTTCCCTGATAGCCTCCCCTTTTTTAATGCAGCCAAGGACATAGTTGGCCTTCCAGGCTGCAAGTGCACACTGCCATCTCATGTCCAGATTCTTGTCCAGTAGGACCCCCAAGTCCTTCTCTGCAGAGCTGTTCTCAAGTTCTTCTTCACCCAGTCTATATAAATACCTATGATCACCCCAGCCCAAGTGCAACACCTTGCACTTGGCCTTGTTCAACCTCATTAGGCTCACATCGGCCCACTTCTCAAGCCTGTCCAGGTCCCTCTGGATGGCATCCTTTCCCTCTATTGTATCAACTGCACTGCTCAGCCTTGGTGTCAGCTGCAAACTTACTGAGGGTGCACTCGATTCCATCATCTACATCATTGATGTTGAAGAGCACCAGTCCCTGAGGGACACCACTTGTGACCAGCCTCCACCCAGACATAGAACCATTTACCACAACCCTTTGGCTGCAACCAATCAACCAATTCTTTATCCACCTAGCAGTCCATCTTTTAAATCTCCAATTCAGAGAGAAGAATGTGGTGACGGATCATATCAAAGGCTTTGCTCAAGTACTGGTTGATGATATCCATTGCCCTTCCCTTGTCCACCAATGACATCACTCCATCATAGAAGGTCACCAGGTTGGTTAGGCAAGATCTACTTTTGGTGATGCCATGCTGGCTGTCTCTGATTACCTCTTTATATTGTACATGCCTTAACATGTCTTCCAGGAAGATCTTCCCAGGCACAGAGGCGAGGCCCCAGGTCTTCCTTTCTCCTTTTCTTAAAAATGGGAGTAATGTTTCCCTTTTTCCAGTCACCGAGGACTTCATCCAACAGGCATAATTTTTCAAATGTGATGGAGAGTGGCTTGGCAACCACATCAGCCATCTCTGTCAGCACCCTGGAATGTGTACCATCTGGCCCCATGGACTTATACACATCCAATTTCACTAGGCAGTCCCGGACTTGTTCCACTGTCAGTGAGATGGAATCCACTCCTCTCACCCTCTCCTCGAGGTTCAGGGTCCTGACAGACATAGGAAACTTGACCACCAGTGAAGACTAAGGCAAAGCACTTATTGAGTACTTCAGCTTTTTCCATGTCTGAGGAAGACAGTTCTCCATTCTCTTTTATCAGAGGGGGAACACTCTCCTTGGCCTGTCTCCTCCTGCCTATGTATCTGTAGAACCCCTTCTTGTTATTCTTCACATCCCTTGCTAAATTCAGTTCCATCTGTGCTTTGGCTTTCCTGATCCCATCTCTACACATATGGATGACACCCCTGTATTCTTCCCAGGCTACAGAACCCTACTTCCACTTCCTGTACATTTCCCTCTTTTCCCTCAGTTTAAGCTGCAGCTCCTTGCTCAGCCACAATACATATACATAGTACATAATACATCACCTAGAGTACTGTGTTCAGCTCTAGGGCCTACCGCATAAGAAGGACATGTATATGTTGGAGTCCAGAAGAGGACCACAAAGATGATCAGAGGACAGGATCTGCAGCTTGGATTAGAGTCAAATAAGCAGCATAATACACAACATGTAAAGCTGTTTTTCAGAGGTCATACTTTCAGAACTGTGTAAACAAAACTAGTGGGGATTTACCACTGAGTTCCTTTTGCAACTTATATTGAAACATAGCTGCAATTTTAAGCACCAGACTGCTTTACTAATGGTTTCATTTACTCTTGCTATGTATTTTACTTTTCCATAATTTGATTTCACTGTTTATTCTTTTGTATTTGTGTAATGAAAAGATGGGAACAGGAGCTCATTAAGTGTCTTTTTTGTACCTTTAACTGTTTTCTATATTGCCACTCACAACTTCTCAAAGATATTTCTAAATATTTCTACCAGTTCTGCTTCATTGTGCTTGCCCATCTTGCACCACACAATCAACTAAAAATACATTGTCAGGGGCTGTAGAACTGATACGTAGTTGAGTTTGTCACATGAATCCTGGATTGCCAGGAATCTATTTCTGGGCTCTTCATTTGTTTCATTTGTCTTCCAACATTCTATGGAAAAAAAAAAAAAAAAAAAAAAAAAAAAGCTGGCTTTTTGGTTTATATATATATATATACAACAGATACAACCTCGGATTACTGGAGAATACTGATTTTTCACAACTTCAGCTAGAGATGTGTTTTACTACTTTCTTCTTTAAATTATGAATTAAAATTAATAAATTATGAGAAAATTGACCTTATATGATACAACATGACAAACTATGCAGAATAGTACCCCAAGATTTTAAACTGCTTTTTTAACCCATCAGTCAAAGTTATGTGATAACAAGTAGATAAAGGCTGCATTTTCATGTCTTAGATTCTCAGAGGCCTTGCAGATGATTTTCTTTACAAGAAGAACTATTCACTGTTCCTGCTTCTGCTTATACATTGTTCTACCCCACCAATGCTGTAGAGATGCATATGACATGGGAATGCAAAACAGTTGACAAGGGTGCAATTCCCCTCTTCTGCACCCATCCTACTGCCACTCATCTTTCCTTACTGTAATGCATTGTAATTGCCCAGGAACAATCCCTTGTTCTACGGTGTCAGAGCTGAACCAAGGTCCACGACAATCATCCTTGGTGTACATAAGATATGTTCATAAAATAATCTAAACAATAAAATGCACTAGAGTTTCACTGCTGTAAATTTGTCTGTCGCCATTGAAGTTAATGAACCTGTGAAAATTCATATTTGGTGAGGAACAGTTATTTCACATTTCTAGGTATTCTCTTTTGCCTGCAATTTGTGTTTGCAGTTACAGTTATTCAAAGAGGAACATTTCCATTCTGTGTTGGTGGTGGTTTATGTCTGCTATTTTCAATTACTGCTTATCCTCTCATTCTGCAGCTAGCAGACTATGTAAGTTTCATTCTTGGATATATATCATGTGGTTGCTAGGTCTTTTAAGGCAGAGTAGTTGCAAGAATCTCTTTATATTAAAGATATAAGTGACCATAAATAACCTTTAATTTATATGAATAAACCTATATCAACCAAGGATAAATAAGTCATATTCTTACATTAAATTCCACATATAACTAAACTGAACAGATCAGACAAAAATCTAAATTGTTACTGTATAATAGAATAGAATGGTGGATCTGAAATCAAAATTCTAAATAAGTCTGTTGTTAAATTAATAGGACTGTGGTTTTGGATACTCTCCTACTGATTTAAAAAAAAAAAAAAATATGTATCTAAGATTTATAAATGATACTGAGCAGAAAAGTGGAATCCAAAGGAAACAGATGTAAATCTTGCAGTGCAACAACTTTTGTGTAAAGTGAGAAACACTAAAGTTACTTCCTGCTTTTTGCAGGTTTTCTCCAATCCTCAATCCTGCAGGTTTTTGTCAATTCAAATGGAAGCTTTCTTAATGTCCTGAGGTGAAATATTCAATGAGGAATGTGATGATGCATTTTTATATATCCTCACGTGTTAAGGCAGATAATATATATCCTTCACACATTTGCATTCTTTTCTTTTAGCTATGATTCAGCCTTGTCCATTGTGTCTGACTTTTTGTTTTTCTTTCAGAGGAAATGTCGTAGCCTTCCAAGGAACATTATTGAATTGTTATTGCAGTCCAAAAGATATTTTAGTGACATATTTAATGAATAATACATTAAAGAGGACACATTTAAATATATATATTTAATATAGTCACTGGGTACCATTAGCTCCCCAAAATGGCTATATCTGTTCTGATCTCCATTTTTTAAGTCTCTTTGGTAGCAGGGTACTTATTGTTCCTGTAATATAGAAGTCTTTTATGAAGTCTTTCCCTTTCCTTTTCCCTTTCCCTTTCTTTTTCCCTTTCCCTTTCCCTGTCCTTGTCCCTGTCCCTGTCCCTGTCCCTGTCCCTTTCCTTACTAGAGGAACTAAAGAATTAACATATAGCCTCTAATGAATTACTTTCAGTTTAAAATAAACAACAGAAGGGAAAATGATTTTCAGTGTGGCCTAAGGACTTCTGAAGGGTGGGAAGCTCTCAGAACTACATACTTTTTAGACTTCCAATATGAAATCAATATCAATATAAACATTTTAACTTGTTCTAAGCTCAAAGCACAAATTCAATTAAACCAACATAAAGGAATTAAAATAATAAAAATAAATTGTTTTTAGCTTAGATTCTGATAGTCTGTTATAATAGTGATACAGTAGCCTCAGCATGGAGGATACAAATTAAAAATATCAGCCTTGAGGTCTAGGTTAATGAAGAAGACTAATCAAGAAAATAACAGGAACAAATACAAGATCAGGTGAGCCTCTTAAGATTATCCTGGTTATATATTCACATACCTCCAGCAGAACAGTCTCCAACCGCTACCTAAATAAACAAGTGTGACTACTATCTTGTAAATATTATCAGTAGATATAGGGTTAGACTTAAACCCTGTCCATGAAGGAGGACAACAGTTGTTAGCAAACAATTATTCTCTGTTATCATGTCATTGCTGGATACGAACCAGCTGAGGTACTGTTTTGAACAGTGACTGGCATGGAGCATCAACCAGTTTGCTAGGAAACCTGTTCCAGTACTTGACCATCCTTGTGGTGAAGAAATATTTCTTAATATCTAGTCTAAACCTCCTCTGGCACAGCTTTGCCCCATTCCTGCACATCCTATCATAGTTTACCAGGGATCAATACCTCCCTTTCCATTTCCACTCCTCAGGAAGCTGTAGAGAACAATGCTTGTTGCTGTCCTCTATATTCTTTCAAATATCTTAATATTATTTTTATATTGTGGAGTCAAAATCTGCATGCAATAGTCAAAGTGAGGCTGCAGTAATGTTAATATAGTGGAAAAAATACTTTTGTTGACTGTTTGGCTATGCTTTGTTTAATGCACCCCAAAATGTGCTTTGACCTCTTGGCTGAAAGGGGACACATCTGGTTCATGTTGAGCTTACTGTTGACTAACACTCCCAGACTGCCCTCCAGCCATTCATGTCCCAGTCTGTATCCATGTCTACAATTACTCCATCCCTGGTGAAGTAAACGATATTTCCATTTGTTGATTTTGGTGCCATTGATGATTGCCCAATTCTCCAATATGTGTACATTCCTCTGCGAGGCTCCTTGATCTTCCATAAAGACAACAGCACCTTCCAGTTCAGTATACTCAGTGAACTTGCTAAGGATTAATTCAATTCCTGCATCCAGATCATTCATTAAAACGTTGGACAGAACTGGCCCTAGAATTAAGCCTTGAAGAACACTGCCACCAGCCAGAGGTAGCCCCATTCACTACAACATTTTGAGCTCTGCTGCTCAGCCAGTTTATTACCCAGTGTGTTGTGTATCTGTTCATCACACAGCCTTTGCTTGATTTTTCTCTTCCTTTTCCCTTTAATTAAAATATCCTTATCTCAACAGATTGTAAGCATGCCGGAACACTTCACATTATGTAGATCATAGTTGTCTGAAATGATATCATACCTGTAGTCTGCTGCAGGCTGAAAAGTAGCCTATGCCTCAGGTACCGTTTTATGCCTTTGCTTTTGTTACTACATCCTTGTAAGTCTTCAAAAGGGAAATGAAATTATCCTACCCAGAAGAAACACTGTCCAGAAGACACTTGAGTTGTTCCTAATATCCAAGTTCTTCCTAATATCCAACCTAAACCTCCCCAGCACAACTTTAGCCCATTTCCCCTCATCCTGTCACCAGGCACATGGGAGAACAGACCAACCCCCACCTCGTTACAACCTCCTTTAAGTAGAGTGCGATAAGGTCGCCCCTGAGCATACTCTTTTCCAGGCTGAACAATCCCAGCTCCCTCAGCCACTCCTTGTAAATCTTGTTCTCCAGACTCCTTACCAGCTTTGTCACCCTTCTCTGGACTCCCTCAAGCACCTCAATGCCCTTCTTGTAGCAAGGGGCCCAAAACTGAATACACTACTCAAGGTGCAGCCTCACCAGAGCTGAGTACAGGGGGACAATCACTTCCCTAGCCCTGCTGGCCACACTGTTTCTTATGCAAGCCAGGATGTTGTTGGCCTTCTTGGCCACCTGAGCACACTGCTGGCTCATATTCAGCTGACTATCAACCAAAACTCCCAGGTCCTTCTCTGCCAGGCAGCTTTCTAACCATTCAACCATCTTCAAACTTCCAGATCTAGAGGAGCACTTTGGCTTCAGCCTAAAAGCCATGTGTACAGAAGCTCCCCCAAGCCAATCTTCTTCCTGTGACCTGCCAGAAAACAGCTGTCCTGGTTTCAGCTAGGATAGAGTTAATTTTCCTCCTAGGAGCTGGTAGGGTGCTATGTTTTGTATTTAGGATGAGAAGAATGTTGATAACACACTGATGTTTTAATTGTTGCAGAGCAGTGCTTACACTAAGCCAAGGACTTTTCAACTTCTCGATCTGTCCTGCCAGTGGGCAGGCTAGGGGTGCAGCAGGAGCTGGGAGGGGACAGACCCAGGACAGGTGACCCAAACTGGCCAAAGAGTTATTCCATACCCTCTGACGTCATGCTAAACAATAGATAGGGGTGGCTAGCTGGGATGGGGGGGCCATCTGCTCGGCGATAAGCTGGGCATCAGTCAGCGGGTGGTGAGCAATTGCATTATGCATCACTTATTCCGTACACATTAGTAATAGTAGTACTATTATTTTTTTTATTATTTTTATTTTTTCCCTGTCTTAATAAACTGTCTCTGTCTTGACAGTCTTCATATTCCTATTTTTCTCCCACATCCCAGAGAGGGAGGGGGGAGGGTGAGTGAACGGCTATGTGGTGCTTAGCTGCCGGCCGGTGGAAACCACAACAACGGCAATGTAGTCATGAAACTAAATTAAAGCAAAAACTTTCAGCCCAGTCCTTGACCTGAAGAGGGAGTGAGGATCCAGATCCTGGAATTTATACGTGATAGTTTACATGCAGCCAAAGTATATACTGTAGTCAGAGGTCATGGCGCTAGATTGTGAAGTGTCCTGCAGAAAGAAGAGACCTCAGAAAAGGAAATTTAAATAACACTGATGTCAAGAAAAGTCATTCTGATTGTTATATTCTTTATCTGTCGTGACTAGACAGATGAAAATCTATGACAGCAATTTTGCCTTTAATGTCATTTTCTTTTTTCTTTTATTTATGTTTATTTATCTTATTTTAACAGACTCTGTACTAATTTTCCTCACAGAATGACTAACAGAAATATGACCCTTATGCACCTTTTGTTGTTAATTTATTAGGTCAACTCTAACCACTAAGCCCCTTGTCAGGTTATTTCTCTTAGTGATAAAGAGCAATAGACCTTAAAACATTGAAGCCAGGTAGATGAGCCTATTCCACGAGGTCTCTTGGCTCCACCCTTGTGAATTGAAATCTGCCAGGTGGGGATCATTTGACCTTTGCTATATAGGAAGCATGAGGCATTATGGGAGGGATTGCCTCCCCAGAGGAGTTTAAGGCTCAGGTTGCCTAGGGTGTTTTTCTACTGTTATGGTGAAATGGTTCCCCAATAGGCTGCTTTTTCTTCATGTTTTCTACCATCTCTGTGAAATAGTTTTAGAGACTCTATGAGCTAGCTAGTTATGTTGGTGGTGCCTTCTTGGTACAGTAAAACCCTGGTGGTGCTACTTCACTGGGAAGTAGTTTGACAGTGACGCGAGTTCAGAAGCTGGCAGGTAAGTGTTCCTGGGTTCTACAGTTGTTTCATGTTGTGGAGTTTGAGTACTTCCTTCACCTTGTCTGTTTTCAGTGAAGTTACTTACATGGATTCTAAGCTTCCTTCCCAGCCCTAAAAATTAATAATTATTAAAAATAAATAAATAAAAAACCAACCTCAGAATCTCAAGTGAATGCAGGTAAGGCTGACTTTGAAGAATGTCTTTAAGTATTTGTGATAATTGAACAACAGGCTGTATGGAAAATGTGCCTTCCTGTGAATTCAGACCTTGCTTTGTGGTAAGAAGAAAGAGATTTGGATAGGTACTGTGGTGTTCTCATTACTTTTGCAAAGTGTTAGTTGTGAGAATGTGCTGTTCGTAAAAGAAACGCTATTTTTGCAATACACAAGTGAAAAGCCTTTAAATTACTAGAAGTTACAGTTTCAAGGAGATAACTTGAAAGAAAGAAATTAATTGTTGGCCATCTACTGCTGACCCCTCCATAGATGGGCACCCTGAGGAAAAAGTGTGAAAGGTGTCATTGTTAATAGTTTCTGAGTTAGGGTCAGGGGAAGATATATTTTCTCACTTGTTGATTGTCCCTTTCTTCTCCTCCAGGTGAGTTATGGTAGCTTTCCAAAGCTTCGGCTATCCTTGGGACATTCAGACAAGATCGTTCTTCTCGGTATGTCTCTAGAATGTGCCTGAGACTTTGTCTAGGGTTAAACAAATCCTAAAGAGTGTCACCCAGAGATCTGTCATGAGGCAGGATAGTTATGAGTGGCAAGGAGAGTGGGAGGATGCCGTGGTCCCCAGCCCTGTTAGGGCTATGCAAATTCCTTCTACTCTTTCCTCTTCCCTTTCATTTGTTGTCTGGTTACTACCAAATATTATATGTTTGGTGAAATGCCTTAAAATGACATTATTTTTTAATTAACAACTTTTTTGTCTCTCTCTAGGTCTGCAAGTAGCTGACAAAGTAGGAAGGCATGCTTTTCTACTTCGTTCTTCTATAGAGTTAGAGGCAATGCCAATTTAATCCGTGACTGAGGCTCTGCAATGGTGCAAGTCTATCCTACTACAAATTCAGTGATGCAACCTGAGTTTCCGCTAATTAACTTTTGGGGATTGAACCAATTTAAAGCTTTTAGACTATGACAATTCCTGGAAAACATTTCCGCAGGTTTCATCTTGTGGAGTTTGGGGAGTTTGAGTACTTCCTTCACCTTGTCTGTTTTCAGTGAGGTTACTTACATGGATTCTAAGCTTCCTTCCCAGCCCTAAAAAATAATAATTATTAAAAGTAAATAAATAAAAACATTCTTCAAAGTCAGCCTTACCTGCATGCACTTGAGTTTCTGAGGTTGTGTTTGTGAAGATGTATTTGTATTTTAAGTATTTGGGAAGATGTGCTTTCCCACTTGTTGATTGTCCCTTTCTTCTCCTCCAGGTGAGTTATGGTAGCTTTCCAAAGCTTCGACTATCCTTGGGACATTCAGACAACATTGTTATTCTTGGTATGTCTCTAGAATGTCTAGGTATCTCTCAGCCTGGCAAAAGGAAACAGAAAGAAGGTGTAATGTTAATGTGTATTGATACAACATCTAATTTTTTAATATCTTAGCTTCAGAGACCACAATTTATTTTTTTTTCTAACTGTGATAGTTTAAGCCAAATCTGGTGATCCCAACAAAGTGCACAAGTTATACAAGGTTATATTACTCCAAGTCTGTGAATCACTGGTAAATACAAAAAGCTCTGGCATGTTACACCTTTAATGTGAATGTACCAAGAAAGGACTGGCTTCTGTAAATTGAAGTTGAAGGTTGACAGTAGTAATGTACTCTCTGTTTAAATAGATAGACATAGATCTATCTATCAGGGTATTAACAGAAGTTGAACACAAGTGAACTACAAGAACTATCCTCCCATACTCTTCAGCATACAACAAATGCAGAAGTTCATGAAGTACCTGGGTTGTATAGAATTTCTTCTTGGGGGGAGGGAGGATAAATGAATTCTTACGTTTGTTTTAATTGTTATTTTCCTTTTGCTATTTTTTTCTTGTTAATTGAAATACAATTATTGTATATAATTTACTCTGTGGGGAGGAAAATAATAATAAAAATTAATCCAAGCATGTGGGATAAGCTCCAAATAAAGACACCATGAATCTTTGCTTCTTTTTAGACTGGATAATGCAAATGAATGGAATATTATTAATGCTCTTTGCAAGAATTGGGAATTGTGTACTCCTTAGTTATTATGCTTTTTTCTACCTAATATGACTACTGAAGATGTTAAATGCAATATAAAGAAAAATAAGGTTTAAACAGATGTCAAATTATAATTGTGTGGAAAAAATAAAGTGCAGAGCAAGCCTCCGAAGCAAGATTGTTAAGGCAAAAACTCTAAGGTCATTAAAGAAACAATTAGATGCCATCATGGAAATTGTATACTACAGAAAATTAGCTTTAAGTCAGTAGGCTTCACTAATTTACTGGAATATCTTTTTCTCTAAATCATTTATGTGTTTAAACTTGAGTACACTTTTTTAAACTGTGAATGGAAAAACACAGAATGAGAGCAAGAGCCATAAAATGTAAGATTTGTATGACGTAAAAACTGTTATTAGCAGATGAACCTCTCTCTTTAAGACATCACAGGTCATACTTTGTGTACACAATGTTGAAATAAAAGCTGATGTTCTTTCCAGAGTTATGATAATGTTATCTGAACCTTTTTACCTCATCACCTAATGTAAACCTTCAATATTAGTATATTCAGTTGTCACCCCTATTTTTTTTGTATGTCTTTCTTTTTCTGCTGATAAGAATGTGCTGTTGCTACTCGTTTAATAATCACTTCAGAAAACCAGTTAATTCTCACAATTTAACAGACTTGTACAGAACCCCAGCCTCTGCAGAAGAAATCACAGGGGCCCTATATTTGTTATATAAATAAATATGCAGTTGTTATCACTCAAGAGTAGAAATGGCTCCCATATACTTTTGTTCCTATGGTAGTTCAGACTCTTAGTAACAAGACAAACCTTTAAACTAAATGTTTAAATAAAGGGTATTGTAAGGGTGGGGACATATTGGTTAATTCTTTTAACTGGACAAATACAAGCTAGGTTAAGAAATACTTGTAATCAATATTTGCAAATACTTTGAATAGAATAGCTGGGGACAAAATATTTTATTTACAACATTCAGATTTCCAGAAGAAATTGAAAAAATCCAGAGATTCAACAAAACTTATTTCAACTAAATGTGCTATAGCAAAGCACAGTCATCTGTGCCCTCTACTCCAGGACTCCAAAAATTATAAAAATAGAGTGGAAGCACTGAAATGGCCCAAAAATCTGGGAATAAATAATATTACTTACTGGTGCCCTAAACAGAATTTAGTTCATAACACAGAATTTTTCAAAGGAACCGCTACATCCACCTGGACTTTTTTGTTTTTATCAATGTTGCATAGATGTTACTAAAATAGCCAAGAAACCAAACACTGTAAATACTAGGGAAAGAGATCACAAAAGAGAAAGAGAACCATCAGAAAGAAAAGGAAGTTGAAAAGCATTTTTCATTATTGTTTGTGCTTATCAAACGCATCTCGGAATTTTGTATTAGATTGTGAATGCTAGAAGATACCGTAATACAGAAATCTATGCCTAGCTATCAGCTGAAGTCACAAGCTTTCTGCGTAGGGACTTTTCAAACTTAGACCAAAGTTTTTGGTCAGAGGATATGTCCCTGCTGGGTGAAAATCAGTGTAAAGTGCTTTTATATTTCCCTGTGGACCATGTTGTAGGTCATGTTAACAAGTTGATGAGCACTTCAACTTCTTTGAAATTACTCCTCACTCCTCACTCCTTTGTGTAGATGAACTTTACTGTTTCAGTGGCCCCCTCATCTTATTAAACAGAATAGGAAAAAATTTCTTGCTATTTTAACTAGATGGATTCCTTCCACTAGGAATATGAACAGACTCATAATAATTGTTGCTCTCAGATGAGGCTTCCTAACCAATATGCTCTCAGAGTAGTGTCTTCAAAGTGAACTTAAAGTTTCAGAATAAAGTAGATCCTTTATTTCAGAGAAATACACTGGTGATTCAAAAGGATGACCTGATGATCTAACAGACCATTGCCAACTTATACCATACCAATTCAGGAACATCACCAAAAACAGCACTTCAAAGGCAGGTTATTTGTTCTCTGCTAAGCTTTCCTGTGCAGTTCAAAATAAAAAATGAAAATGGCAAAAGATCCATGCTTTGAAAACAGTATGCTTTAATGAAGGTTGAATGTTGACCTGACCAGAATAGTGATGGTATTGAGCAACAACTCATCAAAATCTTTTTGCCTTCTTTAACCTCTGAAAGGCAGGGGGAGGGGAAGGGGAGAAACTGCTATACTCAATTGTAAAACTTTTTCTTCATTGACATAACAGATATTTTGTGGACACAGATTTCTCTTCTCTTTGTACAATAAGGGCAGGAAGCCAAAATAAGCTGTTATGTCATTGAGGCAGAAATATACTCAGCCACACATTATCATCTGTGTAACAGGTAGAGCTGGATAGTCTGGAAAAAGCAAGCAAACAAACAAACAAACAAACAAAAAACCACTACCACAATAGTATGATTGACCATCCTTTGTCATTAAATGAACTATCCAAATTTGACAGAGAGGTGCTTCCTGAGTAATAACTAGCAATCTCTTTTTTCCTGCTGGTGTTTTATCTCAAATCAATGTTTTTGTTCATCTTTCCTCTGCAGGTGCTTGATACGCATTTTCTGTCAGGATTTCTGTTCAGGATTCAAAAGAAGTAAAATACACTGTAACAAGAGTAGTTACATAGTTTCCTGTGTGTTTGTGTCTGTGTCAGTCTATGTGTCTGTCCTGAATAATTTTGAAATATTATTTTCTTTAAGCAAATCCTTTGCAGAAAAGCAGAGGTTTCAAGGTTATCAAATATCTACAAATTTAGTAAAAATGGCTGGCTGGCCAATTTTTCTTTATTATTTTTTTCTTTTTTTTACACAGATTTATTCATCTTGATACAGAAAAGTTTGTGTTGTTGGATTTACTTGAAATTTGGCCCAAATACTTTCAATTAATAACCTGAGAAAGGACATTGAAGGATCTCTCAACATCTTGGACACTGAAAAATATAGTTACCAGAGGGAACCAGGCTTCTTTAATTCTGATCCGAAGCACCAGATTCTAGAGTAACACTAATTAAAAGAATCCTTTGCTTGAAAACTGACCCAAGTGTGTCATATGACCCAAAAGAAATAAAAAAAAAAGAAAAAAAAAAAAAAAAAAAACAGCTTCCCTACTATTTGCAATTAATTGAAACTGACTAAAATGTGCTGGATTCTTCCAAACTGTTATTCATAAAACACTGTGGCAGAGTAGCACAATTGTATCTACAGATTGTAAATGAACAGCTTACTGCTATTTAATACAAAAAAAAAAAAAAAAAAAAAAAAAAAAAAAACTTTGCAATAAAAGACACAGCATAAACATGTAGTACAGTGGCTAGATAGTGTTAAACCTTAACTTGCTTAAATTACTGGATTAAATTCATCATGAAAAATGACTTCTAATCAAACAATTTTTTACCGCTTTGCAAGAAGAGAGTAAACATGCTAAAAACAAACAAAAATAATAATAAAAAAAAAAACACTCATTAGTCTAATAAGTCCAAGACAAAGATCAGATGTTGTGCTAACAAGAACAAGAACTTTAAACTTTCCAGTAGAGGATTTTAATTAATCTCTCTAGACCTATGACTTTAGTGACTACTGTAAATCCTGCTTCTTTCCAAAAATACTGCTTATTCTATGACTAGCTCTATCAAAACCTTCCCAAATGAATTTGTCAAGTTTTAGCCAGAGTAAGAATTCATCTTTGTGTGCAAACTGTTCCACTGAAGATCATTAAACAGAGTAAATATAAGTAAGAGATGATCAGCCAGTAAAGTATGGACAAAATTTACTTGCACCAAAGAAAAGAATAAGTTATATGACAGAGATTTACAATATTTTATATTTTTGACCATTGTAGAACATCTATATTTTTACTCTGTTGATAAATAAATAAGCTGAAAATTATTCAAACTGTTAGAAACTTCCATAGTATGTTTTCCTCCTTGTATTCTTCAATAACAATTTAATGACATGATTGACCTGTAGGCACTGGATACAATTGTTATATACTGAACCTGAGAACTATAAATTAATTGGATTATGTGCAAGATACGTGTTTATTAACTTCTACTACCCAGATTTAACAGAACATATAAGTATTTCA
Organism: Aythya marila; assembly: GCF_965140915.1. Lineage (NCBI taxonomy): Eukaryota > Metazoa > Chordata > Aves > Anseriformes > Anatidae > Aythya > Aythya marila. The sequence goes on along the minus strand of NC_139042.1, from coordinate 182,107,150 downwards.
TGAGCATAACTTTTTAAAGGATGAATGACATTTCTGTTAATTCCAAAACCAAAGTAAACATGCAGTTTTCTTTAATCTATCTTGCTTGTGGAATCCTTTAAACTCATTGATATTTATAAATAAAATGAGGTCAGGGACACATACCTGTATTCCAGTGTCTCCTCCATGCACACCAGTGTAGTACTCTCCTATTGCTTGTGTTCCAGATGATCCCACATTTATTGTGTACCTGGATGTACATATTATGTACTTTGATGTACAGTAAAACAGTTTTGAAGGGAAGGAAATTAATACTCTTATTTCAGATATACAGAAAACAGAGATTCCACATCTGAGAAGGGACTCATAACCTAATCACCTGGGAAAGGACTCTTGCTTGAACTGAGGAATCCTGTGTCTGTCATTCTTTGAGGAGTATGTCACCTGGCCTCTGTAAGCTGCTCCAGAGTTTGCTCTCCTGTACATCCAATGTCATATGTTTCAGCTCAATGCAGATGTCTTAGATGTTCTAGGGAATTTTAAATGGCACTAAGTGTTTAGTTAACAGAATCATACCCTGATTCTCCTAAAGAGATTGTCTAGCCTGTATAAAATAAAATAAAATAAAATAAAATAAAATAAAATAAAATAAAATAAAATAAAATAAAATAAAATAAAATAAAATAAAATAATAAAAAGATCACCACCACTACTGAATAGGTCTAAGTAAAGTGGATCTGGAGAGCACATCTGTACATACATTTCTCATGGATTCCCTCTGTTGTCTGTAAGTGCTCTTACCAACTACCAGTGTCTGAATTTATTCAGCAGAATCTAACACTAAGGACTTAAATAAAGTGCTCAGGCACAAGATAATTGGAAGCATATTCTATCTTATTTTATTTCTATTTCTATTTACAGACTTCCAACTATTTTGATACATAAAACCATAGTTAATCAAAAGTCTAAGTAATGTCACCACAGTGAGGAAATCCTAACAAAATTAGTCCGATTCACTTTATCACATGAACATAAGTCACATAGCATGTTGCTCAAATATTCTGCCTTACCTTAGTTTAGAATAAATTTTATCATTGTGCATACAGCATAGATTATGAATACTGCAATTAGGCTGAGAGATTTTCACACAATTTATTCCTTAAACATGTGTGATACATGCACCTTAACAATTCTTCAATGTTTGTTGCTGGCTATTACATAAATGATTATCTGCAGAGAATACCATTTAAGCTTTAGCTTTTTATAGTGGTTGATCAATCAAGTCACAGACAAATTGATAACTTTGTTTATTCCTTATCATTTTTTTTACTACATTGTTTTGATTGAGAAAATGGTAGTTTTGATTTTATTTTTACTTAGAAAAGTGGAACATGACTTATACCTATGTAAGCTTTCAATGTCCCACCTCATTTCTCATTTTGGTGGCAGCTCAGTTAAACCACCACACAGCCATACGCTCCCTTCCCAACCCCTGCAGTTCAATGAAAGAGAGAACTAAAAAAAAAAAAAAAAAAAAAAAAAAAAAGTTATGACTTACTGGTTGAGATAAAGACAGTTTAATAAGACAGAAAAAGGAAGGGATACTATTGTTAATAATAACAATAACTATTATGAAAAACTATGCGAAGTGATGTATAATTCAATTATACACCTGACTGACCCTGAACAGCAACACCCCCCCAGCCAAGCATCCTCCACCACCATTTTCTTGTTCAGCATGCTGTCATATGGTATGGAATATCCCTTTGGCTAGTTTGGGTCAGCTGTCCTGACTGTGTGTAAGCGCTGCTCAGCAACAACTAAAATATCCACATGTTATTAACATAATTCTCACTGTAAGTCCAAAACACAATACCATACTAACTACTAGGAAGAAAATGAACTATATCCTAGCTGAAACCAGGACACATCTATATATGCTTACAAAACAAGGTAAATGTAAAAATCCTTCCTATTTTCCAGCTATCAAAAGGTACCACACTAAGGGGATAGAAGCATTTATCAGCTGTACCTGGAAAATGATCACTCCAGACTTTATTACTGGAGCCTGTATTTATTTAAACATTTATTTTTTTTTAATCTATTTTTCAATCAATATTTGGGGAGAAAAAAAATAATAAAAAAGAGTAGGGATATTCTAGAAACATTGCAAGGCTATCATAAGTTCATGAATATTAAAATCATATTTTCTTTTGGACTCCCAGCAACTTCAGTAGAAGAGATAGCAACCACCTAGAAAACTCATAGGTAAGTATGGTATCCTGAGTCCTTGGAAACGGTGTTTTTTGATTTGAAAGGTTCTTGTTCATTTTCTATCTGAATTAAACTCCATTTGTAAATGTTTTCCTCAATAAGAAATATGGAAATATTAGAGTCTTAAGAATGAAAGAGAAAAGCATGCCTGGGTCAGATCCTCAGCTTTGCTAGATCTCTCACCACTGCTTTTGTGTGTGCCTCTGAACATTTAGAAATGTTCTCAGGTAGATCTATGTTACATCTCTATATATTATCCCAATTTTAAAACAGAGCTAGCTTTAATTTAGCAACTTTGGCCAGAGTGAAATCATAGCAGCACAGGATCCCTGCTATGGCAACCGTAAGTGACAGATTATAGTAGGGTCAATACTGATATTTAATGATCACATACACCTCTTTATCACCAGCTCTCCCAAAGATTGCCCAGCTGGTTTGAAGAAAACTGCAGCCATAGTAATTGAAAAGGGTCAGGTAGGAGAATGTTAAAATGTATCAGTGACATGCGACAGTACTCACTACTGTTCTGGGTGGCAAAACCTAAAACTGCCATCACTTTCCTACTAATTAAAGCTGAAGTCTTTGACTTATATTTACATGTGTCATAAGTTTCCTTCACATGCAGGACAGACCTACCTAGAATTAGGTCTCTATTTTTCCTCAGTGTGGAGAAAATGACAAGGCAAACAAGGAATATGACTGCACTGCAATGTGACTGTAAATTCCCCTCTGTAGGAACAGATGAAATGACATCAAATGGAATAGCTCTGAGAACTGTTTGTTCGGTCCCATAATATGACTATGCACTGACGGTCATCTAATAATCTTTCACTAACATATAAATTATACCACTCCTGATGCTTGTAAATGGTCATTGTTATTGAAGAGAGATTCTGACCAAGAAGCTTTCACATTTTCTTTCTCTCATAGTGATATGATTAGAATTCTAATTGCAAATGTTGCTATGCTACCTTTTACATAGTCAAGGGGAATTCTTTAAATCAAAGTCAAAAATAAAGATGAGATTTTTCTGTTGTTGTAGGTGTTGTAACTTGAAAACTATTGCCACTGTTTTCTAATTCTGGAGCGTATGTGTCTTATTGAGTCTTAATATAGTTATTAAGACATAGCTCTGTAGGTCTATTATCACTCTGCTGTCATATTCTTATTCTTGTTGATTCCACTATAAAGACTTGTGTTATTCTAAGGAAAAGGCCACACTTAAATATATATATATATATATATATTGCAAGGAAAATGCATTTTATCTGGTTCTGGAGTTTAGTTTTCACCTTTCTTGATATACAGTCCTTGTTGTACCATATTTATTATTCAAATGTTATATTACTTTTTGGTTCAATTTATCATTTCACCTTAGGCAACAGGAAAAATACTCTTCTCTATGCTAAGGATTAGTAGGGCCTCCACTTGAACCCTCTTCAGAGTTCTGGAATATATATTGAGTTAAAACAAATACTAGTATAAACGGGGCAAACCTATAAGTCATGATACCAACAGGGTAATTCTCAAGATCATGATGTACAAGACACTCCTTTTATCTTGTGCTCCTGTTGTCCTGGAGTACTTTTGAGTACAAATATTTCATAAATATTAGAAAAACATATAGACACCATGTTTAAGAATTTTAGGTGTGAGTATTTTATGTATGAGTATTCTATGTTTCTGTAGTTTTAAATTTTGATACATTGTGACATGTATAAAATACATAAAAATGTATTTATAATTATGCCCCAAGATTTATATAATTGCTTTGGATTGTGTCTTCCCTTCCCTTCCCTTCCCTTCCCTTCCCTTCCCTTCCCTTCCCTTCCCTTCCCTTCCCTTCCCTTCCCTTCCCTTCCCTTCCCTTCCCTTCCCTTCCCTTCCCTTCCCTACCTTATTCTACTTATTATTTTAAATATTTTTAAAATGGCCATTACATTGTTTTGTATTTCAAAATCATGAAAAAATGTCTATTTAGAAAGGACTCAGCAGCCATATTTCTGAGATTACTTTGCAAATATAAACATTACCTGAATATCTAAAAATAGTGTTGCCAAGCAACAAGATAAAACATAACCTTCTTACTATAAGAAACTAAAATACTTATACAGTCTAACAACACATGCAGATTAACTCCATCCTGTAAACCTGGGAATCTTTTCTGATGTCATATTTTTAGTATGCCGTTTTCAACTAACATTCATTTTGATACAGGTCCTTCAAAGATTTGTACTTCTGAAATACTTATCTTTCTGCTGTGATTTGAAAACATTGGAAAAAGTATTTGAAACAATGCCAGCTCAGTTTAATTATTCATTATGCTACTGAACCAGTCTTAGTATTCTGTAGGACTCTGGAGCAATATTGAACAGTGGTTGTGGTGATGTTTCCAGATCTCGTCTGTTCTTTGAAGGCTATGCCTTTGTACACAGACCATTTCCTGAGGGACAGGGTGATATTGGCAGGCCAGCAGAAATGGTAATTGTGCTGAAACTGTACAGCAAAAGACAAGATGCTCTACTGGGAGACTAAAAGAAAGTTCATGGTTTAATTACAGTCTTCAAACCTACAAACTGTGAAGAGGGAGAAGCCTAGACTATGCATTTGGCATTGATTTGTGAGTTGTTATTAACTTTACAGAAACATTTCTATGTTACAAAAGATAAAGATTTTCATGACAGGAGTTGCACCTTTCAGATTTGCAAACCCAGATGCTCCGAACAACTAATAAAAAGTATTGCCTAAAAAGTCAGAGGCCTTTATGCAATGCAGAATAACTACCTTTAGAGATTTATAGTAAAGATGAAAATAAATTTGTATTTCACGTTATAAACGTATGTTCTAGAGCTATTCTTTTTCAAACTTCACTTCCTCCATAGAACCCTTCAGTGGGTAGAGTTTAACCCTGCTGCAATAATTTTTATCATTTAACAAAACAACTTTTCTAGTAGAAAGGATCTAGTTAAATTATAGCAGTGGTCACACAGTACAGAGTTGATTACAGAATCACAGAATTTCTAGGTTGGAAGAGACCTCAAGATCATCGAGTCCAACCTCTGACCTAACGCTAGCAGTCCCCACTAAACCATATCCCTAAGCTCTACATCTAAACATCTTTTAAAGACTTCCAGAGATGGTGACTCCACCACTTCCCTGGGCAGCCTGTTCCACTGCCTAACAACCCTTTCGGTAAAGAAGCTCTTCCTAACATCTAACCTAAAACTCCCCTGGTGCAACTTAAGCCCATTCCCCCTTGTCCTGTCACCAGGCACGTGGGAGAACAGGCCAACCCCCACCTCACTACAGCCTCCTTTAAGGTACCTATAGAGAGCGATAAGGTCGCCCCTGAGCCTCCTCTTCACCAGGCTGAACAAGCCCAGCTCCCTCAGCCGCTCCTCGTAGGACTTGTTCTCCAGGCCCCTCACCAGCTTCGTCGCCCTTCTCTGCACCCGCTCAAGCACCTCGATGTCCTTCTTGTAGTGAGGGGCCCAAAACTGAACACAGTACTCGAGGTGCAGCCTCACCAGAGCCGAGTACAGGGGGACGATCACCTCCCTAGCCCTGCTGGTCACACTGTTTCTGATACAAGCCAGGATGCCGTTGGCCTTCTTGGCCACCTGAGCACACTGCTGGCTCATATTCAGCTGACTATCCACCATCACTCCCAGGTCCTTCTCTGCCTGGCAGCTCTCCAACCATTCCTCTCCCAGCCTGTAGCTCTGCTTGGGGTTATTGCGCCCCAGGTGCAGGACCCGGCACTTGGCCTTGTTGAACTTCATGCAGTTGACCTCAGCCCATCGGTGCAGCCTATCCAGATCCTCCTGCAGAGCTTTCCTACCCTCAAGCAGATCGACACATGCACCTAACTTGGCGTCATCTGCGAACTTACTGAGGGTGCACTCAATGCCCTCATCCAGATCATCGATGAAGATATTAAAGAGGACCGGCCCCAACACCGAGCTTTGGGGAATGCCACTAGTGACTGGCCTCCAACTGGACTTGACTCCATTTACCACGACTCTTTGGGCCCGGCTATCCAGCCAGTTTCTAACCCAACGAAGCGTGCGCCAGTCCAAGTCAAGAGCAGCCAGTTTCTTGAGGAGAATGCTGTGGGAGACGGTGTCAAAAGCCTTGCTGAAGTCAAGGTAGACCACATCCACAGCCTTTCCCTCGTCCACCCAGCGCGTCACTTTGTCATAGAAGGAGATCAGGTTCGTCAAGCAGGATCTGCCTTTCATAAACCCATGCTGACTGGGCCTGATCGCCTGCTTGCCCTTGCCCAAGTGCTGCGTGATGACTCTCAGGAGGATCTGCTCCATGAGCTTCCCTGGTACTGAGGTCAAACTGACAGGCCTGTAGTTTCCTGGGTCTGCCCTCCGGCCCTTCTTGTAGATGGGCGTCACATTTGCTAGCCGCCAGTCAACTGGGACCTCCCCCGATCGCCAGGACTGCTGATAAATGATGGACAGTGGCTTGGCCAGCTCCTCTGCCAGTTCTCTCAGTACCCTTGGGTGGATCCCATCCGGCCCCATCGCCTTGTGCACATCCAAGTGCCGTAGCAGGTCACCAACCAGTTCTTCATGGATAGTGAGGGCCACATCCTGTTCCCCATCCCCTTCCACCAGCTCAGGGTACTGAGTATCCAGAGAACAACCGGTATTGCCGCTAAAGACTGAGGCAAAGAAGGCATTGAGCACTTCCGCCTTTTCCTCATCTCTTGTAACTAAGTTTCCCCCCGCATCCAGTAAAGGATGGAGATTCTCCTTAGTCCTCCTTTTTGTGTTGATGTATTTATAGAAACGTTTTTTGTTATCTTTAACGGCAGTAGCCAGATTGAGCTTTGGCCTTCCTAATTTTGTCCCTGCACAGCCTCGCTACATCCTTAAAGTCCTCCCTAGTGGCCTGCCCACTTTTCCAAAGATTATAAACCCTCTTTTTTCTCCTAAGATCAAGTCACAATTCTCTGTTGAGCCAGGCTGGTCTTCTTCCCCGCCAGCTCGTCTTTGGGCACGTGGGGACAGACCGTTCCTGCGCCATTAAGATTTCCCTCTTGAAGAGCACCCAGCCTTCCTGGACCCCTCTGCCCTTCAGAACCGCCTCCCAAGGGACTCCACCAACTAGTGTCCTGAGCAGCTCAAAGTCAGCTCAAAGATTACTGACAGCTTTTATATTAGTTACTGAATGTTGAGAAAATAAGCATGTGAAATTGTTAATGATATAAGAATATAAATAACCTTCTTCGCATTCTCTCTGTGAGCAAAAGTAACTAGTGCATTCCTGATCTCTCCAGTTATGGTCACAGTGCATGAGGAAGTAAAAAAAGGAAAGTGAAAAACCAAAGAAGGATCCATCATGTAGAAGGGACACGACTGGTGCAGAGAAGCTAGGCAGACCAAAGAAGGGTGGCTTTGTCATGTGAGAGTTCTGGAGGGACACTCCAGCATGGGGTACTGGGTGGGGATGAGTGGAATGTTCCAGAGGCAGCCAGTAGGACTGTGGTACAGATATGAAAGAGGGCTGTGATTCTAAGTCTCATTTACAGGAACAACTATAGAAGCAGAGGAGTTTAGCAGAGTACTACAGTCATATCTAAAGTGATCTAAACATTTTGCTATATTTCTTTCTTTCATAAATAGTTTATTCCCATTTTTTGGAATTTTCTGCTTATTAAGATTAAGCTTGTCAGCTGAGTTCATTCCAATGTTCTGTAGGTCTTCTAGTCATGTTCTTCTGTTCTTTTTCCACACATTTAAAAAGGAACTATTTATATCTTAGTATGCTTAATACTATTACAAATCTATTATGTTTTTCAGCATAACATTCTGGCTTCTTACTATACATCAGCTGATGGTTTTCATAAAGTGTGACTCCCTAAACAGATGCTGAATTTTGTACTCCCTTTTTCTAAAGTCATCTACTAACATCAGCTTTCTAGTATATCTACCATAGAAATATATTAGTCATAAGACAATTCTTTCAAGATTTTGCCTTCAAAATCTTGAGGGTAAGAGTAAAAAATGTTATCTTCTTTCTATCTATCTACATATCTATCTATCTATCTATCTATCTATCTTTCTATCTATCTTTCTATCTATCTATCTATCTATTTGGGGGTTTGGGTTGGCAGTAAATCATGAATCATGAATCATCATGAATACATATATAACTGTTTCAGTCTTATTTACTTCCTGAAACAGCCAATCCATTTGTAATTATTAATCTGTTCATGTTCTAGTAATGCCTTTACCAGTAAACTAACCAGTGACTGGAAGACTTAAACACAACTGGAATACACTCATTTGTATTGTTAAATTATTAGAAAAGTGTCATTTATATTTTTATATATATGTAACAACTTATACTTTCCTAAGCAATTCCCAGACATAGTTTGGGAGCCAAAATATAGCAAAGACTTTTTCCAGCAGGGTAAATAAGCTTAATAGTGAAAAAATAAATAAAAAATAAAAATAAATATATAAAAAATATATATAAAAAAATAAAAAATAAAAAATATTGTCCCATGGCAGTAAGTCTCATCTTGTTTCCTAGTACAGATATAGCCTTTGTTTCTCATATAATTAGTTGCATTTATTTTTTAAAGGTGAATATAGCCCTGGTTTCAGGAGAAGGTGTGGCTTTCACAAGATATTCCCTTCCTGGAATATTACAAGTATGAATTTGATCAACAGGATTGTGAGAGGAGACTAGTACCTGTCTCAGATAGAAGAAAGGAGTGAGACGGACAAAATAACTAATGTGTGTAAATCAATTTCTGCTTAAGCTACATCTTTACTCAGAAAGCTTCTTTGTGTTACCCTGTGAGTTCCTTCAGCTTCTCAATTCTGTTTTTAAAGATAACACCAGTAGCTGAGACTTACTTTCTTCTCAGTTCTTTGTTTCATTCCTTCTTGAGAGAGAGAAAAATGGTTTTGGGGGGCTTCAGCCATCACACCAGTCACTTCAGGCTCAGTCTATTCCTTTTTGAAATTATTGTATTCAGACATTTATTTTTCTTGTCTTAACCCAAATGTCGTGGTTTAACCCGGCCGACAGCTAAACACCACGCAGCCGTTCGCTCACCCTCCCCCCTCCCTCTCTGGGATGGGGGAGAGAAATGGAAAGTGAAGCCCGTGAGTTGAGATAAAGACAGTTTAATAAGACAGGAAAATAATAATAACAAAATAATAATAACAATAATAATAATAATGATACAATGGTGATAATAGGAAAGTAATAATAATATGTACAAACAAGTGATGCACAATGCAATTGCTCACCACCCACTGACCGATGCCCAGCCTAACCCCGAGCAGTCCGGCCCCCTCCCTCCGACTAGCCACCCCTATATACTGTTTAGCATGACGTCAGATGGTATGGAATACCCCTTTGGCTAGTTTGGGTCACCTGTCCTGGGTCTGTCCCCTCCCAGCTCTTACTGCACCCCCAGCCTGCCTGTTGGCAGGACAGAGCGAAAGGCTGAGATGTCCTTGGCTTGGTATAAGCACTGCTCTGCAACAATTAAAACATCGGGGTGTTATCAGCACTCTTCTCATCCTAAGCCAAAACACAGCATTCCACCAGCTACTAGGAAGAAAATTAATTCTGTTCTAACTGAAACCAGGACACCAAAGAACAGCTTAATGAATGCATATATGTAATTATGAACTTATATAATTACATATATGTAATTATGAACAATAAAAAATGCCTAAGCTGTAAGTACATATTCATAATTTCCAGGTATCAATATCTAGTAAAAACTCAATGATAAATTAATGGCATAAAATCACAGTTGGTTAGAAACAATCAGCCAGCCTTCCCCAGCTTTCTACTAATATCTTGCTATATCTAGCAATTCCAGAAACAAGTGTTGTCTCTATTCACTAAAGTGACTCTATGGGTTATATCTCAAAACTGTTCTGATCAAAATAGAAATAAACGGCTACAAATGTTCACAAATGGACTTCAGTGACATGTAAGGTGATGGAAGTCACAAGTGCAGAGTCCTGCACCTACAGAGGGATAACTCCAAGCACCACTACAAGCTGGGGGCTGATCTGCTGGAAAGCAGCACTTCAGAGAAGGACCTGGGAGTCCTGGTGGACAGCAGGCTGACCATGAATATATGTAACTATAATGTAAGCAATATGTAATGTAATATGTAATGTAATACGTAAGCAATGTGCCCCTGTGGCCAGGAAGGCCAAGAAGAAAGAGTGTTGCCAGCAGGTCAAGGGAGGTGATCCTTCCCCTCTGCTCAGCCCTGGGGAGGCCACATCTTAACTACTGTGTCCAGTTCTGGGCTCCCCAGTATAAGAGGGACATAGAACTACTGGAGCATATTCAGAGGAGGGCTACAAAGATGATCAGAGGACTGGAGCACCTTTTGTACGAGGACAGGCTGAGAGAGCTGGACCTGTTTGGCCTGGCAAAGAGAAGACTGAGAGGAGACCTGAACGATGTGTATAAATATCTATATGAGGGGAGGGTGTGGAGAGCATGAAGCTAGACTCTTTTCAGTTGTGCCCAGTGACAGGACAAGAGGCAACAGGCACAAACTGAAGCACAGGAGGTTCCAGTTGAATATGAGAGGGCACTTTACTGTGAGGGTGACAAAGCACTGGAACAGGTTGCCCAAAGAGGTTGTGGAAGCTCATTCTGTGGAGATATCCAGAACCTGTCTGGATACTATCCTGAGCAATGTGCTCTAGGTGATCCCGTTCGGAAGGAGGGTTGGACTGCATGATCTTCAGAGGTACCTTCCAACCTCAGCCATTCTGTGATTCTGTGAAATCCTCTAATCACATTTGGGGTGTTTAAATAAAACCCATATTCTTCTAAACTTCATCATAAACCAACACTTGTTTTTGAAAATTATGAGATCTAAAGGGTAAAGTTTGTCCTTATGGGATATTTTTCGGAATTCTGTATATATGGAAAGTTCTATGGAATTCTATATATGGAAAGTTCTGTGGAATTTTCACTTTTATTATGATGAGGTGTGGTGTAATTGCCTGAAGTAACTAGGAAAATAAAACTAACATTCACATTTTTAAGGAAAAGGTATAGCACTGAAGAGGCTTTCAGGGTAGGGAATAACTGCATTATCTGAGCGTTCCCTAGGCTCCCAACCTTAGATGCTACCGTGCTGGGGAAACTTGGTGTGCTAGCTCTAAGGAACAGCACGGAGCATAGAGTGGAGTGGAGACACCACGGCTAGGCTCTGTAATCAGGTGGGGCCTCGATTGTTCTTGTGCACAAAGCTGCACTTTTTGCCACCCTGAGCCAAAGACCTGTCATGTTTTGACAAATGCTGTACCCTAGTGTACTTTTTGCTCATTATAATATCATTATAATACCAAAACACACCTCCATCCCAAAAGCTACCCGCCTCCAAGGTGCGACCACCCCTCACTGAGCATGCGCCCTGAATTTCTCGGAGCCTATTACTTTAAACGGAGACAGGAAAACTTTACACCATTCATAACTAAGATATGCTTGACTAGAGCTACTCAAGCTCCACCTAAAAGATAGAAAATAATATAAATTGGCCCAAGAGAAAGGGGATGTCAGGGAAGATGCCACCGTCAGGGGAGATACCATCCCGAGGAAATACAACATCCTTAGGACCTCCTGACTCCTGGGATCAGTCGACGGGCTGAGCCTCTCTTCCCCCCCCCATTGGGACGCCTTTGGGTGAGATCTGAATATTGCTTATAAATCTCTATAGAGTCTTTGATCCTTTTAACGTGTTTATTTCTAGGCTGCGCACCTGTAATACCTGTAACATCTATAACATCTGTAACATCTCTAACATTTGTAACACCTGTAACGCCTGTAACACCTGTAATATCTGTAACACCTGTAACACCTATAACACCTGTGTATTTCATGCATACTAGCTTGCTTTTGCAGACAGTCACTATCACTGGCAATCCAAAAGAACCTGATTATCTGTTGCTGTAATAAACCATACTTGATTGCACTGTGATAGCTTTCATTAAGTGCAACTAGGGTGAGGGTGGTAATCCATGTGGTTATCCATGATAGTTCAGTATTCTGAATTTAACCAGACCCCCAGACGGTTAATGTGTTTTTGGTGAATGTCTGAACGGACACCCAGACCATTAATACATTGATGGTGAATGTCTGATGGGACCCCCAGACGGTTAACGTGTTTTTGGTGAACGTCCGACTGGTTCAGTACTCTGAATCCGACCGGGCCCATAACGGTTAATCAGCTACACCCCTTAACGCAACATGAGGTCAATATTGTTTTTGCAGAGTATTCACTACCATTTTCTGTCTGTTACTTAAACCTAGACTCAAGAGTTGTCCTGTGATTTTTACTTTATCAAGAAAACAGAAGTAACTGATGAGTTCTCTTGATTTGAAAATCGATCATATATATATATATATATATAAGTAAGATATATATAAAAAGTAAGATATATATATAAATTCATTATATATATATATATATATAATATATATATATATATCTTATATATCAATATATATATTTATATATATATCTTACTTTTGGAAATAGGACTTCTATTTTCATTGTATTCAGATATTTCTAAATATCCATGGTTATTTTCCTAATCAGTTTATTCTGATTCCCAAGCAGCTTTCAACGGGTATCTATGTAATACAAAAACACTTTCCTATATTAGGAAAAATCATTATTGTGGTGATCAGTGTATTTGACCTTCCATTTACTTATGGAACTGTTGCAAATACTGGTACAGAACAGGACAGCAGGACAATGTGACCCACTATATCAGTGATTGATGAACTGACTGTTTTTAACACTGAAGATGCCAGTTCAGATATTCCCAGTCTTTAAAAGGATAGCTCATGGAGAAAGACTTATAAATGTCTAAATCTTGGAAATTCCAGAACCTCATTGTAAGACTTTCATTTTTATCACATAACTCCATAAATACTCCATTGTGTTTTTTTTTCCAAGGTCAGGGTATGCTAATCTACCAAAGAATGATATGGTAATTGACTATGCCTGCTAACTGTTATCATTTTATTTGATTCAAGGGGAGCAGTTGGAAGGGAAAGGAAAGGAAAGGAAAGGAAAGGAAAGGAAAGGAAAGGAAAGGAAAGGAAAGGAAAGGAAAGGAAAGGAAAGGAAAGGAAAGGAAAGGAAAGGAAAGGAAAGGAAAGGAAAGGAAAGGAAAGGAAAGGAAAGGAAAGGAAAGGAAAGGAAAGGAAAGGAAAGGAAAAGACAGCCACTTTAGTAATGCTTATATCCTACTTCTGTTTTCTGTGGGATTATTTCCAGATAATACCAAGCATTCAGGTTGCAGAAACTGCCAAACTAATTCTACAAAATTGGCAGTGATTGATCATTGAGAATTTCTGCCTTGTATGTTGTAACAAAAGAGGATAAAACCAAAATGATCAGCACTGCATGTCTCATTAAATACCACTGCAATCCACACAAATGAATTATAAAATATCAAGAGAGTTAGCATCAGTTAAAGAACACTATACTAACAATATTGAAAAGCTAAAAAAATATATATACACCCATTTTTTCATTAAAACCTTTTCATTACAAAATAAAAGCCTACAATTTCAGTGTTCATTTTTGAATTAAATAATAAGCCTTTTTTACGGGGCTTTGAAGTTCTGAGTCACATCTTCCAATTGAAAACCCAGCTTTAGTGAAGATTAATCCACATTTCTCTACATTAATTCTTTCTGAGATCTGTCTTATTCACCCTGCTGAAATTTATTTTTTCTAAACATGGTTGCATGGCAGTGTATGGGGCCAAAATATCGAACCACAACATCTTTGTGTTTCCTCAGAGAACTGTGTAATCTAATTAGAAGCAATCCTATAATTACTTTTTCAATAATACAGACCCTTTCCAACTGCTTCTCACAAAAGCTTCCAAAATGATCTCACTTTCAACATGATCTATACAGTTAACAGTGTACCAGATGTGTGTGTTTGCAGTAAGATATCAGAGAAAACGAGGAGCTGCTACCTTGCAGAAGAAAATTGCAAAGAAATTTTGCCAGCCCTGCTAGACTGATGATCCTGGGTGGATGCAGCTTCTACATATCCCTTATATAATAGCAAAATTCAAAAGAAGTCATTTCCACAGAATGGAATGCACAGCCTATCAGCGTGTGTATGGCTGAAATGTAAATTTATGCCTTGCCTTACACTGTTGTTACCCCTCCTAGTCTAGTACTTTTTTCTTCACCTAATAAAAATTCATAGTTTACAAACATTTGTGAGCAATATGGTATCATTTCTCAATCTGCTCTGCATAAGTCAGGCTAGAGTTGCACTTGCCCAGACTCCTACTGTCATTCAGTAATTTACATTTAAAAGAAGTAAGCTTAATTTTGAGTTCATTCAATTGCAAATTCCAAAGCAACTTTAGGAACTGCAAATCCGCATAGACATGAAAAAAATCAAATCCACAGATTTACATCAGGCAAGAAATGGCTGAGAATTTTGCACCAGAGCTAACAGATGTTCCTTAAACCAAATTAATCCATTCTTTTTATTTAATATGTTAATTTATGATTATTGTAATTCTGGATTTTTCTCTAGATGATATTTTCATGCACATTTCCATAGCTTTCACTGTTTACTTCTGTGCAAATGTTGGTTTTAGTTTGTGGAAGAATAATTTAGGCCTGACAGTGATTCTGAGCCCCAACGTTATTTTCATACATAGTTCATATATCTGAGTTTAGTATTCTACATATAACCTAGGTGAGGTTTCCCTAGCTATTTTATTCATTTATAAACTTCTCAAGAAGGCAGTGGCTGATGACAAACAAAGATGACAGAAATTGTTATATTTCTACTGCTTAGATAGTGTTGCTTGATTAATTTGCAGGAAACAAAAGATCTCATTATTCTTCTCTCAAAGTTTGTCTCTTTTGTCTTCTCCCCTTTCTAGCTTTCTCTTCTGTCCCTTTCAAAATGTTTAGTTTAGTCCTTAAAATAACCTTGAAGGCTACAAAGATGTATAGAAAACAAGAGTTTGAATTGATTTACAAAGGAATTAACACAGAGACATTGTCCCTGGCCAAGTCTCATCTTCGTCAGTATCACTTTAATAATTCTCTGTTTCCTTTTTCCCTTTCCTTACTGTCATTTTTTAGACACTGTCAAAGTGACTTCTGAGCATCTTTTCACATAATTAAATCATTATGGTAGTCCTTAATATGTAGCACATCCAGTGTTCTCATGCCTATGATTTTTCTGGTTCCTACATTTTATTTCTCTGTCTTTTATTTATTTCACCTTGACATTTAAATGAAGTTAACAAAAATCATTCCCTTAAAAATAAATATTTTTATTTATTATGTGTGCTTGATTTTACTAACATTACCAGTTCAGATTAGCCACTGAAGTAAATGGGAGCTTTAAGAGCCAGATATTTGCGGATCTGTACCTAGAATCTGCTGAAATGTTTCCTCTTCTGTTACACATAACTTATCTGAAGTGTCTCAGAAACTAACAGATTCATGCCTTTTTAGAGAAATGTAAATATCTATCCTAGATAGTTTAAATTTAAAATCATTCCAGGACCTAGTTAGCACTTTGAAAAGATCCCATTATTATTAATAATGTTTTAATAATGTTTTGTTTTGTTTTGTTTTCTCTCTTTTTTTTTTTTTCTTAACAAATAACCCATGACCCATACCATAAACCCCCTCCAAATTCTCTGTCAAAGTGTGAGACATTTTTTAATGAAAATCATTGCATTCTGAATTAAATGGTGATTGAATAAATATTATTCATATAAAAGAGTGATACAGAAGAGCAAAATAAAAAGCTGGATCTAAATATAAATTTGGGCAAGACAAGGGATAGCAGAGCTGAGAATCCAACTTCCAGGAGCTCCACAGTGAAATCCAGAGGCTAAATTATCTATCATCCCTTAAGAGAACATAAGAATAAACTAGCAAGCTAAAATGAAGCTGAAGTTGGGGGAGAGGGGCAGAGAAGTAAATTATTGAATTAACCAGCTGAAAAAAAAAAAAAAATGGAGCATGAGAATATCTCTCCACACTTTTCTTCTTCTTCTTCTTCTTCTTCTTCTTCTTCTTCTTCTTCTTCTTCTTCTTCTTCTTCTTCTTCTTCTTCTTCTTCTTCTTTTCTTCTTCTGCTTCTTCTTCTGCTTCTACTTCTGCTTCTGCTTCTTCTTCTTCTGCGTCTTCTGCGTTTTCTTCTTCTTCTTCTTCTTCTTGTTCTGCGTTTTCTTCTTCTTCTTCTTCTGCTTCTGCTTCTTCTGCTGCTTCTTCTTCTGCTTCTACTTCTGCTTCTGCTTCTGCTGCTTCTGCTTCTGCTTCTTCCTCTTCTTCTGCTTCTGCTTCTTCCTCTTCTTCTGCTTCTGCTGCTTCTTCTGCTGCTTCTTCTGCTTCTTCTTCTGCTGCTTCTTCTGCTTCTTCTTCTGCATCTGCTTCTTCTGCTTCTGCTTCTTCTATCTTTTTCATTTTCTGCTTCTACTTCTTCTTTCTTTTTTTTTTTTTTTTCCCCAGATTTATCAAATCTTTAATGGAAGGAGGGGTGCCCAAGAAAAAAATCTTAATGAGATTCTATCCGTAGAACCACTTAGTCAAGCTAGGTTTGTTGTTTCTTTCTTAGTCTTAGATAAGAATTGGTCTTGATTACGGAGTTTGGAATAACATTCTCTGAAAAACAGAATTGTTTTAAAGAGAGAGCTAGCCCATATCAACATTTCAGAAAAGCTTATATTATCATGGTTGTTATTTACTCCATAAAGGTATATCTGAATCAAACCAGAAACAAAAATCCAAACACAGTTTCCAATATCCTCAAAGGAATCTTTTACCAGTGAGCTTTTATGTGATTACTGGTAACCGAGCCTTCATTTCAGCTGTAAAACACCCCAGAAGTGATGTTCACTTGAATCCACTCTGGCAGGCAGGAGCACAGTTTTATTCAGACTTTTCAGTTCCAATCAAGCTTCCCTCACGTTAGGCAGAAAATTGCCTAATGTATGGATTGTTAGTTCTGGGCTAGGTGCCAAACTCTTCAGTTCTCTTTATGGATCCAGAAAACAAACAGGTGAAAATCAAAGCGTCTTTTAGGTTAGCAGTTAAATGACATCCAGAAAATCAAGAGATTTCTAAGACAAAAATAGGAGTTTTATTTATTTGTTTTTACATTTAATTAAAAGTCAAAATTTAATCACCATAGACAGTCTTTGCTTTAAGATTTTGTTTGTTTGTTTGTTTGTTGTTGTTTTTATTTTTAATAAATAAATGATATGAATCCTCCTAGACTACATTTTTAATGTGGTTTAATGTGGTTTTAGTTGCATTCCTCTATTATGTACTAATGTATATGATTTCAAACCCTGAAAAGGTGTCTAAATAATATGAAAGTCTACACAAAGGAGAAAACTCCAGAGCAGGAGATCTAGCTACAAGTGGTACTAAATTATCTGAACACTTCTTTTTCTGTTGAGTCTATTTTCAAGAGCTTTATATTCTGATGTACATTTACATTTTGTTCTCAAGTCAGAAAAATCCTGCATTTGTAAGTGTTGCATCATTTGTTTGGTTTTTCTAAGTTGTGATTAAAAAGTTGTTTCCTGGGCAATTTAAAAAATTTAACCTATTCAGGATATTTTATTCACCTGTCACACAACATTACTAGTAAAGTGACATAGGTTGTCTGTGTTTCACTTTTTAAAAGTAAAACTTACATGATGGGAGGGCTCTAATTTGCTCACTGAGGGAGTCCATGTATAAATAAAATGTGACTCTTAACAGCCCTTAATTAAAAATTAAGGAAGAATTGTCATTTTACTTTAGTTCTGTATGGGTAGCAATCTTTTCCTGATGTCCAGCTTCAATGTCCAGTGACACCATCTGATGTGTATAACTCTGGAGGACATCCTGTTATCAAAAAGGTACTTTTTGTTTAATCACAGTCAGTGTGGTATCCTTGAAAACACAGCTACATCAGTGCATACACTGTTTGAACTTGAAGCAAGCACTTAAACCTTACCAGGAACCTTTTTGACCATGTGTTTGACCTTAATTTAAACTTAAGTCCACAATAACCTGGACCAGATGTTTAATATTATATAAAAGCAACAATCATCTAAAGCTGGAAGAAAAAAAAAAAATGCAACTGATACAAAAATATTCAAAAATTTGTCCTTGCTCCAATGGAATTTACATTAGAATAACTGTAGACCAAAACTACAATTGAACTTTATTTAAAAAGACTTAATTGTCAGTTATTATATTTTCTAATCTTTAACAGTCACATCATTACACAAGATACTATTTTTTCTGTCGTATTTGTGAGACTTTCATTATTTACATGTCTATTGTAAATAGATGTTGTATTTGTCTATTAAATTTGATGTTTCTTTTTGTCAGAACAACTGCAACAAAAAAATGACCTCTAAAGACAGTTTGAAATAAGTCTTTTACCACAATATAGTGCTATAGTTATTACAAGAAATCAAGTTCATAGATGACTTGAATAAAACAAACTGGTACAGATAATGAAAAGGAGTAAGCTGTGTTGTGTGACCAGTAAGACTAAATACCCTGCCTGAAAAAGTAATTAAAAAAATCATTGTTGATTAATCCTCCTTGATGTTATTGCTTTAATAGCTCCAAAAGTTGATCCATTTAGAAATAGACATTAAAATTTCCCCTTTGAAGAGTCACAAAAGGACTAAAAGAAATGGATGCATACATTTTCTGGCCTTTAATAAATGTCACTAATTCACACAATCAACATACCTTTAATATAGTTTTCTTATACTCTCTTAATACTTATGTTTAGGTTTTCATGTTTATCTAGGCATTGCATCCTCTAAAAATTAGTGGAACACCAGGAGTCTGAAAATAACCTATGCACATTTCTTAGTAAAGTTAGGCCACCAAAAGGCCCCTCACTGCTAAATGGTGAATACAGCAGATTTGCACACATGTCAAACAACTGTCCAAGCATCATGAGGGCCCAAGCACACTCTGTTGGAAAAGAACAACATGAGGTGTAGCATTGTCCCTCTCCTCAACATCCTTACAACTCTCTCAGTTTCTTTTTTATTGCCAGACTATTTACTGGCTTCCCACTATGCCAGCTGATTTGTCTTTAATCAGACTTCAGCACACCTTCTCCACTAGATGAACAGTGTACACAGTGAGTGAGTTATCATCTTTGTGGGTTGAAAACTTTGAGGTCTTGAAGATATTATTGAAGGTGCTCTCATAATAAAATCCACATATTATTAATAATTTTGCAATGTAGGGCTCATCTTATGGCTTGCTGCAACAGGGCAGTGGTTATGTACAATCATAGAACCATAGAATGGTTGGAAGGAACCTCTAAAGATCATCTAGTCCAATTCCCTTGCCATGGGCAGGGACATTTTTCACTATATCAAGTTGTACAAAGCCCCATCTAGCTTGACTTCGAACACTTCCCATGACACTTCTCTGGGTAACCTTTTCCCAGTGTCTTACCACCAGCTTAATAAAAAAGTTCTTCCTTACATATGATCTAAATCTGCCCTCTTTCAGTTTAAAACCATTACAAAAAAGTTTTTCCCCATCTTTCTTATAATCCCCCTTTATGTATTGAAATACCTTAGTGATGTACCCCCAAGCTTTTATTACTGAAAATGATGATATATGGAATGGGATATCCCTTTGTTCAATTGGGATAAGCTGTCCTGGCTGTGAACCCTCCCACTCTCTTGTTCATCCCCAGCCTGCTCATTGTAGGGGTAAAGTGAGAAACGGAGAAAGCCTTAACATATGCAAGGACTCTTCAGCAACAGCCAAATCACTGGTGTGTTATCGACACTGTTTTAGTCACAAATCAAAACCAGCAAAATAGAGGCTGCTATAATTCCATTCCAGTTGGACACAGTACACAGGAGAAAGGGAAAAATTAGACAATTGTGGTGGTTTTACTCAGGTGGGCAGCTGAGGTCTACCATCAATTCTCTCTCACTCCACCCTCCTCAAAGGGAAATGGGAGAAAACTGAAAATGAAAATGGCTCAAAGGTTGAGATAACGACAGGGAGATCACTCAGCAATTATTGTCATTGGCAAAACAGACTCAACATAGAGAGATTAATAATAATAATTGCCTATTACTAACAAGCTAAACAAGGGAGGAACAAAGAAAATAAATGTTCATCTTCTCCTTCCAAGCAGCATAGGGAAATGGGAGAATGGGAGTTGTGGTCAGTCTATAGTGCTTCATTTCTGTTGCTCCTTCATGGTCACTCTCTTCCCCTGCTCCATATTGCGTCCCTCCCACAGGATGCTATCCTCCTCAGATTAATCCTGTGTGGACTTCACACAGGCAGCAGCTCTTCAAGAACTGCTCCAAATATGGGTCTATACCATGGGGTCCATCCATCAGGAACAAACTGCTCCAATACATGTCCCCCACAGGCAGCAGCTCCTGCCAGGTCACCTGCTCCTGCATGGTCCCATCTCCATGGGCAACAGATCCAGCACAGAATCTGAGCCTATGGGGGTTCTCCATAGGGCGCAGCCTCCTTCAGGCCATGTCCACCTGCTCCACTGGGGGCTCCTCCATGGGCTGCAGCATGGAGATACATGTGGGACCCATGGGCTGCAGAGGGCCAGCCTGTTCCAGCATGGTCCTTTCTCCAGTCCACAGGGAAACTTCAGCTGTGTGCCTGGTGCACCTCCTGCCCTCCTTCTGTACTGACCCTGCTAGCCTGTTTCTCACTCCTCACTATACCAGGTGCTTTTGTGCAGCTTATCCTTTTTTTCTTTTCTTTTCTTTTCTTTTCTTTTCTTTTCTTTTCTTTTCTTTTCTTTTCTTTTCTTTTCTTTTCTTTTCTTTTCTT
This sequence comes from Aythya marila, assembly GCF_965140915.1. Classification (NCBI taxonomy): domain Eukaryota; kingdom Metazoa; phylum Chordata; class Aves; order Anseriformes; family Anatidae; genus Aythya; species Aythya marila. Next base: position 182,086,018 of record NC_139042.1, on the reverse strand, counting down.
TTCTTTTCTTTTCTTTTCTTTTCTTTTCTTTTCTTTTCTTTTCTTTTCTTTATTTTTCTCCTTTTATCCTTTCTTTTTTCCCTTCCCTTCCCTTCCCTTCCCTTCCCTTCCCTTCCCTTCCCTTCCCTTCCCTTCCCTTCCCTTCCCTTCCCTTCCCTTCCCTTCCCTTCCCTTCCCTTCCCTTCCCTTCCCTTCCCTTCCCGTCTTTATCTTTTTTTCCCGTCTTAAATATGTTTTCATAGAGGTGCAAACAGCATTGCTTATTGATCCAGCTCTGGGTTGCAGCTGGTCCCTTTGGAGCCAGCTGAAAGTGGCCCTTATCTAACATGGGTGAGATTCTGGATTCTTCTCACAGAAGCCACCCCTGCAGACCCCTGCTACTAAAACCTTGCCACATAAACCCACTGCAACAACCTCTGTGTCATTCATTTTCAAGAAAAAGCTACCTTAACTTCTTGACAATTTGTAAGCCAGAATCATTGTTCCCATTACAGTTAAGGGATAGCATACAGACAACAATGTCCAGAGAGCTATTCAGTTGTCTCTGAACCAGATATGTAAATTCACACATCTGAATCACTTTTCAGACTCCCATAATCATGCAGGAGGACAGTTACATACAAATACAGACAGCTAAGCTGACATGTCTTAATGTAAGAGCTGATTCCTATCTTCGTATACAGAATTACAATTAAAAACATTACCATTCATTAACTTCTGACTCCAGGTGATGCTCAAATTTACTAGTTAACTCTGTTTCTGAGTTGAAAGTTTAGTAGAAATTTTATTTTGTATGCTGCTGATATCTTACTTGTCCTTACTGGTATCTATGTCCTCAGTTGGGCCTGAGTTATTTGCTGGCTTAAAAAATATATAGATAGATCGATCAATCGATCGATCGATCGATCTTATTTCTGGGGATTAAAACAAGACATTTCTTTCTTACTTGCAATATAATTATTCTATAGTTTGAGCCCATTTTGCACAAGTTCCTCATGGCTTCATTCACTGAAGTGAGACTATGAAAGAAGAGTTCATTTAAGGATCTAGGGTTTGTTTGTTTTTTTTGTAGTCAAGTAAATCTAATAAAACCCCTTGAATTGGTCAAAACTCTTATTTCCAGAACAACGATGGAAATGTATTAAAGGTTTTCTTGGTTAATTTTACTTATTGTGTAATCTCAAATACATGTGAATCAGTTAAAACTAGGGTGGATAGATTACTGGAAACATACATTCATGCACTGCTCTAGTACTAATGCTACAAGCTGTTTTGTCTTCATGAAGCTTTATTGATTTATCAGGCTGAAAAAGCAGAAAGTAGGGCAGTGGGGTAAATGAAACAATAATAATAATTGTTTCAACATGCGGCCTAAATTATGATGCAATAGCAGAAGGGGCAATATCTGGTTTGAAACTCTTACACTTCATAGAATCATTGAAGTTATAAATATATATTCACGTATAATTAAATAATTTAAATAAGCTATCTAGCATTCCAGTGATTATATTTACAAAATTCTTATGATAATCAGCCTCTGTGCAAAACACTGCATAAGAGTCTGCATCAACTTTCAGGTAGGAATTTGTAATATTACAAAGCTGCCTCTCTTGAAAAAATAAAAAATTAGAACTATTAAACAGGAATAAGACCATGCAGGTGTAAATGATTGCTATGTACATAATATATTTGAACAGATACGAACTTCTGAATACTAAGAAAGGAAAAATGTTTATCTGAATTATTTAATTTCCTGGATTACTTAAATAACACATTGAATACTGATTATTTGTGTTTTTGTTGTTTTGTTTTTTCTTTGTTTGTGGTTTTGTTTTGTTTTGTTTGTTTGTTTTGTTTTGTTTTGTTTTTTAGTTGTTTGTTTTAAAAACTGTTTTTCAAATTTGCAATCTTTCATGCTGACCTAAGGAAAAACATTGTGGACCACAGAATTTATATGCAGATTTGTAACCTGAAGCACGTCTTTGTTGTTGTTGTTGTTGTTTTGTTTTTCATACAAGATGATGAAAAACAGAGACTGCTATTTTAACAACTCCATTCTGTAACCCAAGCAGAGAATACAAATACAGTAAATTACATTGCTATATTAATTTCTGACATTGATAGCAAATAGCAGAGCCTTTTATGCAAACGTTTACCAGATCAGGTTGTGTTCACCTTGTGGATAGTGGTGCTGACTTGCTTCTTGGTTTAATGTATGGTCTTATAGGTCTCTTCAATTTTTAACTTTTTAAAGAAGCATAAAGAAGAGAAAATGAGAAGGAGATTCAAATCTTCAAAGAATGAAAAATACCTCAAACACCAGTAGTGCCAGATCTCTGAAGGTTTTAATTTTAGACTTGCTATTGTAGTTTCTATTCAAAATTATGGAAAAAAACAAGATTTTGGAAAGCCTAAAATGCCATCTGAAGCTCAGAGGAAGGAATACATTTAGGTTTTCTGATTATGATCACTATTTTAATAATATTCTGTAAACAAATTTAAGCTCAATATATCAATGTGATAGAGAATTGTTTTTAGAACAATTTGAATGAACATCAGATATAAATTAGTCTTATGGTTCAGAGAAGTCATTTAACACAATTTATGAGAGCACAAATGAGGAAAGAAAGGTTCCAGACAGACATCTTTTTACTTTCTTCATCTGAACAGATGAATTAACTACATTGTAGTGAAGTACAATGTAGTTAATTACATTGTAGTTGTAGCTAAACTACAAGCACAAAATATAAAATGGATTTTTTCCATTATTTCTTACTTGGTCTGGTCCAGAATCTTAAAAAACTTGAAACTTGAACAGAAAACTTGAACTATTTTTGAGAGATATATTTTTCAATAACACTGGGGAGTGAAAGTCAAAAATTATGCATATTAATTGCCTATACCTGGGACTGTGCTGTGAAAGAAAAATAAATCTTACAGAGAAAAATATACTTTATTTCTAGGCAAATGTGTTCTGCTGCATTTTCTGAGAGACAAATCCAATTAATATGCAATAGTAAAAGTATTTTTCCTGCTGAGTGTCTAAAATTTGTCAATCAGAAAAAGGACAGTTTTTCAATTTAAAGTTTTGGCCTTATTTGCATATTGTTATGAACAAGGAATCAAAATTTAAAAAATCAAACTGTATTACAAGTTTGTCAAGTGTCAATGTCAAGTCTCCTACACTTTTCATTATTTTAAATTTTGTTTATTATGTCCCTATTTATCACTGTCATTCTTTGAAATTTCTCTTGGATTCAAAGACATGTCCAGGTATCACTTAATAAAATCTCTACTTTTAGATCAGATCACAAGCATCTACTCTTATTTATGTCTCTCCTCAAAATATACCCCTTCTGTGAAACATTTCAACTCAAGTCTTGCTATGAAATATCTAATGAGATGAATTTATATCCTTTATTGCTCTTAATTTATAGACAGAAAAATATCTAGTAAAGTGAGAGGTAAAGTGAGAGGAATTGATGAGAAATTACATGCAACTAATAGATATCTATATATCTAATAAGAGCATCCTGAATAACTTCTCTCATTCATACTGGCAGTACATCCCAAATCAACATATGAGATGCTCATGCATATATTTCTTTAGTAGTAGGGCTTCTTAAGAAATCACCTAATTTTTATTTTATTTTATTTTATATTTTATTTTATTTTATTTTATTTTACTTTTGTATTCTATTTTATTCTATTCATTTTTATTTTTTTAAATTTGTTTTTGTAATATGTCTCTTAAGAACAAAATAATGTGATAATTCCTTCTGTGCAATTCTATCCAGGCATAAGATATATAGAAAGCCAATAGAGTATTAAGCCTTCTGTAACACTCCCTTTCTAAATGTTCCAAGAATACTCCCATGTATGTTGAGTCACACAGCATTTAATCTGTTTCAACCTCAGCTGTTTCAGGTGCATTCTACTTTCCTGTCTTAATATTCCAAGAAGATAAGCTAGTTTTCATGATGTGACTTTAATTATAGACATTACTCATCTTCTTTATCCACTTTTGCCTACAACATCAGGTGTTTTACTCTTTAAAGTGAAGTGCACAAATGAAGTGCCAATCCTACTGAAGGCTACTGAAGAGCCTGAAGGCAGTAGAAGAGCTCAAGTTGATTTGGATTTGGCAAAGAGTTTATCAAAAAGCTCAAAGGTCTGTCACCTTCTTTGGAGAAAACCCTTCATTGCCATAAATATCTACATACATTTTATGTTAGCAAAATACCTGTGCAAGCTGTTAATGTACTTACAGGCTACATTTATTTCACTGAATCTGGTTATTTCATATTAAATATATAAAATACATAAAAAATAAATGAGTAAACACAGAAAAAATTCTGATCCCATTTTTAACTAATATATATTTAAATGATAAAAAGTCAATTCACTAGATATCTTGAAGGAATTCAGAGATTGCTAATATTTCTCATTTTACTGTCTTTGGATGAATATTTTAGTATATTTTCTTGACACATATGGGGTTTTAAATAATTTGGTATAATTAAGATAAGAAGGCATTATATATGACCCAAGTTGATTCATATTTGGTCTTAGGTAAGATTAGCATGCTTAATGTAAGTAACAAGATTGTTGCACGTCATCAAATAATACAGGTCTATGATATCTTCTTTATGCAAAACACTTACCTTTGGGCATTTCACAAGTTTTCATTTATAATAGTTACAATCATTTCTCATTTATCCTTAGAGAACTGGATTATTTTTTTTTCTTATTTTTCAAGAAACAGCGTAATTGAAAGCAATTGGAATGCATTAGTATTAATAAACCATCAACATGTAAACATTCTGAATAGATATTTTCTGAGTAAATCATAAATGAAGCAACATTGTGTGAGTAAATCATAAATGTGTGTGTGCACATTGTACTGGGTCTGGCTGGGATGGAGTTAACTTTCCCTGCAGCAGCCCATGCAGTGCTGTGCTCTGCACTTGTAGCTAGAACAGCCCTGGTATCACACCACTGTTGTGACTATTCCTGAGCAATGCTGGCACAGTACCAGGACTCCCTCCAACCTCGACAAGAGCCAGCAGGCTGGGGGTGGGTAAAAGGTGGTGAAGGGACATCACCAGGATAGCTGACCATATGTGTCACACTCAGCAATATCATACCATATGATGTCACACTCAGCAATAAAAGGTGGAAAAGAAGAAGGGGAGGGAGGGGCAGGTTCTTGTTATGAAAATGTCTGTCCTCCTGAACAATGCTATGTGTATTGATGCTCTGCCTCAGGGACGTGGTCAAGTATTGCTCATTGATGGGAAGTAGAGAGTAATATCTTTCCTCTCTTTCTGTGCTTCCACATGGTCTTTGCTTTCTTTTTCTTCAGTTAAATCATATAGTTTTTCCTTAATCATTATTTTTCCTTAATAATTATTTTCCCTTTAACTACATTTTTCTTATCTCAACCTGTGAATTGTTTTTTATTCTTTCCAGCATACTTTCTTCTTCCCCTCCTCTTCTTAGGAGGGGGAGTAAGAGAGTCTTTGTGGTGGAGTTAGCTGCCTAGCAAGGTGAAACTACCACACGTATATTTACACCCTTGTGATTTATCATACATATAGATATACGTACAGACAGGTATATACTTAAAAATATACTAATTTTATTTAAAAATATATATATTGCTGCAAGAATAAAAAGAAATGCTGTCAAAAACCTATGACAGCAGAAATAAATTATCATGCCATCTCCTCCTCCTTCTCCTGATCCTTCCTGACAATGTGTGACTAGCGTATTCTCCTATCACTAAAATAATTAAGTTCAGATGCAAGATTCTTCCAACTTCTGTTAATGTCATTGGACCAAATAATACAATTCAGTTTCACTTTTTAAAGTATCTTATAGTTTTTTCTCTCACAGATGTGCTTTACATAAATGTATGCAAAGGCTGAGTCCATAGTGCTCTATAACATTAATTGAGGATCTTTGGCAAACAATTCTCACTATCTAAATTCAACGATCCCATTTTTTAATGACAACATTCTTTTATAGACAGAAGTTAAGTACACAAAATATACTCTTATTTAAGTTTTGAATAATTGGATTCATGTGCATTATTATTTATTTTTTTTTTGAGTCTTGGCCAGACATTAAGGTGGGCTTCCTGACTGCTCTGATTGCATCCATATCACTACCTGTAAGGTGCTTCCATTTCAGATGCAGCTGCCTATGAAGCAGAAAAGCAGGAAAATTTTAAGGAAGGTACATCGTCCATCTGCCAGTGCTTTGAACAACATCACGTGTCCTCACCTGACATCTGTACCAAGACAGATGAGATATGCTGTGTTTTGGCTGGCCTATACTCCCTGCAGACAAGCTGGATCCACACTGACAAGCACATGAGGTCCAATTTTTCTCCCCCAGAATTCCCTGGAAGTGTCTTCAAACCTGCCTCTGATCTTCATCCAAGGACAAGAAACAAGCCTCAGTGTGAATGAAAGTATGGACCTGTGTTTTAAATGAAGAGCAGATATTTCTGTTCTGTGATCCAGCACCACACCAAGGAATGCAGCTAGAGGTATTCTGTTTCTCCTGCAAGGTGTGAGACAGCCTTATTCTACAGGAGCCCTGGCTGAGAGATTTATATCTGAATACCTAAAATGCATATTCAAGCACTTCATGTCAGCTTCTTTTCTGCTGGCTATTGCAGCAGCTACAACTCATTCAGCATCTGCAAATGCAACCAGCAACTTTAATTCATCAGCATAAAATAACCTGACGTATGAAATTCAAAAGCAACATGCTCATTAGCACTTCGTAAATATAGACCGCTAAGATGAGTTTCCTTCTGGCACTTCAGACTTTGTATGACTCTAATTCAAGATGTTGATGCTCTGCCAAAACCTCTATAAATACCAGAAAAAAATATGCATACAAATGGTGAAATAATAAAATAATATATTTTGAATTACAGAAACAGTAACATGCATTGATCATTTCATTATTTACACTGATTTCTTTCCCTCACAAAAAAGAAATATTTTTAGATGGATGGCATTAAACATGATAATAGAAAAAAAAATATTCTGATTATAGTTTCTGTGAAAATCCTAAATTCTAGAATAATTTAGTTTTCTGTCTTTGTAAAGGTTTCTTCATGTATTACCTGAAGAATCTATTACTGTTTCCTTCACAAATACAAATGTGCTGAAAGTCCTGTGAGGGGGGAAAAAGAAGAGAGGAGAGGAGAGGAGAGGAGAGGAGAGGAGAGGAGAGGAGAGGAGAGGAGAGGAGAGGAGAGGAGAGGAGAGGAGAGGAGAGGAGAGGAGAGGAGAGGAGAGGAGAGGAGAGGAGAGGAGAGGAGAGAAGAGGAGAGGAGAGGAGAGGAGAGGAGAGGAGAGGAGAGGAGAGGAGAGGAGAGGAGAGGAGAGGAGAGAGAGAGAAGAAAGAGAAGAGAAGAGAAGAGAAAAGAGAAGAGAAAAGAGAAGAGAAGAGAAGAGAAGAGAAGAGAAGAGAAGAGAAGAGAAGAGAAGAGAAGAGAAGAGAAGAGAAGAGAAGAGAAGAGAAGAGAAGAGAAGAGAAGAGAAGAGAAGAGAAGAGAAGAGAAGAGAAGAGAAGAGAAGAGAAGAGAAGAGAAGAGAAAGAGAAGAGAAGAGAAGAGAAGAGAAGAGAAGAGAAGAGAAGAGAAGAGAAGAGAAGAGAAGAGAAGAGAAGAGAAGAGAAGAGAAGAGAAGAGAAGAGAAGAGAAGAGAAGAGAAAAGGAAAAATTTGAGCTTCTGCCCAAATTTCTTATACCACTATAAATACAAAGTCAAATAAAAATTGTGTTACCAATAATACATTATTTGTTTTTCTTAAAGGTCAATATGATTACTGTGCACAGTGGTATTTGGAGTTAATTTTGCTACCAAATGTTTATCACCTCTTCCTCTTTCTGGTGTACTTCAGTAAGTTCTCTGTCCTTCCCATCATACGTTTTTGCACCAAAGCCAGACAGGAGGTGTACTTGGCAATTAGATGATCCATATGCCAAAGTGTGGAATGCTAATTTTTTTATAGCAATGGACTATGTCTAGCTACCTGAAGCTCTAATTTTCATTGCTTATCAAATGTTTTGCCTGACTAGAAGTGAAGCTAAGCATCTGACTACATGCTCAGTATTGGGCCTGTTTCCTAATTGTCTCTGCTGTTAAAGTTTTAAAAATATATACCTTTTGATTTGAGGCATTTTATTTTCTTCTGCATTTTGCAAATACTTTTTCTAGTCCCTAATGAGTTATACAGGTTGATCAAAGGCTTGAATCCTCATGGTCACAAATCACACACTGGCCAAAAAGTATTCACAGAGTATTAATCGGAAACTAGAAATAAAGTGAAGCCTCCCTGTCACATAAAGGCAGCTAATTTTTACTGGCTGCTATTCAGCAAATGGCAGGAATATATTACTATTGACAGAGAGCCTATCCATCTGGCCACATTCATGCCTGCTGCCTGATGAGTTCTTTGACAGGAGATTTGATTTTGTCATTTTGCTATTGATCATTTATTTGCAAGCTCAAAATTATATGTTAATTTATAAGGAGAAATTATGACTTATGCAGGTAAAATGAAATGTTATGAAATATGTTTAGATGTAGAGCTTAGTGATATGGTTTAGTGGAGGACTTGTTAGTGTTAGGTCAGAGGTTGGACTCGATGATCTTGAGGTCTCTTCCAACCTAGAAATTCTGTGATTCTGTGAAATGTGCATTAAAATTATTGCAGTGTTTAGGACCTGGTGCAGAAAAAAAAAAAAAAAAAATCCTGGTACGAATGACGTTTGTCTTTATCATCACTCTTTTTCCTTTTTAGTGAACCTGGATGTTTCTTTCCAAGTAATAAGCATTTTACTTTACATCCTATCTTGAAATATGTATTTATATTTCCTCTACTCTGTTACAAGCATTGAGTCGAAACCAGATGCTTATAATGCATAGTCATAATTGAGCTCATGCATCCACTTGATCATATGTAGAGATCATCTGTGACTCATGATAAAGGACATTATGTAGATTGATGAAAGCAAGCACTAAATGTTGTTTTATTTAATTTTATTCTCAAACATACAAACAAAAATGTTAGACTACATACTTAAAAAAGAATAATTTATTCCATTCTAAGGAGTTTAAACAAAAGTTGTTAAAATAGTCAGCAAAAATTCAGTGTCTAAGTCAGTTATTTCTGTCTTTTTAGGCCTACTTATTGCCATATACAAGTAATTGCACAAAATTACCTCAAATAACAGCTTCCTACATTACACCTGGCTTCAGCTGCACTTTCTTCTGTGACAAATTAAGTAACCTAGGCTCCTCTTTTGAAATGGATGAGAAGAGTCCGGCTTTTTAGTTCTTAGGAATTAAAGGATACATTCAGTCCCAGTTTATTCTATGAGTGCTTGTTCAATCTTTGAAAATCTATGTTGTATTTAAAAGACAAATAAAACGAGCAAAGAAACAAGACTCTTCCTCTGTCATCGTCTTCCAGTAACTCATCCAGTCAGTATTTCTCCTAGGCCCAATTCAGAACCAGAAATGACAGATACATCATTCATGAAATGTATAGCATCTCTAGTATTAATACAACTGCTCTCTACCCCAGAATTGCATAATATTTTTTCAGGATATATATACAGCTCTACTCTTGGCTGCAATGAACAACTCTCCTCTTACAAGTTTGAAGGCAAAGGTTCTTCTATTTGTCTTGAAAGACTTCTCATTATTAATCAGCCAGACAATTTGACAGGATGCCTTGGAAAAAAACAATAACTTTCCATCCCTTCCACATCACTGTGGAAGTTGCTGTCGATGTGCCTATTTCTCTGAGGTCCCAGTTCAGTTATCCATACTCAGGGACAAGTAGCAGAATTCATACAATGAAGAATATAATATAGTCCAGATCTTACAGCAAATACTATCAGCTAACTCCAAAGCATAAAAATGACAAGTAAATCTCAACAATATTGAAAGAATTTACAACTTGCAATTTATAAATGACCTCCTCTTGCAGGAACTCAAGGAAACGTTATACTGTGATCAAACAAGGGGAGGAAGTGATTTCAGTAACACTTCTCAAAAGTCTACACATAGATCTAAGAGACCACAGAACCTTCAGAAATTTTCTCATCTATCCTCTCCCTTAAAGTTGACTAAAGAAAGGCACCCTAATCATCACATACATCTCTGCTCTCCTTAAAAACTTCCTGAGATACATTCTCAGACTAACTAGCTTACTAGATTATCTGTCCTCTCCTTTGCAAAACTTAGCTTGTGCAGAACTCAAATCTCCCCAGGTGTTCTTTAAGCCTTTTACCACATGTTCTTACCAGTAAACAAATAGAACACTCCCTTTGTGTTTTTTTTTTTTTTTTTTCATATATTTAGTGTCCAAAGTTGCACGTATCTGGCCTCTCCAGATTAAATACCTCTCTTCTGTTTTCTCCTTTGTAGGACTTCTTGTTTTTTTTTTTTTTTTTTTTTCCGTTTTTTCAGCAAAACACATAAAAGTACATTTCTATCTTGCTAAAAGATAGAAATGTACACTACCACCTGTAAGAATATCTCTGTAGGCTTCTTTTTTGCTGATTTTTATTAGAAATATTTCAACTTCTGCCTCCAGTTAGAATGTTTTAGCTTAGTTTTGTTAAGTTTCTTTCTACTTGTCCTTTTTTATCTTCTAAAGTGTATGCTTATCTTTATATTGCTATTAATAGTCATGCATGTAATTGTTCTATTATAAACATTACCCAGATGTCAGCTGTAATATGCTGAATTTTATTCTAAATCTGTACTTAGACCTCAGATCCTTTTCAAAGTAGCTGTTGCTGTAAAGAAAATTTTCTGGCAATTTAAATTAGGAAACAAAAAGAGAGGCATAAAGCTTGATTTATTTAAAAACTGAAAATACAGAACATTTTGATGTTCTGTGATGCTTACTAACATAGCAGGGACAAGACAAGCTCATCACTGATGTACTAATGTTTCTGACTTGAACAGAACAATCAGTTGCCTAAGCTCTTTTATTACCTGGCATAGGTACATTCTGTCATTATATCTTGCTTCCCCCCACCCCACCCTCTTTTTTTGATAACAATTTTCCCTTTTCTTTATCTGTACTATTCACTTTGCCACGTAATTTTCATATTTTTTAACTTTTTTTTTTTTTATATGTATAAAATGTTTAATTATAACAGCTTTACTTGGTTTGCCAATATTTCCACTCCAAGTAGTCATCTGTAAAAGCTATTTGTAGAAAAGGAAAAAACAGTTTGCCTGTTTACCTCCAGGCTCCAGCCTAAAAAAGAGACATTTTGGATGCCAGAGACAGTTGTGAAGGAATTTGCAGTGGACATCGTTCAATGATTCTTCTCTCTGTTATCTGTTACTTTTACCCATTGCCCCATGGCTGTCAGAATTCTCTGACACTTTACTTCAAATAAAAATTTAATCTATTTTTTCAAAGACATGGTGTGTTTTGGTTTTTTTTATGCTATCCGCCAAAGCCAAACCAAAACAAGCAAACAAACAAACAACTGAAGTAATCTTAGGCTACATTACAACTACAAAATAAAACAAGCCAGATGTCATTCTTTTGTGATGCAGCCAAATGATACAATATGGCACACATCCACATACTCAAGCTCTCTTTTCACATGTACACATTGCTAGGTATATGGTTAATGCTGTGCTTGGCCTTATATGGGGGAGCAGTTGGTTGTATAGCCCAAAGTGGTGCCACGGAGGCTCCTAAGTCAGAGCAGATAATAATGGGCACCTGGCACCATTTGTCACTACACATGGCCTTTGAGATCAATCTACTTCAGTATTCTACCTACTGAATAGAAGCTTCAGGCATGTGCAGAGCATTACTGTAGTTAGGTCATGTGAGCACAACCAAGGTTGCTAGACCAGTCATGAGGCTTATGCAAGCCCACAACATAAATATGAAGCAGTTCATGGATTTTACAAAGGGCTACTGCAGTCATAAACTGCAAAACCCAACTTTCCCCTCATTATCAGCCTAGTCCAAATTCTAGAAGTGAAAGAGTCCTCTACTTGTATGTGTGCTGTGTAAATAGGTCAGTTTATGAGTCTCTTGTTCTGACAGATCTAACTGAAGATAATACTATATAGAAATGTTACAGAATACTACAGAAATGCTATGTAGCATTTGTGAATAAATTTGTAAGCAAGTTCTTGTAAACTATGAAATCAAGTCATGGGAAACCAATTTCATCATGGTAACTTTAACGGTAAGCGTAGAGACAACAGGCATATCATGAACTTCTGACACCATATGCACTTCTGATTGTTTTATTTCATATCTGTCATGATAGCTAAAAATTGAGCATCAGGATAATTAGGAGTAATGGCTTGTGTCAATAGTACTTCTCAGACATCCAGGTTTACATGGTCAGATATCTTCGTATGTACAAAATTTAATTGAGCCATGACTGTAAAAGAAGCTGAATGGTGTATCTGCTTTGCTGTCTGCTACCTTAATGACCCTCTTGCAAAAATATTGTTTTCATATTAATTTGTAAATCATGACTGAAAGCACATAATTTGCTGGTTATTTTGCTGGTTATTTTGTTTCAGACCTCTGTTTCTGGGACAACTAAGGCCACTTAAGATTTTATTTTTATTTTTTTTTAATACTGAACACATATTTGAATAACTTGCTGAATCATACCCTTAATGCCAAACATGCTATCAGCAAATCTATGCAAGTAATTGTTTTCTCTAATCATCGTAAAAGCACTGAAACTTTCTGTTGTTGCTGTCCTTGGAAATATTCAAGACAATTGAAGAGAAGTTCCAGCATGTGGAAAGTGGGTTAGAAAATAAACTTCATAAAATGGAAACAGGTATAGGGTAGACATAGAACACTGAACATTGACAATTAAGGACAATATTTTTCTTTTTGTTCACTTTGTTGCCCACTTTGTTGTTCTGTAGTTTGGTTTAATTTTGTTTATACCTAAAACAGAGATGAAAGTATAGAGAACAAATAGTTACAGTTGTACTTTGATGTGTATTTTCATATGTATGGTTAATCAGACAGAATATAGGTATAAAACAAGAATGTGTGCTCATGAGAAAGCAAATGAAATCCTAGAACATGTGAAGAAAAGTATTACTGTTAGAGATAAGGAAGCATTCATGCAATTAAACAAGGCACTGGTAAGATTTCCTCTGGAATATTGCATACACTGTTCTGATAGCCTGTATTTAAGAAAGATTAATTAAACTGCAATAGTTGCAGAGAATGGCTGCTAAGATGATCAGGAAGAAAAAGAGCTTATCTTGTAAAAGGAGTCTAAAATAACTTAATGGAGTCTGATAGGGTATATCATTGCGCTCTATAAATACTTCAGAGGTAGATAAATGCTAAAGAAGAAGAAAGCTATTTAAACTAAAAGACAAGGTTGACACAAGAACAAATGGGTATAAATGTGAAAACTTAGGCTGGAAACTGGAAGAATGAGTGAGGCTCTGGAAAATCTTACAGAACAAATCTGGCTAGTTTGAAAGTGAGACAGGACAAGTTAAGGGATATATTATAAGAAATGTTTGTGTAAGAACTTGACGTGATGGTTAAGAAAATCTGCTCACCTGCATCTTCCCAATAAAGAACTGAGTAAAGTGATCTTAACATTATTTTTTGGTTGGTAAAAGATAAAGAACAGTCAACACTGATTAGATTGGTGGTTCAAAATGTAACATATTTTAAATCTCAGATGAATTGTATACAGAAACCCTGGAGTTGTATCTATTTGAAGCCAATACTTTCTCTCCGCTCTTTATCTGCAGAAAAATAACAGGAGAGAAAGAAAGGTCTTATGGGGGGTATTCTCTCCCAACATTTGTGTGAACACAGAATTCCGGTTTAATACTCAAAATGCTGAGGGAAGAGGAAGGAAAGCCAGGAGCCAGGAAAATTCTTCCATTTAAAGAAAAGTTTACTGATAAAGACAGCAAGAGACCTAACTATCAGGATGGGCTGCAGAGCCAGCAAAGCAGGCTATTTTATCTTGTTATTGGTTCCATTCCTTTTTACCTACATCTTTCACAATCATTTTATCTTATTTTTTTTGTTTTTGTTTTTGTTTTCTATACCTACTCCTTGCTCATTTATCTGTCATGCTAGTTTGTTGTTTGTTTACTTTTATTTTTATTTATTTTTTTCCCTTTATGAAGTAATGATTTTAAACTAAAAGGGTAGATTTAGATTAGATATAAGGAAGAAATTTTTTTACTCAGAAGGTGGTGAGGCTCTGAAACAGGCTGCACCGAGAAACTGTGGATGCCCCATCCCTGGACATATTTAAGGCCATGTTAGATGGGGCTTTGAGCAACCTGGTCTAGTGGAAGGTGTCCCCCATGGCAGGGGGGTTGGAACTAGGTGGTTTTTAAGGTGTCTTCCAACCCAGGGCACTCTATGATTCTATGATTCTAAGAACAGCCTACTGCTGCAAATTTCTATTGCTTAACACGAGCGCACTCATTTTTCCCTGGATAATCAACCTTGACAGCACTGTAATTATTTACATGAATCAACAAAATACTGTAGAGAAACTCAGTTCATTTAAATCAGCTCATTTATTTCTCATTTACTTTAATTTCTTCTTACTTTGGTCATCCTGTTTTGTTATCTTCTGCTGAGATTTGAGAATGTTCTGTACTTCAGGACCGTTGGTGTGCACAAGTGAGATTTAGAGTATCTGCATATAATATAGAGCATAAACTTATTTTAAACTTTAAAAAGAGGTTTACTCATTCAAGAGAAAAAAATAAAAATAAATACATGTACAAGTGTGATGTAAAAGTCCATCTGGAAGCCCAGATATAATTATTTATGTTTTCATATATATATTTTGATACAAAATTTTTAGGAAATTCTGTAGCTGTTGTCCAGAGTACTCTTTGTTAGGTGTTTAACTTGGTTTGCTTTTATGGTCCAATTTGTTATCATGACTGATGCATACTACATACACATATCTTTCATATGATCTCATAACGTTCAATTAATACTACCTAAAATTTCAGGTGCAGCTTTCCTTTTTCCTTCTAGTGTTTGAGGCATATCTATTTATAATGGAACACATTATAAAAGAAATCCTCATCATACCATATCATATACTATATAAAACTAGGAATTTAGATTCTAACAAACAACATACGAAAATAGAAGACTGGACACCAGTAATCACATAGTGGACCTATCTGGCATACTTTTTAGTGTCCAGTCAGTCCATTCCAACTCTACTTAGTAGTCATACATGGACTTCTGGAAGAAAACAAGAACAGTGTATCTATATATGATATTTCCCTCAAATACTCTTCTAGTCACTCTTTGGTCTTTTAGCTCAGGGGCTGAGCTGTGATTGCCCTGAGCCTTGTGATTTGCCTCCTTTCTAACCCTCATTTTATCACTTTTCCAGTTATTTCCCAATCTTCCCATGACCTACACACCCTTTGTAGACACACTGTTCTTTGATATGGAGTACCACGGCTCTACACTTTGTCAGTTTTTTTGTTCACTTTAAACCTGACTCCTACAAATTACCTTTGATAGCTTCTACATTTTTTAAGTAAAAGAGACCGTTTTTCCCACTTCATGCCAGTAAAGATTTTACAGACTTCAATCACATGGTACAAGGCTGTCCTTTTTCCAGGCTGACACGACCTCTCTGCCTAAGCTTTCTTTAAAGACCTGTTGCATGCTCCTAATTGTTGTTGCCCTTCTCTGAATCATTTCCTTTTTGAGTTGATATCAGAATTGCATAGGACATTCAAAGTGTGAATGAACAATGGATTTATACAATGGCATAAATGTATATTTGCTCTTTATCCCTTTCCTAAGAATTTTTAATATTTAATGTTTTTGTTTGTTTGTATGTTTTGGCTGAATAATATACACTGAACATTTCTATGGAAATACCTATCATGACTTCTAAAAATTTTCCCATCCATAATGGTCAACACAGAATATGTAATTTATGTCAAACTACATTTTTTTTTTCCAATATGCATTACTTTACATTTATCTACCCTGAATTCAGATGGTACTTTATTGACCTTTCACTTAGTATCACAGGGTTCTTCTGCAAGATTTCACAGTTTTCCTTCACTTCTTAATGTGAAAAATGTGTTATTACCATTACATGCTTCACTTCACTACCTTCTCCACACTCTATCCCCACCCTTTTTTCAGGTTTTTTGTTCCAGAACTGTCATGGTCACTCCACTGCAGGAACATCATAAGTCCACACACCCCCACCGTTTATCAATCATCGTTCAGCTAACTATTTATGCATAGAAAAAGGCTCTCCCAATTTATCTCACTGTGGCTTAACTTCCAACGCCTTTTCCTTAACTTCCAAAGGTAAGGGAATTAGTTAAAAGCCTTTCAGAAATCCAGGAGGACTACAATAACCTTTATCTACATATGGGCTGATTCCTTGTCTCCAAAAGAGAAGTTTCCTTTAGAATTACAGAACAGAATTGTACCCCTAACCATTCTTCTGGAGAGAAAGTAACAAGTGATTTTAATACATTTACTTCCCTGAGGTAGCATTTTACAAAGTTTTTAATGCCAGTATCCATTCTCAAGTCATATTATCACCCTTTGGCATTTTGGAAAATTAATCACTCAATTTCATCCACATGTTCAGATAAAAAATATTACTTTAGAAACAAGCAATTTCATCACTGCTCTTCACAATGTACTGGAGTAAATTAGGCTAGAATTTAACATTTTGTCCCTAGATGTGCTCCAGCTTTGCTCTGACAAAGACTGAGGAACATTGCTAGTTCTTTGTTGTTCTTTTAAGAGAAGAATTCAATCTCTATTGTTGTAATCTGTCATCTCTAATTAACATTAAATCACTCAAAACTTTTTTAAAAATAAAAAAGATATAACTAATGCTGAGTCACTTTATTATGATAAACTTTCCTATCTTCAATAAACAGTCCTCCATAAATCCATCCTTAATAGTAAGCTAAATTAACTACACCAGAAAGTCACTTTAAGATGTGAATTCATTAAAGACAGTGACAGTTTAGTAGGGGACAATGCACTACTCATTTCAAAATCTGTAAAGAAAGCATCTCTTGATCAAAACTCTGTTTACTTGGGGAAAGGGTATTTTAATTATCTGTCTTCCTGACAAAAGGCATCCTTGTTGACTCAGGGTGTAGATATTAGCACATAGGGAATTTATTGTTTCATTTAATCTAACAGCCCAACATCGAAGTGACTTTACCTTATAAATGAGTAGTCAAAAGTCAAATAAGCAAACAAGCAAACAGGTGAGGGTTGAAGGAGAAAAGAGGACAAGCTGCTGAAAGTCACATTCTCCTGGCATCATTTTTTGCTGAAATATGGCCTACCTCCACTGTACTGAAGTATTTCCCTTTTGTAATACCTTGTTTCAAGTATGTATTAATATTGTTGGAAGTTTTAAACAAGGCAGTATATGTTACTCTGTCTTGGCCCAAGAAAATCTCTTCCTTGCTGATGCAGGCAATTTTTTATCCCATCTCTTTGTAACCATCCCCATAGTTAGAAGCAAACTGCTGCTGACTGCTCCAACTCTGGAAAGTGAATGAACTATATCCTGGTTATTTATGACCAGTCTTCATGGCTGCTTCCTGTCCAAACTGTGGCTGAAGGAGCAATGGTGAATCATATGGGAACAGCCTTGCTTCAACAGCTATCCCATCTTCCCAGAAAAATCTTCCATTGCTCAAAATGTGGGTAGATAATTGAAAAGAGTATTATAAGAAAATTTAGCCAGACCCATTTTGCAGAAGGCAGAATAATGACTGTGGGAGAGAGCTTGGAAATATGATGCTTTGAGGACCAGTTCAAATACATAGGGAGGTAGATGTTAATGGGAGACAAAGGCAATAAGGGGTTCTCAGGAAATAAATCTCTCTCAGATTTGGAAAAATCCCAACACAGATTATTTACAGAATCCTGAACAAAAATAATATGAACAATTATTCTGTGAGACATTCATAGGAGGAGCAAATCCAGGAATCTATAGTGGAATTTGGATCATAAGTAGCTTTTGAAGAAGTTAAATCATTTAAAGAGTAATTGAAAATTAAGGAAGGAAGGAGGAAAAGGAGGAAAATTTGAAGGGAAAAAATCAATGTATTCCTTCTGGGATCTCTGTTGAAAATATACAATAACCTTAAATTTATAATATAAAAACAGGAACATTTTACTGCTTTTCCTGATGCGTGTTTTTTTTTTTTTTTTAATCAAAATTGCTCATCCTTAGCTTTTAGCCTTTATAAACTTTTTTTTTTTTTTTTTTTTTTTACAATAATTTCTGATAATTTGAAGACAAAAAAGCCAGCTCACTGTTCTGATTGGATTCTGAATTTATTAGCAGAAATCATGACTAGTTCTTGTTATGTGATGGGACCCATAGTATGTACACGCTTGGAGGTGTACATACATCACAGAGATTACCATTCCCTTAGCATGCATAAGCTTCAGGCTGTAATCTGGCACAGCTATGGAACCTCCTGCAAAGGGAACAATTTCACACAGACTGTGGGTATTGTCAAAGCATATTTCATGTTTAGAATGCCAACATAAATCTGAAGGTCACTGAGCAAGTATTTATGTAGTTCAAGTAATTAATCATTTGGATCAAAGAGGATCAAAGATCATAACATGAGTATATACGAACACAAATGCAATCTCTACACTAAAATCAATATGTGGTGGCTTTAAAAATGTTATTAGAAAATATTTGAATATTATTTGATTACATCAATTATAGATAAACCTGATAAATTAATAAATAAAAGCAAACAAAGGCAGTAACCATATAACGCTCATTACATTTGATGAGGGGAGAAATGTAAAACAATCTAATCTTTTTAATCTCAGAGTTGTTTGTGCAAAATTGGTCAGTATTTTATTTTTTCTAGCTCAGCATGTGAAGTAGATAGCTTTTCCTGTTTAAGTTTCCCTAGAAATAACACCAGTATCAGCATCACTTGATTTTTCAAGTATCCTTTTTCACTTCAGTCTTCACACTGAAAAGTTGCTTAAGAGGCTGTTCCAGAAAACATAAATAACATGAGATTTTGTACAAATACATCATTTATACCTCTAGCATACTGTAAACATTAACCTACAGTAGGCATTTTTTAATATCATTCTAATATCTTCTATACATTTTTTTAATCATATTAGACATTTTGTAACTTTTTTATTCTGACATAGGGCAAGAAGGGAGATTTTTTGTTATATTACAATTAAAAAAAAAAAAAGAGATTGCATTTAAACAATAAAATAATATTGGTTATGAATATTGGTTAGGAAAAATAATATAAAACTACCCAAGAAATGTCCAGGATTGGAAGATGTATGGCAGAAAAGACAAAGATTGAGTATTGAGGGCAGTAAAAGAACATGTAAATGTAAATAAAGGAGCATGTAGCACCATGTCCCTTAGGGACATGGTTTAGTGGGTGATATTGGTGGTAGGGGGATGGTTGGACCACATGACCTTGGAGGTCTTTTCCAACCTTCATGATTCTGTGATTCTATTATTCTATGATTCTAACCATTGTTGTATCCCTACTTTGGTATTTCTTTTTTATATTGTTTTTCTAATTGAAAAAAAAAATGTTTTACTGATATCACAAAAACAAGTTTAGCTGTAGTTTACAAATTCAGCAGCAAATACATATTTGTCCTATTGTTCTGATTTTCTAAGTGATTATGTGTTTGTAAGAGAAAGAAGGATGGACAGACAAACAGATGCACTGCAAGATGGAGTCCTGGCATAATTCACATTTCTGTTATTCTGAAGGGATGAAGTAAATAACTGAAAATCCTCCAGAACTGCATACTTCAGAGGTTATTACTTTGCAATTGAGTTCCTGTCATAATGTGGAAATTCCTTTTACTGCTTTCAAGTTATTTAAATCTCTATCACTTTACACTCTTTATTGTAAAAAAAAAGAAATTTTCTTTAAATAGGCCAAATGAGATCTTTGAAGGTATGCCATCTATCTGTAGCCTTCTTACTGGTGATACAATGGTATGTTCATTTGTTGCGCATGGATTAAATAAAAGGGCAGTTTCTTAACAAAGTGACTGGTTACATAGAAGGTCAAATTCCAATCTTAAAAGCACACATCATATCCATTGTCTTAGTTTATTTTAAATATATAAATTTAAATTTTAAAAAATAAAAATTTAAAAAATATAAATTTATTTGAAATATATATATTTCGTTATATATATATACATATACATATAATTTATATATATATTTAATTATAGATATTTCACATATATAACATTTATGTGTATATATATAGCAAATAGATATATATATATTTCATTTTTGGGGGGTAATATAATATATAGTATAATATTTATTATATTATAATATATAATATTAGACACTATATATCATATAATATAAAATATCATATAAATAAATATAATATAATATCTAATATAATTATAATAAATACAATATATATAAATAAATAAATAAAATATAAATAAAATAAATATAAAATATATAATATATAGTATATAATATATTATATATATATATATATATGTTATCCAATCCTTCCTCTTAATTACCTTAAGGGTTTCAGTTTGTTTGCAAATATCCAAAGATATTGTGCTATTTCTAGATCTATTTCTAGATCACTGTTACATTGTGATGGTGTACTAGTGACCTTAGCAGTGATAAGGTAGAATAACTTACTGAATGAATGGATTTCTTATCAGAGAGGCTAGCACAAATGAGGTTGGCATTAAATTTAGTTTTAGATTTTGAGTTCCATGAAGTAGACCTCATAAAGTTG
Organism: Aythya marila; assembly: GCF_965140915.1. Lineage (NCBI taxonomy): Eukaryota > Metazoa > Chordata > Aves > Anseriformes > Anatidae > Aythya > Aythya marila. The sequence goes on along the minus strand of NC_139042.1, from coordinate 182,065,142 downwards.
AGTTAATTCGACCCAGGTTGCTCAATACCACCTGGGTCACTACCTGGTTGTATCAAGCAATGGAGATGGGAAGAAATAACTGTTCATTCTCAACATTTCTGGATTTGAGTAGGACAAGAAAGAGTCAATTGTACAATGTAAATTGAATGTCTGTCTTCAGAACTGAAGTAGAGATTGCTGGAAAAAAGAAAGTTTTTTTTTGTTTTGTTTTGTTTTGTTTTAATAGGAGTCAAGCAATCATACTATTTTCTCTCTTGAAATAATGCTTTTGTACTGACTGGAATAGATTCAGATAAGGAAGGTATCCTGGAAAAGTAAACAAACAAAGCAAACAAAAACAAACAAACAAACAACAACAACAACAAAAAAAAAAAAACACCGTTTGAGGTAGAATCTATGCCACTAATGAAACATATTAATATTTTTTTTTTCCAGAGTCCCTTTTCAGAATTTAATAGTATTGTTATTATAGATTCTGTCCATTTGTTTAGTCCAGTAATTATGAGATTTAGAAAATGCCAAGTATTCCTTCCCAGTCAGTGTGGCAGAATATATTAAATTTTGCATTGTAATTAGGAGTTCTGAACTTTTTGCTGTAATTGTTTTGCTAATAGCATTTGCAAAAGAAGATGGTTTGGAATGGTGATTATTATGCATTCTGAATTATCAGAAGCTGTGTAGGAAAAGAAAAAATCCTCAAGACAAGAATGTAAAATGTCAGTTCAGGAAATAGGGCAACAACACTTTTATTACCTGACTCAAGTGCAGACTAGGGAAAGTATAAAAGAGAATACAGTCCACAACAAATGTAGATAAAAAGATGTCAAAACATGCACTATGTTCATGTGGTATGGTTTGTTTTTTCTTACCACTTACAGCCATCCATGACTATACTGTACTACTATCTGTTATGTTTTTTGTAAGGAAATAGCCCTTGTGCCAGAGGAAAATTTGGAAGGTATCCACCCTTTCAGTGTTGGATATGGTCTGACTCTTATGCAATATGGTACAAATGCACAGTACAGAGTTATAGTGAATTCCTGAGCCACATTCAAAGTGTGTACCTGCCCAGGCTGCTTATGTCTGCCTGGGTTTATCTGACATGTAACTGATTTTATGAACAATACAATCTAGGTAGAAAACGGGAGGGGAAAAAATCAAGTTTTGTTGATAAACACAGCAAGTGTGCATTTAATATAATTCTCGTAGCACAGCCAGATAACTTTACTTTTGTGAAGTGGAATGCATAAGACATCTTCAGCTGCAGAACCATCTTTAAGCGTAATAAATCTGTCTCTCATTTTTTCAGAGGCCCTTAGAGGAATGCAAATTTTCAAATTGAAATATTTTTTCTTGTTCCTTTAAAATCTAGAGCTCACATCATTTTTTTGTTGTTGTTGAATTCATTATATCTTGTTTGCTGGTGCACTCATTCGGTATGGTCTTATTTCACTTTGGCTTGTCTACAGTCCCAGAGGTTAGTTCAGTGATTTTATTTCTATTTTATTTCTTGTTCAAGAAGCCTTCATCGTTGAAAGCAAAGTGGGGTCATTTCTTTACTGCTTCAATTAATTATAAGTATGGCTATGGTGCCACAGCCTTATACAGACTATCTATAGTAAAAGTCATTATGAAGATGATTGTGTGAATATATTTTCAAGTAGGAAAACAAAGGGTTGAGTTTGTTTCTTTTTGCCTTACAGTTTAAACAAAGGCTTTTTAGTCTTGTGGAGTTTTTATACTTTCTTGTGCACACTATAATTACATCATTCAGTATGTGGTAGAAAAAAAAAATAGAAGACAGCTGGATGTGTTTATTAAGATATGCAAATTTAAGTTTAACCTCCCAGCTGATATAGAAAGGAAATAACACTTTTCGCCTTCTTGCAGATAGATGTTTGGGTTTTGTTTTGTTTTCTAAATTGGCTGAATTTGTCCAACTGTGTGGAAAATAAGTGCATAGAGAGAGACTGGATGTCTTTATCAAAAGTAAAACACTTCCCGTGGCTCTGATAAATATAATTTTTGCCTAAATAGTAGAGAATATATGGAAACTCAGGTAAGATTGTCTGTATATTATTTATGAAGAGACATCCACTATTGCATCCCACAGAGAATTCTAATCCATCCAGTTCTTAAAAGAATTTTAAATTTCTCAGTGCTACTGACCTTTGCAAAGACTGATCAATACACAACTATGCAGTTAATAAGCCAAGATTCAGGCAGCATATGAAAGATTCATAGAAATCTTTTATTGGTGATAAAATCAGTGAAAATAAGCAGAAAATTCTTTCTCTTTAAACAGCTCAGAGCTGTGACATATATATATGTATATACATGTATATATGTATTTAGCTCAGCTTTAACAGAACAGATTATCTTGCTTTTCTGTTTCTCCAGCAGACTTTTTAGGAGCCCTAAATGTTCATGTCATGTTTAGTTCTTTAAAGCTAAATTTCTGGAACTGCAAATTTCACACTTGTATTTTTCACTTAATTGCAGCAGTTTTGTTTTTGCCCAGTCCTTGCAAATGACACAATAGTTTTTGTTTGTTTGTTGGAAACTATTAGGAAGAGTTTTGGGGTTGATGGCATGTGGTGCTACAAATAATATGTCCTGTGAACCCCATGAATCTCAGCTGCATAAGACTTTAATCTCTACAGTTGTTTATCCCTCCCAGTCCATGATTCTATGAAGTTGTTTTTTTCTTCGCAGCACCATAAATGCAGAAGACAAAAAAATCCTATGACAGAAAGCAGCACTGAATGGTTTCACACCTAGAAATCCGTATTCACAACCACCTGCATTAAATGGGATGAGTAGAATCATACAACAAATTATTTTCATAAATTTGCAAAAAAAAAGTTTGTTTGTTTTCCCTTTCTGGCTAATCTGACATTTCTCTAAGCACTGTTTTGACTCATTTGTATTTGCCAGTTTTCACACAGTACCAGTTTCATTTACATTGAGTAATACATCACCTCAGTGATAACACCACTATCTTCTCTCAAAATATTTTGGAATCACTTTGTTTTTTGAAGAATCAGACTTGGTGCTGGCCACCAATTTATGAAAACAGTTTTTAAATGCACTACTAATGCCTGTGACTGATTCATTACAGCAGAGCATAGTCATAACACTGTAGTTTTTTGGGGGGAAAACAAACAAACAAATAAACAAAAACAGTTCTTTTAAAGAATCTAATTGAAAATGTTTTGATGAAATAAAATAATACTCAATGGCAAAAATCTTATTCATCGATTTTTTTTTTAATTTCTATTATCAGTAGTCACCCAAGTTGCAAGCATTGTTTCTGCTTCATGAATGAATAATTAAAAAGACAGAGGGTTAAAATTAAATTATCTTATTCTGATTTTATATTTTTTTCACTTCTCCTCCAAAATATCATAGAATCATAGAATGGTTTGAGTTGGAAGGGAGCTTAAAGATTGTCTTGTTCTAACCTTCCTTGCCATGAGCGGGGACACCTTCCACTTGCTCAAAGCTCCATTCAACCTGGCCTTGAAAACTTCCAGGGATGGGGCATTCAGAGGTTCCCCTGGGTGACCTGTTCCGGTGCCTCACCACCATCTGAGTAAAGAATTTCTTCTTTATATCTATTCTAAATGTCTTTTAGTTTAAGACCATTACCCCTTGTCCAATCACTACAGTCCCTGATAAAGTGTCTCTCCCCATGTTTCCGATTGGCCTCCTTTAAGTACTGGAAGGCTGCCATAAGATCTTTCTGGATCTTTCTCTGCTCTAAACTGAAAAGCCCCAACTTTCTTCACAGAAGAGTTGATCCATCTCTCTGATCATCTTCAAGGCCCTCTTCTGGACTTTTCTTACGCTGGGGGGGCCCTGAGCAGAACATAATAATCTATGTGGGGTCTCATAAAAGCAGAGTAGAAAGAAAGAATCTTGACGAGTTGGTCATTCTTCTTTTGATGCAGCCCAGGATATGGCTGGCTTTCTGAGTTGCAAGCAGACATTGCTTGCATTGATTGACATTCATTTTTTCCTTTATAATTTCCCTAAGTCCTTCACCACAGGGATTCTCTCATTGCCTAGTTTGTATTCATGTTTGGGATTGCCCAGACGCAGGTGCAGGATCTTTAATTTGGCCTTGTTGAACTTCATGAGGCCCACCTCTCAAGCCTGTCAAGGTCCCCCTGGATGGCATCCCTTCCATCCAGTCTGTTGACTGCACCACACAGTTTGGTGTCACTTGCAAACTTGCTGAGGGTGCACTCAATTTCACTGTCCATGTCACTGACAAAGATGTCAAATAGTATCAGATCAGTCCCAATACCAAGCCCTGAGGAACAGCACTTGTCACTGGTCTCCACCTGGACATCAAGCTGTTGAATACAACTCTTTATGTGATACCATCCAGCCAACTTGATATTGACCAAGCAGTCCATCTGCCAAATCCATGTCTCTCGAATTTAGAGACAAGGATGTTGTGCAGGATGCTATCAAATGCTTTGCACAAGTCCAGGTAGACAATGTCAGTTGCTCATCGTCTGCTCTAGTTAAAATTCTTCCTGAGCATCTCTTAAAATGCATGGCAATGACTATTCTTGAAACAGAAGTGTTACCAAGACTATTCACTTTACCCATTTACATTTACCCATTACTATTTCACTATACCCATTATTCGTAATTTTTTCTGTGTTACTCATATGGTCCCATTTTAAATATCTCAGCATTGGAATAGTAAAAAATATATATATATATAAAATAAAAAAATAAAACAAACAAAAACATAAAAACATAAAAATTAACTTTGTATAGAATCTAGTCTTTTTACAAGAATGATACTTAACACAGAATTCAGTCCTATCACAGTAATATGGTGAGGATCTGTTAGTGTTAAAAGCTAACCTGAAAGAGAAGAAACTCTAGATAATAAAAACAACAACAATGACAACAAAAAACAACTCTGTAACACCATGAAAACCATAGAATGGCTTGGGTTGGAAAGGACCTTAAAGATCTAGTTCTACTCCCCTTGCCATCCCTTGCCTTGGGCAGGGATGCCACCCACTAGATCTGGTTTCCTAGGGCCTCATTCAGCCTGGCCTTGAACACCTTCAGGGATGGGGCATCCACAACCTCTCTGGGCAACTGTTTCAGTTCCTCACTACCCTCTGAGTAAAGAATTTCGTCCTAGCCTCTAATCTAAACCTCCCCTCTTCCAGTTTAAAACCATTCCCTCTTGTCCTGTCACTGTCTGCCCCAGCAAAAAGTTATTTTCCATCTTTTTTATAAGCCCTCTTTAAGTATTGAAAAGCTGCAATAAGGTCACAGAAGAGCTTTATTTTCTTTAGGCTGAAGAGCCCCATTTCTCTCGGGCTTTCTCAACAGGAGAGGTGCTCCAGCCCTCTTATCTTCCTGGCTCTCCTCTGCACCTGATTTAACAAGTAGGTCCACAGGTAGGTCCCCTTGTGCTAGGGGCCCCAGACCTGGATGCAGTACTCCAAGTGTGGCCTCACAAAGGCAGAGTGGAGGGGGATTATCATGTCCCTTGACCTGCTGGCCACATCTCTGTTGATGCAGCCCAGGATGCAGTTGTCCTTTTCAGTTGCAAGTTTGCACTGCTACCTCATGTCAAGTTTTTCATTCTCCAGAACCCTCAAGTCCTTCTCTGCTAGGTTGCTGTCAATGAGCTCTCCACCCAGTCTGTGCTCTTGTCCCACGGTCAGCATTCAGGCATAGTTGATGATTGCCACCACAACTTCCTCTAACAGATTTCCAAACAGCCTGAAAAAGGTTGTGGAGGAAATACTCTGACAGTTCTCATTACACACAGTGGCTTGCCAGCATACCTCTGACAATCTTTAATAATAACTCCCAAGTCATACTAATCTGAAAAAGGATAATTAAACTTGTTTAAAGCCACCTCCTGTTTCTACCAGACACAGTGAAGAAGTTTTTTATAGTGGAACAACAGCTGACAGGAAGACTATGAAGCCTTCAACACAAGAAAAAGCCTACTATTGTATGCAATTATATGAATTGCTTTGACACCTGTTGCACATTATGCTGGTAAGAAATACCATCAATCATCTAAATATGGTATTGGGAACCACATGTCTGAAAGACAGGGAAAAAAAAATCCATTGTACCTGGTATCATCTACTTTATTGTGTGTATGTATTCACACCACTGATGTACAGACGACAGTTCTGATACCTTATTGGATTAACTTCTTCAATTTCACTTAGTTCTGCAATTGTACTTGGTTTATTTGCTTGTATTCACATTTTCCTGGGCTTTACACATTCCAAATTACATATATGCAAAAAATTTGTTTTGAAGTGTTTCATAAATAACCTGAGGGCCATGATGTTATGACTATGTTGGTATTGCTTCCTAGCAATATAAGTTCATAAGCAATATAAGATCATAAGTTTGATCTTGACTTTTGAAGAAAGCGAGGAAAGTGCATATATGTATTACTATGATCAACTCTGTGGAAAAGCAAGTTTAGAGTAAGAAAATTAATTATTGGGAAGACAATAATTTATGAGGTGCACAAAAAAAAATCAGAGACAAACATTTACTGTGCAGTGTAAGCAAAATGCTGGGAAGAAACATGAAGTTTGAATCTATGATTATGGGATAAATGGAAGAGAGAATAGAATAGCAGGGAAACTCGTGGGAACCGTATTTATCAGAAATGGAAAAATAATTTGGGAAATATATAAGAATGAGGGGGTGAGGGACTTGAACATGAGGAGATGGGACACCAATTTTGAGTGAGCTCTCAAATTTCCTTCCTCTCATCCATGTGTGCTGGAATCAAGTATCTATTTTCCTGTCTATTTATATACTGCTGTCTCTGCAACTCTTGAGAGTTCAGTTCTGGGGAAACTTGCCCCTTGGAAGAGACCTATATCTCCTGATTAGACATATTACGCATCCTCTGTGTTACAGAGGAATGTGGAAAGCCCTTTCCTTTCATCCCCCATATGTTCATAATAAGACTTCTTTTCTAGAATAACTTTTTGCAGAAGATCATGGTAACACAGTAAATACAACTGATTAATCTTAAGCAATATTACAATGGAGCTCCAAGGTCATTACTGACAAGTCTAGATTCATCTCTAAGTAAAGATGAATCTTTTATGTGATCTAAAACCTTTGTGTACACTCAAATTTTCTAGAACTTTAACTCTGCATTGTGGTTTTTAAAGAAAGTCTGGTGATTCAAGCTGGGGATCAGTTGAATGAGACATTCCAGAGACGAAATCCCCAAGTGTCCTATTTCATGAGTTTTTCAATTTTTTCTATACTTATTGCACACCCATAGGGCAAAAACAGTGAGTTTGGCATAGCTTCAATTGCACTTGACATCTATTCTGGCAAGCCAATAGAAATTGTTGCTCCTATGGAAAAGTAACACTGGAGTAACACTGAAATTCAGTCTTCAATCACATCTCATTATTTATTATTATTATTATTATCTATGTTTGTTTTTTTTTTTTTTTTAGACTAAGCTCTTCAAAGTATATGGTAACTCCTACTGCCTGGTCACAAACAGAACATAATGCTCAGAAAATCAACCAAACATTGATTTTTAATCAGTCATTTTGAAACTGAGAAGGACAAGTTAATATTTCATACTTATATAGGTAAAAAAAGCAGGAGCTACAAAGTTAAAAAAGATTGTAACCTCAAATATTTCTGGTTTGAATCATTTTCAGGAAGTGTACACTCACTCTAGTTATGAGACACTATAGATGTTCTGTAGACTATAATATCATTTTCGTAAAGTGATGTTTGGATTTTGGTGATATGTAAGAAACAAAAATGACCAATTTATCTTCTACACTGTCTTCTACCCTACTCTGAATCTGGGAACAGAGTGACCGTAAAGGAGCAGTGGAGACGAAGTGTTACAGGCTAACCGCAACCCCCATTCCCCAGTACTCTTCTACCGCTTGGGGGAAGGCGTTGGAACGTGGAGGGGAAAGATGTCTTCAGTTCATTTTTTTGTTTGTTTCTCTCTCCTCTATCTTGTTACTAACAGATAATACATTTTATTAATCTCCCTATGCTGAGTCTGTTTTGCCCATGATGATAATTGCTGAGTAATCGCCCTCTACTTATCTCAACTCTTCAGCCACTTCCATTGTATTTTCTTCCCCCCCTTTTCTCTCCCCTTTAAAGAGAGGGAGAGAGCAGTTGTGGTGGAGTTTGGCTTCCCAGCTGAGTAAAACCACCACACCATCCCCGTAAGTCTTCAAAAAACATGGAGATGTATAACTTAGTGACATGACTTAATGGTAGACTTGGCAGTGTGCGGTTTAAGGTTGGACTTGATCATCTAGAGGTCTTTTTCAACCTAAATGATTCCATGATTCTGTGATTAATCTTTTCCAATTCATATCAACGCAGTGATATGCTCAGAATATTTTGCAATCTGAAAATAAAAGGTTGGTGTTGTATTATTATGTGAAATTGCAAAAAGACAACAGATTTCTACAATCTAATTTGTAACACATTGCATTAGGAGTTTTTTATTCCCCCATGTTTATATACATTCAATATATATGTTCTGTACCAATGTAAAGTAATATTTTTTCTTTAATTAGAGTGTTTCATCTCATAATATATATCACTGTAAGCTAAAGAAGAAAAACAAACTGGAAATCTATATGAGGATAAGGTATTTAATAATAATTGAAAAGCAGGGTTGGAATAAACTTGGACAGATAATGTAATCCATCTCCAACTGAAACATTAGACATACCTCTATTCCATTAACTTAAACATTTATTAAAAATCTGCTAGTGATGGATGCTGCAAAACTCACACAGATAATCTATCCCAATGTTCAACCATCCTCACTGTTAAAATACTTTTTTCTAGTGAATCCCCTACCTCCCCCTTGCTTCACTTAAAGCCTATTACTCTTCATTATATCCATTATACCCATTATATAAAAATGTTTTAATCCTTTTTTTCCTGACATTTTTTTGAAGATGGTTTCCATGTGGTGTCTCAGTTTTCCTTTTATTTTATTTTTTTCCTCGACTGAAAAACCTCAAATCCTCTTTCACTGATCATTTTTTGAAGAGTTCTGTTCATTTTCAAGGCAATTATATTGTTGGGGATATGTATCACTTTGATGCATACTGACAATGCAGCAGTAATCAGCTTCAAAAAGAAGATCCCTCCTCACTGTTCACTGGCCAGCATCCACAGCTAGATAAAAGCTCTCAAATATTACAGTAAAACAAAGAACAATGCTGTCCCATAGCTGTGTACTCTATCAGGATAATACACTTACCCATACCATAAAGTTACCTAAAAAGACAGTGGATTTAGAGATAAAGATAATGTGATCATTGTGAACATAAATCTTATTATCTGTTTCACTTCCCAAAATCTACAAAGATCCCAGAATTCATTCAATTACATTTTTGATCAAATCATTCCAAAAGATATTCCTCTTTTTTTTTTTTTTAATTTTTTTTTACTCTTAAAAAAATAAAATGGCTGGGACAGACTATACTTAAAGGGGGGAAAAAAGGTGAAAATGACATAAAAATAAGACCTTTATGCAAGGTGTAATACATTGTAATGAAAGCTTGTTTTTAGAAAATGAAGTTTATTTTGACAGTTCAAGATAAGCTTTCGTAGTTTAAAATAACTCAGAAGGTATTGTCCCTAAGTGGGGCCACAAAAAGCACAAATCTCTGAATGAAGACACAATCACGATAGGCAATAACTTTTAGAGTGGTCCCGCATTTACAATTTAGAACAAAAATAGACTTCCTGTTTATTCCTGATTTCAAAAACTCTTATTACAATTTTATTGGTTTCCATTACAATTGGAAAAGAAAATAAAATTAAACTTTCAAGCATAAAAGCCACTTAGGTAAAGCATACAAAAAGTTTTAAGGAATTCATACAAGGAATTGTGTTTTGAGATTTTTCAAACAGAAGGTTCAATCTATCTAACCACTTATCTACCTATCTACATTGGAAAATGTGCCTGTGAAAAAGAAATATATACATATATATATATATATTCTTGCACTTGTTAGGAGACTGCTTGTTTGAAAAAAAAAATAAAATAATAATAATAATAAAAAAAAAACATATTAAGAATTTATGTGACACAAAGGAGTTACAGGTTACATGGGAAATGCATTTACTGGTAGCTATGATGACCTGAGAGAAGTTTACTTAGAATTTTAAATATTATTGCTCTGTCTCAAAATTAATCTAATCCAATTGAGCAGAAACATGTTATAAGGAGACACAAGCTATTCTGGGATACTCCGTGCTGCATCTCTGGGCAGCAGCAGTGATGACTTATGCCTGTAACAACCAGCTGAAAATCTCTACACTGATGGCTTTTTCAGGACTTCTGCCCATCCTAATCAAAATTAATGCAAATAACTTGTCCACTAGTATGGCCATCTGTTACTTTCGCATACTGCCGACACAAAAGGTATTGTGCCAATTTCAGTGTTGCAGGCTAAGAGGGATTTAGAAGGCAGCAAATAGAGAAATCTCAGTACATTAAAAACAGAAAAGAGGTCTATCCTTGGGAAATCCTACTACAAGGGCTTGCAGTCTACCTGATACATTAGCAAGACTGCTAATGCTAAAAGAGTTTCATAAAGAGTCAGCATTTTTCTGGGCTACCAGATAGACAGTAGCTCAAGAAACTGATTCCCCCACATCTCAATGTCCATGATACTACATCTAGAGTACATGTCTAGAGCCCATGAGGAGCTGGGATTCCCAGTCCATTAACTGGTGAAGTTTCATGGAGGGCCACCAAGCTGATCAGAGAAAGAAACAGTAGCCCTGTGAAGATAGGCTGAGAGAACTGGGCTTCTTCAGCCTGGAGAAAACATGGCTTAAGGGGGACCTGACAGTAGCCTCCCAATATTTCTGGAGAAGTCAAGATGACAAGGCCAAGCACCTCCAGGAGTGCTTGGTGGAAATATGATGGGCAAGGAGCATAAATAGGGAAATGAGAGTTTCTGACTGCATGCTGATAGGCACATTTTCCCATCAGGATGGTCAATAAGTGAAACAGGTTGGCCGAGAAAGTTGTGCAGGCTCAATCCTTGGAGGCTACCAAGAGTAGACTAGATAAAGCCATGAGCAGCCTGGCCTAACCTCAGAGATGAGAGTGCTTAGTGAAAAATGCTGCCCTGGAGACTTTCTAATGTTCTTTTGAACTTCTATTATCCTGCAATCCTACATATAATCAGTGAAGAAGATGGTGCTCGTTCAGGAGATCCCTGAAACTACCACATTTTATGCTTTATACTGTCTTGCAGCACAAACTAAAAGATTCATGAAAACAGAAGTAGAATGTTTTTCCATAGAACTTACTGCTAACATGATGAATAAGAAATTCAGGGTCCAAACTCATTGGTATTAATGTAAATGGAGAGGACCTAGCTGCCTGAGATTTGTGTTCTGTGAAAGAGTGGGCAACTGCTGACAAATCAGATTTCTGTCTGATTCTTCTACATGCACAGTGATTGGTACTTAAACTTAAAAAACCTCTGGTATGAGTGTGTAAAAATATCCATGAAGAGGACACAGCTGTAAGTGAAGCATACACAGAACTGATTTGTTTTACTGTGGTAAAGACAAATTTCTACTAGACTCTCATTTTAATAAGTAAAAATTTAGAAGCAAGTCATACCTCAGTGAAGGGATGCATTATCACTCTAGAGATGTATTACTGTAAACATAGAAAAATATCATACACATAATAAAAGGAAGGTAACTATCTAAATTGCATCCTGTTTTTAAAAATCTAATTTACCTGCTGTTTGCATATCTTTCTTTAAAGTGGATATGAGAAATCAGAGAGATGAACCAAAATAGCATAAAAGTGATTCATTTAATTATGTTTTAAAATATTATTTTAAATATATTTTAAAATATTATAATTATATATGTAATATAATATATTCAAAATATTTTTGGAAAGTAAAATTGAGGTCATTGGGAAACAGAGCTAACACAGTAATAAAATGAATATATAAAGAAATATATCAACGAAGAAAAAAGTAGTTCTTAAATAATTTGAAATCCTCACACTACTTGATAAATGTTTTTCTAGCAACCTAAAAGATGAAGATGTCTATGAAGATGTTTTATCTTACAGAACACAAAGTGCTACAAAATTCAAAGATAACTGGTAGGACACAGAACACAAGTGAGTCAACTCTACAAATTCTAGTGAAAACATACAGATACCCCATAGATATCCGTATATATCCATATATACCGTGTGGTCCTCACAGGTTTTGTCCCACTTATGTTTTATTTTAGTGACTTATATAAATTTGCCTTTAATGTCATCCACACAAGATTTTTTTTTTTTATACACTGTTCTTTTTTCTTAAAGAAATACAGTAATGCAGATCAATGTATTATTCCAATTCCATTAATATAGCAGAGGCATCAAAAGATAATTTGAAATATATATTGTGTTTCTCCAAGCCTATCTTTAAATTGAAAGACAGTGATACCAAGAAATGGTGTATATATCTATATAGATATATATCTATATATCTATATAGATATATATATTTACAAACTTCTAACTTTGACTAACAAAAAACAATTTGGCAGAACAGAGAAAGTTTTGAAATCTATGTTATTGACTTTTGTAAGGCTGAACCATATTGCACACTCAAGGATCTGATCTATTGCACACTCAAGTCTCCAAAATCTATCTGCCCCTCTTTTTTTCCAGAAATATCTTCCTTACTAGTAATTGGATCACCACAAAATAAATTAATTCATGATCTTAATGAGTTATGGATCTAAATGGCATAATTCAGAGCTAAGTATGACAAAGTTATACCACAGTCACACCTCTCTTTTGTTAGAAGTGGGTGTCACCATTCATGGAATCTAGTAGAGTAGGACATCAATTTTGTTCAAATGAATGCTGGTGCCTCTTTCATTTTTGAAAATAAAATAAAATAAAATAAAATAAAATAAAATAAAATAAAATATAAAATAAAATAAAATAAAATAAAATAAAATAAAATAAAATAAAATAAAATAAAATAAAATAAAATAAAATAAAATAAAATAAAATAAATCATCAGAACAGTGTGATGTCATAATAATTACCAGGACCAAAAATCTCCAACTCTTTCTGAAGCTACTATTTCTACATATTTTTTTCATTAGAAAAAAAAAAAAAAAAAAAAACACACACACACAAACAAATAAACCATTTTTTATTTGTATATCTTATAGATGAAGTTGCCCAACATGAAGAAATAAACCTTGTCCTGTGCAAACGGTCAGTAATCCTTTATACATATAGTCATTTAACAAGTTTAAGTAGAGCAAGTGCTTGATTCTGCACCTGAGAGGGGGCAACACTGAGTGGGGGATGAGCAGCCCTGCAGAAAGGGATGTGGGGTTCTGGTTAATGGCAAGCTGAATGAGTCAACAGTGTGCACTGACAGCTAAAAGAGCTAAACATATAACTGGGTGCATCAAACACAGCATTGCCGGTCAGTCAAGGAAAGGGATTGTCCCACTGTACTCTGTGCAGGTGTGGCCTCGCCTCGAGTACAGAGTACAGTTTTGGATGCCAAAATATAAGTACATGAAATCATTTGAGATTGCCCAATGGAAAGCAACATAAGATTGTGAAAGGTCTAGAGGGGAAGATGCACAAGTGTGGTGGTTTTACTCAGATGGGCAGCCAAACTCCAACACAACTGCTCTCTCAAAGAAAATGGGAAAAAATACCAAGGAAAGGTCTCAAGAGTTGAGACAAGGACAGAGAAATCACTCGGCAATTATCGTCATGGGAAAAACAGACTCAGTGTAGGGAGATTAATAACATTTATTACCTATTAGTAACAAGGTAAACCAGTGGGAAAACAAAACAAAACAAAACAAACAAACAAACAAATAAAAAAACTAAAGACACCTTCCATCTTCCATCTACCCTCTTCCACCTCCTTGGGGAGCCAAGTGGCAGAGGGGAAGAGGGAAACAGGGGAATGGGGGTTGTGGTCAGTATCTAACACTTTGTTTCTGCCACTCCTTCATGGTGACTCTCTTCCCCTGCACAAGCATGGGTTTCCTCCCACGGGATGCCATCCTTCCTGAACTGATTCTACGTAGACTTCCCACAGGCTGCAGCTTTTCAAGAACTGCTCCAATGTGGATCCTCCATGGGTGGCAGCTCCCCCCAGATCTGCTGCTCCTGCATGGGTTCCTCTCCACAGGCTGCAGCTCTGGCCTGAGGCCTGCTCCGGCAGGGGCACTCCATGAGTCACAGTTTCCTTCAGTTCAGACCTACCTGCTCCACCATGGGTTTCTCCACGGGCTGCAGCATGAAGATCTGCTCCACCGTGAGACCCATGGGCTGCAAGGGAACAGCATGCTCCACCAGGGGCCTCTTCACAGTCTGCAGAGGAACTTCTGCTGCATGTCTGGAGCACCTCCTGCCCTCCTTCTGCACTGACCTTGGGGTCTGCAAGGCTGTTTCTCACTCCTTGCTCTCCCAGCTGCTGCTGTGCAACAGTTTTTTTTCTTAACTTTGTTCTCACTGAGGTGCAAACAACATCGCTTACCAGCTCAGCTCTGGACAGTGGCAAGTCCCAAAGGAAGAAGAGCAACTGGTAGCACAGAGGCAAACCTATCTGAGCCACCTGTGAAATCTGACACATTGTGGAAAGATATTGCTACCTCCGTAGAGAAGTTGGTTGTAAAATATTTCATGTAGATGCTCATGTACCCAGGAGCTAGGCCACTGAAGAACAACAAAACAACCATCAGGTGGATCAGACTGCTAAGACTGAAGTGGCTCAGGTGTATCTGGACTGGCAACATAAGGGTAAATTATTTTTAGCTCAGTGGAATTATGACACTTCAGGCCATCAAAGAAGAGATGCTACATACAGATGGGCTCCCGATCAAGTGGTAAACTTGGCCACGGACAATATTGCACAGGTGATCTATGAATTTGAAATGTGCTGCAATCAAGCAAGCCAATTGGTTAAAGCCTCTCTGGTATGGAGGATGATGACTGAAATATCAATACAGGGAGGCCTGGCAAATTGATTATATCACACTCCTACAAATACACTAAGTGTCATTGGCTTACACTGGTGAAAGCAACAACTGTATGGCTGGAAATACATCCCGTGCCCCACACCACCACCCAGAAAACTATCCTGAGCCTTGAAAAGTAAGTCATATAGCAACATGGCACCCCATAAAGAACTGAGTCAGACAATGGGACTCATTTCTGAAACATCGTGGGATGTATTTGTCATATATAGTTTCATATATGACAACACAACTTTTCCTAAAGCTTTAATCACTGGAAGTTGTCTTTTAAAATAGATGTTGGTTATTAAAAAAAAAAAAAAAAAAAAAAAGAGAGAACAAACAAACACCTCTATGAGATGTGACCAAACCTATTATTTCCCTTCTCCAAAAAAGGTGAAACTATAACTTGGAATTTGATGTTCAGATTTTGATTTTACACATTTAGTTGTATTCAGAACTGAAATGGTGTAGCATTTTATTGCCTGACTATACATGGCTATAATACATATGCCTGACTATACATGGCTATAATAAACAAATGGTCTTCTGATTATTGTGTAAGATCAACTTAAATAAATTAAAAAAAAAAAAAAAAAAGTTTTCCGAGTGTGAATTGTCCTGGATTACAATTTATATAATTGAGAGACACTGTAAATGTCTTATTCCAAACTATTCACTTTCTTAATCACTGAAGATCTTAATGTGCAATGGAAGACTACTCAGCATGATTAAAAATATCACATCTTTGGGATCAAAGTCACCAAGTGAAACATTAGAGGGACAGAGAGAAAACAGGATCTGCTGAGGGAAAAGTAGCATCACAACTCTGTGTGATTTTCCCAGATACTGGGAAAATCAATACTGTAATAATTAAACTTGTAGAGGTACAATATTCTTATATATTTCAAATTCTTTCTGTCTAAGACTTGGGAATGGAGCTAGGGGCTTAATTAAACTGCAGTATACTACTAAGAAACTCTTGTGGCACTGATATGGACCTTGACATAAAAATTTAGAGTCCAAATGAAACAGCATTCAGAGGAAAAAATGAGATATAAGAATATACATTTGCAAATTTTTGGCATTCAGTGTGTTTATTTGTGATAAATAATGTTTTTTAAAGTTATACTTCAGATGTATTTTCACCTGTTGGAAAGAATATCTAATCTGTTAGAATTTGAAAAAAAATAAACATATTTTTTTAATTGTCAGAGGAGGAAAGAATCATAATTAAGGAACAATGAAGGGCCCTCTTTTTTTTTTTTTTTTTTTTTTTACTAAATCTGTTCTGAGTTGCAAGTGTTTACCTATGTGCTGCTATGTACCTAAGCCTAAAATTAAGTACACTTATTGCACAGTCTTGATGATATGAATAAAGTGTATATGTCTATATGAATGAATAAATCTGAGTTTTCACACTCAATTTATAGCAGTAAATGTAAGCTTTGCAAACATTCTTTTATGCCCTTTTGATATGCCAAAAATATATCAGGTTGTCAGAACATTAACCTATAAAGCAGTAACATCGGAATTCAATAGACCTTTGGACTTTATGCATCAGACTTATTCACCAATGAATACGTGTTTCATAAGTTTGAGAAAAAAAAACAACTTTCATTTTAAAAGAAATTATAATAAGTAGAAATGTTTCTGAATAGAAATTAAAATGAGAAGTGAGAACAATAACAGATAATTGGGTCTATAAGGGAAAATAAAACCACACAGTCTGAGATGATGAATGTGCCTGAGAATTCCTAGTCAGAAAATCCATAAATTGGGGTGAGGCAATGAAGGACAAGAATGATCCACCATGTCAAAAACATTTAATAAGTCAAGTGAGATAAGAATTAAGTATGACTTTTGGGTTAAGCCACAAGCAAGTAATAAATAACTAGTGAGGGCTCTCTCATGAGAATAACCAGAACAAAGCCAGATTGAAAAAGACCAAAGATTTTACATACTAAAGGAAAATCTAAGAAAAAGAAAAAATCTAAGAAAAAAAATCAAAGAAATATTAAAGCAGAAAAACAGGAGAAAAAAAAAATAAGAAAAGAAGAGAGAAAGTATTTTATAGGTGGATACCTAAGGGAACCACAAACTGAAAAAAAAAAAAAAAAAAAAGGCAAAGTAGACAAGTGTCCTCGTTTCAGCTAGGATAGAGTTAATTTTCCTCCTAGGAGCTGGTAGGGTGCTATGTTTTGTATTTAGGATGAGAAGAATGTTGATAACACACCGATGTTTTAATTGTTGCAGAGCAGTGCTTACACTAAGCCAAGGACTTTTCAACTTCTCGATCTGTCCTGCCAGTGGGCAGGCTATTGGTGCAGCAGGAGCTGGGAGGGGACAGACCCAGGACAGGTGACCCAAACTGGCCAAAGGGCCATACCCTCTGATGTCATGCTAAACAGTAGATAGGGGTGGCTAGCTGGGATGGGGGGGCCGTCTGCTCGGAGATAAGCTGCGCATCGGTCAGCGGGTAGTGAGCAATTGCATTGTGCATCACTTATTCCGTACACATTAGTAGTAGCAGTACTATTATCATTTTTTTTTTTTTTTCCTGTCTTAATAAACTATCTCTGTCTCAACCCACAGGCTTCATTTTCCTGATTCTCTCTCCCATCCCAGAAAGGGAGGGGAAGGGGGAGCAAACAGCTGTGTGGTGCTTAGCTGCCAGCCGAGTTAAACCACAACAAGGCAAGACAAGGTGAAACAAAAGAAAGACAGAGCATGCCAAGTGTTTAGAAAATAAGTGAAATAGCAAATCCAAGTTATGAGAATAAGGGAAAGAAGATAAAGGAATTTTATAGACAGTGAGGAACAGAATGATACAAGGAAAAATGGAAGCCACTACAAGGACCAGAACTGCTCACGTCATAATGGGGGAATCGGGTAGGGTGGGGAGGGTAGGGTGTCAGGAAGATTGAGACACCAAGATTTTAATGTCAACAAAGAAGAAGCAGGATAGGGGATGGAACATAGAAAATAAACAACTCAAAAGGAAAAAAATATGTGGATAAAGAAAGTACTTGCTCTTAGCAGGCACTAATGTATATTCATTTATAGATTATTCTCTGAAGGAACCTTGGAAACAATTTTCTTGTGTACTTTTTGGATAGGGAAAGAGGAATTCCACATACATGAGTATAGTAATATAAATTAATGGATTACTCATAATGTGCACATCACAAAAATGTCTGCCAAAGAGAAAGTACGCCAGTAACCCCTGCTTCATGACCCCACAATTCAAAGAATCATAGCATTATATAATAATTCAGGTTGGAGAAGAACTCTAAGATCATCACATCCAACCATTAACCTAACACTGCCAAGTCTACCATGAAACTATGTCCCTAAACACCACATCTACATATCTTTTGAACACCTTTCAGCGATAGTGACTCAACTACTTCCCTGGGCAGAACTGTTCTCACAAACCTTTCACTGAATAAATTTTTCTTAATATCTAACCTAAACATCCCCTCGCACAACTTAAGGCCATTTCGTCTTGTCTCATCATTTGGTTCTTGGGAGAAGAGACCAATCCCCACCTCATTACAGCCTCCTTTATGGTGATTAGACAGCACAATGAGGTCTCCCCTGAGCTTCCTTTTCTCTAGGCTGAAAAATTCCAGTTCCCTCAGCTGTTCCTCATAACACTTGTTCTCTAACCCTTCACCAGCTTCGTTGCTCTTCTTTGGACATGCTCCATCACCTCAATGTCCTTCTTGTAGCGAGGGGCCCAACACTGAACACAGTATTAGAGGTGCGGCCTCTGGTTTGCTCACCAGAGCTGAATCAAGGGGGATAATCACTTCCCTAGTCCTACTGGCCACCCTATTTCCAATACAACCCAGGATGCTGCTGGTCTTCTTGGCCACCTGAGCATATTGCTGGCACATATTCAGCTGGCTACACACCAATACCCCCAGAGCCCTTTCCACCATGTAGCTTTCCAGCCACTCCTCTCCCAGCCTGTAATGTTGTATTTTGTTGTTGTGTCCCAAGTGCAGGTCCCAGCACTTAGCCTTGTTGAACCTCATACAGTTGGTCTCTGCGCACTAATCCAGTCTGTTCATATACCTCTGCAGAGCCTTCTTACCCTCAAGCAGATCAACACTCACCTCTAACTTAGTGTAATCTGCAAACTTACTGAGGATGCACTAGATCCCCTCATCCAAATAATTAATAAAATGATATTGAAGAGAACCGGCCTTGATACTGAGCCCTGGGGGACACCACTTGTGCCATTTCATGGCAGTGGAGACTACATACCTTTTTTCTTGCCATGATCAGTTGTGTTCATATAGTTTATCCCTCACTTTTAGTTGCTACATGTGTTAGAGCGTGGCAGACGGAACAAATGCAGCCGACTCAATATGAGTGGAAAAGCATAGTTCAACTTTATTATCTGGATAGCCTAACTTGCATAGTGAACTTAACAGGGGCGGACAGTGTTTCACACAAGATTATTGGTCAAAAGTACTCAGACAAACAACTAGAAGAAAACAACCCCACCTGCAAGAAAACAACCCCCTTGTGATTAGCAGTCACGTAGACCTTGTCCTTGAGGCCAGCTGCTGGTAACAATATTTTTCTGAATTCCTCAATTGGGCGATGTGGGAACACTGTCGTGGGAGCTTCTCATAGTTGCCCTGGTAGCTTGGTTTGCTCAGCTACAGCAGGCCATGAGATTTTCTAAGGCCTACTCCTGGTTGCTTAAAGCAAGCTCAGATCGAACAATTGTTCCACGGACTCATGTCCATGCCCTTTGTGCCAATTCTCAACATACATGCAAAATGTTTCTCTTATCTTAAGGAAGACAGCTTGATCAAAAAGCAGTTAATTTCCTCACCTTAAGGTTTCATGATTATCAGGCCACATAGCTTCTGCTATTATTGCTTATAGCATGATGTCACAGCAACTAAAAACAGTGCATGTAGTAGAGTATTAACAAAATGCAACACACAACATGTAATCAGATTTACATGTCTGCATCTGAACTATCTGTCTAGATATTTTTTCAGGTTACTGGAGAGAAGAGAGACAGTGACACTTCTAGGCATGGTTCATTTCATCTTAACATACTTATCTAAAATAGATGCAATACATTTATTCTATGTGTGTCTAGTTCATTACTTAGATACGTGAAGTGTACATCTTTTAAGTTTGCGCAGTTTAATTCAACTCTTTGTTTCTGGATGATTACTAAACAACTAAAACGCACACTATGAAAATATGGTGAAAGGAAAACTGGTGGTGTTAGAAGCCATGGCAGAGGAAATCTTATCTGGAAATATGAGAGGGAAATGTAAGTTAAATTCACCTTGACATGGGCGGAGAAAATTAACTATGGAAAAGTATTACAGAAATGTGAGCAATGTTGCTTACTCTGATAAGAACAGAATATGGCAAAAAGATGTTTGAGTATCAATAGCTTGAAGGACTATGACAAGAGGAACAACTATGCAACAACAGAAATATTTGTTGGAAGCCCCTTCCAGGAGTTATCTAGTTGAAGGTCCCACTAAAAACAGGATTTTTGTCAGCACTAGATGAGGTCAGTTATGGCTTTCTCTACTCAAGTCATGAAGATCTCCAGAGCTGGCATTTCCACAGCGTGTCTGAACAGCTTGTTCCATTCCCCAAGGGTTTCAGGATTTTATTTTCTGATATAAATGTATACTTTATCAATTAGTTATATAAGAAAGACTGGAAGACTGGCAAAACTGAAGAGGGATCTTATATATATCACTTAAATAGCAAATAAAATATGGCTGAACAATTCTGTCCAAACTTGGAGAAAAGCACAAGAGACACTGGAAAAGAAATATTAAAAGAAAATAATTTTGATATTAGGGAATGGCAGCAAAGACAGAATTATTCCAAATCCGATTATTTTAAATGGTGGTCTCAGTATTAGATGGGATGTTGATTAAAAGCATCTGGGTAATATTTCTTATATGTTACAGATAACTACATTTAAATTTCTAGAAAGTTAATTAGGAAGGTAATGAAGAACTAAAAAGATTAAGAGGTGCTTCATATTGTTCTCAGCTAATGACTAATATCTATTTACCATACATATTTATATATTTCTAAAGTAGAATAAAAGTATCCCTGGAACAAATTCTGCATATATATCTATGAGTGAAATTTTCAATTGCTTTTCAATAGTGTTCTTTCTTATTAGAACTTTACAGATAAATAAGTATGCAATCATGCTTCTAAAATTCATTGTTGCCAGACACTGTGTATGACATATAGTTATGTTTGACCACGCACAATAGTTTAACGGACATGAATAAAACAGTCTTCAGTAAAACACAGTGTTTGCCTTTGTCACACCTAATATAATTGGTTGTGGAAATAACATAAAGAATGAGATAAGTGTTGTAATATGGAAAACCAGTGAACTCAGACACCGGTCCACATTAGCAATTTTAATTTATAGAATGACAAAAGAAAGCACACAGGTTGTCACCTGCTGCCATTCTGTTCTATTTCACAGACAACTCAAAGTAAGACAGTTATAAACTGAGGTCAGCATCAGTGGAAATAGGCACATATGTAAAGAGGAAAATAAAGCTAATCAAAAATTCATCTCAATCTGGAATTCTAACAGCTGCCACTATTTTGCAAAAGTAACAGTGTATATATCTGCAGACAGAGAAAAATGGTCACAAATAACAAGAGGTCCCAAAAAGCAACTCTACATAACAATCTGCTTGAATTGGGCAGCATGGAAGATAAAGCCAGGAACTGCAATCTGGAAGGGTTTACAGAGAGGATGGTGGAAGAAATTCTGTGCCCTGGAGAATTATCTGCTAGTGAGAATTACCTATAAGGCTCAGCCCAGCACCTGGGTGAAAATAAGATTTAGGGTTGAAAGAAGACAGAAGGGCTTCATTATTATCAGCCCTCATTTTCTTTGGAAACAGCTTTCCACCCCCTTGTAACTTTTGCTCTGGGCTTTCTTATCCTCTCAGCCTTAGCCCTTGACTCTAATCATAGTTTGCACATGAAACCCTAGATCCGACCCAGAGAAAACAGTGATCTGAAGAGAAATCTTCTGGTAGCATTACATTTATCTGAATGGCCATTTACAGCCCCTTTTTAGGTACAGCTACAGCCTTTCTCAACAATAAGTCCTACAGCCAGAAACTGGAGACCTTCCAGAGACTTTCCACTAAAGGAGAATCCTCTGCCTTAAGGATTTTTTCTTTAGCAAACACTTTTCCAGACACTTTCAAGTGAATAAATGGGCTTTGACTTTCCCTCAAACAACCTCAAACCTATATATCACCTAATCTGGTCTTTATACATAGCAACATTAGTCTTTGCTTAGATGAGGAATTGCTGGGAGGAAATTTTTGACAGCCCTTAATTTAATTTCTTAGCTTCTTTCCAGCTCCACTCAATCTGGACAATCTTGGCTGAGTCACAGACCAAGTGAACCCAGATCCTCTAAATAATAAAGGTCTTCAGGTGAGAAAGTTCTGGCAGTCTTGTTTTACCTATGTTAGAATTCTTCCAGTTGCTCTTCAATGGGAGCCCAGGCCTTGATCTTTCTCTCCATTGTAATCCTATCTTCAGCTCTGTGGTGAGCATCAAAAAAAAAAAGTCATAACCAAGTTCTCACAGATAAAGAATCCTTTGGAAAGAAAGCTTGTAGCCCGCAGTTCCCTTAGGTAGCTATTTCCAGCCCAAAGCCAACCTCATTTCCTGGCTTTATTTTTCTCACTGCCCAAACCATAGTCATAATCATTACCCTAGGCCTAATTAAAAGCTAACATGTGGCTGATCTGTATGCCTGAAATTTTCAACAATTAAACATTCCTTAGGAAAAACAAACAAACAAACAAAAATACTTTCTTATTACTCACCTTATCTAGAGAACTTCTTTCCAGTCTACTCCCACTGGGTCACAGAAGCACAGAGTTGTTGAGGTTGGAAGAGACTTCTGGAGGTCACCTGGTTCAACCCTCCTGCTCATGCAAAGACAGCTAGAGCACATTGCCTAGGACTATGTCCAGACAACTTTTGGATATCTCCAAGAATAAAAACTCCAAAGTCTCTCTTGGAAGTAGTTACTAGTGCTTAGTCACGCTCCTAGTAATGAAGTATTTCCTGTTTCAGCCAGAACCTCCTGTGTTTCAGTTTGTGTCCACTGACTTGTTCTCCCTGTAGAGGGAGCTCTGGGCTTCCTCTTGAGCACCCCAGACTTTAACCAGATTGGGAACTCCTTGGGGCAGAATTCCTTTGGCAGCAATTTTTCAGACCTTCTCCATATTGAACTCCAGGCATTCTTCTAATCCATAACATAACATAACTCTAAACAAACCTCTCATATAAATTATATGTGTATTCCTGGTAACCTCTCAAAGGCTGAATTTCCTTGGGTAAGTGTTACTTCAGCAGCCCTAAGTTTCCTTCAGCACTTCCACGACAGATGGTTGCATCTTACTCAGAGGGAAAGTATAATTTTCAGATTAGGGTCAGAGCTGAGAAAAGAGAAAGAACGAAACTCCAGCTGGCATGTGTAATATGGGAAAGGAGCTCTTAAAGGACACAAGCAAAATACAAGACTTCTCTTAGAAAACATTTTGTATCTGGGTAAAGTCAGGTTAAGGCCGCCAAAATGAGAAAGCTATGCTATAGCTGGCTGTAATTTTGGCTGGGAGATGATTCTCTGGACAGCAATACCCATAAGTGGTTCTGACATAGGAGTGTGAAACACGTTGCCTGTTATTCAGAGACTTCTTCTTAAGTGCTAAATAAATTGATTTCACATGGTGGACAAAACAAATCTTAATCCATTAGTTGTGTAGGTAGAATTGTTGTGGTTATTTGTTAAAAGCTCTAACAAAATAAAAACAATATTATTTAACATTTTTAAATTTCTAAGCGCTGTATTAGATTTAAGTTGTGTTTGGGTTTTTTTGTTTGTTTTTTTTTTTTTTGTTTGTTTTTTTTGTCTATATATATTTTGCAAAGATAAATTGTGCACGGTATGAAAAGTATCCATTCTTTAACTAATATAAAAAATCTCTCAATATTTGCCAACTCACTATAGTAGCTAAGTACTTTCCACTGATATACATATTGCAATACTTCATTATTTTCAATCTTTTTTTCTGAATTAATCTTAATTTTAGGCAGATTGTTTCTCTAGAATATATTGAGAAGTTACACTACAACATTCTGTATTTAATTTTTATTATATTTTCCATGGGATATCTCTTTGTAGATTTATTTTTCTTTTAATATCAAATTATTTACTGTGTCACACTGAATAATAAGAATTTTTTGAATACATGTGAGAGACTAGTTAAAGTTACAATATATTCAGAGGATTATGGTACGTCAGGGAGAGGAGAAATACATGTAGACTTAAGGAAAACCATTCGTCTACCTTTGATATCTCTGATTTCAAAGGTCACTGCAGTTAGTGGAAGTTTTTTACATTCATTTCAGAGGAGTACAAACTCTTGTGTATAACAAACATTTTCCTTGCTGGTCCAGATTTAATCCTAGGCTCCCCTGTTCCATGCCCAGACTTTCCAGTGCTGGTATGATTATCCCATGTGTTCAGTGTTGAACATTCTACATGAACAGTGTATATGCCACTATATGCCAGTATTATCAAAAAGTTTCAGAGGTATGTTGCAGGAAGAACGGCCAAAAACACGACAGACACTAGTATGGTCAGATCATGCTCACTCTATATTACCCAAATAGCCTGACTTTTATAGCAAATTTAACAGGGGTGGATAGTGTCTCACACAAGATTATTGGTCGAAAGCACTCAAACAACTGCAAGAAAACAACCCCACCTGCAAGAAAACAACCCCCTTGTGATTAGCACTCACGTAGATCTCATCCTTGAAGCCAGCTGCTGGCAACAATATTTTTCTGAATTCCTCAGCGGTCAATGTGGGAACATTGTCATGGGAACTTGTAGTCGTCTTGGTAGCTTGGTTTGCTCAGGTGCAGCAAGTCATGGCCTCCTTGCTGTTTCAAAAATTCTTCAACAGAGATTGTCTTCAATTCTTGTGGCTTCTAAGGGAACTTTTTAAACAGAGTTCTGAAATAATTTCCTACTATCCAGCTTGACGGGTATCACTATGAATATGGAAACTTCAGTCCTTTTCAACTCTTGTATTACATCTTCAAACAAGAGAGAAAATGCACCCAAAAAGTTAAGAGAGGTAGAAATTCCTCTGGTCTAAAAACCAGGATAAGCCAAAGCACAAAGACAGAAATGAATGGCAGAGCTGAATATACAGAAAACAACTATTGTTGCTGTGTATCTGATACTGTCCGCCATTATCATGTTACCAAAACAATTCACAAGCTTTAATGAATTTACCAACATAACAGGTGTAGTAGAAATAGTTGCAAGAAAGACTGAAAGCCACTTAACTAAGATGAAGGGATGATAAGAAAGTACCCTAAGGTACAGAAAGAGAAGGTAAGATCCAATCAAACTTTAGATATTTAAATAATCTCAGATATGATTAAGTGTTACATAACAGACATATCTGTTATTTTGCTGATAGAATATTGACAGTGCAAGACTTGTGTGAAAGGAAGGTGTGAGAAATCCCCCCAAATTATCCATCTACTTAATAGGAAATATCACAGACACATTGCAGTATTTTACTTGCTTTGTTCAACATTTGTCTGTGTCTTCTTTTGATTGCGCAGATTGTTTATGGGTTTATCATTGCAGTTTCAGAACAGTTGATCTATCTTTTTCAGTTTGTACAGAATAGTTACTAAGCAAAATATTATTGTCATATAATTCATGAAAATTTGACAGTAGTTTTGCTTCTTGTTCAAATATAACCTGAGGTTGGCATATTGCTTGCATCCCACGAGTCTTTCCTTGATAAATGTAAGATTAGTTCTGTTACCATACTTGGTGGCAAACGAATACAGTAAATAAATAAAAATAAGCAATCAAAATATATAGTTAAAATTCACTCACTTGGAAATATATTTATAAGGAGTTATAAATTGTATATGAAAATAGTTGCCCAAATCCTCCTTTCATTTGGTCTTCCACAAGACAGTTAAAAATCAATGGAATTAAATAAATGTGAAAGAATATTTTTCTATTAAGCCTTTAAAATGCTTACACTGGTAATCAGGATAACTTCTGAGCTACTAATGGGGACCACAGTCCCCGTTAATAATAATAACTGAAGATAAGTCATCTTGGCAACATATGTCAAAGCAAGCAATATGGTGAAAATTAGGAAGAGTTTTAGAAAATGTTCAGCTTTGGCCTTGCATAAGGTGTGCATGATATCCTTCTGTGACTATAGAGGGAAGGTGAATAAGACAAAGTAGAACTATAAACTAAATGAATGTTTGACAGAGATACAATAGTTGCCATGAGTGGCTGAAAGGAACCAAAAAGGATGTAAAAAAAGGCAGAGTCATGCGGGAAGAGAGAAGAAGGGATAATACAATCAAAAGAAATATTAAAAATAAATAAATAAATAAATAAAAAGAAGTAATGATTGTGGTCATGGTCATGGTCCATCAAGGTATACTAAAGGAAACATCTACCAAAAAAAAATTCTATCATCTACCAAATAAAAAAATTCTAAAGCTTCTATTCTGTTCTGTTAATTCTGAATCTATTAATTCTAAAGCTTCTATTCTGTTTTTTAATTCAGATCCAGAAGAGATGCCAGATCCTCCCTGTCTCTGTGTCAATCACACACACACATAGATGCACACACATACACACACACACAAAGCTTAATTCCATTTTTTAATTTTTATTTTTATTATTTAAAAAAAAAAAAAAGTATCATAAACTATGTCTAGAGGTACTGATGGACAAAAAGAACAGCATATAGAAGATAAAGGAGAATAATACATTTATTTTTCTAGAGAACAAGTCTTACGAGGAGCAGCTGAGGGAGCTGGGCTTGGTCAGCCTGGAGAAGACGAGGCTCAGGGGCAACCTTTTCACTATCTACAGGTACCTTAAAGGAGGCTGTAGCAAGGTGGGGGTTGGCCTGTTCTCCCACGTGCCTGGTGACAGGACGAGGGGGAATGGGCTAAAGTTGCACCAGGGGAGTTTTAGGTTGGATGTTAGGAAGAACTTCTTTACCAAAACGGTTGTTAGGCATTGGAACGGGCTGCCCAGGGAAGTGGTGGAGTCACCATCCCTGGAGGTCTTTAAAAGATGCTTAGATGTAGAGCTTAGTGATATGGTTTAGTGGAGGACTTGTTAGTGTTAGGTCAGAGGTTGGACTCGATGATCTTGAGGTCTCTTCCAACCTAGAAATTCTGTGATTCTGTGATATATATGACAGAATTACAGAATTGAAGGGCTTGGAAGGGACCTCGAAAGATCATTGGGTCCAACCCCCGGCCAAAGCAGGTTCCCTAGAGCAGGTTGCCCAGGTAGGCATCCAGACGGCCCTTGAATATCTCCAGAGAAGGAGACTCCACAGCCTCCCTGGGCAGCCTGTTCCAGTGGTCCGTCACTATCACCATGAAGAAGTTCTTTCTCATGTTTGTGCAGAACTTTCTCATGTTTGTGCAGAACTTCCTGTTCTCTACCTTGTGGCCATTACCCCTTGTCCTGTCCCCACAAACCACTGAAAAGAGGTTGGCCAAATCCCTCTGTCTCCCATGCATCAGGTATTTATATACATTGATGAGATCCCCTCTCAGTCTTTTCTCCAGGCTGGACAGACCTAGGTCTCTCAGCCTTTCTTCATAGGGAAGATGCTCCAGGCCCCGTATCATCTTTGTGGCCCTCTGCTGGGCTCTTTCCAGGAGATCCCTGTCTTTTTTGTACCGGGGAACCCAGAACTGGACACAGTACTCCAGGTGAGGCCTGACCAGGGCAGAGTAGAGGGGGAGGATCACCTCCCTTGAGCTGCTGGCCATGCTCTCTTTAATGCACACCAAGATCCCATTGGCCCTCTTGGCCACAAGGGCATACTGCTGGCTCATGGTCAACCTGTCATCCACCAGGACCCCCAGGTTCTTCTCCTCAGAGCTCCTCTCCAACAGGTCGTCCCCCAGCCTGTACTGATACATCCAGTTGTTAAATATACACATACACGCATAGTTTTTTATATATATATATACACATTTATATAAAGACTAACTGCATCCACTGATCTTAAGTCTAACAACGATGAGATTATAGTGATTAGAATGACAGTTTTCTGGAGAAATGGGAAAGGAGGAGAACCTGAGAGAGGGAGAAGTAACCTATCCCTCGTGTTCAATACGAACAGTAAGTTCAGATCGAGTCTGATCATGGTTTCCCATTCTCTGAAGATGACTTCAGAGCAGAACTGGGTTGCTCCAACAATTTTATTTATTGATTGATTTGTAAAAGAGGGAAGTATAAATCAAGAATGTAGTGAAACCAAAACCTTTAGAAAAGATGAGACTTGAGGACTGTTAGTTTATGTGGACAGATTCTCGTTGTGACATGCTGTGTTCTTATATCCTTTACAAAAGGAATGAAATTAATACCTCATGCATTTTGCAAAGCAAATGTACCTAATGATGGCTGTGGAATGCATAGCTTATCTAAATATGAACAACTAAACACGTGATTAGGTACATTAGACCACAGTATTTGCTATACCTTAATACTTATTAAAATTGCGCTACTCTGTTCTTATAATAAAGATTACAGCAATGATGAAATATAACACACTGCACCTTGAGCTTATTTTAATAACAATAATTGCAAGGAAAGAACATAGTGGCAACACATTTTTAAAGTTCAGCTTTCATTATAATTGTGAAGAATAAATTTTGAACTCTGTCCCAGATGGCTTAGAACAATACACTGGTAAAAAAGACATACATGTAAGAACCATTCTTAGGAAACCAGTTAACAATTGCATTGTGCATCACCTCTTTTGTGTATACATATATATATTGTTATTATCATTATTATTATTTTCCCCTCCTTTTCTGTTTCATTAAACTGTCTTTATCTCAACCTGTGAATTGTGCCTTTTTTTTTTCCAATTCTCTCCCTCATCCCAGTGGGTGGGGTGAGTGAGTGAATGGCTGTGTAGTCCTTAGCTGCCTGCCAGGTTAAACCACAACAGTCCTTTGGTGCCCAATTTTGGACACAAAGTGTTGTGACAATGACAGATCTGACCAGAGCATGTTAAAATGAGATTTGTTATAAACACTCTATTAGTGTAATAGTTGTTGGTTATTGTTGATTTTGTCATTCGCAATGTGGTTTCATCTTTTTTTGAGGTTGTTTTGCTTGATTTCTTTTTTTTTTTTTTTTTTTTTTTTTTTATCACCTCTGAGGACTGGTCTGTTTCTTTATGGTTTTGCCAGTTTGTATATTCCATGTGCTCGTATAACCCCAGCCATAAACTTAATCCATTATCTGTACTCAGTATGACCTTCACTTTTGCACTTCAGGAACCTTACTATGGAAACTACTAACAAGTACACTCTTTACTCCAGGTGAGTTAAAATAGTTTTTGAAAACTGGACATTCTTGGAATGTTCAAATTAGCACGATCTTATTGCTATATCTCCTACAAGTGTTTCCAGTTTAATCTATGGTCAGATAACTATTTAAAAATACACCCAGAGAGTTGCCCTGAGTCATGATGGTTGTGGATGGCAATGTGTGTGGGGGGATATGGAAAGGTATTTATCATGATTATCAACTCTGAGGGTTTTCAATTTTTTCCCAGAAGAAATGAAGAATCCTAAAAAACTTACAGAATAATTTAAAAAGTTATGCCCTGATCTAGGCAATGCCGGAAATTTACAGCTTGACGCACTGTGCTGGGGTGTGACCTGCATTATTGAACACTATTCAATACTATTCAGCACCTCTAGCAGGAGGAAAATATCTCTGAATCCGATCCAACCCCTGTGACAGCACTTGCAGCTACTCTAATCCTGAAACAAGCTCTGTGGCTACGCCAACCTTGAAGTCAAGCCCTGCAGCTAAATTTGTACCTGAGGGAATTAGCTGTGCTGGATTTGATTTATGATGACCTAGAGAACAAACAGCTATCCAAAGATGCAGAGGAAGTCAAGAACAGATGACAGCTGTGCACTCCGTACACACTCCATACACCTAAGTGTGTATGGAGTGCACCACTATACCAACTCATTGGTAGTAATGACCTGCAAAGACCGAGAGGAAGTCATGGTGGATAAATTGACTAGCCAGCTCTGGCAGAATAAAGAATGCCTCTCTTTTTCCCTATGGGTCTGAGTCTCAGCTGTAGAGAAACTTTCCCAAGAGGTCCAATGACTCTAAACTTTTGGGATACCCAAACATTGGGACATACATTTAGCAAAAGTCACCTGGTTAATCAGTACTAGAGGATCTGCCAATTGGTTGACCTTGCACAATCAAATCTTTTATGTACTGTAGAAGGGGATAAACTCCCTATTAATGCACATAAAGAACATTCTGGGGAAGACAGCTTGGGTTATATTCCTTACTCAGGAAAAGACAAACCCATCTGTGGGATTACTTTTGCTCAAGTACCAGGATACACTTGGTGGGTAATGGGAAAGTCTGATGCATACCTCAAACAATTTTAATGTTGGGTGAGAATAACTGATGATTTGAATTGTATTTTCTTAATTATTTTATAATATCATATATCATCATTTCTATGATTGCTATATGACATTTCAGTGGTATTACAGTAAGAATCATTCAGATTAATCAAAAATTAATTTTGACATAACTGAGCAAAGTGCAGCAGTGATAGAACCAGACAAGCACTGATGGAACCAGAATAGATTCAGCATGAAACAATCCAACACCACACTCCATCTCTCCTGCCCTAAAGGACTGTTATGACAGATTGAGCTCAAAGTCATGGACTAAATGAAATCAAGATGCATTTTAAAGGGATGGCCTATAGACTAAGGGAATGAAATCTGTGTGTGGGTATATCAAAAGACAGGAGAGGTTCTCACTCATTGGGATTTATTGGAAAGTGTGGGACCTGCACAGGGCATACATGGTATAGAATAAGGTGTGAATATTGCCCTGGTTTCATCTAGGACAGAGTTAATTTTCTTGCTAGTAGCTGGTCTGGTGCTATGTTAACGACTTAGCTGAGCAGTGTTTACGCCATACCAAGGAGTTTTCAGCTTCTCATGCTGCCTTGCCAGCGTGGAAGCTGGGGATGCACAAGTGACACTGCCAGAACAGCTGACCCGAACTGGCTGAAGGAATATCCCACACAACATGATGTCATGAAGAACAATAAAACGAGGTGCAGCTGGCCGAGGGGTGAGTGCCACTGCTTGGGGTCTGGCTGAACATCAGTCAGTACGTGGTGAGCAATTGCATTCTGCACCACTTGCTTTTTATATTCCTTTATCATAATAATAAATATTATTTTCCTTTCATTTTCTATCCTATTAGACTGTCATTATCACAATCCATGAGTTTTCCCTTTTTTTTTCCCCAATTCCCTCCCCAATCCTGCTGTGTGTTCAGGGACTGAGCAAACAGCTGTGCAGTGCTTAGCTGAACAAAGTCAATAAAATTCCTTTTTTTGTTTTTGATCTGGTTCTATTAATCTCCTTCACATCTCAGTACTTCATACATAGTGATTGATCTGGACAATCAGCCCTGAACATCCCTGTTTCATCCTGTGACATAGTAAATGCTATCACTAGAGCTTAGCCACATCTACCAACAACTAGGAGGCAAAAGCATTGTATTTTGTAGACAAATCTATTTTCAAATTAGAAACACACAAATCTACTGTTTTGTGGCAAAAGATAGATTAAAACTATAATTGTAGTAGCTGTAGATAAACTCATAATTGTAGATATCAAACAAATATAAATATATATCTATATTACTAGGGCTGACAGGATGAATTGCAATTAACATTTTTGATTTGGGATGTCACTGACTTAAATCAAAATTAGTAGAAACAAAGATGATTCTTCCATGCTCTTCTCCTCTTTTCTTTGGAACAACTATGAAAAGCATGTTCTTCAATACTTCTGACACCTTTAATGTTAACTGTCTCATGATACTGCAACACCTTGAGCACTACAATGTTTCCTGTTCTCAAGACATCTGTCCTGACAACCAGAAAATCAACTGATATGTAACTTTGTCCATCTTACTATTTGGCAAGGGGAGTGAAGCAAAGCAATAGGATAACAGTTAAGCAATAAGGGAAGACAAAGAGTGTATCTCATCTTTCAAATTCATCACATTATCCCTAATGCTTTATATCTCCATTTATGTATGCAGCACTCTAAAGTATTTTTTTGTATGTTCAGAAACAAAGACAAAGCCTATGTGCTGAAGAACAGTTTTCTAGCTAATTATTACTTGCTATTCTAGAGTCACTTAGATTCTTTTATCTCTCTAGCTAGAAATGCAATAGATTCCTAAATCACAAATAATCTAAAATTATAACATTCATAAGTGTTTCTTGATGCTTTATATTTTTAAGTCATGGAGCTCACATTTTGATGATAATGGAAATTGTGTATCCACTTTAAATTGCCACAATCTCTCTCCCAACCTGAAGACAAATCAGACCTATTTTTATCAACCCCCTAAGTTCAGGTGAAATTTTTGTCCCCATCTTCCTCCACTCTGATAGTTATTCCAGTTAAAACACAACCCATTTCTCAGGTGTACTTGCTTTTCATGACAGAATATTGTTTGCTCACACACTGCTAGGGTGGCAATATGTCAGATTCTTAGTACAGTGATAATACTAATGCTTCTTTCCTATGTATAACTGACTGAAAAGCTTACCTCCATGCCAACTAATAGATCAGACTGTGATGCAAACACAGATGACACCAAATCATCTGGGTTTTTAACATGTAATTTTTAACACTGTCATTCACTGTCAATGAAAGAGCGATATCCAGTTTAATTATATTGGCTTACTTTGTCTTAGCTAGATTGCTCAGGAGACCTTGAGAACTGTTAAAAGCAGAAAAGTTTCTCAAACAAAACATCTATGGTTACATTTCAGTAAAAAAAAAAAAAAGGACTACGAACTGAGCAGAAGATGGGAATTTGACCTTTAGAGAGGCACAACTGACTTTCATTATGGAAGGTACCTGTCACCCATCCAGTGACAAGAAGTCAATATCCTATTTACTTTTCGATTCAAAGCATTTGCAACCTAGAATCATCAGTTTCATCTACGACAAAAACTAGCAATTGATGACAATCATCTTTTTATCATTATTTTCCCTTGCAAGTCAAAGAGAAAAACAATAAAATAATTTATTTGTGTGAATGTCATTTTATTATTTAGATATAATAGGTAAGTTGCCTTTTTATTTTAAAACTAAAAGTGGAAATTATTAGAATTATTTTGGAATGAAGACTAGTATCCAGAAAAGGTAAGCATATCTTTTCATGATCATTTTCATATTGTTTCTTGAGATACTTTTCCTTAGTTTTCACTTGTATTTTCTTCAATTTATCTGTCCTCTAGGTTGCTTAAAAGATGATAACACCACAGTCAAGGATATTCACTTCTTTATTTCATTTTTTAAAAACAACCAGTAATACTAATGAAAAGCAGAGAAATATTTTGAATTTAGTCTTTGACTAAAACATGACAGAAGGTTACAATTTTTAGAGTGCTGTCTCCACTTAGATTGGATCTCATGAGATATGATTTTTTTGTTATTTTATTCTTAGCCTTTTAGGCCTTGACAACAGTTTGTCTTCATACACTTATTTAACTGAAAATCCACTAGGATTCTGAAAGCTGCTTAACTTCATTTCCTTGGCTTCAGTGAATGCAAGGAAAATGTAGAGCCATAATACGTTATAAATTGAATATTAAAAAATAAATAAATAAATCTATGGGCTTTTTGTTGATCTGTCAAATCTGACTGAAGTTCACATCCTAAGAAAACTTATAGAAGGGCATACACTGAACAAAATAATATTTTTTCTGCCTTAATAGTAATGTAATAAATGGCTCAGTCTTCAAAATGGGACTATAATCAAAGTTTACAATTTATTAAAGGAATTGAGGTAAGCAAACAGTGCTGGGTGCGCCAGGAGTCTCTGCTCCACCAAGACGCACACCAGTTACATCAAGCAGCTGATTTTTATGCTCCTAGGCTGATACATATTCATTACTACTTCTGAAAAAAAACCAGGGTTATTATAATTATATAAAAAAAACATATAAAAACAGGGTTATTATAATTATTATAATTATAATCCAGAATCCAAACCCTCCTACTGGAGCATGCGTATCAGTCTCCGGTGGTCCCTCTGGGAGTCTCTGGGGATCTCTTGTGCTGAAGGCTCATAGTCTTCCTCCCTCTTGTCCTTCTCCTTTGTCCAACTTGGCTGTATGTCAGAGACTTGTGCAACATCCCCTGGAAGCTTTGTCTTTTAATTGTTCTTCAGCTCTCCCCATCTCCTTAATCTCCTGGCCAGATATCAGAGACTTGCATAGTGTCCCATGCAATAGTCATAATAGTTAGCAGTTATTCTGAACCCCCCCAGATATCAGAGACTTCCAGGAAAAACCTACAAATCCATTTCCCTTCAAGCTCTCCATTGACACGAATTGCTAAAACATTCCTTTGCAAGATACAAGAATTATATACATTAACCACTCTGTTTTTCTTAGACTTGTGGTTATACAAGGGTCTGTAAGACGGAAGGCCACATTCATCATACCATGCGGCCCTAGTACTGTTCCATACTGACACGAATCAGATGAACATATCTCACAGTAAGATCCTAAGAGAAAGATTAGACAAATCTGAAGAACCATCAATGACCATTTCACATACTCTTGAAGGAGAACATCTGTCTCAAGAAATCCTTAACTTGCTGATTGACAGAACCTGGGATTTAGTATAACTGGGATTTAGTATAACTAAGTATATTTTTTCTCTTTCTACTAGATTGTTGCCATTGCTTTCCAAAACACCAAATAGCAGCTTGGACTGGAGGAAGACCTTAAGACAAGCTTTGGATCTGATCAACTAGTGACATTTTTATGTACTCCTACTGTCACATTGTTAAAATATGTACTAAAGATCAGATAAGAATGAAACCAGAAGAAATGTATAGATAAATTCTGAATAACAAAACATAATATGATGTAAAATACTTGAAATCATTCTTAATATAATTTCTATTTAAATATTCAGAATGCTACCTAGCAAAATGGCAGTCTTACAATCCAAGAAAAAGACGTAAGGTAGACTTATTCAAAACAGACTGTAATTATTGTTTGAAAGATTCAACATTAAATTATGATGCAAAGACTTCTAGTTATTGAGCTGTTGCTCATCACAGAATTTCATAAACTCACTAAATACCTAATCTTTAACATAAACATTCTTTTCATTCCTACAGTTCTCTTTTTTACCAACAACACCAGCAGTTTCACCTGATGAGCTACACTTCAAATTAAACACTACTAGCATAGAGGAGCAAAACTGAAGGAGTGCAAAAGCCATGTAGCTCACATGTAGACATTTATATGCAGACATATGCATCGATATGTTTTAATATGTAAATTAATCTCACTGCAAGTTTACTATAAGTGAACTTGGTATTGTTGCACCAACCACAATTTTCCCAGTCCTAAATGAAAAATCTGTAAGCAAAGACAAAGCATTTAAAGCTTTTTAAAAATCTTTTCAACAACAAGGTCATAAATTTAATTGGTTTTGAGAGTATTAGTTTGTTTTCCATAGGGAAGCAATATCTTGAAACACCAGGCAGCCTTTTAAAACACTGATTTCAGATGACATTTAATCTCCTCAACGTATACTATATGCAGACAATAAGGAAAAAATGCTAAATAGAATATAGTGTAGAAAGCTTTTAATTTTAAAATAATATTTTTTCCACTGAACAACATTCCAAAATGAATAAACTTGTTTTACTATGTTATGTTTTCCTTTACAAAAACTATGAAAGAGCATTAGAAGAAGTTTTATGACTTTTGTTGTTGTTGGGTTTTTTTTGTTTGTTTGTTTGTTTGTTTGTATTGTAGTAATAGCTAGAGCTTGTAAATGAAGAATCAAGGTCCTAATGAGCAAAATCATTTTTAACAAAATTAATTCCTCATCACAAAGTTTAAAGTCTAAAATCCAGCAGTATAATCATATTTTCTGTCATACTACGGAGAGCTTATTACAAAAATCCAACATTTTTTTTTTTCTCTAAATTTAAGGTAAAAAGTAAAATCATATATCTAGCAGGGAGTTTTTGAAAAAGAAATCAGACCTTTTGTGTCTTCTACTCAAGTCAAGTGTACCTGCAGTCTAAGTTCTATATTTGAGTTACATTTGCAGAATGAAACTTTCAAGATTTATCATTGATAAGTCTCCTCTTGTTTTATTTTTTCTTACAGCTTATCTCCAAAATTAAAGTATACATTCCAAGTTTCTAATTGCCTGTCTTCCCCAAAAAATACTTGTATCATGAATGCAGATGTGGTTCTTATTTTTTCATGTGTGATTATTATTATTATTATTATTATTATTGTTATTGTTATTGTTATTATTATTATTATTTGTACAAGTTGCCCACTGAAAAAAAATATGAAATAAATAATTTTAGATTTCAGTTTGCAGGTAGATAGACTTTCCAATAGCTTTGGCTACACATTTCTGAGTCCAATTATATCCATAAGAAATATTTCAAAATCTAGCTATCACTCAGCTGAACACCTCAATAGATACAACACAAGATGAAGTTTTGCAATTATGCAAAAAATGTTCATGAAATCCATTACATGTACAAAAAATAGCTCTACAAAAAACAAATGTATAACAAAACAAAATAACATTTTTAGCTTGTTTTGAAATCTGTCATATTTTCTAAAACTTTAGGAGCGAGGACATAAAGACAGGGCTGAAGTCAACTCCCTAAAACTTAGTCTTCATGTTAGACACCCAGAAGGCAACACCTCAAATCAAAGTTTGCTTCTTTTATCTTCTGATTAGTTTGATCTATTTGTAGAAGTGAAATATAAAACCGTATCAATCTATAAAATAAGAAAAAAACTAAATACCGGAAGTCTGTGTCTTGAACAGTCTTTTACACAGTCTTAGTCTTTTACAACACTAATACAGAAGGAAGAAGACAGTGCTTCCATAGACACTTTAGAATTCTACTGTATGACCACAGAATATAATTGAAGATGTGTTAGAGAAACAATTCTATTAGATATCTACTACATAAATCTTGAAAACTCAAAGTAATTATGGCTCTGACTGAAGTATAATACGTCATTTGTCTCTGGGTATGACAATTTGAAAAATAAAAGATTAGAAAGATTAGGATTTTTTGAATATGGAACCCATGAAAGCTCACTGTCCATTTGTAACTATAGATAAGCAAATCAAATAAAAGACAATGGTAACCTTCACAAATGTCAAAAGCAGAATTTGCCTCAGAACCATGAATGAAAGATACTATTGTCTAATAAGAATCTTGAAATAAAGTCAGGGGAGAAAAAAAAAATAATAAAAAAAAATAACAAAAACAAACCAATAAACAAACCAATAGTAGGCTAGCTTAACAGTGAAATCATGAAGTGCTAATTAATAACGTATTTTACTCCAACTGAAATTAATGTAGCTTCCAATCATCCAAGTAGTTTCAAATCCATTCCAAGTTTCAAAATAACATTAACTAACTGGCATTGTAACAGCCATCATCAAATCAGATGGCAATGATTACTATAGGTCATATTTTTGAAAATGATTTCCCAAAAATATATAAACATAACATAATGGAAGAAAAACAATAAGAGGTGAAAGACATGACCTCAGCTTCAAGCAGAAAACTCTGAGGAGAAATAAATTTATTTATAATTGTCTCTTTAAAATGAAATTTACACTCTTTCATTCTGAACCTTTCACATGAAGTTCTTACTTATTTACTTACTTCCATGTATTTACTTCCATTTATTTACTTACTCTAGTCCCCAGTTTCTTGGGCTAGAGTAGTTTGTTACTCACTTGTGTTTTCTTGTTTCATTCCATAGCTTACTAGCTTCTGTCAGTGGTAAAAATATTAAAAGGCATTTCAGAAACCATCAGCAAAATGTACCTTCCTGGGCTGATCCTGTGAATTTCATGAAGCTCAGGACAACCTACAAGCTAGTAAGTTTATGCTCTTTGTGCAGAAACTTATATAAAATTTTCATTAAATCTGATAATTTAAATTGTCAATAAAAACACTTATTCCTAGGAAGGGGACCCATCTTTCTTTGTAAAAACCTTTCCTCCACCTTTTCAAACTTATTAGATCACTTCCCCTTAGACACACTTTGATTCAAGCATGTTGTTGAATATATGCAGGTGACTTTCAATGTGATCTCAAATCTACCTTCACTACTGCAGTGTAATTGTGAACTGTCAAGGAGTCCAAATGCCCTTTACTGTAACTTGGCTCTAAGCTATCCATTATCTGAATACTGAAGAAAGGGATAAAAAGATGAATTTTAATACAGCATATTCAAACTTTGAACTGCCGATCTGCTCTCTGCATTCACCATCACTAGAGAATGTCATGTTCTACTTATACTCCCATTGCAAGTGATAATGGTGTTACAGCTGTTTTACTGTTTTGTAATGCTGAATTTAGAAGTCCTTTAAAACTAGGAGTCCTCTAAAACTCATGCACTGGGAGAACAACATGAAATTTCCTTTCACAGGAAAAAGGGTGATCTGACATAAACAGCTTCCTTAGTAAGTAAGACTGCTTTTCTGAGAAAATCTCTCACATGATCTGATAGCCCTGGATCACCTCACCATCTTTTTTTATTTAAAATAAAAATATACAACATACAAACAAAAAAAGCCAAGAAACACACTAAAATTAACAAAAAAAAATCCAACTCTTTATCATATAGTATCAAACCTCTCACTCTAAATTTGCAATTTGCTTGACTTGCGAAGTTTTACCACAGACTGTTCTTAGTCATTATTCAGTAACACAATTAGGTAAAGCTGAGCAAAATGAATTTTCTGTCAATTTATGGCAGTGGTTAACTTTTGGAAGCTTAAATAAACAGAGAAATAATTGTTAAAAATAAAATAAATAAGTAAAAACTAATAATAAAAAAGCCCCAAAGTTTCATTTTATAAAATCAATTTATTGCATTCAACTGAATTTTTTATTTTTTGTTTTAATTTACACTATGGGGAGTATTTTATTGTTATTTATTTGAATGACCAGAGCTTGTTTTTCATCTGTTCTCCAAATATTTTTGTCAAAACTAAAAAAAATTAATAAAACAAAATATTTAATTTTCTTAAGTAAAATCAGAAATCATTTTAAGCCAATAAATTGTTTAAAACTAATATTTCAGTACTGCTGAATCTGTATTTTTACTTAAGAGAAAAGTTTACATTAAAAATTTTGCATATGTCTAATATCACTGTAACAGAAGATATGCTGACATACTATATGCAGTGAAGGGTGGTTGCACATAATGAGAGCCAAAGAACAACTTAGTCCTTTAGGGGCTAAGTTTTTGTTCTTGTAGTCAGAAGAAACATTTGTGTTTGGCAGCAAGCCACACATAAGCAATGGGACTGTACAGCAGGGCTGGAGACTACAGGTCTGCAGGAGAACAGGTGGAATATTTGAAAACTAGGTTTTGCTGCTAAAATAGTGTATTTCTGTACCAGCTCACAATGACAGCGTAATTAGCTATAGTTACATACAAGTAGAGAGAACATCATCCTCAACTGAATAGCTGCCACTGTCAAGTTTATTATTCTTAAAATTCTAAAGGGGCCAGTCAGACTAGCAGAGATTGTTGCTATCTTTGCATAAGTAGTAGGCTTTCAGTGCAGGTTGGATACAATATATATACATTGATAGCTTTTATAGTATTTGTCCATGCATTCAGACACATACCATCCACAGTTTTTCTGAAATTGCTGAAATGTTTGCAGTGAATATATTTGTCTATTTCTAGTTTTGGTGATTTTTCTGTTGTTGTACATATGGCTTGTGGAACTAGCAAATCAAGAGAAAAGCTACGTGGAAATTTACAAGTGAAGGCAAGTTACTTCCAAGTTCTAAACTTAATTGTTTGTATTTTTCAAACAAACAAAAAAATAATAATAATAAAAAAATCCTGTAAACAGCTAAGCCTTTACAAATAAATATAGAATCATAGAATATCCTGAGTTGGAAGGGACCCATAAGAATCATCTAGTCCAACTCCTGGCACCACGCTGGTCTACCCAAAATTCAGACCATAGGTCTGAGTATTCAGACCATTCAGACTAAAAGCTGTCCAAATACTTCTTAAACCCCAACAGGCTTGGTGCCATGACTACATCCCTGGGGAGGCTATTCCTGTGTGCGGCAACCCTCTCGATGAAGAACTTCTTCCTGATATCCAACCTGATATCCCCTGTTACAGCTTGACATCATTTTGGTGGTTCCTATCACTGGTCACTAAAGAGAACAGATCAGTGCCCGTCCCTCCACTCGCCTGAGGAAGCTGTAGACCATGATGAGGTCACCCCTCAGCCTCCTCTTTTCCAGGCTGAACGAGCCTAGTGACCTCAGCCACTCCTCATGTGTCTTCCGCTCTAGTATTTGTACTGGGTCTGGCTGGGGTGTTAACTTTCCCTGCAGCAGCCCATACAGTGCTGTGCTCTGCACTTGTGGGTAGAATAGCAGTGGTATCACACCAGTGTTGTGTCTACTGCTGAGCGGTGCTAGCACAGCAGCAGGACTCTCTCTAACCCTCCTAGGGCATGGGCAGAAATGTGAGAAAAGAAACATAACCAGGGAAGCTGACCTAAACCAACCAAAGGGATATTCCATACCATATGATGTCACACTCAGTGATAAAAGGTGGAAAAAAGAAGAAGAGGGGAGGGGTGGGCTGCCATGAAAACATTGGTCCTCCTCCTGAACACCAGCTACATGCATTGAGGCATTGCTTCAAGGATGTGGTCAAGCATTGCTCATTTGTGGGACATAGAGAGTAATTTCTTTCCTCTGCACTTCCACATAGCCTTTGTTTGTTCGTTTGTTTTCTTTCCCCCTCCCTTTTTCCCCTTTCCTTTTTTTCTTCCCTTTAGTTAACTTGCTTAGTTAATAATAATCTTTCCTTAATAATTATTTTTTTTCCTTTCATTAAATTGTCCTTATCTCAACCCATGAGTTGTTCTTTACTTTACTTCTTCCCCTCCTCATCTAAGGAGGGAGAGTGAGAGAGCAATTGTGGTGTTTAGCTGCCTAGCATGGTAAAAACACCACAAACTTTCACCATCTTCTTTTAATCATTAAATAAAAATGTATAATGCAGAATACTTACAAAATAAATAAATAATAATATTAATAATATTTTGAACCCTCCTCAGCTAATTTGTATCACATGGCCCTTAAAGTGTTCCATATATGAAACCACAATTTCTTAACTTAGAAAGCATATTGAACTTTTTCTGTCAAATTGAAATAATTTTAAACACACACTAAATTATAACACTAAACAGAAATGTTACAGTGTATTCATGTAAATTTAAAGTACACAGAGATACTTTTATTGCCTGACTGCTTATATAAAATGCAAGCCATCCTGTACCTTAAAATCATGCATTTCTAAATAAAAGGCAAAATGCTAGTAATACCCATATGATCAACACTTTAGAAATATTGACTACACTGTCATAGTCTTGAGTGTTTGTAATGCATCTACTTGTTTTATCTTAGGTATCACCAAAGCCAAAACTAAACATTCTATTCTTACTTTTTTCATACTATTCTAGCAAGAAAAACTTTTTTTTTTTTTTTTTTCAGTTGTTTAAGCATCTCTGCTCACTTCCTGCCTACATTTTATTATGATTACAGAAATACACCTTATAAATAATGTGCTACTGAATTCATCATATTAATCTACAGAAAACAGATAATATTTTCTCCAAACAAGAATAATTTCTTATGTTTTATTTAGAGGCTATACATTCTTTGGTCCACTGAGGAAAGACCTAACTTACCTCTTTAATATACCACTAAGTGGACACTCAGTCAATAACAGAATGGCAATTTACAACATGATCCTGTAAGGCCTATGGCATTCTAAATTCCCAAGCTGATGAGAACTGAGTCACATGCACATCAAGTCCCACGGCCTTGGCTTCAGTCAGGAGTAAGCAACAGACTGATTTTACAGCTTAAATAAAGGCTAACTACATAACAGGAGGGACAGATAAATGACACAGGATTATTCATCATCATGGTAGCAGAAGAAGGAATGAGACACAGATGTCTTTATTGTCTAATCAGTGTTATTATCTCTAGGTAACAATGTCCTTTACCTTTTCAACAGTCTTTAAGGAGCTCAGTTTCACTCAGATACAGGACTCAGATTCAATCCCTTGGCAGTAGAAAATCTGCTGGCAAGATACTGCTGTCTATTACATGTAAAAGATGTTCTCCAGCATGGCCCTGAAAGTGTACTGGCTGCAAAAGACTTGTAGTTGGAGCAGCCAAGAGATACAAGCATTCATCTTTCCTCTAGGAGGAAATTGCTTCTATTTATTGCTTCTTCATATTCAGTATATTACAATTTCTTTTCTCATGCTTCAGTGATCTATCCTTCCTCATGATGTCTCACATATATATGATTCTCTCTTAGTTTGTTTGTTTTTCTTCTCCTTTTTTCCTGCCTGTCTTTCCTGTTCTGGTGGTCCCTGAAAAACTCACAGACTTAAGTAATGAATAAAGAATTACTGCTTGAAGGAAAGAAATAACTAAAATCTAGAACTCTAGCAAACTCAATGCAGTGGCTATCTTCTGCTTTTCATGTTTCTTTGAAGACTTCAGTCTACTTCAGCCTTTCACTTTCTTTTCTTTGGCTCTTCTTTTCTGTAGAGCCAGTCTTGCATTCATTCTTCTTCACTCATCTCCCAGCTTTTGTTCTAATCATTCCTAAAAAGTTGATTCTGTACTCAAGATTGAATTGAAAATTAAATAATTTACAAATGTATAAACTTACACAAAATAGCAAGTGTTGTAGTCCAAAATTACCACTGTGCATTTAACTGAGATGCTTAGGTTAGGATCTGCCTCTTCAAAGATTCAGTATATGCAAAGAACAGGGAGAGGCATTTGAAAACCCACCAGTTATGTGACTCTGTCTCTGGAGCTGTTTTTTTTCTGTTTACCATGGATGGAACTGAGAGTGTTACTGTGCAATAACATAGTGCTTCTGGCAGTGCCTTTGTCAGCTTGGAGGAATATGAGATCATTTATAGTTACACAAATTGAGAGATAAAGAGAGCCATGATGACATTTTTTTCAAAATAGTGTCTCACTTCTGATATCCTTATTGGTCCTCTTCACTACAATAGCAGAATTCTTGTAGGTCAGTTTATTCAACTGAGTAGAAATTTGCCTCTGTGTTCTCAGTGTCGTTGCCTTCTTCATGCCCTCCACCTATGGAACAAAGCCAGCTTTAAAAAGCATTCAAACTCAACTTTCTCCAGAAATCGAAGCTGACAAAACATGTTTGTTTCTCATTACCAAATACACATATTAGCACGAAAAAAGCAAACGAGTACTTTTAAAAAACAAGAGCACAACAGTAGCAACCATATAGCATTTCTTCAGAGACTGAACACTTGCTTGCATTCTAATGGCAGAGTTCTTAAGACAGTGTGTAACATTGCCATCTAGTGCCTTTAGCCTTAATAACATATTTTAACAAATGCACGTATGCCCAGCTACCTCCACTAATAATAACCTTCCTTCTTCCAACTCTCGACAATTTATTATTTGGCATTCATATTTATTATACCATGTCCTACATTTAAATTGGAATTGCATTAGAACATTTGGAAAGGAGATCTAGCACACTTTAAAGGACTGATAGTAAATAAATAAGGCAGGTATTGTAGGAGATTAGGAATAAGCTCACAATACCTGTTTAAAAAAAAAAAAAAAAAAAGTTTATTTTTTCTTACAGTTTTTGCTTACATGTTACAACATCTGATAGAATACTTTTCACTAAAAATTGCACTTTTTCACCAAATCAAAGGTATCTTCTGGGGAGCATTTCAGCTGCATAGAACAACC
Source organism: Aythya marila (assembly GCF_965140915.1). Classification (NCBI taxonomy): domain Eukaryota; kingdom Metazoa; phylum Chordata; class Aves; order Anseriformes; family Anatidae; genus Aythya; species Aythya marila. Next base: position 182,020,963 of record NC_139042.1, on the reverse strand, counting down.
TATCTTCATGAAAGAAAAAATTATGACTCAAATAAAATTGAATATTAGGCAGTAGTAGCACTGGTATTTTGATAGGAATATGTACACTTGTAAATTAATCTTTTAAATAGCAATTAATCTCACTCTTAAGACACAATGGGTCTTAGGATAAAGGTAGGTTGTATGAGATCAAGCACATACTCTATCATCTGCAGTATGGAGAACACCTGCACAACTACCTTAGTCTAGCTACTTAATTTTAGACAGGCAAATGTAGATGAGCAGGTTTCCTCCCAGTAAATTACGTCCATTTTAGGCATTCAGAAAGGTCAACAAATCTGGTTTGGAACAAGAGGAATATTGTCTGCACAGTGTTGGAAAGGTATACACAGGTTTTTACCTCTTATTCCTTCCCAGATATTCCATCTCAGCACTCAATCTATTGAGCAGTTTGGATGGTCCATTCTTTTCCAGAAGTAGAAAGCTTTCCAGACAAGAAAAGTATATGCTAAAGCTCAACTTCCTACACACAACACATCAGCATCCACTGTGTACAAGGCAAATTGGAAATGTAGGCACATCATAAAGACAACTGTTACATCCATTCCTTCAGAATTGCACATATACATTTGTGGTATGCTATAATAGATAGGGAATAGACGAGGGAAAAAAAAAATAAATGCTAATAACACATTAGTTATATTATGGCCCCTGAAGTGAGGGTCACCTGGAGTAAAATTCACCCACTTTTTTTTTCCTTCTTTTTTTTTTTGTTAGCATTAATTTGTAAGCATTTTGATAGCTTTTTTTTTTTTTTTTTTTTCTTCCCTCTTTCTCGCTGTTCTGGAAAACATAAAAACAAACAAACAAAAAAAGTCTGGTTCTTGCACTTTTCTTTATCTTTACCATTCTGAATATTTTTGGATTGAACTAGAACACTAGATGCAATACCTGCAGGAAGCAATATACTTTTACAATCTGTCACTGTCTTAAATGTACAGTGTAAATGTATTCACTTATTCAGAAATATTTCTTGTCCCTCACAACAGCAGAAGACCTTTGATTTTATTTCTAAAGCAGTACTTTATATAAAAATGAACAGTTTTGTAAGGCATAATGCTTGTGAAGAGCTACTAACTTGAATTCTTGGTAATTCAAGAATCATAGTGCCTGGAAAGTTAAATAAAATTACTTTATTATTATTATTTTATTTATGACGTATAGTGATACTCCATGGAAGCTATCCAAAAGTGTCAAATATCTTTCTATAGGAAGAGATGAACATTTCTTTTTAACCAGTTTTTTATTAACCAGTTTTTTATTATTTTATATAAGTCTTTAAAAAAGTAGAGGATCTAAGGCTTTAAAAAAATAATTTAAAATAAAATTTATAAAAATAAAATTTATAAAAATAAAAGAACACACCACAATCAGTCTTTTTTTTTTTTTTCAGAAAATGCAAGTACATATTTGACTGATATAGACAAAGTGAATCAGAGTGGATCTTGAGCATATATATTCTATTTTTTTCCATCAACAATTGTACAACTTGTTAAAATACACTCACAAAAACAGTCACATACATCCAATTAAGCCCTATAAATATCTAGAATTTAATCACAACAAAATTTACATCCACATAGGTGATACAGGTACCGTATATCATGTTTTGCCACATAGATGAATGAAGTGAAAGTAAAACATGTTAATAATATGTGATGCAGAAAATGTAAATGGACATCTCTGCCTGTATTCTTTTGTGAAAAACACTCCTGGGTCTATTTAAGGTATTGATAACTTCTAGCTTAGGCAGACAGTTTATATTTAGGTAACAGTATCATTCTTCATTGGAAAGGATTATATATATGGGAACTAGAGTGCAAGCACAACATTTGACAGTGAGGTAAATTATCAAGCCAATGTCCAGGGAGAGCAAGCATGCTGTAAACAGGAATTACGTCTTTAATTCAATGTTCACTGATGTGATATTCTGCCTCTAAAGTAGCTGAAGTTGTAAACTTTGCTGAACCAAGTGAAGGGTTTTACCATCTTGAAGAAATCTCCAGGATATAAGCTTCTAGTGCACTAATCACAAAAATGAAGATCCAGTCTCAGAATCTTTTAAGTCAATAAATAAATAAATATTTAAGCTTCTCTCTTACCTTGAGCCTAGATGACCTTCCCAGTTCAGCAGCTCTTTCTAGGTACAAAACCAGTCTTTTCCAGTCTTACCAGTCTTAGCACTTTAGCTTTCCTCTAATGCATACACTGGGGTTCCTTTTACCTGTGAGGTGTTGGTTTTGGCACAGTTTGCTGAGTATGGCTGAAAGGATCCTCAGAGTAGATAGGGCACCCCATGGAAGTGTTACTAAGACTAACAAGTGTGTGGCAAGTAAAAGGAAACATTTTTCCTTGCTGATGTCCTAGATTCAACCCAGGATGTATTATACAATTGTACCTTTATGATTTCTTTTCCACCAGTCAACTATATGGGAAGTTATTGTTGTTCATTTATTGCAGTAGCCCTCTTGAGACCTCAGTCAAAACTATGCCCTTCTCATGATTGGCAAATAACAATAAACACTGTGAATGCAAATGTTATTGCAAAGAGGTCCATTAGTCTGAGGAAAGAAGTACTACCATGAGTACTATGCAGAAAAGAAACTGAGAAAAGGAGAAATAAAGTACTTTGGTCAAGGCCCATAGGAATCCTGTAGCAGATCACATACCTCTCTGAAGAGCATATTCTGTATGAAAACCCTGAAATGATGAAAGAGTCAGCTGACTACACCCTTCTAGTTATCCTATGAATTTTTGTTAAAATAACACCTTTTGCTAGCTGAATGGTAATTAAAATAAAATAAAATAAAATAAAATAAAATAAAATAAAATAAAATAAAATAAAATAAAATAATGATAAAATCAGCAGTATTTTAAACAATAAAAACAAAGAAAAAAATGAAAAGAAAAAGTAGTTACTTCAAATAGTAAGTAGTTTAAGCCAAAATGACACCTATATAAATCTTTTTCTGTAAAATCTCTAATGTTCACTGGATATCAAGCATAGTTTCAAGACAGTACCTTACTCATTACAGCAATAAACATCCACAATAATGAATATTTTTCCTTCTGTACAGCATTAATGTTCCATCAGACACTAGGTATCAGTATTTACAGTGTTATTACTAAGTTTCACATATACCTCTGACATCACAAATAATGTATTTGAAAAAATATATAGATATTTCTTTAGAAATATAAGTAATTAAGTTTAAAATATTGCATTTCTCAGGAAAAAGGAAAAAAAAAACCTGTTGCAATCTATACTATTCTCAAATAGGAATATTAATGCAATCTATATTATTGTTAAATATGAATATTAATAAATTATTGGTGATTAATAATAATTAACAATTTATTATAACTAATAAGAAACAGTGAATATAAAGGTGAAATATAGACTGTTAATTTCAAAGATACAGATGGACACTATCCAGAGCAGAGCAGTCCCAAAGATATTTTTGTTTGCCACTTGGAGCTGTAAATTTACATGCAAATTCAAAGTAAACAGACTCTGGATGATTAATTTTCTGATTTTAAGTATATCAGCTCTTCACTTTGGAAAGGGATGGACGGGTGAACAGAAAATACCATTGAGTGCTTTTCTGGCTGTCTGCCATACTCTGGATGATGGCTAATAAGGAAATTACACCAACACTTGGCAGATTGTTTTAAAAGTAAAAAAAAAAAAAAAAAAAAAAAAAAAAAGTTTATAAGGTGAGAATCTATGCATTTTATGTTTATCTTCATACCTTTACTTAAAGAACTTAAAGGGGTTTATCATAATTATTATAATACAAATATTTTGAGCTTCGTTTTGCTTTCCATAACACGTGCTTCTGCTATCTTTAAAAATAAAGTCCCTATATTCAGTGAAAGCTATTTTCACATTTTAAAAAGTTTCAGAAGCAAGTTCTTCTGTGCCAAAAATATCACTGTATGTATATGTCATGAGTTAAGCTTTTTCAATTGTGATTGCTGTTAATTGGAAAAGAAGAAACTAGAAAAATATTGAAAGGATAATAAATATTATGTCTTGGTGACACAGACTTGTTCTTGACTCCTTCCATTATAAATCTGACAAAATGACAGGAATAATGAATGGATCCATTCAATATCTGGCAGCAAACAATTGAACAATTGTATTCATCAATAACAGTACTCAGATGATGTTGGGAGAAAAAAAAAAAAAAAAAAAAAAAAAAAAAAGCATTTCTCAGATTAGCTAGGATAAAGGATTATTTCAGAAAAAAAATGTCCAATCTGTCCTCTAAAAAGCTCTGATACAGAGGAAACTCATCATCAGCAGTGACTACATTCAAGGCAACCAGGGCTGTCTACTCATTGTGCACATCTACCACCCAGGAAAAGCAACACAGCTGTAGAAAATGGTTTGATGAAGTAAAAGCCAAGCTGTTACCTACTCAAATCTGAGTTTCAAAATGAAGCAGGGAGTTTTCACATAATCAAATTGAGGTCTCTGTAGTTTGTTATATTAGAATCTTCTTCTGTCAAAGCAGTCCTATGGTACTCTGTGGCTTTCTGTGTTTCACGGATGCTTTCACTTATGCTTCATATCAAATAAACTCTGTAAAATTGAAAACCATAAGACATATAGTCATTTGAGAAATAGTCATTTTTGTCACCCACATTGCAATTCAAAATTAGTCTGGGTTCTAAATGTGTGCTTATATTACTGATTTCACTTTGACTTACTTTAAAATAAGCAACTGTGGTATAGATAATTCGCAAGAACAAATGAAATCTATTTCATATCTTTATTTGTTACCTATCAAGAGCCACACGTGTTACCTGTTTATCAGCAAAGTGAAAAACTGACAAACACAAGTGAAGTGCAATTGTGCAGATATGACATTTTAACCATGCATTTTAAATTACATTTTAGATCTAAATAGTATGGTTTCTGTGCAGACATCAAGAATGTCATTATTTATCTTATAGCTGTGGGGCACCTTACTTTAAAAAATCCCTTCTGACCACAAGTCAGTGTAAATCTGTTTAATGATACACTGCAATTCCACAGTTTTTTACCATTTTAACAAAATAACTAGTTGGAGTGTAAGCCCTGTAGCCTAGAAAAACTCTTTAGTAGCCCACACTCATGAGGAAGAATAGCATTAGCTCCAAGCAGCCTGAGAAACCCAAATATCCAGATGCCATAGTGGACCAAATTGGCTGTCATGTTCTAGTGACAAGCAGAGAGAGGTCAGATACTCACAGGTGTTTTAGTAACACAATAGCCTGAAGTTCTGTGTTAAAATGTAGTTATGTTTTGAATTTTGGGGAAAAAAAAAATAATGATATTTTGTGTGTTGTTCTTGGAAAGAAAGCAGCAGTCTATTAATTCTCTGTTGTGTGTTTTACATAGTGCAGATCTCTTTCTGAAAGCTCCGGATCAAAAAAGCAATGAGCAGGGATGAACAGTATGGTTGTAGGTATGGACTGTATGACTGAGAAACTACAGAGCTGGTGAAGACACCTGAAAAGTTAGTGCTATATATGCACGACTCCCACCTCTGCTTGCTCCTGAAACAGCACGAGTGTAAGATGGTCTGGCTCAGAACAATAAATTAGTGTGTTAAAAACAAAAGGAAGTGGTTATCCTAGAATGGATGATTTTAATAACTACTGACAACAGCAAGGAGAATTAAGGATAGGGCCTCACAAAGACAAGCAGGAACTTATGTTATTACAAATGTAGAAATTACTGACTTTTTTTCCAACTTTATTGTTTTTCTTTATTCATCTGTGTTCTGTCCCCTTAAATTTCTTTTCACATAAGTCCTTGGAGTCCGTATTTGCAAATGGAAAGGGATTAACATATTTTAAATATGTACTTTTTATCAGGTTTGAAGAGTGTCTGGAAGAATTCATCTGACTTTTTCTGGACTAATGAAATAAGAAATGGTTATTTCCAGAAGCCACCTAATATTAATGTGTCTTGTCAGTAATATTCATTTCTGGTTAATACAGCAACAGCTACATCTTCTGCAGAGCTCAGGATATTTTCAGCCTTCCTGTAGATTGCCTAAATGGAGAAGATGTGCTGATAAAATATTCTCTGTATTTTGTTAATGTATTGATAAGGTAGTCTGTACTTTAGTTCTAGCTTCCACATGTATTGTCATCATTCCATGTATATTTTATCTTCCTAAAGAGTAGGGGAAAAAATAGAACTGACACATACTTCAGCTTATATTTAAAAACAGTGTAAAACTAAATATTTTTACCTGAATGGGAATATTTATGTTTTAAGTACCTGTCCAAATATTTGCCAAAGCCTGTGGATGGACAAAGTTCAGTACCTTGTACACTTGTACCTCAGTACCTTACACTTGTACTTCCAGAAAGCCTCCTACTCTGTCAGAAAAAATGTCTTGTGAGTTTGGGCAATAATTTCTGTCCTGAATGCTATCTTTAGATCATAAAAATAATGTATGGAATAAGAGGTTAGGTATAGCAGATATTCAGAAAGAAGACTGGGGCTTTTAGTCTGCCTGGTATTGAGGCAGCAACTGTTGAAAGACTGTTGAGCAAAGCCAGGCTCAGTCATTAAATTAGGTTATTTAGAAGAAGCAGTTGGTGTAACTCCAGGTAAGTAAGAAGCCTTGAATTCTAATTCTTACTCTGCTGATCTATTGATTCATAGGTTTTAAGGTTAAACATGTCATAATCATGACCTAGTCTGTCCTTTTATATGACACAGGGAAATTAACTTCACTGGAAAATGTCTATATTAATAATCTCTGAAGTATACCATATTTTTAAGAGATATCCAATCTTAGTTCTTCAAATGATGAAGAACTTACCTCATCCTTTGCTGATTTTTTTCCAGTGATTAATTACTTTCAGTATTAAAATTTCTGCTTTATTCTTAATTCAAATTTGTCTGACCTCATCTACTATCCATTGGATTTCATTGCATTTTTCTGCATTAGGTTAAAAAAGCAGCTACCATCAGAAATGTTTTTCCTATACAGATACCTAAATAGCATTATGAAATCACCTTTTAACCTCCTCTTGGATAAACTAAATAGACTGAGTTTGTTTAACAAGCCTACAGCCCTCCTTCATGAAAAAGAGTGATGATATCCTTTGGAAGTCTTTCATGAAAGATAACATAAATTCATGATTTTTTTTTTTTCAAAAAGCTTTCTCTTTTTCTAGTTATTGTTGTTTCCACTTACTGACTTCTAGCAGAAACACCAATAAAAATTCACATTTTTAACATATAGTGGTACAGTCTTAGCTCCACAAAAATACTATATGGTGATGCACATTGCTCCCCAGAATAACTTTTTTTAAATTTAGTTAATCAACTTTGGGAGCAGAATTTTCTAGGTTTTGCAGGGTGGACTCCTGAGAGTCCACCCACATAATTTATCCCAACATAATTCAAAGGGAAAGCTTAATGTGTACACAGGCACAAACAAAATGTATGGGAAGATGGCCAATAAAATGTCACATTTCTACGTGTCTGATTCTCAAAGATTTAGAAACATACCTGAGATTGGGTTTCATAGATCAAAATCTCTTCTGGGTTTAAAGATATAAGCCTTCAACTTAGGGAAAGTCTTTGAAGTGTATAAAACATAATTCTGTCTTCTGAGGGAAAAGCAAACAAACAACACAAACAAATAAAGAAACAAAACAAAAGAAAGAAAGAAACAAACAAAAAACACATAATTTACTATGACGGAGACAGAGTTAACATCCATCCTCCTCTATGAAGGTTGAAGCTAAACATTCAGGTTTCACAGAGACAAAGAAAATGAAATTGAGTCCATACATGAGTGATGAGGGTAGTCAGTCATGAGAGAACAGTCATTGCCTTGTTTATGAATGCTGTTCAATAAAGTTTTGATACAAAACATCTTAGACGGCCTGGAAGCAAGGACACTTTTCAGAGCTGACTGCCTTCATTTAGACATTTTACCATCTTTCTCTGATCCCATGTTCTCATATACATGATATAGTTTCAACAGTATTATATGCATATATATGTAATATTACATATATATATAAATATCAAATACACTGTGTCTTTGAGCATATGAAATGTTTCTGTGAAACTGGAACACCTGGTTAAAAGCCAAAGAAAGACATATTTCTGGAATCTGTGGCTTGCTTTCTTGCTGTATTGAATTTATTTTCATCTATCCTGCATGATATACTTGTCTTCAAATTGGAGAGACATGGATTTGATAGGTGGATAAGGAATCAGCTGGATGGTTGCATTCTTTTTGGTCAACAACTCATTGTCCAGGTGGAAATCAATAACCTTGCGTTATTTGCGTTATATTGAACCTTGCAGCAAATACTGGGAGATCTGAAGGGCAGCTACCCTTTTTGACTTGTTTTAGGTACCACACACCATCACAAACAGGCTCTTAAGGAATCACTATGGACCTGGAAATCTCATAGGTATAGGTTTTGAATACTTATAAAATGACCTATGTGCACAGTGAATTCTGTTTCATCAGAACAAAATACACTTCTCTCTGTGTTTGAGACAGACAACCAGAAAGACCAGGACAGAGCAAGTGACTTTTTTAGGGAACTGTTACCAACCCATAAAAGAGAAGAAAAAGCTGGTACCTTCAGGCCATCAAGATTGAGCTGTTATTACTGTTGAGAGTTAAGGAAGGAGTGACAAGGATTTTTAATGTGTAGAGAGGAGTCACTGTACACCTAACATCAGCTGAGAATACAAAGACTCAGTACTGCATAAGCCACTGCAGCAGGGGGAGGAGGGTAGCATGGATAACATTTGCATATTGCTGATGTCTGTATCATGAAGTTGAACATAGGTGACATTTTGTTCCAAGGGGAACTTGCTGGAGTTCAGAAACATGCAGGCATTGTACATTGTTGGGCTGATTTAGTGTTCATGAAGATCTCATAGTGATATATGAGATCTTGCAGTGTTATGGAATATTTTCTCTGACTGCAGTATTCCTAAACCCTCTCCAATGGACAAAAATCCATAGCAATATGAATTGCTATGTGTTTCAGCGAAACTGGAATTTTGGGCAAATCGTTACTTCTGAAGAATACTCTGGCTTGAAGGTGTTCCAAATGCATCCAATCTGGGGGGATCATACTGCATTATGTTTTGTACATGGTACATTACAAAGAATTTGCATGTGCTGACCTATGGCATAGTTAAGTTCATTCTGAAACATCCAGCTTCTGGTTAGTTATGCACTCAGAAATGTTTGGGATGCCAGTGTCGTCTCTTCACGTTGAAACACAAATATGGCCAGTTACATCAGTCAAGATGTCTTCACCAGCAAGACCAGACCAGGGAATACCTAAGAGCCTCAACAGGGTGATTCTGAATGTGAACAACAGACTGCAGGATATTTACAGATTTTTTATGTAGTGCAGAGCATCTGGTTGGAGGTGGGAGCTTGGGCTACTTCCTGTGGCAACAAAACAATCCACAAGATGATAAGTCACATTTACTTGTAACCAGTACTGGTCACACAATAAGAGATATGTTAGTACTGGATATGTTAAGGTTGTTCCCTATGTTCCTTTTTCACTTCCCATGGAGAAACATAATGCCTATTTTCATAGCCTAGATACCAGTAATCACATATGGTCCTCACAAAGATTACTGCGAGTGTCAGCATAGGAAGAGTGCTTATATATCTTGAAGAAACCACTTCTTAACTTCTTGAAGAAATACCTCCTTGAAAGTTTAGGCTACATGTACAGTGTCTTTAAGTTGTATTTATCCAGTTTATAGACTCAATCTACCAAACCTACATCTAGGCTTCTGTCCCATAACTTGCTTTTATCAGAAAAAGCAGTAGACCCCTGACTCCAGGTGTTTTTGTTTGTTTGTTTGTTTGTTTGTTTTGTTTTGTTTTTTTTTTTTTAATAGAAGGACTTGGTGAAAGGAGGTTTCCTAAGAGTATTACAGAGTCATTTGTCTAAATATCATAGATGTTCCACAGATTATATAGTCAGCTCCTTCAGGGAGGAAAAAGAATATTACCTTTTTAGATTATAACTTTGTCCTTTCTCCAAAATGTTCATATTAGGATGAATAAAATGATTGCCTAAGATAGCCCTTTGAAGCTTAGTGGAAAGAAAGCATCTTCTAAGCAATTCTCTAATTTGCAGTACCCTTTCTTCCATATTATAACTTCAGTTAGTCCAATTATGATGCTCAACAGTAAAGAATTCAATTAGATAACTGGATCACCATGTCTTGTAAGTAATTATGAATGTTTTAATCTAAGTCAACCAAAGTGCTGATTTATTTTTATTTTTTTAAACAGTGCTGATGAAAATATATCTGGCAGATTAAATCTTGTGTATAATCTATTTCCCTAAAACTTCAATGTGCAGAATCTACTTAGTCTTTCCATGTAATATCAATTGCCCCAACAGTCTCCTTATTAATGTTCAGATGATTTTCTTCCCATACCTTATTGCATACTGTATTTTTCTAAATGCTCCATAACATACAGTGCCTGTAGAAGTAAATGTGCTAAGCTATCAGTGAGTAAATGACTTTGGAAATTAGTTGGAGGTTAATTCTTTGCCTCATTGGCCCCCAAAAGTAGCCAAAATGTAATTGATTTTGATGGCATTCACAATGTGCCTTGGCCTGTTGAATAATGAAGGAGCACTTACAGAGAGAGCCACTGAATATAGCAACAATTATGCAGGGTATCAATGAGACATCATTAAAAGTTGAATGCTTCCGCACTTAATCAACCTTGCCTTACCTTTAACAGCTTTGTTGCTTTAGGAAATCTAAAGTTTCAAGTGTCAGTGTGTTGTGTATGTTTTACATCTGTCAATTCAGAGAAATGTTCACTCAGAGTAAGCATGCCTAGTTTGGACATGTTTAAAGATCTGGTTAAGCATGAAAGAAAAAAAAAGCAATTACTGATGTTGGGAAAATGTCAGTCCTGCATGTATGTGCCACATGGAACATTTGTCACTCACATAGTGCCCTAATGACAGCACCACCTCAATCTGGTTTGATTACTCATAGCTAACATGAGAAAGGACAGATCATTTTTTATTCATAACAGATTCAGTCAAACAACTATTAAACAATATTTCCATATTTTTTTTCTGACTGTTTTATATCATTCTTTTTATGACTGAGAGTGGAGATTTTATTTGTGCCTTAACAGTAATTTATTGATGACCTTTTTATGCTGTGTTAAATAACTACTCAAGTAGAAGCTGTAAGGACTTAAAGAAGCTAATGAACCTGTACTATACTATCATAATTTGTACACACTTGCTAGCCACCACAGTCAATGTATAACAAAAAAAATATGCCTTATTTACTGAGCTTCCGTATGGCACAGTTGACTAAGCAACAATGAATTGGCACAGGACACTAAGGTCACAATGGCTTTTAAAGATATCACACAACAAAAGATGAGGAGGATTTTTAAAGTCAGGTACAATATAGTTCCTCTAAAAAAAGTTTTGCTATGGATCATTAAAGTTTGGGGACTGTAGTTCAATGTCTGTATCCTGAGCCATCAGTTCCACGTTACTCCAGTGACCCAGTGCTCTGGCAGTATCACCCCACTTGCAACAAAAAAGTAGTAGATATTTTTAGATATTAGTAGATATTAGAACAGGATCTGTGATCTCTGTGATATGCAAGTTGTCACTTCTTCTAAGAAGAATTTTGAATATCTCTCTGCAATTTATGTATCATGTATTTCACTAAAATCAAGGTTTTACCTGAACTTTTGGCAACACTAAAAAGACATAGTCATTGGTACTTATAAGTAACTTCTAGATTGGTTTCACACTGTCTCAAGAGAAAGTACTTGTCATTCCACTTGCTCAAGCAATGTATCTTTAGGTTCCTTGTAAAATTATTATCCCATTTATATTGTACTTCTTTTTTAGAAGAATTAGAAGATTTTCAAAGCCCTGTAGAAACAGACTATGTCTGCATTACTAGTAGAAGGGGGACCAAACCAGGTCCTGAAACCAGGCAGCATTACATGACTTACACTTAATTCTAGTACCTACTACAGTACACTTGTCTTGGGGATAAGCAGTTGCTTTGAGTCTCTGACTCAGTTTCACACACATACCTGTGAAGTTTATTTCTGAGCTTTCCTCGTAAAAGTATTCAAAGGTACTTCTCACTTGAATAAGTTTACAAAAGCAGTAACTCAGTCTCCAGAAAGAATTTTGATTTGGTTGTCTCAGATACTGCCTTGAAAACTGTTATTGGGGTCTGACTTGTATAACAAATGCATACAGGTCTTTTTTTTTTTTTTTTTTCTTAAAAGTTTTAGCTTTCATAATCTTGTATTTCATGAGTTTGGTAACGGATAATTTCAGATTTGGATTTTAGACTGAAAGAAGTATTTAATGAAGATGAAGGAAGCTTTTTGCTCTTTCTTTCTTTCATGTCAATTATTACAAAATTTGAAAGGTAAAATGAAGAGGAGTAGATGAAATAGGGAATGTTTGCAGGAAAAAAAAAAAAAAAAGTTGAGACACATGGGTTCTATCCCTGACTCCAACACTCAGTTCGTATATTTCTGGCCTCAGCTTCAAACTTCTGCACATTCTTCTTTTTCTTCTGTAGCTAGGCCACTTGGGTTCTGATTTGCAAATATATAAGACAATTTCAGTTGGAATAAAGTTCAACAAACACTAAGTGTTCTGAAAAGCAGGCCCCATGTACATTAAATTTCCAAATTAGCTGGAAATTCTGACAGTTTGATTTTTTGCCTTTGTTAATTTTTTCTTCAATTTTTTATACAATCATGTAAGTAAAAAATTCTCCTCAATACAAACACATTTTTGCCCTTATACAACATACAGCACTATTACTAATCCTCACAGAAGGGAAAATATTTTAGATTGATCCTCTTCTGTTTGTTCTTTAGTTTTCTATTTCATTCTTTCAGTTGCTGAATGATTTGAGTGTGTGCGTGCATGTGTAAGTAAATCTGAAAAAACTTTATTCTTATTTTGGTTAAAACGCTATTGAGTTCTGGTTGGAAATCAACTTCTGTGAACTTTCACTAAATTTTTAACATTTTTTGTCTGCAATTAGAAGATACTTCATCTTTCCAGTATATGGAAAGATGAATAAATGTATCAAGTATTCATGAAATAAATGTATTAATAAAAATTGAGACAAATTCCTTGTCTCTGCTCTTCTGGAGGAAGCCCCTGTCTCCCACACTACAACAATAAGTTTCTTTTTCTTCATGGTGGCAGATGTAAATTATTTGGTGCCTAATTCTCCACACTTATTGCAGAGGTGATTAATTCAAAATCACAATGCACATAGTCAGATGTCTAATTTTAGCTTTGTCCTGATCAGTCTAAATTTTATGTCCTTTGTTTTACTAGCTTCACAAATGCTCCAACTTTCTCTAATAATCTCTGGCATATAACCTTGGCAAAGACTTTTTGAAAACTCAAATAAGTTGTGTACTGGGATCTCCTTTGTCCACATTCTGCTACACTCTGGAAGAACTCCAGCAAACCAGTGAGGCATGATTTCTTTCTATCTGTTAACTCTGCCATACTGCCTCTTTCCCCAGAGACCATGTTTTTCTGTTCCCCAGAGTGTTGCAACACTACAGAAAAAAAGCAAAGAACTTACTGAGTTTCTTTTCTATGATCTTCTCATCCCTGAGTACCCATTTATATTTCTGTTACCAGAAAGTTCCACCATTTCCTATCCATCTTCCTGCTTTTATTGCATTTACTGTGAGTATGCTTTGCAAAGTGTTCAAATTCTCTTTTAACCATCTTGATTTCCTATTTACACCTGATCTTTCAGAAATTTCACCTGCCAGCAGTTTTGTTCTGTAACTTTTGTCAGTGCTCAATCTGTGCCTTGTACCACCATCAACTGTATAGGGCATTTTTATCCTTTGAAAACATTCATGAAGGGAAAATAGTGTACATGTACATATACATATACATATACATATACATATACATATACATATACATATACATATACATATACATATGCATATATTGTTGGTGTTACTTGCATTATTATAATGCAAGATATTTATTATACTACATCATTAGCTTAATCAGAAATAGACATTAGAATTAGCAGGCATCATCTCAAAATCAGAAACAAACCAGAAATGGGAATTCAAAACCAAGTCTTTAAAGTGAATTTCTGTTTGGAGAAAAAAACTCCTCACCTCAAAATATTATGGCGGTGGAAGAGCATATTGAGAGATTTGTATCATGAAACACCCTCACAGTCAGGTCATCCTGAGAGTGGAATGACGTGTGTTTATTCTTGAAAATTTTTTACCCTAGCCAGTCTAAGGCAATGGGTCATTTACCTAAGTAGCAATTCAAGAACTGACTTGAAAAGTTAATGTCATCAATTAATGCTCTTTCCTTATATTTATTTTATCAATCACTGTCTCTTAACATTCTTAAACATTCCTTTCAGAAATATCTCTGTGAGTGAACACTTCTATCCACAGTAAAAGACTGAAAATTTGTTCATGCTCCTTCTTATAAAAGTCTGTGTTGTACTGGCTATAGAAAATCAATGCACATCATTAATATCTGGCACTGTAAGACACCCTTTTTGTTTTGTAACATATATCCTACTTTAAATTTAGTGCAGCAGACCATTTATTTCTAAGCATTTCTGACAGGTAAATGCTATTCCTTCCCAGCAATATTTAAATATTGAAAGGAATTTTAGTGGAACATAAGTTTTTCATATAGTGCTATCTTTGTCCCTGAATTCTCTTTTTGAAACTTTTATCTCTGCAACTATTTGCACTAAAATAATTTAAAAATTACTGTCCAGTAATAAAACTGAACATTTGGAACATTTAACAATATTTTACTTAGATCAAATCAAAAGCTACTGTATCTATCATAAAGGGAAAACAGCAGTGACATAAATCAACAGACCACCTGCGATCTTTTTTTCTTTTGTAGTTCTTCTTCTATTTCTGGATGTACTTGTAAAAATGCAAACACTGAAATGAGTATGTTATGGCCACAGTTGCAATTGCACTTAATTAAAGCAGTAGTGCCACCACATAGCTTACATTGTTTTCATTCTAACACCTATAGTGGTTCTACTAGCAATGCACATTTAGTTAAGGAGCTTCCAATCTGAGACCCAACACAGTTACTAATATAATCTGGCATGATTAAATTCCAAAATACCAAGCTGCACCTCTACTTGCAAAGCAATAAATATTTGAAGATAATACCTTCTCCTTCACTAGGGGCCAGATCTGTTATTTCTCAGGATGGGATATGTTCAAGTATTGGTGGAAGGAAAGATCAGTACAGCACTCTCAAAAATTCAGGTGGCTCTGTTCCAGCTGTTCATCTGTCATCATGTGCTGAAAATTCACTTACAATTTGCTAACAAATAGTTTTAGTATTTTGTAGCCTCAGAAGATAAAGTTCAGCAAAACCGTAGCCTATAAAAGACAAAAAGAATGTCTTAAGACATACATAGATATGATCATTTGGAGCTGAAGTATTCACAAAAAATCTTTGCCTTTAACCAGATGTATACATTAAGCTATAGCTACATAGTGTAAGGATCAGCAGGATCTGCAAGTCAGGGATTTTTCTGGGGCAATGTGCTACTGCTAGAAGAGTTTGGAAATCTCTTCCCGATCTTCAAATATTTGATTGTTGACAGATGTACATGTATGGTTAAGTAAAGTGATTGTGTTTGTTATATGTAAGATTAAGAGTCCCTTGGTTTTAGTAGCATAGAATAACAGAATGATTTGATTTGGAAGGAACCCTTAAAGATCATCTAGTCCAACCTCCCCGCTGTACACAAGGACATCCTTCACCAGATCAGGTTTCTCAAAGCCCTGTCCAATTTTGAACGTGTGTTGAATTATCTCTCGGTCCCAGTATGCAGGGATCTTTCACAAGTATGCTTAGTAACAAAGTGCCTTATAAGAGAAACATAAATTACATTGACTCATTCATAACATTCATAACCCAAATATACTACATCAAAATGAATGTTCCTGTAACTCATGTCTATATCTTTTGGAAATAACAATGAATAAGGAAGGTCCTTCTACCTTTTTTAGTCTGCAGTCAGGCTAAATGTTCATGCCTTGAGGGAGAGAGAAAGAAATATTTCTGTCCTATCTAAGCCTTGAAGCACCTTTCACAGTCTGGAAACTAGACCCTGAAAAATACATCCTTTGAGATGAAAGTGGGAGATAGACTTCAGCTTCCACTTGCCAACCACTTTCAACAACTGCTTTATTGTGTCCATCCATTCACAGAGCAATGCATTCACTTTCTCCTTTCCCACACTGTGACAGAGCATAAATGGCATTTTCTTGGTAAAAATGGCTGAGATAGTAACAGATAACAAAACAGAAATGTGTAGATAACTAGCAATATGATAAGACGGTATAAGATGGTAACTAGCAGTATGATAAGACTGTATAAGATGGTATCAGGTTGCACCAGGGGAGGTTCAGGTTGGAAATTAGGAGATATTTCTTCTCAGAAAGAGTGGTTAGGCATTGGAATGGGTTGCACAGGGAGGTGGTATAGTCACCGTCCCAAGGGGTGTTTAAGAAATTGTTGGATGTGGTACTTAGGAACATGGTTTAGTGGTGGTTGGAGGATAGTTGGACCAGATGATCTTAGAAGTCTTTTCCAACTCTTATGATTCTATGATTCTATGAGTTTAAATGGTGTATATGAAGAGACTAAACAGAACTGTCTTCTGAGAGGATGTTTGCCCAGAACTGGATAATGCTAGCAGAAAATTCGCGGTAATGGAGTTTGATTAAGACAGCCATCAGCCTTTTTAACCAGTAACTGTGGAAGTGCAGAGAAACTCCAGAAAACAAGGTAGGGCTGGGGTTGAAATGAAATGTCAATGAAGCAAGAAAAAAATGTGACATATTGGAGGAAGAAGAGAGTAACAGTGCAGTAGTGAAAACCAGTTTTGGTACTGCTACAAGTCGTGACCTCCTTCCAGGCCAGACACAGTAGCCTCCCCATCAGACACCAAGAAGAGTCTGTATACAGCTAGAGAACAGACAGCAGGGGTTCTACTCACAGGGGACCCACACATGGAGTGTGCTTATGTGACATTGTGGAGGAATTTCTCCATGACATATGCACTAGTGGAGCATAAGGAGTGATGAACACGTAAAGTTAGAGCAATCACATCTGGAGCACAAGCACAAGTAAATAGGGAAAGTGGTACTTTCAGCAAAGGTGTATGTACTTGTAACCCATCTCTGGGGAGTGGGTGATGGGGGCAAAAGGGAGCGGGGATGTAAATGTGTCCGATAGTGATGATGTTAGAATTTTGTTGAATTAGTGACAGAAGAGTGTTCAGAAATCTGTATGTGTTTGTAAATATTTTTAAGAATCTAGAGCTGTTTTATCAGTTGTATTACTGATATTGATCCTAAATGAATAGTTCACTGATCGCTGATTAGTTATGTGGAGTTAACACATAAACTACTTGATTTTAATCTGGATTTGATTTAAACCATGTGAATCAAACAGTTTTTACCTGCAAAATCACACACAACTTTTAACTTCTGTATGTTCTTTCTAATACGGACCTTAATAAGGACCTTCACTGTCTGTGCACTGGAAAAGTGGGTTTGTGTACTTGTTCAGGAAAGAAGGTTCACAATGTTTTTCTGATAATCTCACACTGAAATTTCTACCTCATCCAGTATCTCTATTTTCATTTCAACTCAACCAAGCAAAGGGATTTTAAAAGATTTAAAACAGTAATATTTACTTAATAATAAAACTTGCTCAACTCCAGTAATAGTAGGGAGGATTTGATTCTAAAACTTTCCGTATGATTTTTACTGCTTCAGTGGTTATGTTTTCTGTACTGAAATGTTGCAGTGAAAAACTACTTATAGCCATGCAACTAACCAGCATAATATCCTACATAAACTTTGTTTGTGCTGGAAGATTTGTGGCCAGTTCTGTGGTCAGTAACTGTGTATCCAAATTTCTAAAGCTACTGACCTATGTGATTTGAAATGGAAGTCAAGTTTACATGGCGAAAAATTTTTACACATTCAGGCTCCCAGGAAATTTTCCATGACAAAATCTTATTTTGCCTCTCTAATTGGAATGTAAATGTATTCAAGACCATAGTGAAATAATGAGTAAAAGTAAGTAGCTTTAAACTATTTAGCTTACATACTTGACACACTACTTGCTCAGTCCAGAAGAAGGAAAATTAGTCCATGTAGAATTTCTTGTTATTGTGGTGATAGTGCTTCAGTACTCAAGATGGCTAATTTAAAGCTAGCTGAGAGATCTTCCCATCCCCATGAAGTCTACTATAAAGGCTTGGCCTAATAGGACAGACAATCTCTTTATTTTGAGCATGGGTTATTACATAAAAGCAGATTGCATGTTTAAAATTTTGTCTGTTCATGTGAATATTTCCATTAACATCACAGCTGACATGAGTAGATTATAGTGTATGAATGTTTAAAGAATCAGTACCAATCTAATAACAGAAATTATGCCTTATAACTGAATACTGAAAGTTCATCCAGGGCTGGCTAATTCTTTTCTAATATTGGCTTCAGAGATGTCATACTTAATGTAGCTGAAATCTGTATTTCTAAACTTGAATATCCCCATGCTTGTTGCTTTATCTCAGAGAAGGATCTGCAGAAAACAAGGAGTGAAAAAATATATAATATAAATATATAAATATATAATATTTGTAATAATTATAATAATAATAATTTTATTAGAGCTATCAATGAATATCCATGCATTAAACATAACAATAATATACATAATAATAATAAACATAATGCATATCCATGCATTAAGCAGAGCACACCAGCAATAGAAGAGGAACAATATAAGAATATTTCATGAACAATGGCTCTTCCAAAAGTTCACCAGTCCAGAATCCAACACTCTGAAGACTCCCAAATAAATTAGAGTTTTAAGTTAACATTTTCAGTATTCACAGAATCACAGAATCACAGAATCACAGAATCACAAAACTGTAGGGGTTGGAAGGGACCTCAAAAGATCATCGGGTCCAACCCCTCTGCCAAAGCAGGTTCCTCAGAGCAGGCTGCCCAGGTAGGTGTATTGTATTTTGAGAAATTAGTACTTTATGGCAAAAAGTCATTAATTTAATTACTTGTGCTCCTCTGGTGCTGTTTGCAATCAATGTTGTATTTGTCAAGTTGTCCATGAAAATTTTTTGCAATTTGTGCATAGACGGCTATGTAAATACAATAACTTTAAACCACTCACAATTCAGCTACAATGTTTCTAACATAGTATCGAATCCTTTTTATTATATCTAGTGAAAAATGCAATATTTACTTCAGATACCACTATAGCACTGCATGTTATCTTCTAAAGATTAACTAATAAGTGATACATAAAGTAATTCCTTTTTAAATACATATGTTTTAATGTTATTTCTGATGCTTCATTAGATTGCACTTACATATTTTGTCATGGATTGAACTCTGAGTGGTGCTGTACCGTACTTGACAATCACTGCTCAGAACAGGTTACCTTGTCAACTTTCAAAATAATTTTCAAATGTAGGTAACAGCTCTACTGGCAGTTTAAGATTGAAATGTTTAGGCAGCTTCAAATTACATCATTAAATGTTTCAGAAAGGCAAATTTCAGTTTATAAACCAATGCTGTGAAGGTAGAGTCTTCAACGCTTTAATGAAAATTCACAAATATATATTCCGTCAATATGCTCCAGTACTAAACAAAAGCTATTTCAGAATCACTATATCCCTATATAGTAACTATATGCATAAGCATATGTACAGTCATTTCCTTATCTATTTTTATTCTAAAATTTATATTTGTATTGAAAATATGTGAACTAAAAGATTTTCAGAACAGCTGAAAACCTCAAAAAAATTATAAACATGCAAAATTATGCTTACTTGGCAGGCAATTTCCTTTAGTCTCATGATTGGGGTAGTTATGTATGCACATAAGAGCTTAGATTCTTATCCTGATGTACATATATTACACACATTTCTGTGTAAGTCTTCTAAGCTATCATTAATGTTACAGAAGAAAAAATAAAGTAGATAAATCTGTTCATAAAAATTACAGGCAATACAAAGGTTAGGGAAGTGCTAAACAAAGGAAAAACAGAGAGCAGACTTGTTTAGTATACACAACATGATTCACAAGTACAAGGAAAAAAACATCCAGGAACCAAAGATGTGAATCAATCACAATGAGGAATGGGGACTGTGTGTTGAAACTCCCTGACTGTGGACAGACCTAGTGCAAATATGGTTATAAATAACCAGACATGAACAGACATTTAGAATACCAGTTAAAATGTTTAATAGAAGCCTTAAATATACATGGATAGTATTATCTGCAAGACGGAGGATGAAAAGATTTTACCACTGAATTTTTTCTAAATTTCTAAATTCTATAAATCTGCTGTGCAGTATAGTCCTTGTCCAGTGCCACTGACAGCATTACAGACTATGTTGTGGTTTTAATATTGGTCAGGAGAGAAGGCAGAATTTTTTCTAACAAAAATGGAAAGCCACATATAGCAGACAGCCATATGATGAGGACAGACAGAAGGCATGTATCATAGTCCTGAGTGTCAAGGTTTGGGGAAAAGAACACAGTTTGCACTTGTATTAATCAGCAGTAGCAGAACAATAGACGCATAAACAGACTTGGAACAGTCACTATAGCCCAGGTATTTGCCATCTTTTGGGTATGCTCCCACCAGTCCTTCTGTCAGTCCCTGCCTGGACATACATAGTGGAAGAATTTCAACTATTTGTAAATGCTAAATTTGTAAGCAATTTCACCTGACTGTTTAAGCACATATGGTCTCTACATTGCCAAGTGTTGTTTTTCTCCTTTGGGCCTTTTTTCTTTTTTTGTTGGCACATAAATTCCACAACAGTTTCTTTTTAGGTTGTAAAATCCAATCCAGGATTTCAAGCTTTCAAATTGAATCTTTTTGTTGAACTTGATTTAGTTCCTGCCAGTATTTATGAGTGGTGGGAAAAGAAATTATGAATGATCCTGCCTGGAAGCTCCAAAGAGAAGGAGGGAGCAATGCTTGCTGTGAAGAAAATGAAGGCAAGACTCATAATATAGGTTAGAAACTGCTTATCATCTTTTGATCTCCAGGACAGTAAAGTAACCTGAATCGCACTAACATAATTTAGGTTTTATTTAGCAAGTCTATAGAATTAAAACATCGTGTTTGACAGCTAAATACTAAACCTTATAAGGCAAATTAGAAGCTTCACACTGCAAAGGAAACAGCTAGTAAAATAGAGAATTTTAAAGCATTTTATTATTGTTATTATTATTTTATTTCAAAAGTTAAAAATAAAGAATTTGTTTAATTGAAGAAATGTTTTGGAACAACTTTATTAAACAACCCATTAACAAAAATAACAGGTACTTAAAGGTTCCCAAATCTTCTGTCTCTGTTTGTCTTGTAGAACTGCTGAGATTGAGACTATGATTGGTTTAATTATTATTTTTCAGACATAAGTTATATCCTGATTTACGATTTTTCATAGCTGGATAAAATGACTACATGTATTTCAAAGCGTATGAAATTTTCATTTCACTTCTGCCTTCCTTGCTTTATTTTCTCTAGTGAATGGGGATTATTGCAGGATTACTTAGGCTTTTATAAATATATGACTTTACATTCCCAAAGGTGAAATTCTGTAGACAGAAAGCTCTTGTGCATGTTTATGTCTGGATTTCCAAAAGACATGATGTGCATGCATAGAAATGAATATCATTGCTTTGCAGGAAAGCAATGGACTCAGTCCATTTGCCCTCACATATTGGAAGAAAGAGAATGAAGGAAGAAGCTGCTTCAGTCCTCAGGCTGCAGTAGCCACAGCAGTAGCAGTTACACAACCTGCTCTTAGCATGGATGAAATAGGTCAAGATGAGGGCTGGGTGGTCTTAGATAGGCTGCAAAGTGCAATGGCACTTCATTACTTCTGTGCCATGAACATACTTCTGCCTGAATGTTGTGACATGGGCTGTTGTCACTTATGGCAGTGTTCTTGCCTCATACAATAACAGTTCTTTACAGAAACGCTTCCTTAACTGCACACTGGCCATTTGGAAATTATTGCTTCACAGCTCATCTGGCTCAGGATAGAATGGCTGGAGGTAACTAGGCTGCAAGTGTGTGATGGAGGACTCATTGGTGAGGCAAGGAAGAGAGAAAGCCATTACACCTTTCCTGTTGCTCTCCTTTCTCATTTCATCACATTCTGCTCCATTTAGCCAATTTTCTTTCCCTGGCATCCCATGAGGAAAGGAAATAGTCAGGACTGTCGACTTCTACTGCATAAGAAGGATGAAAAAGAGCAGCAAAGGAGTGGAAACCAATGCATGATCTGAGTTCACAGTCCTCAATCTACAGAACTCCATGAAAGAAAGCGAAGATGAAGGATCATCACAGTACACAACATGACTGTTAAAAACCCAGTAAGATACAAACCATAGCTGCTATTCTAGCAAAATAATTGCTTGGTCTTAAACCTCTGGGATCTTTTACAGAATCCAGATTATGTTAAGAAAGAAATCTAATTATGAACCTGTTAACACTCCTAAGTAGAAGCTAAGCTCAGCTCTAAAAAGAGATTGCTGAAGTGCTTTTGGTGCTATGTCACTAATTGGTCATTTGGTCCACTGGGATTGCCAGGATTGACATAGTGAAAATGAAAGGCAATTGGTGAGTCACTAATAATTAAGTAGGGAGGAACTAAATGAAGAGCAGTTTTACTGCTGATTGGGCAGTTTTGAAGGGTTAGCTGTGGCCTAGCAGCAGAAATCAAAATGCAACATGGAGTTGGCAGCGTATTTTTGGATTCTGTTTCAACAGAAATTCAGTGTAAAATGAGGACTTCTAACAGATGTGCTAGGCTGACCCAAGGACACTTAGCTCTCCATGTTAATGCAAGAAAGCAATATTTCATCATATCAAAGAACTTTCATTTCACACCTGACTAAAAGCCAAAATATGAAGTCCCAAAACAGATGCCATTTTTGGATTGTGTCAGTCTGAGGAGTCAGCACACATTAAATTTGCAAGTGTCAGAAACGTCTGTACTACATATGTTTAGCTGGTAATCGTCAAATGACTTTCCAACCTGCTATTGTGGTATAGCAAAACTGAGAAGAAATCATTAGAAAGTGTGAATCTGATAATCTGAGAACATGCTGGCCTTATTAGCTATAAGAAAAAGACCCTGCTCCCTGAGCAATTTCTGCAAACTGTCAAACTTCACCAGCTATGACAGCCCTTGCTTGGTTCTGGGATACTATTCATGCTGTAAACTATTTGCCTGGGGTTCTGCAGATAATGGAGATGGAACAAACACTGCGGAAATGAACTTGTCTGTCTCACAGGATGACATTAGACTGGAGCTCCAAACAAAATGAAAGTATTATTATGGGAATTGCCTCTTGACACTTGGATAAAATAATAACAATAATAACAACAACAACAACAACAATAACAACAACAACAACAACAATAATAATAATAATAATAAACCCTGAATATTTGGAATATTTTATCTAAAATAATTTGTTCTCAGTGGCATAGAAACATGCATATCGGCAACAAGGAGAAGAATGACTATGGTCTTTGTTTTTAGTTGGCTGATAAATGCATTAAAAGTGACTGTATAATGAAATACAAATATTAAGCACCTGGTTCCTGGAAAATATTTATTGACATAGCCTTTGTTCACTCTGAGGTGTGCCCCTGAAGGCAGCAGTAGTACCATTCGCAGGTAAGTAAGGTATAAATAACACTCAGGATTATATTCAAATATAGCACAGCCAACATCTGCCACAGTATGAGCTTTAGTTCTTCTTTAGGGAAAACCCCTCTAAGAGTTCCCCAGATAGAAAGAAAACTTAAGTTATTCTTCATGCCTGCTTACACAGATCCACTTATATATAAAAAGGAGTTGGAAATGTCCTTATCTTTCCCTCAGGAGACCCACAGTCCCTGGAAATCTCACAACTGATACAGTAAAGGCAGAAAATTCTGAAGAGCGAGGGGGGCAGTGTTGTGCTGCCCTGCTTTTGGATGCATATGGGCAATACATTTGCACCCTCCCCTAGCCCTCTCTATCTGAATAAAGCCCCCAGGCACGCTTTATTCCTGTGCAAGAAAAGGTGCTAATTTTCAGGATCAGGACATAATTGACACAGCCCTACTTAACCATCTCCATAACCAACTTGCTTTCCTTCAGTAAAGCATCCTCCACTACTTTCTGTCATTGTAGGATGAGACATTAAGAAAGCAAAGGTTAGAATTTCAGAGGTGGAGAGAACTCTGGGATTATGACCAATGATTGGTCATAAGGATCTGAAACCTGAGAGAAGACAAAAACTATTGGTCATTGATTGTCACGCAGGTAAATTTTGCCTCTTAAAAGCTAGAAGTTATTAAGAAAACATGATATAAAACTCCTAAAATTGATAATATAAAACAACTTTTTAAAAAATACCTAGGACATGAATTAAAAGATATTTCTGCATAATTTGGTTTTAAAGGGGGATTATTCTTAACCATGTGTATTTTATGTATGTGTATGTATGAGGTTTAAAAATCGTATAGCTTTCAGTTAAAAAAAAAAAAAAAGATTAACCATAGAAATGGTGCAAGTGGATGGACTATGGAAGCACTTTCGTCCTCCAGTAAAAAAAAAAAAAGTAAGGAAGCAACAGATATTTCTGCAGCATTTGACACTGCCTCACACTGGGGAAGAATGTCAAAACTTACTGGTAACTACTCTATATCTATTTCCATTTTCATTTAAAGAATAAAAACTCTTATTACAAGGAAATATTTTCTCTACACTGTATAATTATATTTTTATAGGGAAACTGAGGAAGTTGAAGAATTAAAAATGATTTTTTACAAACTTTTAGAGACAAAAGAATAAAAAAATGTCAATTCATACCTTTGGGTCAACTGTTTTTCACTAAGTACATCCATGGTTTAAAGCAACTGAAATGTTAATAGTGTAACTCTAAACTTCAGTGGGTAAAATATTAACGAAAAAAAAAAAAAAAAAAAAAACATATTTGAGGTACTTTTAAAATAAATATTTTTACAAAATGTATTTGATGTGTTTGAATACCATTTCTACAAAGTTCTGGCCACCATTTAAGTTATGAACAACTTCTTTTCCCAGTTTTAAACACATGAGGGTTAACCCCATCCTCTCAGTTGTCAATATAATTCTTACAGTTTCTGAGCATTCTATGTTTTGCTCCATACTTTGATCCTTCCCTAACCAAAATAAATCAAGTGCCTGTGTCCACAAAATGGCTGTGTTCTCACAGACCAGTGTCTTCTTAGCAGCAGAGTTAATTCTGTCAAGAAAATACAGCTCCTTACAAAATCAGTGAAAGGATGTATTTCTGTCCAGAGTGATTCATGTCTCACATGTGTAGTCCTTCTTGCAATTAGACTTGGTCCTGTCTAGTCACTCTGTAGGGAATTATGCTAAACATCAGCTTAAATTTTTTAAATTATATTTCTGAAGTTGAATAGAGGGATGAATCTAAGCTTCAGTTCACTGCAACCGAATACAGTCTTGATTTAAATATCTAGTCTACCTAAGTAGAGCATGAAGAATCAAGAGGCCTCATAAACTGATTGATAGTCATCAACACACTGATTGAGGAATCACCTTCAGCAAGCAAAAGAGAGGTAGAATTCAGAGCTCTACTTGAATTTCCACTTGAGATACATCTTTGTGGTAACTGGAAATATCTATTTCCACATATAGTTCATGTTCTTCGGTTTTTGTTTTTGTTTTTTTTTTTTGGAAATGGGTGTTTCTGTCTTTCTTTCTCTTATTTTAAAACATAGAGAGGATGCTAATATTCCTCCATTTTTTTATTTTTTTTTCTTCTCATCTAGCTCTACCATCTTCCATCTTCCACCATTGAAAGCTGCTACAATTTGTAAAAGAATTGACCACAATTTCTATTACCTTAAGTCATTCAAGCCTGACTGTCTTATTTTTCAGGCAAACTATGTAGCAACTGGGAACTGACACATTCAACTAAAAGGGAGGCTCTCAGACACCTACCTTGAATTTTTTCCTCTTTACACTTAAGTCCATCAGGCCAGAGAGAAAGAGAAGCAAAGCAACCAAAGGCTTATGTCTACATCTGCAAGTACAGCTTACACCCATAAATTAGACTCTTTCCTGCTCCCAAAGCAGGATAACATCATCTAATCTGATGAAAGGGATTGGTTCGTAGCCTTGAAATGTACTTGCTATCTCCTGAACAGAGCCTGAGCATTACTGAAGACAGGCTGGTTGAAAATGTGGCATGCAGCTCTTCTGCCCCTGTGCTAGCTTAATTTCATTTCCTGGTAATAGCTACAGCCAAGGTGCATAACAGTAGGAGTAGGACAGTGTTGTGGACCAACAGACAAGCACTCACCACCTGCTCACTAGCACTCCCTCTCCAGCAGGACAGAGAAGAGAATTCGAACACGAAAAGTTAGAAAACTTCTGTTTAGAGTAAAAAGCAGTTTATCAGGTGAAGGAAATAAGAGCAATCAAACATGCAAGAAAAACCCCACAAAAACAAACAAGCATTACAAATGCAATCACTTACCATCTCCCACAGGCAGCCAGTGTCCATACAGATGGAGACTGTCCATACAGTCTCCAACAGCTACCTTGGAAGAAAAAAAAATACATATTAATAAAAACAAGTAAATAAATAAATAGATAAATGAATAAAAGCACCCTCTTCTTCCAATACCACATTTTCGATTGCTGAGCATGGTATGGAATATCCTTTTGGCCAATCCAGGTAAGCTCTTCTGGCTGTGTACACACCCAGCTTTTTGACCACCTGCAGACTGTGGAGGAAAAGGAAGGAGGAGCAAGTGGGGGAAAGAGAAAGACTGTACCCCATACATGCACTGGTCAGTTATAGCCAAAATACTGGTTTCTTCTCAACACTATTTTGTTCAAAAATATAAAACACAGCACCTTATGGGTTGCTATGAAGAAAATTAACTCCATCCCAACCAGATCCCATTTATACATATATTAAGAAAAGCTGACTCTTGTTTTTGTTTTTGTTTTGACATTTAGATACTCATAAATTAGCTCATAATGAAAAAATGACACAGTTCTAGTTTGTTCACCTAACTGAATGTGCCAGGCTGCTGGACTAGACATTGCATTTTTTTCTCTTTGGTCCAATGACTAGCTAATGACTGCTTATAATCAGGCCATTAATAAGAATAAATAAATAAATGAATAAATAAATAATAATGGGAAATATTTTTAATATTTTTTTTTCCTAAACATATCTAATGATTATTCTACCTTCAGAAATAAATTTGTTCTTAAGCAACTAAATCACCAAAGTGTTCGAAATATCCCCAATAGGGAGATGTTAAACTCTTCTCCTTAAGTTGTTCCACTTTCCATTACCTACTTCCGTATTTATGGAGGGTGTGAAGCAAAGCATGAGTGAACAAACATGCAGACACCTGCAAAACACAATGAGATGTTGCGTAGTAACATTGAGGTTTTTTCTACCTTATTGGACTATATTGATAAGTGCAGGAAAAATTTCTCAAATGAACACTAGCAGCAACTTCTGTTCTGCTAGTTGTCCTTAAGTCTGCTTTGATCTTAGATTATTCACAAAAATAAATCTATGCAAATACAACTTACTTCCAAAATACTAGCCAGCAACGAGAGTACAACACAGTAATGTGATTCTTGAATGATCATTTGTTCAATATTCCGTTGCTTCCAAAGAGTCAATTCCTCTAAACCTTAACTAAGACTTTGGGTTACAACAAAAGAAGAAGGCTTATCTCACTGTTTCTGCTATTAGCTATTGAGTGGACCAAGAGATATAGAGAAATTTATGATCTATTACAGATACATTTGGGGACAAAATGCCTGAAAAATCTTTGTTCTTCCACGATTTCATTAAAAACAATCAAATAAATAAATAAATAGAGAAAAAAAAAAAATGCCGACAACATCAAAAACAACACAGAAAATAGCTTTTTGCTTTTGTAAAGATTTCCAAGTTTGTTAATTTCAATGAACAATTCAAAGATAAGCAGGTCAAGGTTGTTTGTTGTTAAAACAAACATCTTTGTTTTAAATCTTCCTGTGGTTTTTTTTTTCAGGCATTTGGTGAAACTTGTGTAAGACCCCTGGCAGTTGTAAACAGCACTTCCTTCATAAACCCCAGAAATACTGCAATAGCATGCAAGGAAATCTCTATTTTGCATCATTAACATAAGAATGCAAACCTATTTTAACTTTTTTACTGCTTTAAAATAAATATATCACTGTTTCATACAAGGTAAGCAAGGATTGATTTAATAGCATCAAAGATGAAATAATGAAGAAAATGTAGGTATGGTTTATATTTACAAATCTCAATTGATTCTATTTTAAAAATTATACAAAATCAACTAAATTTTATTAAACATTATTTGTCCATATTTCCAGCTTCTCCAGAAAAAGCTGCTGTATCATTACATGGTCTTCATCCTCTCAATCCTAATAATAATAATAATAATTATTATTATTAATAATAATAATAATAAATAATCTGGTGGGATGCCTTTCATCAGGTAAATGAATTTAAATTGGTCATGAAATGATGGATTAAGAACAATGAATAAGGAAGGGATAAATAGTTTATGGCATTTCATTTTGTCACACAACTATGACAATAATAGATTTCCTTATTTCCATGCAGACATGAATTACAATATGGCAAGACTAAAACTAAACAAGAAGCTCAGGAAAGGTTCAATAGACATTCTGCTGGTGGACATGACCATAAATATTGTAATAAATAGCAGAGGTAGTCATTTAAATAATAACATTTTATTCATTCATTATTAATTGATCTCTCTCATTTTTTCATGTTTTCACTTATAATAAAAGAATTTATAGCCAGATAGATGTTATTAATGTAGGCTGATCTACTAAACAGCACAATGCAAAGATCAACCACTTACTTTACTGGGCCATCTGCCTATTTATTATAATATTTTTTCCTAAAATATGTGTGTAAGGGAAGTCGAATATATTGAGTTCATTTCCCAAGCTAGTTAAACATCTGCTGGGGTTGATTCTGAAGCTCTATAGCTGCATTAATATGACCTTGCACCAAAACAAAGAGGGACACTACTCATGCACATTAGTCCACACTGCATCCAACAAATAGCTTTGTATCAACATACCATAATATTCTGTGGCTCTCTACTGAATCAACAACCTCCCTTACAGTACATCTGTGCAGATAAAGTCTTAAATATATTCCATTCTTTGATGGAGGCTACAATCAAACGGAAGTGGTTAATTCTTCTCACAAATAAAAATATATTTCTTACCTTTACCTGGAGTGTGTGTATTTTCAGCTCTAAAACACTGAGCTTCCTTATGCCTTCCTCAGTATATATACTCTCTCTATATTTATATATACTTATATATACTCTCATATATACTCCATATGCTTATATATATGTATGTCTGTTTTCCTTAATTTTCCCTTCAGTGGACTGAAAAAAAAAAAAAATATTTCTTTAACATCTCATATCAGCTCATCATTTTACCTCTCTGTGTTCTACTGTCTGGTTGATTTGCCATTTTTCTCAGACAGTGATTCCAGTCACCATTACTCAGTTTTCAAAAAAAAAATTACACACAAGTTTCCAAAAAGTACACCCTCGGGCATCTCATATGTGCCTTTCATTTGGACTCAGCACAAAAATCTACACACTTGTTATATGAGGTACTCCATGAGTTTGTCCTTTGCCCTAATTCCTACAAAAACCTTAGGCTGCTGATCCTACATCCTCTTACTATTTCCTTCTCTCTCTCGTCTGTCTGCCTGAGACTGTCTGCTGTCCCTTATTCTCAACAGAGTAAATTAGCCTTTTCTGTGCTGCCACAGTTAGACTGCTCTAGGTACCTTTTTTATCTTGTTAAATGTTAGAAGGGGCATATACACTGTGTTAAAGCAGTGCAAATATAACCAGTAACTACCAACTACATATAACAGTAGTTTTAATAGAAATACCACCTTGCTTTGTTTCTGCCCACTCCATCTATTCTAATTAAGCAGATATTTTAACATTCAGGATATGTAAAAGAAAACCATCAAGTTTAATAAATATCAACCATGCCAAATTTATTTACTTATGCATTTTTATTCTGCTTTTCTCATGATACGTATGAAGCAATGCCGTGTTGTGTTTTTTTTTTTTTCTTTGTACACTTCTTAACAGCTTGAGCTGTGTATATTCATGCTACTTTGAGATTACGAATAATTTGTCTATATAATTTTGTGAGAGCCAGACTTTGTATTTATGTACATATATTCAGAGCTGAAATGTTTTAGAGAAAAATTTTTTTAAGTTTATAATCACAGCTTATTTCAGATATATGCAGAAATTAGCAAACAAAGCTTCATTCTTTGATTCCTGACAGTAAAGATTATACAAAAGTGACCTTGCAAATTTTAAAAACCATTTTTTAGAAATGATTTGACTAAAAAACAATCTAAACATTCATTCTTTTTACACACACGGGTTAACTATTTGCTACTACTTTCTTTATAATACAGCTACTAAGCTAGCCAGTAGCTAACCATTTACTAAGATTATTTTTTTATTTATATATTTTATATATGTTCTCTAGCTATTTACATATATGATTTAATCATTCTTTACCTGAGAAAAGATATTAATTGAACAAGTAAAATACTGATCATAGAATCATTTAAGTTGAAAAAGACCTTTAATATCATCAAGTCCAAAAATACACATAATACTACAAGTCCACCATTAAAGTATGTCCCTAGGAGACATTCACAAGTTTCTTAAATACCTTGGGAATGAGGAATACAGCCCATTATGATGTCTGACCACCCACCCCATTGAATAAATTCTTCCTGCTACTGAATCTAAGCCTCCTCCGGCATAACTTGGGGCTGTTGTCTCATGTCCTATCAACTGGTGTATGAGAAAAGGAGACCAACATCCTCCTCACTGCAACTTCTTTTCAGGTAGCAGCCTCAGCCTCAGCCTCCAGACAAAACAACCCCAGTTCCCTCATTCACTCCTCATATAACTACTTGTTTCCTAGTTCCTTCACCAGCATTATTGTTCTTCTCTACACATACTCAACCATCTCAATATCTTTCTGTAGTGAAGGGCCCAAGACAACATAATATTTGAAGTGCAGTCTCGCCAGTGTTTTATACAAATGGACGATCCCTTCTCTAGTCCTGCTGGTTGCACTGTTTCTGATGTAGGCTAGGACGCAAATGGCCTTCTTGGCCACATGGGCAAACTACTAATTTATGTTCAGCTGGCTGTCAACCAGCACCCCCAGGTCTTTCTCTGCTGGGCAAATTTCCAACCACTCTTCCCCAGGTCTATACATTTTATTCACCAAAGAGAAGTTGTATTAACTGAGACCTGATATCTAACTTTTAAATGATTATAGTTGGATTAGATGAATCTCACCAAAGCATTCCTACCTTTTCTGAAAGAGTCTTACAAACTTTGTGTAAATATCTTATCATATCTTACAAAAATATCTGTATCTGTAAATATCTGTAAAATATCTGTAAAATATCTGTAAATATCATATCTTACAAACTTCGTGTAAATATATTATTAATTTACAAGATTAATATAATTACAAATTACTGTGGTAATATTAACAATATATCATCAAATTCAAGAAAACAAATATTTTTCCACTTTTGGAATACAAAATATCCATTGATATATTCATTGTGATGAAAATACCAAATACCATTCTGATGCATGGCCTGAATGGGTTTCAGAATTTTCTGCATCAATCATTTTTATATGCTTTCTGCAAAAATATTTTCCAAATTTTTTGGTGAGTGTGGCTGAAGAGGCCAAGTTCAATGATCATAAAAATTTCATCTGACTTTAAAAATGTAGAACTTTGATTCTACACGTAGCTTTATTTTGATTTCTAGTATGCAGAAACTGTTCCTCTTAAATTCTGTAAAATCTTTACAGTCTCTCTTTAGAAGTATACAAGATACACTTAAAACAATAAAGCTCCTCAATTTATATCTGAGCTATAACAAAAGCATAACCACCCACTCCCTTAATGAGTGATATATTGCTTTCAAGATTTTATTTCGAAAGACAGAGTTACAAAATGCTAGCTTTATTACCCATCTTTGGAGAACTGTAATATTGTGTCTCACAATAAATAAGGTAAGTATGAAAGAGTTTAAATTTATGTTGAATTAAGTATATTTTGATCTATTTTATTCAGGTTCATATAGGATAGCCATTGCTATTATCTGAATAGTTTCAAGATTTTCAGTAAGTGAGGTAACTTAACACATTTAGCAATGGCCTAAGAAAGTCATTCAATCTTAGAGTATACTGACTTGCATGAAAGGCACGAGATGCTGTCTTGATAGCAACATAATATATTACTTTTAGCTGATTATCTCTGAAATTAGCAAGAGAATAACATTTGTACTTAAGATTACTTTAATATGCTTCAAATGCTCTTAATTTAAACAAAAGATATTACCAGCCTTTTGTTGTGCATGATAAACATTGTGCTGCCTTTGACCCAGTTTCCCTGTGTGATTCAGATGTTCTGCTGAAGACCAACGTGGCTGAACAAAGAGTTTCTTCTGGAATTCAGGAAAAAGAAGAGAGTGTATGACTATTCAAGAGAACTACAAAGATATTGTGAGATTTCCAGAGAGGAAATTAGAAGAGCCAAAGCCCAGCTAGAGCTTAATTTGACCGCTGCACTAAAAGACAATAAAAAGTGTTTTTATAAGTACATAAACAAGAAAAGAAGAACTAAGGAGAATCTCTTTCACACACAGAAAATGAGGAGGTGATTGGTGACAGTCAACATGCCTTGACTAAGTGCAGATTGTGCCTGACAAATCTGATGGCCTTCTATGACAGCATTGCACCACTGATGGATAAGGGAAGAGTGACTGACTATCTCAACTTGTGCAAACTATTTGACATTGTCCCCCATGATATCCTTGTCTCTAAATTGGATAGATCTGGATTTGATAGTTGGACCATTCAGTGAGCAAGGAATTGGCTGGATGGTCACACTCAAAGGGTTGTGGTCAATGGCTCAATGTCCAGGTGGATAACAGTGACAAGTGGTGTTCCTCAGGGGTCAGTATTGGGACCAGCAATAGTTAACATCTTTATTGGTGATATGCACAGTGAAATTGACTGCACCCTCATCTGATTTTCCAATGACACCAAGCTGTGTGGTGCAGTCAACAAGGAAGGAAGGGATGCCATCTAGAGGGACCTTGACAGGCTTGAGAGATGGGCCTGTGTGAACTTCATGAGGTTCAAGGTCTTGCATCTGGACCAGGGCAATCCCAAGTACAAGTACAGGTTGGGTAGAGAATGGATTGAGAGCAGCCCTGAAGAGAATTACCTGGGGTTTTGGCTGATGAGAAGCTTGACATGAGCCGGCAATGTGCACTTGCAGCCCAGAAAATCAACCATAACTTGGGCTGCATCAAGAGAAGCATGGCCAGCAGGATCAAGGAGCTGATTCTCCCCCTCTATTCTGCTTTTGTGAGACCCCACCTAGAGCACTGCATTCAGTTCTGGGGTCCCCAGCACAAGAAGGACATGGAAGTATTAGAATGAGTCCAGAGGAGGACTACAAAGATGATCAGGGGCTGGAGTACCTCTCCTACAAAGGCAGACAGAGGGAGTTGGAGTTGTTCAGCCTGGAGAAGAGAAGGCTTCGTGGAGACTTTCCACTACCTAAAGAGGGCTTACAGGAAAGATGGAGAAGGACTCTTTATCAGGCAGTGTAGTGATAGGACTGTGGTGGTGTTACCGTGCTCGGCAGCTGAAAGGAAGAAGTAAAGGAAAGAACAACTCACGGGTTGAGATAAGGAAAAATTAGTTAAAAGGAAAAAAATAATAATTATTAAGGAAAGATTATTATTAATTAAACAATTTAACAAAAGGGAAAAAGGGAAAGGGGAAAAGGGAGGGGGAAAGGTAAAACAAAACAAAACAAATAAAGGCTAGGTGGAAGTGCAGAGGAAAGAAATTACTCTCTACTTCACACAAATGAGTGATGCTTGACCACGTTCTTGAAGCAGGGCCTCAAGACACGTAGCCAGTGTTCGGGAGGACAGACTTTTTTGCAACAAGAGCCTGCCCCTCCCCTCTTCTTCCTTTTTCCACCTTTTATCGCTGAGTGTGACTTTGTATGGTACAGATAAAGTACATCCCTTTGGTTGGTTTAGGTCAGTTGCCCTGGTGATGTTTCTTTCTCACTTTTTGCCCACCCCCTAGGAGGGTTAGAGAGAGTCCAGCTGCTGTGCCAACACTGCTCAGCAGCAGAAACAACACTGGTGTGATACCACTGCTGTGCTAGCTACAAGTGCAGAGCACAGCACTGTATGGGCTGCTGCAGGAAAAGTTAACATCCCAGCCAGACCCAGTACAAGGACAAGGAGCAATGGCTTTAAACTAAAAGAGGGTAGATATACATTAGATACATGGAACAAATTCTTCACTGTGAGGGCACTGGAAATGCTGTCTTCATAGAATACCACTTGTCAAAACTGAACTTTATCTGTCAATGTATTATATAAAGTAATGAAATTATAGTCATTGAAAAGAAGTAGTTAGTAGCTGAACACAAAAAAGTTAAAGGACACCAAGCAACCAACCTGAAACTGAGACAACGAAGGGTGTAAGGAGCTCACAGAAGATCGTTGATTTTTATCTTCATATAGCCAACAAAATTTCAAGGTACTATCTATAAAAAGCCTTCCAAAATATTAAAGATAATAGGTTATCTATGCATAAATCATCTGCAGCCCAGAAAAACAAGATCAAATGTATCATGTCTATTAAAAATCTTTGTAGAGTTCTGAAAATACAATAAGTTCACACTTATACTTTCTTTCCTTTTGATTTTTCAAAAAGGACATAGGAAGTCAATGTATAGCACACTAGCTCAAAATTTCCCTTTAATCATGACTGACTTTTCTCTAAAGTGAACCGTTACAACTCTAAGCTGTAATGTAAACATTTTAACTATTGTGATTAAATTCCAGAAAGTTTTAAATTAATCAACTGACTTCCTGTGCAAGGTTTCCAGAATCTGATACTTACTGTAAGTGTCTAAATGACAGTTAAACACCTAAGCCACAATCCTAAATCATACTTGATGTTCTACATTATGGTCTAGCCAGTCCTAGTTCATTAGTGGGTTCAACCATTGAAATCATTTGTTCAGAGGATTTCTTGACTTTAGAATCTCTAGTGATGACAAGTTATACTTCTCTACTAGGTCAACCAAAATCAACCCATCATCAAGTACAAAGGTTTTGAATATTCATCAGCTTTTATCTACAAAAGCAGAGCAGCTCTTTGCACAGTCTGTGCTCTCATGATTTCTCTCTGGCTGTCTATATCGTTCTGTTTCTTCTTATAGAAATGAAGGTCCATGTAGAAAAGAAGAACATTACAAAATTAGTATAATTCATTAGTAACAGAGTGTTGTGTTGTGTTTTCTTTGTTTGTTTGTGTGTGTGTGTGTGAAGTGTGTGTGAAAAAGGGAAAGGGAGATGCTACAGAATTTCTGCAAAGCTAAGAGATAGGCCAATCTCAGTGATCTCTTTTCTCATTAATAAAGATTTATTGTCAGAGAAAAGGGACATTTAGAACAAGGGGAACAAGACAACAAGGCCCATGTGGCTTCATCTTAATCAGATCCAATCTCATTCGGCCTATAAATATCAAAGGGATGTTCAGTCCCATAACTTTGGATTACTGATTATAACATCAAAATACTGTTTAGAACTTCAGGTTACTTTGTGTTAAATTCTTGTAACTTTAACCATCTAAAAATTCCATGTCAAATATAAGGTTATTGTTTAGGAGCCCACTTTAGTCAATGAAATTTGGAAATTGGTGCCTTCAGGGTGATTCATCCTATGCACTTTAGGCACACTCTTTGTAGAGTGCTACCGTTCATTCTTCAATGATTACAATAGGAGGGTTAGGCAAACAGCAAAGGCTATACACTTCATCTTTTAGAGGGCTAGATTTAGGTGCAGTGAATCTCACACTGAATCACATGAATATAATTGGTTTGAAGGCATGAGAGCAGTAAGAGGTAGAAATCTATTACTTAAAACCTAAGGGTGAATCAATATACTGTTATGTAGGGGATCCAAAACTGGCAAGGCTGCTACTGCTCCATGCACCTGGGTCTAAAAAGCAGTGATGCAGAGCGCACACACACACACATGCCCGCAACCACCAACTGCCACCACAAACACATGGGGCTCTGAGAACTGGTCCTACTCTACCTGCTGCCTCCAGAACCCCAGACACACACATTCACACACAGGTAATATCAGCCAAGCAAAGCATTAGATATGGAATTTTATGAGAAGACAGGATGGACTCTGTTGATCAGGAGCAGGGCATGTTTGGCCAAGAGGAGTGATCAGGCTGCAAGTGGCCAGCCCTTTATCTTCCCATGATTAGTCCTCCCCAAATCACTGAGATCCATCCCAGTGCTTTGGCCATTCCTCCTCTGCTTTTTCCCCTAAAGGTTCCATTAGAATGCCTGTGCCTGTGCCAAAAGCTCTTCCCCTGCACCCTATAGTGTCCCATACCTCTGGAGAGTCACTCAGGAGAATTTCTACGACCCTGGGGCTGACCTTTTCCTAGGACAGCCCTGGGAGGGGTCCAAAAAGTAAGTATCTTCCTCTGAGTCCCTGATTTGGGTTCCAATCCACCTTTGAGCCTCTCTGCTCCCCTGGGCTGGTGGGTATAGACTGCTGGTAGGCTGATGGCTCCTATGATGGGCCTGGGAGGAGCTGGGGCAGGTTATTATGTAAATGTTCCCCCACACACTCTACCACTGTCTTTCTACACACATTTGTACGTAAATAGTATCCTTCTTTCCGTCCCAGGGATGGAAAACTTAAGCTGCATACAAAGCATAGTATGTAGGATCTGTTGCAGAATGTTCAAGAGGGAAATTCATAGAAATGTGTTAGATTAATTTGCAAATTAAGAATTTTTTAAATACACAGTTTTAAAATACACAGTAATTACATTGCTTTTTTTTTCCTTTTTTTTTTTTTTTTTCAGAGAGGGTGAGAGTTTTAGACACCCTAACATTATTTCTAGGAAATCCTTCAAAATCTAGGGGCAAAAAGAACAATCAAATATTTCTAATTTAATACATTTATGATTGTCATTTCCTGCGAATCTGAAAAGAAAAAAAAAAAAAATTTAAATTAAGAGCTAGTATTTTTTTTTTTATCAACTAATACATGTGTGAGAGCATATAGGCCATCTGGAATCACATGGATCACATGAATAGATTCTCACAATTAGTCCAGCTAGGTTTCTCAAAGAGATTCCACTGCACTAAATAAACGACTGCCATTTCCAGTACTGAAATCCTGATGGTTATCTCAGATGGCTACTATTTGGATGTAAGAGTAACTCTGTTCAGTTAGGTTAAATACATTAAAATCAAGAGTAAAACTTGTTGCTCTCAGGAAATAAAAAGGATCACAGAAGTGATTTTTTTCCTGTTTTAGCATAAAAGGTTATTAACATGAAGGTAATGGGGAATTTTGGGGCATGTAGTAGGTAAAATGATCTAGAAAAAGCACATTTGATGTTCAGACTTGAGTACCCAATGATTTTTCCCTGAGACATCTGCTGTACTGGGCCTTGTGCACCAGCAGGTTTTATCAAAGATTTTGATAATGACAATGTGGAGATTCATACAAGTTAGAAATGCTGGTGTTCCACTACATATTTCTAAAAGTGAGGCATGAAAAATAACGGCAGGGACTAAAGCTGGGAAAAGATTACCTATGAACCACTCTGTCATAAACACTGCTTTGAAAAAGAAAAATGACTGGAACTGCTGTACAGTTAGTCTAACATATGTCTAACATAGTTTTTTCCTGGTTATCATCATAGATCACCTATTTTCTTGACTATAGAGTCCTCAAAGTAAATGTAAACCTGTTCAAATTTATTTGTGTATTTGAATTAGCTCTACTGAGTCACAAGTCTTTTGCTTTACATGTTTAAAGCAGAATAAGGACAATATTTTCAAGTTTCAGGATCATTTTTATATCCTCCATGTGTTCAGGGAATAAATTCTTGATTAACACTTGTTTACCTAAGTAAAAATGTGTCTTTCTTCTGAACAGTAGGTCCCTTTAAATGATACAGCATTTAAACTATTAAATCTTTACAAAAATATCTGTGAGACTACCTTCAAGTGCATTCTTCTTACATACTCCCACAGTGTACATACACTTCAGTTAATCTACTATATACCTGACACTGCTGAAAGACAAATAAAATTGCCTTGAAGTACAGGTACAGCCCCAACTCCTACTTTGAAAATTCTCTTGTAAAAGAGTACAAGAATAGCATCTGAAACAATTTATTGACAATTCAGATAGAGAGAGATTCCACTGATGATGACAGAAAATATCCATGGAACCCACAATATTATTATCTTCTTCAAAACTAATATAAAAGGAATGGTTCTAGTAGATTAAAGTAAAAAAAGTTCTCTTGAGTACCAGGATTGTAAAATATTGTACTAATTTTTGGTATGCATATGCCAAAGGAATATGTAGCATAGTCTACTTTATGTGTCCCGTCCCCCCTCCCCCCCTCCTTTTTGGGAACAATGCATTAACTGTCTTCAGTGATTTGTTGTCATCTGTGCTGCATAAGAAAACCACCCCTTATCATCAAACCATATTTTTTGTATGTTATATTGAAAGTATTAAACTTGACTTGCAGAATAAACAGAAAAAAAAAAAAAAAGGTAAAGTTCTTCTTATGATTTAATTTTTTTCCTTTCCTTATATATATAAATACATAATTATTATTTTGATTAAAAAAAATCTGAAGCTCCTGCATTAAATAACAAATTTCTTTGGTAAATAATAATGAAAATACCAAGAAAGAAATGAACATGTCTTAATCCTTAGAATTTTTATAGAAAAACTAAATATATATGACAAATTATGGAGTCTGTGCCCACAGAAATTATTCCATTTTCTTTTCAAATTGACTTTGTAAATATGAGTCAGACTCCATAAATGTTTTGAATGTGGGATTTAATCACATTCTTCAATAACTTTTATCTTTATAAAGGTATAATTTGAGAGAAGGTGACAAGAAATACCTTTTATTCTATGGAAATGCCTAACAATTAGGGTTACTAATCTTTGAAGATCATCTATCCAAATGGAGCAGCCTTGGATGTTAAGATTACCTGCCCTTTTGCCAAAGCATGCCAGGTTTTCAGTTTTAAACTAGGGGGACATAACTAAAAAACAGACCATCAGATGGGAGACTTTAATCACCGGAGGAGATTGCTAAGTGCTGTTATCGGACAAAGAAGAACTCAGTGGAAAGGATTCACAGAGATAAAGGAAGCTGGAGCAGAAAAAGGAACAGCAGAACGTGCTTTCCTGGTAGAAAAGTCCTTTCTAGATCAATGAGAGCAACTTGAGTAACAGACTCTTACATGTGTTGTTCAACTAAAACCTGAGGAAAAGAAAAATCTTTCCAGACTTGACCCAAATAAACCAACAAAACCCACAAAGCCCAAAGCATGTGACACTTTTGTTTGAATCTACCAAGACTCTCTTACATTTTCATGTTAAACACAAAAGTATATGTTTGATTTCTTAACACTTTTTTATATACTTTTACATCTTAAACTGTTTTTGAAATGAATGGGTTACATACTTTCTAAATTTATCACAGATGAAACTGTTTTTGAATTGACATAGCTGAATAGCTTCTATGTCTTTCAGCAGTGCATTTTGAGCATACTTGCTGTTTGCTAAACTAATTTCAGTCAGTTTTAATGGCATATTTATTTTAACTCTCACATTTTTACTCTACATTAACTCTTTATTGATTTAACTTATTTAAATTTCTTTCCTTATCCTGAAATTTCTATAATGGTTAGTCTTTGGCTTTTTTGTTATTGTTAAATAAGTGTCCTACAATACTTCTTCCCAAGTTGACAGAGCATGATCACAATGAATGCTTTCATAAAGAACACTTTTATTTTGTTTAAGGTCTGGTGCTTCCTTACAAAATGCAAAATTAATCCATTTCCACCTTAGTACAGATTCTACTGGACAACAAATACCATAAATGACAAAACTAATATGTGTAGGTCATTACTCCCATACATCAAAAGAACAGATTCCAGATCATCCACTTTCTTGTCAGCCTTGAAATTGTCATAATAAAGAAATACATAGCCTTGCTGCAACTACTGTGGACAAGTTTTTAAAGTTCCTAGGAAGGCTGACAACACAGAGCTGGTTTCTCCCAGATAATGGAAGCTGCAGTTCAGAAAGCTAAGACAGGGCAAAGCAACTCTTAACTTTTCCTACTACTCACATCTTAGTCCTAGCTGGATCAGAGACCCCAGTTCACAGCTGCACAAAGCAATGAGGGTTGGAGGGTCTCGCTAAAGTGCTGCAGTCAAAAGGAAAAGGCAATTAAGTAGTTTTACTTTTTTTCCCACTATCTGCTTCTATGAAATCATCTCCACCAGATCGAGTTAGTCAGCAGACTTGTATTACAAAATAAATAAAAAAATAAATAGCCTCCAGAACAAGAAGCTTTGTATATGCTGGTGGATATATTCAACACAATTTCACACACAGAGTAAAATTATCTGCCCTTAAGGGCTGGACAGCTACCCTCATTATCAAATTATACCTGCTGAAGAATATTTTGTTTGAAAAATTCCATTTTTAAAATAGTGTCGAATTTACACATTTACAAGGGGGAACCTTAGTTTTGAGAAAACAATCTTCTTCCACCTTAGACTGAAAGAATCTGTCTGGGGTAAAGGTAAAATTATTAGCATAAGTTTTTCACCTATAGTAAAAATCAAATTTTGTGTTACTACTCTAAAACTATATAATTCCACTGAAAACAGTTTTAATTACTAACATGATTAGTTAGAACATCTGTTCTATGTGTGTTCCCTTTCCATCCACTGAAAACTCGTATAAATGTTTTACATTAGATAATGATTACACTTCCTGAGAAACGCAAACTCAGAAATTAGCCTGACATTTTTAAGTCCATGTCAAGAAATTAGTTATTTTAATACTTATTTTCTGATTTTTCTCCTGAGCTTGTTGTAGAATTTCAGCACTTTCAGACGAGATGTTCAGAAGTTTTTAAGTATTTGTTTCCTTAGAAGCAGGTGTTACTGAAAGTAACAATTAATGTCAATCTTAGAATAATATTGCAATTTAGAAACCAATTAGTTTGCAAAAACATGAGTTTTAGAACACCAGGTTCATCACAAATTAGTGAAGTCTTATGAAATCTCCTTGTCATGACCTTGGGGCAACCAGATATTGCATAGCCTCCTTTCTGCCTGTAATTTGATTTTCACTTTAAAGAGTAGTGCAGCAACATCTCAGCATATTTTCAAATCATTCACCCAGTCTTGCTGAACATCATTACACTTTGTGTTACCATAATCTGATTTCAGAACCAGATGGTGATCCCAATGTAGCTCCTTTATTACTATCACTGATTTACTAAAATAGAAAAGCACAATATAAAGATGAGATCTTTCCCTTTGACTGTTCCTTATTTCATTTCCCACAGCATATTCCTCAAGACTTTCATATGAAAAGTTTTCTATCTCCTAGTTCTCTGTTACTTTTCTCATTTATTTGGTAGTTATTTCTCTCCTTATCTCCACAGCTTCTCAAGGCTGCAGTATCTCATTAAAACAAAATTGAAACTGTTAACCTCCCTACTCTCTGTAGTTTCTCAAGGCCTTTGAAGGATGCAATCATGCAATCACATACCCCTCATCTTTTAGAATCCTGGATTAACATTTAGAAATGTTGAATATTTTAAGAAAAACTATGCAATACAATTCTTGTCTTGTATCCATCATGCTATAAATTGTTCCAAAATATAAATAGTGTTCTAGAGTCAGGAATAGAGCAAGAGTATAAATGCTGGGGTGAACATAAGAAAACAAGACTTTGTTTACTTTTTCGTTCAGAGAATTCCCCAATAAATCAAGGCTAATATAAGAATTATATTTTCAGATTACATATAAAACAGACTATGATTTACATACCATATTCCCTTGAAGTGGAAGATGCTAAGCTGCACCTTTTTGTGACCTGACAGCAGAATTGAGTCTCTGGAAGAGACTGCCACTTGTGTGTCATATTGTGTAAAGGCTCATTCTCAAGCTGTCCCTCTGACAGTGTGGACAGGGTGCTGGTGTTGAGCTCAAAGTATATAGATACTGGTGACCTGGTGCAAAATCAGGTTGTTTCTCAGTACAATTTTTTGAGACTATTTATGGAGGTTGGAACTAAATGATATTCAATGTCCCTTCCAACCCAATATGATTTGGACTTCACATAGTGGAATTTTTGTCAACACTTCTTGCTGAATACAGAGAAGCTGTGCAAAGGCTGTCCTGAAGTTTTGTTCCTATGTCTCCAGGCAGAAATCATTACAGGACAAAAAGCATTAAACAGTCACTGTGGGAGAGAAAAACAGCATCTGGCAGAAACAGAGTAAGACAAAGAAGAGATTGAGAAATTCAGCCCTTAACAAAATACTGGAGAAAAAAAAAAAATACTACAAAAGAAGATCTATAAGCATTCAAATTTTGTCAATAAAGTCATGACTAATAGCCAGTGCAGACTTTTGACTATAAGGTAAATTTGAATGACTTTGAATAAGATTACATTATCAGTACAAAATCAGACAAGTATAACTCAAGTTTGGTAGAGCATTAGACACAACATGTTGCAGATTTAGACTTATAGGATTAAACTAATAAGGCTGGAGGGGCATAAAATAAAGTGAATAGTGCTTCTGAAACGATTCGTGTAAGGTAATTTTAAGTGGAAGAACATTGTTTTCAATGAACTCTCTTGTTCTTCTGGAATTTTTATTAGGTCCATTCTGATTTAACATTTGTATTCATGTTCTTAAAGAAGAGGATAGATAGAATATTAATTGCTCTTACAGATGATAACTAATTAA
The DNA here is from genome assembly GCF_965140915.1 of Aythya marila. NCBI lineage: Eukaryota > Metazoa > Chordata > Aves > Anseriformes > Anatidae > Aythya > Aythya marila. The sequence goes on along the minus strand of NC_139042.1, from coordinate 181,977,688 downwards.
AAGAAGTTGCAGACTCATTGAAGGGGCATTACATAAAGGAATATAATTAATTTAAGAATATTATTGAAATGTACAGAAAATATAATTCATCTAGGGACAAATTCTTACTCAGAATAAAATTGATAATGTCACTAAAATCAATGTCTCCATCTTAGGACAACCAAACAAGTTTGGGAGGATAATGCTATAACAACTGTGTTTTTAGAGTGTTTAGCCAACACTTTCTCACTGAGAGTTCAGTTCAGACTTCAGCTGCCTAGTGGACTTCTCACATCCTTGCTCCAGCTTCTTCCTTCATAAAATTAAGCTTGTTAGTTATAGATATCCTTCACTAAACAAAGTTTGTAACATCTTGCCAGCTACTTTTATACAGTCTTCCAGGTACTCAGATACAAGCCATTAGTGAACTGACAAGCCACATCTAATTGACCTCCAGCATGTCTTGCATTGTTGCTTTGCCCTGTGGATCTGTGTTGAAATGCATGAACTGCTGGCAGCAGGTAAGATCATTTGTTTTGACAACGTAAAATTAGGGGTCTAGTTTTCTTCACCTATTGATTGACAGTTCGTAACTAAACTATTCTCCAATGATTAGCTTACCATGAAGAGAACCACTATCTTCTGCCTGGAAGAACTGTGTTCAAATAAGTCAACTTTTTAATACACTGAATGAATCATATGTTTCATATAAAAACTATAGCCTCCTATAAGTTGCACAGCCAAAAAAAAATAAATAAATAAATAAATAAATAAATAAATAAAATAAATAAACGAATTAAAGTCTTTGGTTTGTTATTGATTCTTGTATCAGATGTGACCCTTCACCCACTCTATGACTGTTGCCAAGGAACTAATCTTCACTGCAAGATATTTAAACTCATAGTCACTGAATTATACCCTATTGACAGATATTGCTATCAGGTACACCAGAACTAAGTCAAATAAATCTGGTGTGCAAGTTCCTCTGCTCTCTAATTTCTCAGGTCCCAGATGGAGACACTGTATCTTCTATCACATTTTTCTGAATCACCATCCTGATATCTGTAAACACTTTTCAAACTTGGAAAGCTTCTTGCCTGGCTGAGAGAGGGTCTGGAACTATGTTCTTGCTGCTATTTTTTAAAATCCTCCATGCCCTCCTGAACTTTTACTCTGGCTAATACAGTCTACATTTTGCCTAAAAGCAGATTAAAAAAAAAAAATCAAATCAATATATTGATTGGCTAGATCTGGCCTGTACTCCATTAAAATTTGACAGATATTTCAAATCTGCAATCAGCAAAGTGCATTGAAATTTATATTCAGTTTACAAATCATAACTTACATAGAAAAAATAAAATCCGTATTCTTGGGAAAGCATCTGTATTCTCCAGCTTTTTCCTGGCAACCATAGAAAGTTGTGTGTGGTTCATTTTAATGTATTTAAAAAATGGAATCTTTTCATAACCACATGTTACTGCTGAAGTTTCCTTCTTTGATGAAGAATAATGATACTTAGGTTCTGTTAGTATGTGTGATACATATATTTTTATTTTTATTTTTATTTTTAAATGTCAAATATATTTCATTAAAGCATCTACATGTGATCTAATTTTTGGTTGTTTGTTTCTTCTTTCCTAAAATGACCAAAAACTAGAACCTTACAAAATAACTCTCACAGACATTGGTCAGTTATGATTCTCTTTTAATTTTCTCCCTTGGGAGAAAGTGAAAGCTTGATTAAATGCACAGATGGTGTGATGAACTGATTCTTCTACTTATATTCTGCTACACTGTTACTATAAGCTTCTCTTGAAAGGCATCCTTCAGAAAATTCTTTTTCTGAATTCACCTTCATGATGAAATCATATCTCCAATACATTTTTCTTCTTTATAAAGATTTTTTTTTCCTGAAACTGTATAATTACTTTTTTTTTTTTTTTTACATTTTATTTGCTAATACCTCTACTTTTTTTTTTTGTTTTTCAAGGATCAGCTCCTTTTCTCAATTCTAAGTTTAATCTATCCTGTTAATACATTTTCATTTTCATATTGTGTCTAGTGTTAGTCCTTGGTTAGTTCTAAGATTGTTTTCCTAAACTGTTTCCAGATTTATGAAAGCTTTTCTTTGACAAACTGCTAAAATGTTGTTTATTCGTATTCTTTGATTAAAAATACATACACCTGCTGTTTCATTTTTATCTAGAGTTCATCATTGTACGTATTTCAATAACAAAGTTTCCATTTAAGTATAGTGTAGTATTATGTGCAAGAAAACTAATTGATTTGTAGAAGCAGATGTAAACACAATTATGAAAAAATAAACCACTTATACACAATAAAGCTGCTTGAAACTCTTCTACTTATCTTCCCCCCCCCCCCCCCCGGAATTTTATCTTAATGGAGCCAGGACTGAAGAAAAAAAATATCTTCAGATTAATACATACACACATAAGGTAGCCTGTGGTGTTCAGGAGTTGTCATTATAGCACAAGTAGTTTTGAAAGAAATTCTCTAGTGCAGACATTAAGACATTATATATTAGAATGTTATAACAAAACTTGGATTTCTGCAGGCCCTCCCCAAATGACAGTAGGAATCACAAAGGCTGATTTGTTTTGCCAACATATTGTATCTGCACAATGCTGAGGAATAAAGTACGACATTAAAAGCAGAGGGAATCATTCTGTCAGGTGAATAATGCTTCAGCTTTTACTACAATTCACAAGAAAGGAGTGAAACAAAATCACCTGTTAGGCTACTTTTAAAACTAAGAATTTCCTATGATCAGCATTATCCATGTTATCTAAGTATGGATTTTATCAACATGCCCTTGTCTCATACACAACTTTCCTAAGAAAACAGATCTCCTTACCCTCTATTTAGAGTACTGCTGAGAAAAATTAATGATTTCAGATTACTTAGTGAAATGAGCAGTAACATTTCATCTTAACAGAGATGAATTCCCCTTCCTAAGAAATGTCCTATCCCAGTTTATTACATGAGGATTTGAGGGTTTGAGTGTATTTTTTTGGTGTTTTTTTGTTTGTTTGTTTTCCTTTGCACAATATTGAACAATGAACAACACAAAGGTAATACCTAAGACATTGAAATTGGTTATCATTGAAGAATAAATTGAAATAGTTTAATTAGATGAAAGTTTTAGAGAGAAAAATGGTTAAGAGTAATGGTTTTCACTCCAGAATCATATTTTCCCCAGCTTTCCTAAACTTACTTACAAGAAGTTGAGGGAATGTTTCTTGAAGGAATAGGCATCTGAATGAGATATCCTTGGATGAAAACTGGCTGACAGGTCAGGCTCAAAGTGTTATAATAAATGGCGTTACATCAGGCTGGCAGACATCTACTAGAGGGATTGCCCAGGGCTCCATTTTAGAGTCATTTCTCTCAATGTTTTCAGAAATAACTTGCATGTAGGACTAGAATGCACACCAAGTTTGGAGACACTAATAAATTGGGAGGAGTTGTTGACTCCTTTGAGAGTAGAGAGGCCTTGTAGAGAGATCTTGACAAATTAGAGAGCTATCACTAAGCTCAGCAAGAGCAAGAGCTAGATTCTGCACCTGGGTTGGGGCAACCCCAGATATATGTACAGACATGGGGATGAAAGCAGATCTGCAGAAAGGGATCTGGGGGGGGTTGGTTGAAGACAAAATGAATATGAGTAAACAGTGTGCCCTGCCAACCCAAAGGGTCAACTGTACACTGCACTGGTACAGCCTCACCTTGAGTACTGTGTGCAGTTTTGGGTGCCACAATATAAGAAGGAAATAAAACTATTAGAGTATCCAAAGGAGGGCTACAAAGATGGTGAAAAGTTTAGACAGGAAGATGTATGAGGAGCGACTGAGGCCACTTGGTTTGTTCAACCTAGAGAAGAGAATACTGAGTGGAGGCCTCATGGTGGCCTGCAGCTTCCTCACAAGGGGAGCAGAAAGGCAGTCATTGAGCTCTGCTCTCTGAGGACAGCGACAGGTCTTGAGGGAACAGCACGGGGCTGCGACAAGGGAGGTTCAGGTTAGATATCAGGAAAAGGTTCTTCAAAGGTTCTTCACTGAGAGGGTGGTGAGGCACTGGAAGAGACTCCGCAGGGAAGTGGTTACAGCACCAAGCCTGCCTGAGTTTAAATGTGATTGATGATGTGCTATAAACTCACACCACATGACTTTCTAGTTGTTGTTGTTGCTGTTGCTGTTGTTGTTGTTGTTGTTTTGTTTTGTTTTTATAACCTTTGCCATGGCTTTGCCATTGATTTCTCTGGTATGAAATTTTTGTCTTAAATTAAGCTTGAGGGATAAAGACAGAGAAATACTGAACAAGAAGACAGACCAGAACATTCTGACTTTAGGTTCAGCTTCAATTCATCTGTGACTGAAAATGTTCCTGTTCAGTTCCAGTTAGGTGTGTAGTGGGTTTACATTGCAAGGTTTTGGTAGCATGGGGCCATAGGGGTGGCTTCTGTGAGAAGAATCTAGAAACAGCCCCATGTTAGGTAAGGGCCCCACTGCTGACCAGAGCCGAGCCAATAAGCAATGTTGTTTGTGCCTCTATGACAGCATATTTAAGATGGGGGGAAGAAAAAACACTACTCCACACATCAGTGTGAGTGAGAGGAGCGAGAAACAGCCTTGCAGGTGCCAAGATCAGTGAAGAAGGAGAGGGAGAGGTGCTCCAGGATCCAAAGCAGAAGTCCCCTGAGGCCTGTGATGAGGACCATGGTGAAGCAGGCTGTCCCCCTGCAGCCCATGGAGGAGACCACGGTGGAGCAGGTGGACCTGCACCAATGGAGGCTGCAGCCTGTGGAGTACCCCCACCAGAGTGGATTCCTGGCTGGACCTGTAGCCTGTAGAGAGTAGACCATGCATGAGCAGATGACCTGGCAGGAGATGCTGCCCATGAGGGACCCAGGTTGGAGAATTTTGTTCCTGAGGGATGAACCCCACGGTGTGGACCCAGATCTGGAGCAGTTCTTGAAGAGCTGCTGCCTGTGGGAAGCCCATGCTGCATCAGTTCAGCAAGGACTGCATCTCATGGAAGGGACCCTACAGCACAGGGGACAGACTGACCAAGAAGGCGCGGTGGCACAGAAGTGATATAGACTGACCATAACCCCCATTCCCTCATTCCTCTGCACCGCTCGGAGGAAGCAAGTGGAAGAGGCAGAATGGGGGGAAGGTGCTTTTGGTTTCTTTCCTTTGTTTCTCACTTCTCTAGCTTGTTAGTAATAAATAAATACATTAATCTAACTTGTTAGTTAATAAAACTTACTATCTCCCTATGCTGAGTCTGTTTTGCCCATCACAATAATTACTGTGCGATCTCCCTGTCCTTGTCTCAACCCTTGAGCCCTTCGCATCATATTTTTCTCTCCCTTCCCCTTTGAGAAGGGGGAGTGAGAGAGCAGTTGTGGTGGAGCTTGGCCGCACACCTAAGTAAAACCATCAAAAAAAAAAAACAACAAGGGATCAACAAAATTTCAGGGAGGGTTCTTATTTTGGATGAAATCCTTATATGATATTGGTCCAAGTTCAGTTTATTTCCGTGGGACCAAATATGTTACACGGGACATGGTACTTAGAAATATAAAAATAACAACAGATCAGAAAAGCATGCAAATTATTAGTATCTGTCTCTCTTGTGGATTTAAAAACAGAAAAGAGAGTGAGACAGAACAATAGCCACAAATGTAGTCCCCACAGTAGGCCTCGTGGGAGACCAGAAGATCTGATTTGTCAAATGCTTTTTGACTCTGTTATCCTTATTCTGTTCAGTGTTCAAATTAATTATGACAGGTTTTATTATTAGAATATTTTAAAACTAAAAATCAAATGGGAGAATGTGCTATCATTTGCATTGCCTGAACTCTTTGATGTCATATTAGTGAAATATTACTAGAACAAAAGTTCCACTATTTCTAGTAACTTCTGAATAAAATGAAAGACAGCTTCTTTCTCTCACATCATGAAAATGTGCAAAAAGTAAGACTGTCTGCTTTTACAGCTTACTCATATTTTATCTTTCCTTTTTTTTTTTTTTAAACAGCTGCATGTCAACAAATACATAACTTTATACTTCTAGGAGTGACTGCCATGGTCAATGTCAGCAGTGATTTTATTCTGGGAACAGTTTTAGCAAAATGACAGTATATATTTTTCACATTTCAGCTGCATGGCTTTTCTAAAGATAGTTATCCCTACTGATCCATGCTAGCTACATCGATGCTAGGCACATATGGAGAAGAGAGAATGCAATTTATCATTTGAATTTGTCACTCTCAGTAGGATTCATTTGATTTGTAAAGGAGTCAGACAAGAGATGCAGCCATTAATAAACATGCTTCGCTATAATAGAGGATCTTTGAAGCATATACTTAAAAGAACTGATCTATTTACATTTCCAAATTCTGTCATTATTTTTTTTAATTTATGGCAAGTAATTTACATATTAAAATGTAATAATAACACAATAATTAAAACACAATAACTCCCCCAAACCTAGATATATTCCCTTGTTACATTGTCTGCAGAAAGCTTTTAATAAAATGAATATTGATGCTGTCCAGATTAAGACTTGTTTGGATAACATCCAGCTCCGTGAAGTTCTAGTTAAGGACTCCATTGCTGTTAGATCATATTTCACAGTATGAGGTTAAAGAGGCAATTGCATCTTAAAATTATAAATGGCCCCCAGAGAACCAGAGAAGAATAACTAGGGGCTTATTTTCTTGAGAAAGATCTAATAATAATAATAATAATAATAATAATAATAGTAATAATAATAACAACAATAATAATTGTTGTTGTTATTTATTATTATTATTATTATTATTAATATTATTATTAATATTATTATTAATATTATTAATATTATTAGGTTTATAAAATAAACCTAATAATAATATAGGTTTAATAGACTTTAAATAAATAGTCGTAAAATAGACCTGAAGAACATCAAAAATTTTCCATACTGTATGTTAATCACATTTATTAGTGTGATATTTAGAATTTAATAAAGGATGCTTAATCTAAATGACATACAAATTTGTGTGCAGAAGAATACTTATAAATTAATATTGTTCAGAGAACTAAATGGAGATAAGGTTTGAATAGCCCAAATTATGTTATCCGGGGGGGGGCGGGGGTGGGAGTAACCAAATAACTTCTTGGGGTTTGTTTGTTTGTTTTACAGACCAATATACAAAACTACTTGGTGCTCTAGGTTTTTCTAACCTATCAAATAAGTTGTGTTTGATCAAGAAATTTCTTAATACCACATGAAACAGACTCCAACCCAATGATTTGCATAGTAACTGAAGTGTACATTAGTCAAACTCACAGATAAATTTGTTGGGGGAAAAAAAATCTATCAAAAGCTACTAAAAACCACAAAACTGATATACATCTTTGTTATTATTTAACACCTATATTTCTGCTGTTTAGGTGCTTGTTCTAGAAAAACCCCATGGTAAGTTTTTTTTACATGTTCCATGTTTCTTCTGTTCTTACATCCTTTGTGAGGTATCTCTTCCCATCAGAGACAAGCTGCTAGGCTTCAAAAGTTTCTGATTTGACATGGTATGGCCATTCTTATGTTATTCTGAGAATAAAGACAACTGCAACTCCATTGGGACTGTTGATACATGAAAATCCTCTGTTGTTCATGAAAATCCTCTACAGTTACTGACATTTTTATTTATTCAGTACAATTTATATGCTTTATCCTTTATTAAAGAAAATAAAAAAGCACAAACCTAGGCTTGAAGATTTTATAATGCAGAGACCTACTGCACTAAATCAAGTGGGTAGACTTTTGCTAAACAGAGATTCATTGATGTTAATGTGTCTCCACATGAAGCCAGAAATTTTCTGCTATAGGCAGCTTTCAAGGTCAGGCCTTAAAAATCCATCATTAATAAATAAAAACTAAACCATCACACTTGACTGAAAGGGATCCAGAAAATAAAATCAAAAAACAAGCACACCACTCCTCACACATATACCTTGCTATCCATTTTATTTGATTTTTTCCAAATATTTGATGTTTTTTTAGTTACAGTTACATATCACATGCAGTTACTGTATACCGTATATTTCTCATACTTCTTGAGAAATATGTGGTGTTGCCTGTACTGTTCATCAAGTATTTGTAGCCAAGGAGTCTGATAGAGCTTGGTTTCCTTTGTATGAGAATTTTATCTACTCACAAGTGTGTAACGTAACAGGCACTAGAGCATAGCTCAAGCCAAAGCCCAGCAGGGTTCTTTGCAAAAGGAATGATGCAGCTGGGAGAAGAGGATAGAACACATGAAACAGAACAAGTCAAGGAGAACATGTAGAATGACTGGAATGACTTGGCTAGGAAGACTTATTCTGAATCAGATGACAGGTTCATTACCAGCAGACAACATAGGAACAAATGAATCATTAGGAAACATATTTGTGAGCTTGAAAAACAAAATTTTGGCTATAACAAGCATGTTTTTGTAGTTACAAAATTGTATGTGCTCATCAGAATGAGGCTTGAGCACAAGTGAAAATAGGGTATTTTAATGTCAACTAATATTACCGAGTTACTATTCTTAAATATACTTTCCTCCTCTATAGCAAAAACAAACTATCTTAACTCTAAGTTAACTCTTAACTCTCCAACTCTAAGTGATTCTCTCTTGTTCTTGATAATAATGCAAGCACAACCACGTACTGCTAAATGGGGACATCACCATGAAGACATACAGGGCAAGAAAACACAGTATTAGGGTACAGGAAACTAAGATATAGCAAAAGAATAATAAAACTCTTTTGGGAAAACAAACAGACAAACAAACAAACAAACAAACAACAACAAAAAAATGCAAGATCCTTAAGATCCTCTACTTCTAAAGCCAACAAAGATATTAGTAGATATAAAACAATCCATATAATACTGGTAACTTTTCCGCAACCCTACTGTAAATTATATATTTGTTTATGTGTAGAATTAGGGAAGATCTTAGATATAAATGAAATGTATTTGGTTTCATTTTTACTTTGCAGTTACATGAAATTCAAATGATCAGATCTGTGTCACACTGAATTGACTTACTGAATCAACTTAGTGCAACTAAGATTAGAGATCTTGTTAATAATTTGTCATAAAACAATCCTATGACACTTCTCTATTTGTTTTCTTCAAAATGCCTTTTGCATTCTGCATTCTATATTGTATACTGACAAAGAAATTCTTGAACAAACGATAAACCATCAGACTGTAAAGTATTGGTATCTTTTTCTAATGAGAGTAAGGAGAGTTTTCTGACTCACTATTATGAATTTTTCATAGCTTCTTTTTTTCAAGAAAATGATCAGGAATTCAGAGCACTTAATACTGGACTGGCTAAACCCTGGCACCTAATTCAGAATAACAGTTGCAAACTGCCTATGAGACCTAATTTAGGCATCAGAACCTCTATTATAAGGAGTCTGAATGTGGAAACCCAGTGTAATATTAAATCTACATTTCTCAAAACTCTTTACAAGCTTTGTTTTCAGATCAGCTGCAGTCATCTCTCATGCACAGTCTCAACACAGCTTAACAAACTTGCATTCATGACAAACCTCACTCAACTTGTCATGTTAGAGTTAGGTATCTTATTTAGTTATCTGCCAGTAGAGAGAAATAAGCACACTATCAGAATGGGTGCAACTATTTTCAGCAACTTTTTGATAACATGAACTGTCATCTGATAGTGCTTATCTTTCTCCAGCAATTGCACAGGAAGCTTGGGCTTAGAGTTGACTCCCAGCTACGGCTAATTAAAATTAAGCAAGATGAGTTCCACTACTATTGTCAGAAACTGAAAGCAAAATTAAATCTCTGGATTTCTCCCTTACGAAGTTACTGAAAATAAGTTGTCATTTAACATCCTCACTATAGAAGGAAAATAAAATTAAACAAAATAAAACAGATTAAAACATTTCCTCAGTTTAAATGTTTTGTTTCTCCTGTATGGACCACCAGTCCAAAGTTTGCCTGTTTCTGGAATAAAAGTAATCAGTATAAAAGTAACACAAAAATTTGCAGACACCATGCTCAAATTAGCCACATTATCTATGCTATCTAGATGGTATTTAAGGTCAAATATGCTGTATGAAAGCTGTATGAAAGACAGCTTGTTGTGTTTCAGAGAAGTGTTCTCTGATACAAGGTAACCATAAAAAAATTATGTAAAGTAGTAAAACCTATCAAGGAATCCAAATGAGGTAAAGCCTACATTGCAAGTAATATTGCATAGGCTGTTACCTCTGTTTATTTTCTTACAGTTTTAGAGCAGGAAAAATAAAATAAAATAAAATAAAATAAAATAAAATAAAATAAAATAAAATAAAATAAAATAAAATAAAATAAAATAAATAAAATAAAATAAAATAAAATAAAATAAAATAAAATAAAATAAAATAAAATAAAATAAAATAAAATAAAATAATAAATAAAATGCCTATTTTCAGGCTATTTTCTCTAGCTCTGTTGCTGTTTTTCCTTTTTTTTTTTTTAATAGATTTATTCTTTTTCCTATTTTTTTAACACTTTCCTAATCTTTAACACTTTACATGTTTACAGCTTTATAATGGTTCTTTACTATTGCATTTCAAAATACTAAAGGGCTTTGGGCTGGGAAGGCTTCTTAGACAGCCAGGGGTAAATTTTTAGAGAAAATAAAATATAAACAGACTTCACACCTTTATGAATTGCACATCTAATACTCCCATGCAGTGCTCTAATCAAAATTTCACTCCTACATATCATACCAAACCATACTATGCAATTTCTATCATTATATGGTCTTCAGTCCTATGTTAAAAAATCTTTTCCATATGACAGCTCAAATAAAAAATGCTCAAAAATTTACTTTGAAGTTTGAAGACTGGAAATTTTCCATGCTAAACAATATTCCCACAGTGAAGAACTTATCTAAAACCTTCCGGTCATCAGATCGTTCACATTTTACTCTCTGGAAATTTTATTTTTTGTCCAAGGAAAACTAACAACTTAAAATATGTAGAAATCCCCACCAAAACTATTATTTCCCCATGAAATTGACACCACCAGTATGAGAAAATTTGTAGCTATAAAAATACTCACTGTACTCTCCAATTTATCCTATTTATTTATTTATTTTGTCACTTCATGAACTATTTTTCTTATACAACAGAATAATTAATTCAAACATATAATTTTGAAAATGATGATGATGATGATGATGATGATAATAATGATGAACATGTTTTTAATAGCTTTCAGAAGTGTTACAGGAAGTTGACAGGATAGTTACTCTTTAGAAAAATGCAATCTCATCTCAAAACAAAGATAATATTTCCCTGAGAGTGTAGTTATGTAGTAAGTGAATTTAAAACAGAAAACTGCTAGATAGAACAATTTTTTTTTTTTGTTAGCATTAAACATTTGCTTTTTTCTACAGAAAAAAAAAAAAAATGTGTGTTACAGCACAAAGCTTCTCTTAATGTATAATCTGAAAACTGTGTAATTTGTGGTCATACAGAAGCTAAGGCCTTGTGCTCCCAAAGAATCACTTTCAAAGAAAAGTGAAAGGCTAGTATGATTCACAGTAGGTCCAGTACTTCTATTGAATGCCTTGTGGACAGCTTTTCTTCTTATATCTGTAGGCTGAATGAATACAGTGTTTTATTCCTGTCATTAAGAAGCCAGGTCAGAACAACACTTGTCAAGTTTATGTTCCCTGACAATTTTAATTTCTCACCTTCTTGACATACTGATTTTCCTGCTCTCCCAACCACATTTCTGTATTTTCTATCAAGTTTTTGTATTTAAGATGTTTAATTTATATTTAAAAAGTTCAATATTAGTTCATCTTATCTGAAACCTCCTCAAGCCTTATGTTTACCCAAAATGTAAATCAAGGTGGTCTTGATTTTAAATCAATTTGAGGCTTTTAACTGGTGTTATTTTTAACAGTAATTTTTCATCATTCAGGTGTTGTATCATCAAATCTGTCACTGTGGTAGAGATGTTTTCTTGGTGCATTTGCCCCTCCTTTCCCTTTTTAATATAGTTATAACTGGCCACTGGCCATATGATTTTCTAGAAGACCCATAACTTACCTCATATGAGGAAAGCAGAAAGAAACACATCTACTAGATTTGTTGTACACTATTAAGAGCAATTATAGTGATTGAAATCAAGGCAGGAACTAAATACATTCTGTGTCCTACTAAGAACTAGCTAATAAATTGCTTCATACAAAAATCATCCCTCAATGATAAATAAATAAATAAATAAATAAATAAATAAATAAATAACTGAACAAAACAACAACAACAAAAAAAAAACACATTATAAATAATTGAGCTTTTCAAATAAATATTCTTAAGGAAGAAGGATAATTTAGTGAGGAGAAAGGAGGATAGAAGACTGAACTAACTCAAAGATGTCTCCCACATAGTGCAGTTAACCACTCTTTTCCCACTGCAGAATATCTTAACTAACATATGACATTGACATTCTTCTTTCTGACACTCAAACTTGGTAAAATCAATGATGGTTACATGTACATGTGAACAGGTATTTCAGGCCTGCAAGTTATTTCTAAGGTTATCAATAACTTCAAAACCAACAAAACCTTTCTAAACATTGATGAAAAACACTGACCCTACAAAAACTTTCACTCTTGAAAACTACACCAAACATGGTAACATAGCATGTCAGAGGTATGTTTGCCCTTAGAGTGTTCTGCTAAAGCTGAAATGCGTTGTTTCAGTATTTGTCTCATGACAGGAGCAATGACAGCCCAGGCTTCCAGAACATAGTCTGCCACAGCACACCAAAATGTCAAACAGAAAGTTTGCACTACTTTGAGCTTGTTTTACTTAGAGATGAATAAAGAACTATGAAGGCATCAGCCCTCAAACTGCCATCACAAAGGAGAATTACTCTTTGCTACTTAAAACAAATCACTACTATTTTTCTGGGTATCTTTAATAGTTTTAAAGAACAAATTTAGTAAGACCTAATTACTACTCTTTGTATAATCCTATCTGATTTTTTGAAGCTTCCTTATCAGAAAGAAATACATCAGAATTTTGTTGGAAAATCTGAGCATTTATTCTGTTCCTTTATTTGAAAAGCAAATTCATTTTACTGCCCCATTAGTGACTACCAACTAAATATTAACTGAAAAATCTATGCTGTGAATTCACCCATGTGTTCTTTAGAGTTAGCAACACCAATTCCTTAACAAACTACAAAGAAAAAAAAATCAGTCATTTTTGTCCATATCAAAAGATAAGGACATATTTATTTAAAGAAAGGAGATATTTAATAAGGAGATATTTCTTTAAAGAATGAACCATGTATTCTCAAAGGGAAAAGGTTATGTTATGAAATTTACCTGTTGATCAACAATAATGCCTTATAATTCTTATATAGGCACATTCCCTTTTTTTTCATGTATTTTGATGTGGAGATGGATATATTTGGTCCAAAACAATTAATTTGGGAGTGGCTATGCTACACCCACTAAATATAAATTTAATTTCTTAGAGAAATAATATAATCATAATTCAGCAGTACATAAAAAAGTATGTTTTTTTCCTGACTGCTACATGAAAGGAAAGCAATTATTACACACCTAAGGACATCAGATTAAAAAGGAGCAATAAAAATATAATCTCCTAGAGATTCAAATATTTAACTGAGAATGAAGCTTAGCAGAAAAGCCAGTGGGTTTTTAGTACTTGTATTCCAGTAACATCTGTGTGCATCTATTTATGTTTAAGATTTCCTTATGTGTACATATATTGCTTATTACACATATTCCACATACATGTTCCTTATGTGCACACCTATTGGAAAAGGGCCAATTTTTACGATTAAAGATCTTACCTTCTATAAGCGCTCCTACAGGAATTTCAACAGGGTGGATGAGAAGACATGGAAAGATAAGCAAAGTTATTGTACAATGGGTGGTACAACAACTGCATCATTAGTACAAATTGAAGCAAGAAGAAAAAGTAAAGGTCCCTCAGCACATCTCATTTACAGATTTACTATTTTAGGTACTGATGTCTCTGCTACTCAGAGGGGCCCACCTCATTTGTTGCAGGGATTTCTTTCACTGTTAATGACAGTAATGAAGACCATCCTCTCCCCCCCCCAAAAAAAATAATTAATTAATTAATTGACCGAGAGCTGGAAATCAAACAAAACAAACAAGGAAAAAAAATGACCCACTAGAAATAGAATTTTGATATTTAAATTAGGTGTCTGTGAATGGTAAAACAAAAACACAAGGATATTGATTCCTGCACTTCTAATGCTCTGAATCATAATCAAGTCCAGACACATGGCTAAGTACAAAATTGAATCAGCAACTTTAGGGAAAATTCCCTTAATTGTAACTTTTGTACTACACCATCCAAGTGCAAAACAGTTCTAATTTTGAGCGCTTACTAAATCCCAAACATTGCTGCCAGTACAGAAATGCACAATTAAGGTCACTGAAAAAAATGTATTTCAATCCCCAGTGCCACTTTGGGCACCCAGAACAGCTGGCATCTATGATACATAAATAATTATACATAAAAGGGGCACATAAAACAGTAAAATGCTTTAAAATGAGATATAGTTACATCATTAATTATGAATAGACGCCATATTTTATTATTTCAAAGAGCCAGTCAATTATTAATTAATTCTCAGGATCCTTAGAGGCAGCCAAGTAATCTAGTCATCTGGAAAACGAGAAAGGTCCTTTTAATTGCCTTCCCTTTGGAAGACGGAAACAAACAAACAAAAAAACAACTGTGTACCACTATGACTTCACAGTGTTTATGACACTGTTTATGACACTTTCTTGGATTTTATATCACATTTCAACTATCTGTGGAACTTCACTATGTGTTCAAAACATTGTAGAATATAACCCTGTAAAGACAGAATATTTTTACTTAGTCACAGACAAAGCCACCAGCCAGACAAGCCATTCCAAAAAAAAAAAAAACCAGCCACACAGATGTCTTTACCTTGCTTATCTTTAATCAAAAAAGTACTAATACTTGTAAAGAAGCTATTCTTCTGGACATAAAATGTTTCTGGTTATTTTTATTTTTTCCCTGCCTCCTAAATGAAATTAAGACTGAAAAAATGTAGTTTAATAACAACACAAAACAACTGATTTTATAAATTGTCTTAACTTCAGGAAGGTGCTCTGAACTAATCTTTCTATGTCTAAGTAATCTGTACTGGGGAATTGCTTCAAATTTATCTTTCAGAATAGATACAAGTTTTTCCATAGGGCTGCAACACACAAAACTAAGGAACAACTCATATTTGGAGAAAAATATTTGTAGTCAACTGGGTCTCCTAGCTAGAATGTATGATCCAGATCCTTGAAACATGACCTCCACTGTTTTCAGACAGATGTGAGATAAATCTTCCTGTGTAACAAAATGTAGAGGTAATATACTTTGCTTTTCAAGATATTACTTCAGGCTCAGTAACTGTAATTACATTAACTCATATTCAAGTGAGTGTTAACAAGAATCATAACCAGGTATCTGCAAAACACCTTGTAGACAGAGTCAACAAGGTTCCTCACCCATTATTGGCCTTAACATATCAAACACAAGCAGTCGTTATTTTTTTTTTAAGAGTAAAATATGACAGCAGTCAAGCAGCAAGGGAATAGCAGGAGTTGCAGGTGAGAACAGTCCTGCATGAAGTCACTGAACAATGTTAAAACTGAAGCTCAAACGCTTGGTGTGTGATGGTACTGTCAAAATGCAGGTTGTAGCTCGTTGGATTGACTGATAGAAGAGTGTATACTTTTCTCCTGTATGAAGATAAATAATTGTATGTTCTTGCATTAAATAAAAATAAATAAATAAATAAAAGGAAAAAAAGAAAAGAAAAAAAAAAAAAAAAGCCTTCCTGTCAATTAAATGAAAAATTGTATACCTCTCATTCTCTGAACTTTTTATTCCTGTGCCAGAATAACATATGGAGAAACCTTCCAACAGGGAACTTTAGTAAGGATAAATGAGACTACAAACAAATGAGATTTGCAGGTTCACCTTTCTTCCCCAACTAAAAAGGTAAAAGACACCAATATTTTGTTACCCTATTAAAATACTGATGAAGTCAACAATTCTTTCATAACAAAAAAAAAAAAAAAAAAAAAAAAAAAGAGAGAGAGAGAGAAGAAAGAAAAAAAAAAAAAAAAAGGAAAGAAAGAAAAAGAAAGGGGAAAGGGAAGGGGAAGAGCAGAAAATCACTTACAACACCAATACAACCAAAAAAAAGGAAATCACTTTCACTTACAACACATCCAAGCACTAGTTACAGTGCTGTCTGATTAAATATTATTTTTGATTTTGCTTTCCATTCACAATGTAGATTTTCCTTTAATTTGCCTGGTAGGCAGTCTAACCTGAGTTGATATTACTTACAGAGAATTTTATAAGATTACTTACAACAGTGCACTGATAAAAATTTTTCTCTTCTGGTCATAATTGCCTTAATTGAAATACAAAACTCAGTTAGTTTTCTGTGTTTGCTCTTTGTAGACCTTCTCTTTTACTTAATTTCTCATTTCTGTACCGCTCTAAATCTTATTTGTCTTCTCAGACAGCTAATCTACTGCACTACAATTTCAGAAGAGTTCCCTACGAGATTAGATGAATTTACCTCATAATTACAACATTTCTTTTAGAAGAAAACAGAGCAAACAGGGGGCACCCATTTGTCAAAAGCACCTTTATTTCAAAGATACATACCATACTGGATCTGTTCAGGATGAAATTGACTTTCTTCACAGCAGTCCATACAGCGCTGTGTTTTGGATTTGTACCAAAGCAGCAACAGCACAGCAATATTTTAGCTATGGTTGAACACTGCTTGCAAAGTGCCAAGGCCTTTTCTGTTTCTCACTTTGCTCCCCCAGTCAGCAGGCTAGGCATGGGCAAGAGTTTGGAAGGAGACACAGCCAGGACAGCTGATCAATAATTGATAATTTTACCATTTTATCAATTACCATTGATAATTTTATCAATGGTAAGAGGATCTAATCTTTAAAATGGGTGCATAACCTATCTTAAAACCAAGGTAACTGAAGAAATAAACAGAAAAGCTAGTAATATCCATAGTTTTAATGGAATGGCTACAAATATATACAATTAGGTTTTGATGTCTGTAACTTATGTACTTTAAGCTTTATATTTTGAACAGAGACATTATGATCATGATTCCATTATTTAACAAGGAACTGATTTTGTTATTACTTACAATTCATTTACAGCTGGTGAATTTTTATTCAATTTATGTTGTTTATTATTTTGCTTCTTCTTATTACAACAGAGCTATAATCATCAACTGTAATTTGTTCTCCCCTGTCACTGAAGAAATGATTTATTATCTAGTTCCATATTTTTTTGAGGGTATCAATTTATGCATGCTAAATACAATGCTTGCACATAGATTCATTGGGTATTTGTGCATTCATTGATATTTGGTTTCACTGAGGAGAAGAGAGAAATTCTGTATATATAATGCAAATGAAGGCATTTAACAGAACAATCATTAGGGGTTGTGTGTGTAAATGCAGATAAATGGGATTCATTATTTAACCCATAGTGGCTAAATCATTACTTAAATGAATTTTAGTTCACTACAGGTTTAGCTGGGCCAGTGGAACACCTGTTAAAGGTATAAATTTATGTTCAACTTGATGACCTAGGCTAATTTTAGATATCTAAAATGATTATGCCATAGTAAGCTAGTTTTCTAAGTTCCCTTTGAAAATTATGGAGAGAATTAGAAAATCTGAAAGGATAATTCATCTCATTCAAAAGTAAGGTAACTTCAGGTGAATTCCTTAGAAGGGCTTCTCTCAGATGACTAACATAGTCATGAGATGTCTGAAGGCTGAAGTTACTAAAAATAAATTCCATCACAAGTCATCTCTTCAATTTCATAGCACAAAATTTCAGTATTTCATTGGCTTAAAACAATGGTGTAAGAAGTATCAGGTTAGGCTGTAACTGTGACCAGAAATTGATCCTAATCATGACCTAATCATAACCTTAATAATTGAGCCAATATTAAATTCCTGTCTTCTTAATCTACACCGGTAATAAATAGTTAGACATGTGGGAGACATGTCCATTGCACTTCTGCAAGTTCTTTCCTGGATCAAGGATAAAGTACTCTACATGTTTCCAGGTGCCTCCCTTATCTTTACCCCAGGTTTGCTGAACAAAGGTTCAGGTTAGGGGGTAAAAAATAAATAAATTAAAAAATAAAAACTAAAAAGATCCTGCATCTTCTGAGAGTAGTGAGCTCCTACTGTCCACTGTTCCTTTTTGTCCTTCAAAGAGGTGTAGTCTTTTTGTCCTTCAAAGAGGTGTAGTAATACAACATGATAATAAACTGACATAAGAACTGTAAAAATCAATTGGAGTTACTACGCTGAATTCAACAAGTTTTGAAATGGATTCTACAGTGTTAAATTTAGCGAACAAGAATTACAGACTTCTCTGAACAATAGCAAAAAGATCAGATTGTCTGATATATTAATTCTAGTGAAGAAAAAAATGGCACAATAACCATTTTCTTGTCTTAAATGAATTATTGTATGCCACTGTGAAATAAACAATTCCAATAATCATCATGTACGTACACTAATACAGAGAACACACAAGTGTATGAAGTGATTAAAAATTCAGTTATGATACAACAGCTGTAATAAGATGTAAGTATTAATAACCTCATTAAAAAGTCTGATGAATACAAAAGCTCTTCCATTATAATTATTCTCAAGAAAAAAAATATATATTGTTAATCTGCTGAGCAGCCGATGGCACAGAAAATTATAAATAATAGAAACATTGCACAAATTAATTCTAGATTAGACAGACATAATAGTTTGTATTTAGTAACAAGGAGAACATTTTTTTACCAGATAAAAGGCATGATCTTCTGTTGGAGACTTTTAAATATTAAACTCCTTTTTCCTCTCATGATTATATTTTATTTTCTTTTATATAAAAAGAATTCTCTCTCTCTAAAAGCAGGTCACAGTGAAACTAGATGCTGGCCAGAAGCATCTTACAAACACCACATCATCTGAATCATGAAAGCTCTCCTTTCAAAAAGTTTTGAGGCTGTGAGGGACTAGTGGGAGGTGGTTCATACAATTATTTATGAGAACTTCAAGCCATACAGTTTATGGTATTCATATTGGTCTGCTATGGATAATTAGTGAGTATTATCATGGTTAAGCTAACTCTGGAGACTGAAAGTAAGTGTTTCATTGTTTTATTAGTTTGAGCTAATGTTTCATATGTAGAAACATAGATATTGAATATGAACACGAAAAACATAAGCTACAGTTATTTATCATATTTGACACAGAAAATTCATCACTGCTGTATTGTGCACTGCCAGCAAACTACATTTGGCACTTTCATTAAGTGACATTTATATTTGTACCCCAGCACTCTCCCATATATTTTAGTAATGAAGAATATCTGGCATGTATTAAACATATTTGGTGTATAAACTCCAGGCAGTAGTATAAACAAGTAATTATTTGCCTTCCAATAGCATTGTTCTGTTCAGTTATCAGTTTCTTGAAGAGTCAAACTGAGACAATTGCTTATATTAATCATGACAAGAAATGCTTAGGCAGCCCATAAGAGAACCATTTTTTAGTTATTGGCTTTTTGTACAAGCTGTATTGGCAAAGTCATTTCACGAGTTTAATGGATGACTCCAGCTTGTAAAACGTATTGGTCAAGGTAGGTCATATACTGTAGCATTTACAGAAATGGAACCAGACAGGTTCAGTGACTAGATTAGATAAATGATAATGACAAAAAGGCTCAGTGTTGTCTTTGCTTTTTATGCCCTCAATAAATATTTTTGTGCATAGGAAATTTAATGCTATAATGTGGTCAAAGGATCAGACTTTAATTATTATAATCCTTTTTGGTCAAAAGTTACATTATGTTGTAATTTGTAATTTATACAACCCATCATGAGAAGCTTAATGTACCAAATGAAGCTTGAAGTTGTGCCATTATGAACAGTGGAGTCATAAATGTTCAAAACCAGGAGATTTGAATTGTCTGTAGATATCTACATAGTCTTCAATAGTAGCAGTAAAGGAATTGGTAAAAATGCTTGAATATTAAAACAAAATTCACTCATACTGAAAGCTTTCTGTTATCAACTAGCTATCAAAATTTAATTCTTTAGTCTGGTTTCATTTCAAGGATGATTTTGTTTTCTTAGTGTAGGCATGCTTGGCCGTATTGAAGGTACATTTGCTATCATTAAAAGAAAATACTGAAATTCACATGTTGTCATGGAAAAGTAAACAATAAAAAGGACTTCTGGGGCTAACAGATTATTTTGTCCTTGTATTAGCTATTTACACTTGCCATTTTGAATTAAAATTTGGTTCTTCATCACTGGTGAGGGGCATTGATCACCCATTAATACCACTTTTCTGTCCCATCTGATGGGCTTAGATTTAATCTATCATTGATTTAAAGTTCAATGATGTTTTGGGGTATTTCTATATAGGCAGGTGCAGAGATATATGTGTTTGTTCTTACCCATCCATTGATTTGCCAAAAACAAGCCAGCTCAGTCACATATTCTCATAGTAACATGCTGAAGCTACTGAGCTCATCAGAGAAGTATGTCTGCTGTTTTCACTACAGATCTGTATTACTGCACCTTCAAGTCTTGCAGACTGATCCCAAATTGACTGCAGTAAATTCATAGCTTACCCAGTGCCTTGTGTTTGTCCTCTTACCCATGTGAACAAACCCTTTATATGGGTATATATGCTTCATAACTCTGTTTCACCCTGCTATGCCCCCTGGCTCAGCTTCCCAGAAGGACAGAGCTGACGTGCAGGTCAGCCAATGTTTCCAGTGACAAATGGGAGTGTTACAGAGTGACAGACTGGGAGTAGGGTGCCAGAACTAGCAAAATGAGCAAAATGGAGAGTTTGTGATAGTGCCTGAAAAATACTTCTTTGAGCAATCTTATCCTTGCCATTCCTGACCAGCATAAATACACTTAGCAAAACATGACTTTGTTATGCAACATGGAAGAAAATACTAACATAAAAAATTATTTTTTCAGAACTTACGCTAATATGTTTTGAGCACCAGGTAGAAAAGCATGCCAAGACTTCAGATAACATTCATTATGCTGTAAAGTAAGTTATCACATCGACAATTAATGAAATAAATCTCTGTAGGTTGTGGAAAAAGAAAGCTGCACTTGTGATGAAAAGGAATGAACAGAATATCGCATTAAAATGTTCTTCCAACACAAAAATTGCTTCACAAAAAAAGAGAAAAGGTTCTGCCAACAAGGTTTTCAAAGTTAAATAAATCCTCTTGTCTAGGTTTCTTGTTGAGAAACATAGGAGATAAGCAAGCTGGCAGGAAAATAAGGGAAGAAGTTGTGGGGAGGAGAAAGAGAAAAGAGTTCAGGCCTGAATTACACTTGGCATTTACAGGTTGTGAGTAATGTTAATAAAAATTACAGCTGCAACAATGATGACTGTCTGTTGTAATACAAACTGTCAGCAGTAGCCTCATCAGTGACCTCTGATAATATGATTCTGCTGGTGGATGCTTGAGAACATGCTGAGAAAGCAAGTTAGAGCTGCAGAAATGGCAAGCCATTCCTCATTCCCTGAACAAGAATCTTGCACTGAACTGAAGATACAAAAACTACAACATGCATTGTGCAAAAATAAATAACAGAATAGGAAAATCTTCTATTTTTCCTATATCAAAGGAACACTTACATTCTAGGGGACATAAGGGTCATGAGAGTTTGTAACCACAGAGTCTTTGTCTAACAGATCGATGACTATTATTTCGACTGTGTAAAAATGTCTTTTGTCCACAGGAAAACTGCTGAATGAACAAAATGATTGGAAAAAACATTGCCTTTTATATGCTTGAAGCAAACACAGTAATTTACTGCTCATATCTTTTGTTATACCCACTTCAGCAATAGTATTCTATATTTCATTTCCAACCCACCTGTTAAAGTAGAAATGCAGCAATTATCTACAAGCATTTGCTAGAGAAATACAACATATAATTACTACTGCAAAAAGCCACTGAATTTGCAGTTCTCCTGGAGTTTGGCTTTATAATTTCAGTAACACTTTAAAAAGAAAAAAAAAAAAAAAAAAAGACAGATGCTTGCCTTAGTCACAAATCCTGGAGAAAATGTTTTTGTTTTGTTTTGTTTTGTTTTGTTTTTTGTTTTTGAGTAATACACAGTATAAAGTCATTAACACTATTTAAAATCATTAACACTACACCAATCTACCTCCTAGAATCTGTAACTAACAATTTCCTGGGATTTCAGTATAGAAACTATATTCATCATTTCATTTCCCACCTTCCCAGGTGCCCTTACACAACAGGTTTGAGGCCCTAGAGATTGAGAGGCCGGTGTGTGAGGAAGAGGTAGCAAATGTTCCCAGGAGGATGCCTAGGGCGAGGAGGTCGACTCCGCGCCTCAGGACTGCCTCCACCAAAAAAGACAGGAGGGTTATTGTTGTTGGTGACTCGATTCTTAGGGGAACAGAGGGCCCTATTTGTCGGCCGGACCCTACCCGTAGGGAAGTCTGCTGTCTCCCTGGGGCCAGGGTCAGGGACGTTGCCAGGAAGCTTCCTAACCTGGTACGCCCCTCTGACTATTTCCCCCTTTTGATAGTCCAGGCGGGCAGTGATAACATCGAAGAGAGAAGCCTCAAGGCTATCAAAAGGGACTTTAGGGAAATGGGTCGGTTAGTGGATGGAGCGGGAGTGCAGGTGGTGTTTTCGTCCATCCCTATGGTGGCAGGGAGGAGTTCAGAGAGGACACGGAAAGCCCATCTGTTAAACACGTGGCTCCGGGGCTGGTGCCAACGCAGAAATCTTGGGTTTTTTGATCATGGGGCACTTTACTCAGCACCTGGCCTGATGGCCGCAGACGGGTCCCTATCTTTTAGGGGAAAAAGGATCCTGGGCCAGGAACTGGCAGGGCTCATTGAGAGGGCTTTAAACTAGGTAGGAAGGGGGATGGGGCTGAGGCTAGGATTGTTGGGGCTGTGCCAGGGGGAACAATGGCAAGGCCGGAGGATAAGGCAATGGCCCAGCTGAAGTGCATCTACACCAATGCACGCAACATGGGTAACAAACAGGAGGAACTGGAAGCCATCGTGCGGCAGGCAGGCTACGACTTGGTTGCCATCACGGAGACGTGGTGGGACCAGTCTCATGACTGGAGTGCTGCAATGCCTGGCTATAAGCTCTATAGAAGGGACAGGCAGCATAGAAGGGGTGGTGGTGTGGCTCTCTATATTAGAGAGTCTTTCGAGGTTGTAGAACTCGAGGTTGGGAATGACAAGGTCGAGTCCCTTTGGGTTAGGATCGGCAGGGACAACAAGGCTAGTGTCCTGGTCGGGGTCTGCTATAGACCACCGAACCAGGATGAGGAGACGGATGAGGAATTCTACAGGCAGCTGACAGAGGTTGCAAAATCATCAGCTCTTGTACTCGTGGGGGACTTCAACTTCCCTGACATATCCTGGAAGCACAACACAGCCCTGAGAAAGCAGTCTAGGAGGTTTCTGGAGAGCGTGGAAGATAGCTTCCTGACGCAGCTGGTTAGTGAGCCTACCAGGGGAGGTGCCCCGCTAGACCTTCTCTTCACAAACAGAGAAGGACTGGTGGAGGACGTGATCGTCGGGAGCTGTCTCGGGCAGAGTGACCACGCAATGGTGGAGTTCACTATTCTTGGCGAGGCCAGGAAGGGGACCAGTAAAACCGCTGTATTGGACTTTCGGAGGGCTGACTTTGAACTCCTCAGGACACTGGTTGGTGGAGTCCCTTGGGAGGCGGTTCTGAAGGGCAGAGGGGTCCAGGAAGGCTGGGCGCTCTTCAAGAGGGAAGTCTTAATGGCGCAGGAACGGTCTGTCTCCACGTGCCCAAAGACGAGCTGGCGGGGAAGAAGACCGGCCTGGCTCAACAGAGAATTGTGGCTTGATCTTAGGAGGAAAAAGAGGGTTTATAAGCTTTGGAAAAGTGGGCAGGCCACTAAGGAGGACTTTAAAGAAGTAGCGAGGCTGTGCAGGGACAAAATTAGGAAGGCCAAAGCTCATCTGGAGCTCAATCTGGCTACTGCCGTTAAAGATAACAAAAAACGTTTCTATAAATACATCAACACAAAAAGGAGGACTAAGGAGAATCTCCATCCTTTACTGGATGCGGGGGGAAACTTAGTTACAAGAGATGAGGAAAAGGCGGAGGTGCTCAATG
Organism: Aythya marila; assembly: GCF_965140915.1. NCBI lineage: Eukaryota > Metazoa > Chordata > Aves > Anseriformes > Anatidae > Aythya > Aythya marila. Next base: position 181,953,332 of record NC_139042.1, on the reverse strand, counting down.
CCTTCTTTGCCTCAGTCTTTAGCGGCAATACCGGATGTTCTCTGGATACCCAGTACCCTGAGCTGGTGGAAGGGGATGGGGAGCAGGATGTGGCCCTCATTATCCATGAAGAACTGGTTGGTGACCTACTACGGCACTTAGATGTGCACAAGTCGATGGGGCCGGATGGGATCCACCCAAGGGTACTGAGGGAACTGGCAGAGGAGCTGGCCAAGCCACTGTCCATCATTTATCAACAGTCCTGGCTATCGGGGGAGGTCCCAATCGACTGGCGGCTAGCAAACGTGACGCCCATCTACAAGAAGGGCCGGAGGGCAGACCCGGGAAACTACAGGCCTGTCAGTTTGACCTCAGTGCCAGGAAAGCTCATGGAGCAGATCCTCCTGAGAGTCATCATGCAGCACTTGAAGGGGAAGCAGGCGATCAGGCCCAGTCAGCATGGCTTTATGAAAGGCAGGTCATGCCTGACGAACCTGATCTCCTTCTATGACAAAGTGACGCGCTGGGTGGATGAGGGAAAGGCTGTGGATGTGGTCTACCTTGACTTCAGCAAGGCTTTTGACACCGTCTCCCACAGCATTCTCCTCAAGAAACTGGCTGCTCTTGGCTTGGACTGGCGCACGCTTCGTTGGGTTAGAAACTGGCTGGATAGCCGGGCCCAAAGAGTCGTGGTGAATGGAGCCAAGTCCAGTTGGAGGCCAGTCACTAGTGGAGTCCCCCAGGGCTCGGTGCTGGGGCCGGTCCTCTTTAATATCTTCATCGATGATCTGGACGAGGGCATCGAGTGCACCCTCAGTAAGTTCGCAGATGACACCAAGTTAGGTGCGTGTGTCGATCTGCTTGAGGGTAGGAAAGCTCTGCAGGAGGATCTGGATAGGCTGCACCGATGGGCTGAGGTCAACTGCATGAAGTTTAACAAGGCCAAGTGCCGGGTCCTGCACCTGGGGCGCAATAACCCCAAGCAGAGCTACAGGCTGGGAGAGGAATGGTTGGAAAGCTGCCAGGCAGAGAAGGACCTGGGAGTGATGGTGGACAGTCAGCTGAATATGAGCCAGCAGTGTGCTCAGGTGGCCAAGAAGGCCAACGGCATCCTGGCTTGTATTAGGAACAGCGTGACCAGCAGGGCTAGGGAGGTGATCGTCCCCCTGTACTCAGCTCTGGTGAGGCCGCACCTCGAGTACTGTGTTCAGTTTTGGGCCCCTCGCTACAAGAAGGACATCGAGGTGCTTGAGCGGGTCCAGAGAAGGGCGACAAAGCTGGTGAGGGGCCTGGAGAACAAGTCCTACGAGGAGCGGCTGAGGGAGCTGGGCTTGTTCAGCCTGGAGAAGAGGAGGCTCAGGGGTGACCTTATCGCTCTTTTTAGGTACCTCAAGGGAGGCTGTAGCGAGGTGGGGGTTGGCCTGTTCTCCCACGTGCCTGGTGACAGGACGAGGGGGAATGGGCTTAAGTTGAGCCAGGGGAGTTTTAGGCTAGATGTTAGGAAGAACTTCTTCACTGAAAGGGTTGTGAGGCACTGGAACAGGCTGCCCAGGGAAGTGGTGGAGTCACCATCCTTGGAAGTCTTCAAAAGACGTTTAGATGTAGAGCTTAGGGATATGGTTTAGTGGAGGGCTGTTAGCGTTAGGTTGGAGGTTGGACTCGATGACCTTGAGGTCTCTTCCAACCTAGAAATTCTGTGATTCTGTGATAGAGGAACAAGGAGTTATTCTGTGATTTGTTCCTGAAATACAGTAATGTATTTGAAGAAGCTGTATTTATGTGTAAAAGAGAGTCATCTCTGTGCTGTGAAGAGACTGTTTGTCTACTATTTCAGTAAATATAGGCATATATTTATATACATGTATATATATATATATATATTACTCTAGAGGGTTTTATACTGCTTTTTTCACTTTTCCTCTCCTCCTTATGAAAGCCTTAAGAAAAGGACATTTAGTTCTAATTGAATGTGGAAAATAAGGCAAATAGTATGTGTATAACAAATATGGGTTAAAATGATTTGTATCCTTTCAATTTCTTACACATAAAACTTGTTTGTTTATTATCATATCTTTGAAACTATTCACCAAAATTTTACATTCAAAGTCAAAAATACACTCAGATGTGGCTGTTTTTTTCCTCTATTCTCAGTAAATTTCTATGGTTTTGTGTTGAAATGTACTTATTATTAAAAAAATGAAAAATAAACAAAATAAGTAATTGCCTTGAATACAACAGGGCATTTTAAGTTCTTAAAAGTTTGTATTAGGTTTTGGCGCTAAGGTTCTTTCTCATACGTAATGTGAAACAACATAGTAGAAAACCCTCTAAACAATGACATTTATCAATCTGCAATTTACTAAACTACTTGAAGGTTGCATACACAGGACAGGACTGGTTGCCAGAAAGTTTCACTTCAGTTATGCACGGCTAGTCTCCTGGCATGGTTTCATTCTTTGCAGAGTCTTTGTTGAAGACAATAATTCTTACCTGCAAGTTCGACCTATGGTATTTTTCTCTGCCTTTTAGTCCTATTTAGTCCACATCCAAAGCATACGACAGTTACACAACCAAAGCAGTAAGGAAACTGCATTGTCCATATGTTTCTGTATGTACACAGATAACAAACATCTAAACTTATAATGGAGAGACAATATACTTGTTCCCATGTGAGAAATACACAAATGACTCAACTGCACTCAAAACTTTAGTGAATTAAAAAATGTCACAATAATTTTCATGAAAGTTATGAGCATGTTTTTTGTTTTGTTTTGTTTTGTTTTGTTTGTTTGTTTGTTTTTCAGAGTTAAATTCTGTTAACTATGTAAGGAATAAGTAGCTTGATATCCTTTGCATTTTTATTGGGATTTAAAACACCATTTATGTTTGAGTAAGTTGCCTTAGACTGCCTTTGTCATTGATGGAGAGAAGTTCACATTTCTAGGGCACAATTTATCTTGTCTTAAAATAGATATCTAAAGCAGGTCAGATGAACTGTGCCTTTGCAGAGCCTTTTACTCTTCACTGACTATGAAAAACATGACTAGCTCAGATGTACACATCTACTCTGTAGACATTTACTGATGAGTGATAAATTCCACTCTGTACATGTATGATTTATGATTAACTGACTTTGATGGCCAAGGAGACATGAGTTCCAACTGATTTTTTTTTTTTCCCAAAAAAATGGATCACTTATAGGGTTTATCTGCAAAGTTTATCTGCAAAACCCGTATGTCTTTTAAGGGGTTGAACTCATTAAGCAACCTTAAGTGTTGTGGCACTTCAACAGCCTTTCAGCCCTTACATATTAATAGAATCGATAGAACTGTGATCATCTCTGAAATGATCATATCCTTTTGAAACTTTCCCTCTCAGATGTGACTGAAATAAATGCACAGGTTCAAAAGTTATTAGGGGAAGACCAATAGATACACATACAGCTAGCACTGCTATGTAAATTTCTGAGGGAAACCATGATCAAAATTTACAATAAATAAATAAATGAATGCAATACTTTTATCATTCATTTAGCCACAACTAATTAATTATTGAAAAGAAATAATTTCAGCATAAATAATCATGTCAAACTGTATCATTTGTTTCTTCATTTGTTTCTGACTCCTTTAACACAGCTAATTGTGCTCTTTAGTTGTACTAAAATATATCTGATACTGATTTCACTGAAATCAAGACAGTATTAAATACGAACTAGATTTTCATTATCCAGCAATATGAATCTGGCTATGCATGTCTCTCTGACAAACTGTAAGACTTCTGTGGTTTAGGAACAGTCTTTTTATTTATTGTTACATCATGTATGCAACAATCATATGTACATGATATAAATAATGTTATTTGCACAGACAAAACAACAAAATCACTACAGTTTAAGAAACTGTCTTAAGTAGGAAATGTCTTCTTAATTAACAGTCTTTTTGAATATTCATGTTTGAAACTTTCCAAATTCATAGGAAATATTACAAATGAGCTTTAATTTGTAACGTTTCAGGCTCTGGGTATATTACTATAAACGAAAAAAACCTGAATGCTCATAAAAGAGTTAGATGACAGGACAACAGGGAATGGGCTAAAGTTGTGCCAGGGGAGGTTTAGGTTGAATATTAGGAAGAACTTCTTTACTGAAAGGGTTGTTAGGCGTTGGAATAGAGAGCCGAGGGAAGTGGTTGCGTCACCATCCCTGGAGGTCTTTAAGACGTCCAGATGAAAAGCTTAGTGACATGGTTTATTGGAGGACTTGTTAGTGTTAGGTTCTTCAAGAACCACATTAACTCTTGTTCTTACAGAGTTGATATTAGTAACCTATGGGCATATTACTACTGGATAATTACCTAGTGTCTATGTACCTGATATATCTGCTACAACTCATATTTTGGGAATATGGTATTTCACATGCTTCCTGTTTTCAGCTCATTCAGACTACGTGCTTTCCACTTACCAAAAGTCACACTAAGATCAGGAAAATTTGCATCAAGACTTCCATGAATGAGCACTTCTGGCAACATTAACCATAGCGTCTCTCAACATAAATGCTCCAATTTAATTTTATTCTGTATATCTTTAATATATGATACTTATATGGAAAATAATCTGTATTAAACAACTCCTTAAGGAGATGCTGAATTTCCTTATCCATGGCTGAGGAGGAAGTTGCAAGCTTCCATGAAATTAAGGAGGCTTCCCTTAAAGAAAACTGTATTTCAATAAGGTGGCAAATTCAATAGTATCATTTCACTGAACAAAATCTCACATTTTGTGAGAGGTAATTATCCCACAGCATTCTCCTCAAGAAACTGGCTGCTCTTGGCTTGGACTGGCGCACACTTCATTGGGTTAGAAACTGGCTGGATAGCCGGGCCCAAAGAGTCGTGGTAAATGGAGTCAAGTCCAGTTGGAGGCCAGTCACTAGTGGAGTCCCCCAGGGCTCGGTGCTGGGGCCGGTCCTCTTTAATATCTTCATCGATGATCTTGACGAGGGCATCGAGTGCACCCTCAGTAAGTTTGCAGATGACACCAAGCTATGCGCGTGTGTTGATCTGCTTGAGGGTAGGAAAGCTCTGCAGGAGGATCTGGATAGGCTGCACCGATGGGCTGAGGTCAACTGCATGAAGTTCAACAAGGCCAAGTGCCGGGTCCTGCACCTGGGGTGCAATAACCCCAAGCAGAGCTACAGGCTGGGAGATGAGTGGTTGGAGAGCTGCCAGGCAGAGAAGGACCTGGGAGTGATGGTGGATAGTCAGCTGAATATGAGCCAGCAGTGTGCTCAGGTGGCCAAGAAGGCCAATGGCATCCTGGCTTGTATCAGGAACAGTGTGACCAGCAGGGCTAGGGAGGTGATCGTCCCCCTGTACTCGGCTCTGGTGAGGCCACACCTCGAGTACTGTGTTCAGTTCTGGGTCCCTCGCTACAAGAAGGACATCGAGGTGCTTGAGCAGGTCCAGAGAAGGGCAACGAAGCTGGTGAGGGGCCTGGAGAACAAGTCCTACGAGGAGCGGTTGAGGGAGCTGGGCTTGTTCAGCCTGGAGAAAAGGAGGCTCAGGGGTGACCTTATTGCTCTTTACAGATACCTTAAAGGAGCGAGGTGGGGGTTGGTCTAGTCTCCCACATGCCTGGTGACAGGACGAGGGGGAATGGGCTTAAGTTGCACCAGGGGAGTTTTAGGTTGGATGTTAGGAAGAACTTCTTTACCGAAAGGGTTGTTAGACATTGGAACAGGCTGCTCAGGGAAGTGGTGGAGTCACCATCCCTGGAAGTCTTTAAAAGACGTTTAGATGTAGAGCTTAGGGATATGGTTTAGTGGGGACTGTTAGCGTTAGGTCAGAAGTTGGACTCGATGATCTTGAGGTCTCTTCCAACCTAGAAATTCTGTGATTCTGTGATTCTGTGATTTTAGCATTCTACACGACTAGCATTATTTTCTTATTTTATATGTGAAAATAATCTTTGCTTACAGCAATAGTATTGGTAGCAAAGAGAAATGAGAAAAAAAAAAAAAAAAAAAAGAAAAAAAAAAAAAACAGTGCAATTTGTGATACACAACATTAATTTTAATCTAGGGCATGTTCTAACATTCTAGCAAAGTTTTACCCCTGATTAAACATTTTCTTGTTAATAGAAAGACTTATATTGATGACAAAGAGCTTGCTTTTGATAAGGTATGTAGGGCTTAATTCAATAAGGCTCTTAATGTTCAGTGTGTGTTTAGATTCTTTTAATAAATAAGGGTAGTTAAGTTTGTGTTCTAGTAGCTTGAAGATTTGGTCCCTTGATGCTAATATGCTAAAGAATTCTGTATAGGAAGATTTAATTTTTGGCTCTGGAGAATGTAAATTCATTAATTAATAAATCCTTTTTGCTTTTTTTTTTTTATTGTTTTAATGCATCTTTTTCATTATCCAGTCAGTAGTGCTCCACCTTGCAATGCTTTATATCAGCCTGTGGATATGATAGATGCATACAAACATTTTTCTTCAAGCAGTGGGTGGTCAGATTCTCTAACGAAGTTGACTTTTTGTATTAAAAAGCTTAGCTCAGCTTTTGCTCTTATAAAATTTATTTTACTACACTTGAATACATTTATTTTAAAGTATGTGTGTGCATATGTGCATGGCTCAGTGCCTAATAAGCATATAACATAGCCAGGAAAAACTCAGAATTTCTATCACAACTTCTTGCTCTGTGAGATTTATCACAAGGCATTAAAAATTCACTCAACTATGAAAACAAGGCTCCTGTGTTTTAATATATTTCATTCCATTTGGGAAAAAATAAATAAATATTTTTTTCTCCTTCAGTAATAAAACTGTAAGGAAATAAAGAGAGAAAGATAGATTAAGAACAAATTTTCCACAAGACCTGTAATGTTTATATCTTTTTAACAGTAGTTTTTAAAAACATTACTTACTATCAGAGAATGTCAGTGCCAAGATGTTTCTAAGAGAAAAATCATATTAGAAGGCTTCTATTATATCCAACACATACTTCTAATTGTTGCACAACATCCTTTTTGTCTCCGTTTTAAATCAAAATAGTCTGCTTGTATTTTGAGGTTGGATATAACTTTTCTCCTGTTACAACAGTTATATTTTGGAGCTAAAAATAAAGTTTATCTGAACTGTGTCCTATGTTCTTTATCCAACATATTATTGTGCAGTACTACAGCTGCATCTCAAAAATAGTGGCAAATAAAGAAATTTCAAAAGTCAAGAGCTTAAACACAGAATAAAAGCTCAACAAAATTATCTTATTTTGAAAATAGTCCTTTTCTATATCAAAGTGAAACTGAGGACATTCAACCTTTGAAAAGAATGTTCTTTTCATTTGTAAATAGATAATAGTATTGCATGACAGAGAGCCTAGCTGCATCAGGTCCTAGCTGGGAACTTGAAGTGGACCATGAATCTAAGATGCCCAAATAGCACAGAAGGAAGTGGTTATTGTGAATAATTTTCTGCTATGAGATTAATATATTTAGGCTTTTCAACTGAAACTGTGCTATTCTGTATATTCAATTAAGGACCCATTGCCACCAGGATGTGAATCTGTGTTTTCCACCACCTATGTTCTCACTTGGCTTGTTTGATCACTAAGAAACTAACCTAGTAAGAGTTCTTTGTTTGGTATCTGCTATATGAGGATTGCAATGAGAAATAGCATAAAGGAAAACTGTCATCTGTATTTCTAAAGAGATTTTCTTCTGAACTAAAAATTCTCTTTCAGACACTCATGGTTGAAAACCATTCACTAGAGAACACATAGGCAGTGTAAAGAGAGCAGACCTTACCAGAGGAGGGGGCTGTCAGAGGTTAACCTCAAGCACACAGTGTCAATGACATCAAAGTACAAAATCTGTTCTACATTTACAATTTCCAGTACTTCAGATCTTTATAGCAATAGTATAGGTAGCAAATACAGCAAAAACAGAGACAGTATCACCTTGCTATCCCCAGAGTGTCTAAACACTTTCTATGCAATATGAATGACACAAAATAAAGTCTACATGATTCTTCTAGGGAAAAAACTCTGGCTGAGCTATTTAGCTGGTAGGAGGATTCAAGCATGAAGTCTAACTGGTTTTTAGGTCATGGTCCTATTACTTCCTCACTGATCTTATGCTTGAAGCACAACATTCTATCATTGGCACAGGAAAAAAAAAAAATAATAAAAATGTGTAATTTAGAGCTTAAGTATGGGTAAAAGTCAATATGCAAAGGAAATGGTCAGTATGTAAGCTTTGAGTCTTTTCTGAGAGGTTAGACATCTGTTTCAGCTGAGAGCAACGTAGCTGATAAGAAACAGTGTGTCAGCTACAGCTCAGGAGAGACAAGTTATTGCCAAATCTCAATTGATACATGTGTTTATATGAAGTCTTTTTCTGCTGGATATTGGCAAGAAGTGTTAAGAAACGACAGGTTGCAGCTCAGACTCATAATTGCAAGGCTGTTCTTCCTGATGCAGAAGTGATTTCAAAGAGCTAGAGGATCTGAACTGGGACATAGCTGATGCATAACAGTGCAATGGGATAGCTTATTAAACTGCCTTTCAGCTACACCCAGCTATGAAGTGAAGTAACAAGTCTAAAGTATTTTTGGCAGCTAAAACAGTAAATGCTATGAGTGAGCTATGTGACTGAAGTCATGTATCTGTGCAGCCATATCCTTAAATACTGCTAGAGACAGAAAGAACCGGTCCATGCAGTATCACTCATTATAACTCAGAAATGATCAACTATAATTAAAAGTGTCTGGAAAAAGTAAGATTAACAAACTCTGTTTACCTAGTAGCTCTGACAAGTAAACAAATTCACTCAATTTCAGTTATTCCAAAGTACTATTTTCTAAGGTTTGGCCTTCCCACTTAATTCTAATATTGTATCCCTTTCACTTGATTCCTAATAAAAATATATCTTTTCCCTTTCCTCCCTAATCCTTGTTAAAAATTCTTTGAAAATGCTTCAGAGATGATCACCCAGTGTTCTCCCTCTTTCTTCTGATTCTGTCAGTAACTTTCCTTATCAATTCTATTTACATACAATAGACATTTGCTAAAGTACGCATCTTTGGATGTGAATTTTGTCTTAAAGAGAACCAAGAGTGAACACATTTCCTTCCACCTCAGAGAACTTAGTTCTAAATCATAGTTTAAATCAATGGATAAACCTAGTCCACTGCAATCTTTGGGTTCACATCAGTATCTTTGTCTTAAAGAGATTCAAGTGTGCAGACTGATAGTGGAATTTAGGACAGATGTGTAGTGACAGAAGTCAGTAAGATAGATTGTTGCACATCTGGTATCTAGTTCAGTTGCAGTCAGTGTCAATTTTATGGGCAGTGTCAATTTTATGGGCACTACAGTAACAAATATTCAAAAATCTTATTTGGATGGTGCTGAATGCTTCCTCAGAGCTCCTTAAGATTTTAAAGCAATAGGGTTATAGTACAATAATGCCTCCCCCCCACACCCCCAAAGTAATTCTGACTCTATTACAAAGTTGTGTGTTCAACTAACTATTGTTCTACACTGGTAAATCCCATTTTTACTGCATTCTGTAGTGTAGTATACTGTTGTACAGACTTTATTGAAGCCCTCTATTTGTTTTGGCTTGATGGATCGAAAAATTGTTTGCATTGTACAGGTCTGTTCATTTAACAGGTATTCATTTAAATGGGTGATAAGATACAAGGGTTGTGTAATGACATGGAAAATTGCTAACCACATATTAGGTGATTATAATGTGTTGTGTTTTGTTTTGTTTTGTTTTGTCCAAATCAATTTTGGCAGAAAATAATAAATCTAGAAAATGAGCTTGGAACCTACGTTTCAGATTAGTAATCAGTAGGTCACTCTTGTGAAAGTATTTTCCCATTTGTTTTTGTTTAATGGGGAAAGAAACACATTACCTTATATAATAGCAATTTCATAGAGAGATATAGGAGCCATGTAAAAAGAGATAGGTAATGGGTAAAAATTCCCCTAAGCACAAAGTCAAGCCTTGTCTTTTTTTTTTTTCCCATGGAACATTATCCATTGTGATTTTGCTAGTCACATCTTAAATTAAGTAGACTCCACAAAGGCAGAGACAAACAAGTACAGAAGGAGATTCAGTGTATGTAATCAGGAGACTTGGAAGACACCTCAGGTATGGATTTACCAGGGAAGTCCTGCTCATGTTTTCCCAGGCCTTCCTATTGTCTCCCAGTGTGGCCTTCCTTCAGCCCTCCAGCCAGAGTCCACCTTTGAAGGGAATTTTGGTCCCTCTCCCAGGATACACATACTGGCAGAGATGCAGAAGAGAACCAAAGAATTCACAATGATGCTGGAACCTTCTCTTTGATGAAGCCCTGCTGGGGATCACTATCGTGCACATTTTGAGGTGGGAAAGTACGTTCCCCATATTCTTTGATATTGATGTCACCCTACCACATATGTATTATTTAACTATTTCATGTTAATCAATCTAGGGTTTAACATAAACCAAAATTCTGAAATGTCTATATAGCATATTCATGCTGTCATTATCTTCACCTTGTGTCCCTGGATCAATAAAACTGGTGCACTCAAGTGATAAGTGGAAGTAAGTTGCCATCATAGAAGCAGCAGAGTAGAGTTTGACAGCCTGTGCTTCACACTGCCTGAATGCATGTCCAGATCTCTAAGATGAGGTCTAGGAGCTAAAAGATGTCACCCAATATGTTAAATAACAGCAAAAATGAGACATGCAGCAGTGACCTACATATTTCTCAGCTCTTACAGACTGTGAGATCTAATCTATTGCAAAGCAAATAGGCACAATTAAGCCATTTCTGAGTAATTTGGTTTAAGTTTGGCCTAAAAGAATAGCATCTGCTCACATGTCATTTACTGCCCAAAAGCATTCTCAGAAGCTTTTTCCTTCTCCAACCTGAGAGCTATTAATTGCTATGTTTTATCTCTGATGTAGCACCAGACTGTGAAGCAATTTCAATGCTAATAGATTAAATATGTTTTTGACCATTCCCCAGATCTGAAACCAGCTAACCTAGAAAAGCTGGCACCCATACTCTTAACTAGTCTTTCTATGCTGAACACAGTGACTATATCCAAAATGACTACTGGGAACAATAATCAGACTGTGATAACTCGTAAACGAGTGATAGTTTGCCCAAGCCAAAACTTAAAAAGTATGGTATTAATAATTCAACATTGTAGGCAACTGAACACCAGTACCTCAAATGTTACCTAGCACTGTTTAATTTACTAGTAATAAACAGTGCGACTGTACAGACTGACTTTATTCTTGTTAGCTTGTCAGATATATGAACAGCTTTTCACTTTATCAAGAACCAACCACCACATCCAGAACTAAGCGGAGTTAACAGTTCATTCAGCCACACACTGCAGTGATATGCCATAGTCTTATAAACATATACAGCAAATCCTGCACTACATCCATGGGAACCCAGAGCTATTATAAAGTGAACAGGAAGAAATAATTACATTAATAATGACTTACCATGTGCCTACCTACACCTGAGCGAGAGCAGAGCCTATCTTCACCATTTCCCAAAACCTTGGCATTACTAGCACATCTCCCCACCTCACTTACTCTGAAGAACCATCTGTTCTGTAGTTTTATTTTGTACAATTGGTAGGCTTATTATTTCTGATCCAATATAGTTAAGTAGTGTTAGGTCCCTGACTTGAAATAAGTTCCATGTAGGTGGATGCCTGCATTTGCCCAAAGCCTTATTAGAGCCTCTGAACCTTCACAAGAGCACAAGACTCAGCCCAAATGCAGCTCATTCCCAGCCTGAGGATGCACTATGATCTCAGAATTACATTTACACAGAATCAATAGTCTGTGTTTCTATTTTAAGAATTTGGTTTACTATAATGCTTCTCTGAGTCAAAACAAAACTGATCTCATTCTGTTCCTGGCTTTCAGAGTGACTTAGCAAAAATTCTCTTTCCCCCAAAAATCATACCTTCTAAGCATCTTCATTTCTTATGTAAATTGGACTAGACAGAAAGGGCAGTTAGCAGTGAAATTATATTATTTAAAAATAAATCCTCATCATTCACTGGAGCTATCCGTTAGGGAAACATTAGAGAGAAACAAATTTATGTTTCCCAGATTTTAGCTTCAGACTGTCTATTTTAATTTTGTTCATATGCTATTGGTTATCTGCAGTAGATTTAATATTCTGCAATACCACTTCTTATGTGATCTCTCTGGTCCTCTTTGTCTTGCTTTCTTTTACTATTTCATGTTATTATTTGGTTGCATTAAGGTACTTGGCTGTTACTCTGTTATTCCACTTCTGTTCATAGATTTGATCAATATAGCCAGAAACAATAATAATAATAATAATAATAATAATAATAATAATAATAATAACTCATAACAACACTTTTTCAGTTGTTCTAAGGAACTGTCATTTTAAATGTGGGAGCTATAAATGGTCTGCAACCCACTTTGGGCTTGTTAGTATATTTTTGCAGTCTATTAAATATAAAACACACATGAACAGTTAGCTCATCCTTGAAGAAACACATTGAGTTTGAGATTTTTAATGTTACTGTATAAATTTCTATTTCAATATATTTTCAGTTCCAACGTAAAGTGTACAAGACAATGGGACAGAGCTAACAGGATGATTTAGTATCTGCCTCTAGTTACAGCATTTTTCCAGCAACATACAGCAAGTTGCTCTCCAAGGCAGCAATATACAAGGGAGCTGTGGCAGTCTCACTAACTGTGGGCCCTACAGGGTAACAAGCTTTTATTTTGTATAAAACAGAGTTCACATTCCTATTACTGAAATTATTATCCCATAACACCACACCAGAGTATCTTTCTAATTATATTTTTATGAAAAATGTTTGATTCAGCAACAAGATCTGTTCACACCTTTAAAACAATTTATGTATTGTTAAATGAACAATAGTTCCTAGCACACAGTCAGTAACCTAATCATTTTAATCTTAATAACCCAGTGAGGAAACTCATAAACACTGATTATACTCTGTGTAGCCTGCTTTTCATTCACGTTAGAGATTTCCATATTCAAACTCTGCCCTGAATGGGAGCAATTCTCTACTACTAAGAGCTACAAGCAAGAGTGTCTCAATTTAGTAAGTATTTGAAAGGAGAATTCTTATTTTCTCACAAATGAATATGCCAAAGCATTTATCAGAATTCAAACTATTAAAGTAAAGGGTAAATTATAAAGCCACAGCTAGTTTTGTTAAAGGAAGTTGTCTTCTTTCCATAAGACAATTTGAAAAGATCACTTGCAACTTATCAGATTTTTGTCTAGCAGCATGTTGTTTTTCCCATTAATGTTGAAATTGTATAAAATACACTGATATTAAAAATAGCATGTTTACAGTTCCCAATAACAGGTTTTGCTACATCTGAGACATCACAAGGACTGAATTTTTTGTTTTACATATTTAAATATAATAATAAAGAATTTAATTATTTTTCCTAATTATAATTCAGAAAAAAAAAATATATTACCATCAGAAAAATAAGATATAAATAATGTTTAAACACAAACAAACAACCTTCCCCTGTAGAAAACAGATTCTTAATAGCTTTACCCATATGCTTTCTGTATTGTGTTCAGTTCAGTAACAGAACAAAATGTTTTTTGATTAGAGAAATGTTTGGTCAACTAAAAGACATCTTCTTCTGTAAACATGGAATTAATGAAATCTGTTTTCCTATGGATTTCTGTCCTGTACCCCTATGTACCACAACACTTCTGCCATTTGTATCCTCATCAACTTCAGAATCACAGGCATCTTGTTTGCTCAAAAAGAAAAAAAAAAAAAAAAAAAAAAAAGGCTAAAAACATGTTAATGCCTCCTACATTATTGCATTACATTACAATACTAGGTAAAATCTATTTACACTAAGCGTAGATAAAGAGAAGTATCTGGCTACATCTTTTTGTCTTCTTAAGACATTGGCTCTGCTCTTTATCTGTGGTCTGACTCTACTTCTATAGAACAAAATGGCTCAGGGAGTTCATCCCTGCACAAAGGTACATTTGGATATGTTTGGATGAGGCTTTCTTAATCACCAGCCACACAGCAGCTGGAGTTGAACATGTAATTTAGATTTTCCTGCATCTTGATAATCTCCATTTCCCCTGATATTTGCTTAAATACAGAGGCAGCTGGCACAGGGGAGGCCAGCTTTATAGCTGGTCTAATTTGCATTAAAGGATCTTCTCTGTACAGATGTGCCCAGGCCCTATGAAAGCCTCCTCTGCATGTTCAGCTGTGCTGGTTGCTTTCCCCTTGGCCCAGTGATGCTTTAGATTTATTTATTACCTTGCCTTTCGGCATGGGTAGCCATAGAATCACAGAATCATAGAATGACTTGGGCTTTAAGGGACCTTAAAGATCAACTAGTTCTAACCCCCCTGCCATGGGCAGGGATGCCGCCCACTAGATCAGGTTGCTCAAGACCTCATCCAGGCTGGTCTTGAACACCCCCAGGGATGGGGCATCCCTGCAAAGCACTTTAACTGTTACAGCACTTTAACTGTTACAGCAATACTACTAGACATTTCCCTTCAGTGGTTTTGAAATGACTATCCTACACAAACCACAGAGGAGAGGAGAATCTGATTGCTTCATCACTAAAGGTACCTAAATGTAGTGTAATCATCATTAATTTCAATGCCATGGTGCAGTTTGTGTATACTCTTCAGTGATAAATATTAGCTAATCCAGTTCTCCAGTTCAGGAAGAACTCACTTTTTTTTTTTCTTTTCATTTGTATAGTTTCATTAGTCCACATTTTCCATTTCTTATTTTGGAATGCTTTTCTACCTATATGCAAATTTTCTAGATTATTTAAATGTCTGTCAAGCTCAGAAAATATGCATTCTAAAAAAAATGTTTCCTAGAGTGTGTTTCAAAATTTAATATGATGGGAGATTGCAACATTTACAGTATTAGGAGAGCAATACAGAGAGTTTTTTTCTCTAGGATCAGAGTGAAAGTATAGTGCTTCTGACTAAAACTCAAACTAAAGAGTTTTCTCTTAGTTTTGTCATAAAGTGTTTTTTGTTTTTTGTTTTTTGTTTGTTTGTTTGTTTGTTGTAAATCATACTTTCTTTCCATGCTCCACTTATTAAGGAAAGAAAGACAAACATATTTTATTTCTTATTCACATCTCCATCTATATCTTCTAGTTAGATTCATTCTGTACAAACATTATAGTCACAGAGGTTGTAGTAATAATAATAATAATAGGAATAATAGAAGTAGCATTGGCATGGTTATCACTTCAATACAGATCAGCAGCTAATGGATTTGCTTGGCCTCTGCAAAGAACTCAGGCTTTCTGCTCAGTTCACCCTACATGCATCATAACTGTTTCATGCATCATAACTGGCACTTTTACTGTCACCTTGCCTGTAGTTCCAGCAGAAAATCCAAACCCTTCCTTAAGCTACCATGGTATAGAGCATTCTTTGAAGAAGTGATTTGTATGTATGTGCTGAGTTAGTAGATAGATGTGTTGAAGCAGATGGCATTTGAGTACATAGCATAGTTTCTGTTTTTGTAGGATCAATAAAATCTGTTTTATACTGCTAATGATTATTTTGTGTACATCTTTGCATGGAGCACTTCAATTATTATTCTTAAAAGTAAACCTTGCAAATCAGTACAAAAATGCAGGAAAAGGATATGTGGGTTTTTCACGGCCCCAGTATAAGAGGTTTTGCAACCCACTGCTCCCAGCCTAGTATCTTTCATATTGGCTAAATTCATTTAAACACTGAGCAGAACTTAGCAAAAATATGCAAATAATAAATATACAGCCATGAAAATAGATTCATCATCAAGCCTACATATTATACAGTCAGTTTCTCCTTTCAAGTGAAGAGTAAGTTGTTATCTCCCAGACCAATACAGCATTTTTATAAATTTAAAATAGGTACTCAGCCAGATCCACCATTACTGCTGAAGAATGCCACTTAAATGCAAACAAATGATGACTGTGAAGCTCCTGGAACTACTGAAAGCCACATGCAAATAAAGGATCAATAGCCTTAGTTTTCAAAATCATTCACACTAAAATGCCTTCAGGCAATCATGAATTAAATTCTGACTTGAGATAGAGTAGGTAGAGTTCAGAGAAACAAGATCTCCAGCCAAAGTAAGCTCTCTCAGTTTTCTGGCACTAAAAGCAAGTCTTCACTGGTTTTACTTTCAGTTATTGACCAGCACTAATAAACTACTTGAAACATAGGTTGAAACTCAGATGATATACTATGTACGGAAGGAAAACACAGTAAGCCCTTCAAGTATATGTCACAGCCTATTATGTTCAGACAAATATTGTCCAAGTTAAACCCAAGTTTTAACAGATGCCTCAGTCTTTACTAGGGCATATAATTGCACAGTTGGACATCAGGTGGTTGCTACCATTACATTTTACTGTCTTACTACCTTTTCCAATAGGAACTACGTATAAAACACAGAGAAAAAAATGTAACTTGAAAAATCTGTAGGTAAAACTGAAATAACACCATACCATCCTCTCACTTCTCAGTCAGAAAAGTTGCATGAGTTTCTTAGCCAGCAAGAGTACCCTAACCAGACACAGAAAACAAATTATCAGTATGGTTTCACAGTAATACCAATGTGGACAATAGGAGAAGTGTACCCTCAGCAAGTTTGTGGATGACACCAAGACAAGTGGTGCAGTTGACACATTGGAGGAAAAAGATACCAGAGAGAATTTCCAGAAGGGCCTTGACAGGCTTGAAAGGTGGGCCCATGTGAATCTCATTAAGTTCAACAAGGACAAGTGTAAGGTTTTGTACCTTCACTGGGACTATCCCAAAAATGAATAGAGACTGTGCAATGAGTGTATTTAAAGCAGTCTTGTGGAGAAGGACTTGGGGGTAGTCATAGATGAAAAAAAATGAACACAAGCCAGCAATGCATGCTTGCAGCCCAGAAAGAGAGAGGCATCCTAGGCTGCCTCAAAAGAAGCATGACCAACAGGTCTCCCCTCTTCTCTATTGTTGTGAGACCCTACCTGGTGTACTATGTTCAGTTCTGGAGCCCACAGGATAAGAAAGACATGACCTGTTTGAGCAAGTCCAGAGAAGATCTATAATAATGATCACAGGGCTGGAGCACCTCTCCTATGAAAAAAGGCTAAGAGAAGTGGGACTGTTCAGCCTTGAGAAGCGAAGGCTCCAGGAAGACCTTATAGCAGACTTCCAGTACTTAAAGGGGCCCTACAAGAAAGCTGGAGAGGGACTTTATCAGGGATTATGCAGGGATTCCATTGATACAATGAGGGGTAACGGTTTTAAACTAAAAGATAGTAGATTTAGATTAGATATAAAGAAGAAGTTCTTTGCAGTGAGGGTGGTGAGACAGGTTTCCCAGAGAAGTTGTGGAAGTCCCCTCCCAGGAAGTGTTCAAGACCAGGCTGGATGGGGCTTTAAGCAAGCTGATATAGTGGAAGGTGCCCCGACTATGGCCTTCCAACTCAAACCATTCTAAGGTTCTAGGAATTACAAATTAATGTTACAGGCAAAACAGATTTGATTTGTGGAAATTAATTTATTCTTAATTAATATGCATACTTAATTATTGAGTCAGATATTGGGAAACCAAAACAAAAAATAATACAGACAAAATAATACAATCTAGGGAAAACACAATTAAGGAAAACACCTTTCCTCCCCATTTTCCCTGGCTCAACTTCACTACAAACTCATCTGTCCCCTTGTTATTTCTGCTGGTTACACTCAGTCCCCTCAGTGAGGTAACATTCAGCAAAAGGAGCAGCAGAGTGGAGACAGAGATGTGTTATGGCTAGCAAAAAGTAGCTTCTCTACAACTCCCTTCTCACTCTTTCCCTCTGTTCCAGCATGCACCCTCCAGGAGCTGCAGTTCTTCAACAGTATCTGCTCTGCATCTCCTTTACATGCTCATGCTCCTACTCTTCCTCCTCCTCCAGCCCTGATGTTCCTTCTGTTGTTTCTCACTCTTTTTCCTCCCTTCTCTGCCTGTCCAGCATTTTATCCCATCTTAACTATGTCTTCCTACAGGTATCAGCAACTTACCTGATTGGTTCAGTGGAGCCACCTGGAACAGGCTGTTCCCATCACACAGTAGCCCCTGCCCTCTCTCAGATGTCAACCCTGCAGCCCCACACTGCCAACACCTGGGCACAGACACCCAACACAAATGTAAAAATATGAATGTTACATTAGTGTGTGGAGAAAAGAGAATATGTGCATTTATGAATACATAATACATGTTGATGCATTTTACATATGCTTGCGTCCACAGAAATATGTCATTCTAAAGAAACTAAAACAAGTCAAAATGATACTGGAAACTGCCAGAAAATGTATTACCTTGATTTTAAAAGGTTAAAGGAACTGGAAACACCTGTCTCTCTCCTTTTTTTTTTTTTTTTTTTCCTGATGCTTAAACTCTTTATAGTCAGTAGGTGTTAAAAAAAAAAAAAAAAAAAAAAAGCTGTCAGATACACAAATGCTCTCTGAAATTTCATTTAAATCCAGCATAAGTTAATGGGACACTGCAGATGTGATTGCTTCATGCCTGATATTTTGAAGGGTTTAGAATTCAGTTTCTTTTTTTAGTCCCTTAGCAGTATTAGATTCTATCATGAGCTAAAAATAGTATGTAGGTAGTCATGCTGTCAGGTCTTTTGTATTCCTTGTAGAGCTGAAGTGTGTGGCTGGAACTGTGTAAAAGATAAGGATTATTTATTTATTTATTTATTTGGTCAATTACTTTGTAATTGGAAGACAAAATTACTACGCTCAAACTGTTGCAGCTGTAGGTTCTCAAAGAACTACTGCCCTCCAGGCTTATGGAAGCTAAGCATACTGCTGTTAGCCAGGAGAGATTAGTAAACATATTGCTTGTGCTTCTCGAAAGCCATCACCGGGTACTCTCCCAAAAGAAAAAGTTCTGTTCTATTTTTTATGTAGCAGCTAATCAGCATACTAAAATATCCTGCACAGATTTGTTCTGTTTTGCTTTGCACAGACTTCTTTTATTCTCAGTTATCCACAAGTTTGGGACAGAAGTGGAAATTTAACATTAAACTGAGTGGTCTCTGGCAATTTCCAGAGCAGGGAAGAACAGCTCTGGATGAACTAGGTGATATTTAATGAAGAAAAGCATTTCACTTTTGCTTGCAAACGTACACACACACGCACACACACATGCTTTCTCACTCCCATTGAAAACAAACACATGTACAATCATATCATATCAGTGCTTTATCAGCACTTAAGTATTTGACAGAAAATCACAGACCCATTTCAGCTGGAAAGAACCTCTGGCTATCATCTAGTCCAAACCTTTTGCTCTAAACAGAGTGACCAAGAGGGCTGCATCCAGTCAGGTTTTAGGCATTTCCAAGAATGGAGACTCCACAGGTTCTCTGGGCATCCTGCTACAGTTTGGGATCACTCTTTTTCTTCTGTTTCAAGGAATTTGCATCTATTTATTTTGTGCCCTTTGCATCTTAGCCTGTTAGTGGACACCATTGAGAAGAGTCTGGATCCACTGTCTTTACTCCACACCCCAGCAAATATTTATGCACATGGATGACATCTCCCTGAGACTCCTTCACCAGGCTAAAAATCCCAGCTTTCTTGCAGCCTCTCCATGTAGCTCACAGACTCCAAGCCCTTCATCGTCTTCCTAGCCTTTTGTTGGACTTGCTCCATTATGTCCTTGTTCCTCTTGTACCTGGGAGCCCAGGACTGTGCCCAGCATTCCAGCTGTGGTTTCCCCAGTGCTAAGAAGGGAAAGATTATCTCCCTTGACCTGCTGGTGACATTCTTTCTGAAGCAACATGGGATACTGCTAGGGCTCATTGGTGGCTCAAGTTCAACTTCTTGTTCACTAGGACCTCCAGATACTTTTCTGCAAAGCTCCTTTCCAGACAGGCAGCCCCCAGTCTGTACCAATACAGGTACTACTCCAAGTCACTTTTTTTGTCCTTAACTTGTTTAGAAACAGTCTTCTGGAAGACTTGCTCTGTCACCTTCACAGGGAATGAAGTGAGGCTGGGTGGTCTGTAGTTCCCCAGATCCTCATTCTTGTCATTCCTGAAGACAGGAAAGACATTTGATGCTTTCCAGCCTTCAGAAACCTCCACTGATCACCAAAAATGTTCAGAAGTAATTCAGAATGGCCTTGCAATGACATTGACTTGCTCTCTCAGCACTCAACAGTGCACCTTATCAGGAACAAAGAATGTCTCATTTGCTTCTTCCTGATTAGGTGGTCTCTACCAGACACCCACAATAATATTCGAAGCATGAATGTTTCCTTCCTTGAAATCACCATTCCTTTTCTGTCAAATAATTTCCACTGGATCTGACAGAAAAGAAAAAGAAGAAGAAATGGGTTTAACCCATTAAAGACAGCAGAAAAACATTTTGCAGCTGAAGAAATCCATTAATCGACATGTACAATATACAAGCAACATACTAAGAGAAGGTGCTATTTAAATGTGCATGCATGACAATGACATGTATACCTGAGGAACTGTAAAATGCTTTCTAACCAAGAATGATGTTGGAATCCCTGATGACCCTATCTCCAGAGGACAGCAATAGGGTCTTAGAAGAAACCATTTTCTGAAAAAGATTTTTGGAACAGCATTCACATGACTAAGCTGCTTGCTAAATATCTGCATATCCCCATTTCAAAAGCATGAAAACTTAGATTTTCCAAAGTAGCTACACCTTTGTTCATGAAGTACAATGATTTAAAATGGATGGTGATAGATGCTTCATAGCACCTTAGAATCATAAAATGATAGAATCATATAATGGTTTGAGTTGGAAGAGACTTAGAGATCATCTAGTTCCAACCTTCCTGCTGTGGGCAGGGACACCTTCCACTAGATCAGATTGCTTAAAGCCCCATCCAACCTGGACTTGAACACTTCCAGGGAGGGGGCATCCACAACTTCTCTGGGCAACCTGTTCCAGTGCCTCACTACCCTCATCGTAAAGAATTTCTTACTTATATCCAATCTAAATCTACCGTGATTCAATGTAAAACTGTTTGGCTATTGTTGTATCAACATGGGCCATGGTAAAAAATCCCTCTCCCTCTTTCTTACAAGCTTTCTGTATGTATTGTAAGTTCAAATGAGCCTTCTCTTCCTGAGGCTGAACAACCCCAATTCTCTCAGCTTTATTTTTGTAGCGGAGGTATTCCAGTGCTCTGACCATTTTTCTGACCCTTTTCTGGACATGTGTGGTGGTTTTACTCAGGTGGGCAGCTGAGCTCCACCACAATCACTCTCTCACTCCCCCTCCTTAAAGGGAAAAAGGGGAGAAAATATGATGAAATGATTCAATGGTTGAGATAAAGACAGGGAGATCACTCAACAACTATTGTCATGGGCAAAACAAACTCAGCTATGGAGATTAGAGAAAATTATTGTCTGTTATTAACAAGCTAGAGAAGTGAGAAACAAAGAAAACCAAACAAGAACACCTTCCTCACCGTCCACCCTCTTTCACCTCCTCCCCCTGAGTGGCACAGGGGAGTGGGGGAATGGGTATTTCAGTCAGTCTATAGCACTTCACCTCCATCACTTCTTCATGGTCACTCTCAGCCCCTACACCAATGTCGGGTCCCTCACACAGGACTTAGTCTTTCCTAAACTGATCCTGCGTGGGCTTCCCACAGGCAGCAGCTCTTCAAGCACTGCCCTCACATGGCTCGGTACCACAGGGTCCATCCCCCAGGAGCAAACTGCTCCAGCACGGGTCCCCCACAGGTGGGCAGCAGCTGCCCCCAGAACCCCTGCTCCTGCGTGGGCTCCTCTCCACGGGCTGCAGCTCTGTCCCGGGCCCTGCTCCTGCGGGGGCTCTCCATGGGCCGCAGCCTCCTCCAGGCCACAGCCACCTGCTCCACCGGGGGCTCCTCCACGGGCTGCAGCGTGGAGATCTGCTCCATGTGGGACCCATGGGCTGCAGGGGGACAGCCTACTCCACCAGAGGCCTCTCCAACAGGCTGCAGGAGAACTTCTGCTGCATACCTGGAGCACCTCCTGCCCTCCCTCTGCACTGATCTTGGGGCCTGCAGGGCTGGTTCTCACTCCTGGTTTTCCCAGCTGCTCTTGTGCAGTGTGTTTTTTTTGTCGTTGTTTTGTTTTGGTTTTGTTTTGTTTTCCATTTCTTAAATATGCTCTTCCAGAGGCCCAGCCAACATCACTCACTGGTTTGGCTCTGGGCGGCAGCGAGTACCTTTAGAGCCAGCTGAAACTAGCTCTTATCTAATATGGGGCAGCTGCTCGATTCTTCTCACAGGAGCCACCCCTACAGCCCCCTGTTACCAAAACCTTGCATAAATCCATATAACATAAATCCACTACAACCTGCTAACAAGTTTTTCTTTCTTGTGCTGGGGACCCCAGAGCTGAACACACTACTGCAGGTGGGGTCTTACAAGAGTGGAGTAGAGAGGTAGAATCATCTCCCCCAGCCTGCTTGTCATGTTTATTTTGATGCATCTCAAAGTACAACTGTCTTTCTGGGCTGCAAGTTCACATTGTCAGTTTTATATCTAAATTTTTATCTACCAACATCCTCAAATCTTTCTCCACATGGCTGCACTCCACCCATTCATCACCCAGTCTGTACTGATACTAGTGATTGCCCTGAAGGAGGTGCACTTGGTCTTGTTGAACTTCATGAGGTACACATAGGCCCACTTCTCAGCCCGCCAATGTCCCTCTCTGGATGGCAACCCTCTGGCATATAAACTGCACCACTCAGTTTGGTGTCATCCACAAACCTGCTGAGGGTGCACCCAATCCCACTGTCCAAGTCATCAGAATTAAATTAAAGGTCCCAAGATGGACTTTTGAGGGTGTTCTGGTTTCAGCTGGGATAGAGTTAATTTTCTTTCTAGTAGCTAGTATGGTGCTGTGTTTCAGATTTACGGTTATAATGTTGATAACACAATGATATTTTAGTTGTTGTACAGCATTTCTTATGCTAAGTAAAGGACTTTTCAGCTTCTCATACTGCCCTACTACTGTAGGGTGCACAAGAAGGTGGGGGTGAACAAGAAGCTGGGAGGGGACAGAAGCATGGTAGTAAAAATACAGGAAAAGGAAAAAAAAGGTAATAGTATGTTTTAAAAAAGTACACCATACCAGCAAAGACATGTTTACATGTCTTATTTGATGCAATCAAATAGAAAGAGATTCCATTAATGTCAAAAGGCTGAATTGGATTAAAGATTCATGAGTGGTAAACAAGAATCACTATCTGAGAAACAGAATTATTAACAGCCTGGAATAGACCACTTTTTCTTTGTGCAAAAATATAATTTGTTTTAAAATCATTCCACATAAACTGCACTTTTCCAACAGTTGTGAAAGATATCAGCATCTGAAGCTTTCACATACATAATAAAAAGCACAGACAGCACTAAAAAAAAAAAAAATAGATTCAATTCCTTGAAAGCCAATCATATATTTCTGTTGAATTGTTAGTACTGTATGTTCAGGAAGAGCCTTGGATGGGCACTTCCTTAAACAGATATTGAGATATTGACACATTAGTGCACAGAGAAATACAAGTATTTGTGAAATATTTGCATGTTTTTGTTTGTTTGTTTTTCCTAGTTTATAATATCAAATATTTTCATTTTCAAACATGTAGCAAGTATTACAAAGGGAACTTTAATGATATATTTTTGTGGCTGAAGCACAAGTAATCTCTGTATAAAATATGTAATATAGTCTTATTTGTTCTGTTTTTCAAGTCTGATAACTGTGTAGTTAACAGTCGGGGGGGGAGGACACCAACAACAATAACAACAACAACAACAACAACAACAACAAACAAACAAAAACACTGCATTATGCAAAATTGTATGACACTTGCAGAAAAAATGACTTTATATGTCACAAGTGCTAGGGAAATGGCATGGTCTCAAACATTACTCATGGCACCAGTAAATTACTGAAATAAACTTTTTCATCTGCTATCCTAAGACTCCAGTTTACAGTCATTCTGGAATAGGAAATGACCACCATACAGTAGCCTAAAAGCACTAATTTTATACAATATGTTGGGTTAGGTTTTCTTATTTATGTTTCCTAAAGATGTGATGGCACATGTCTGCAGGATGTGTTGCATTACACAGTGCAGGCCTGACAGTTCAAAGTGCAAAATTCTTTAAAGGAAGAATAAAATACGAAGGAGTGGAATATATAATGTTAAAATTCATTTCCTGGGATAAACAGAGGGGAGGGGAGGGGAGGAGATAAATATACAATAATTTGGCTTGATCAATTGCGATCAACAAGTAAGTTGGTTTACAAGTTTCTTTCATCTCCACATACCAAATATAATTCACTTGTGCCTATCTTCAACATCAACACCATTGAAATGGCATTAGGAAAAGAAAACACATTATTTACACAAATTTTTGAGAGCAAAAATTGATCTTGAACCCTAATGCTACTGTTCCCCTCTAAAAAAATATTATGTGTGTTTTGGAGACAGTCTGAACTTGTGGTCAGAGCTGCAGTGAAACCTCCAAGGAACTCTACACTATACATGTTGCCTTGGACTTTTACAAACTCTTCCTTTTGTCTTCCATGGCATGTACTAGCATGCATAAAAGGAAATATATGTGTGTATGTCTCAGTATTTTTGCTTTCCTTCTGCTTTTCTTGTGTCAGAGGGCATTCTCCTCTATGAAAATAATAATAATACAACATAACACATTTTAGCTCATTGATATTAGTGATCTGATGAACAGAGAGCCTTGAAAGACAGAAAGGAAAATGGAGTATAACTTGAGGGTCTAGTCCTGCCAGGTGCTTTGCAAGCTAAGAAAAAATCTTAATTTTTAAACATACCAGAATCAAGGTTTGATTAGATTCTGAGTAGAGTGAAAGATACTGAACTCTTCACACATTCAGTAACACAAAAGTCACACAACTGACCTGAGTGAGGTACCAGTCACACAGGCTTTCATTTACACCGTCTTTTCATCAGAATTGTTTCTGAAGTGATGACTATAATGGGACTCCTTGAATGTAAGAGCTTTCCCAGATTTCACAGTAGGAAAGAGGTGACAGTTTTTATTTTTTTATTATTTTTTTTTATTATTTTTTTTTTTACTGTGAACATTGTTTAGGTTGGAAATTAGGAGACACTTCTTCTCAGAAAGAGCAGTCAGGCATTGGAACAGGTTGCCCAGGGAGGTGATGGCATCACCATCCCTGGGGCTGCTCAAGGAAAGGTCAGACCTGGTGCTTAGGGACATGGTCTAGTGGAGAATGATAGTTGGATCAGATGATCTTGAAGGTCTTTTCCAACCTTAATGATTCTATGATTCTTGTATTGGTGGGCTCCAGTATTGGTGCTCCAGCCCTCAGTGGAGCAGCACAACCTTCAGTCATCTCCTATAGAATGCTCCAAAATGCAGGGCCATGACTAAGGACTACCATTGTGTGAGTCTATAGAAATGGCCTACCTTTTTATTGACCAAAAGCTCAGAATAGCACAGTTTATTAAATCTTGTACTTCCCAATAACTACTTTTTCTTTTAACCTTGGAAGTATTTAAATATAAAGTATTTAAATAATACTAATATTTTAAATAATAATTTAAAGACTTCAAAGTTAGAAGTTTATTATTTGAGGTTAAGATACTTGGAAATGCCCAGTCAGATTTAACAGAGTAAGCAACTGATTTCCTTCATAGATCAGTAATATTTAAAAGATAATTAAGGAATATCTCTACAGTTCTGATTTTTAGCCCTCCTCGTAATTTTATTTGCAGTGGCATAGGAAAAGTCAGAATTTTCTTATTCTGTGAAGAGCTATCCAAGGATGAAGTAAATAAGTGAAGAAAATGGATGTGATTAATCTGGATATGATCCAAAAGTGTCATTTAAATATATGTAAAAATAACTGAACACTCAGAGGTTTATGACCCTGCTGTTCAGTTTTCCTTTCTAGGAAGTACAATTCCTTTTGCCTTGGTACAATTTTTTTAGGCACCCTGCAATTTCATCTTTTAGAGAAGAAAAAAAAAAACAACTCATATGTGAGAAAAAGTCATGGAGATACAAAATGAACAATAATTCCTAGGAGAATGTGCATTTCAATACTTAGATTTAATAACGTGATTGAAAAGATTGAATTGGCCCATTAAATTTAATTCATCATTGCAAACCCCTCATTTTGAACATTCATTGCTACTACCCAGGCCCTCCTTGAGCATCCATATCAATGTAAATCATTCTGCTTCACTTCTAAGAATAAGAACAAAGTTAAAAATTTAAATTCATGTTGTAGCTCAGTATGAATTTTCCCTTGCATGGAATATTATGCATTTGCCATTAACATTCTGTTTCTAAATATAAAAGACTATTATATTATCTGCATCTAACTTAAAATAAATAAATAAACAAATCCTATTTTCCATGCTTCTTCGGTCTTTAAACAAATTATATAGATGTTTTGACTTTACGTTTTTTATTACATATTTCATGCATCATTAGTTTGAAAAGCTGTTTTAATTATAATCCATATTATGCTGAAATTGAGTTGTTTTAGTCTGTTAGGAAAAGGGGCTGTTGTGTAATTACTGATACATAACCAAACTTTTCCTTGAACCATGCAACTCCTGCACTCTAATTAGGTCTCCATATCTCATTTACATATTTTTTTAATACTCTGATGGAATGGAATTTGCTAGTATTCCTCAGCTATTAGTAATAGCAGAGGAATAAGAAATTCACAGTGAAGATAGCTTTTGCTAAACATTCTGCTGCATTCCAAATATTTCATTCTCTTGAACATGAAGTTTCAGCTCTCATTGGCTTTTTGCATCTTAATATTCAAGCTGCTTATCAACAATAAATGACCACCTCAGCTTCTCAGTTTACAATGTAAGTATGAAACAGTCTAGTGCTCACCTTAATTAGATGTGGAGAAGTGGCGTAAGTTAAGAATGTTTGGAAGGCTGTGAGTTTTTGCCGTTGTTATTTTTGGCTTGTTTATAAGCACATTGACATATTTTTTCCCAAAGTTTTCTCTTATCTATGTCCTTATATTGGATTCCTTACCATGGTAACTCAGGGTTTCTGTTTCCATGGGCATTATTAAAAATGACAGAAATCCTGATCCATACAATCCTATCCTGCAGTTACAGAAAGTGATCTCTGCACTCTCCCCCCTTGCCTGGAAAGAGAAAATCCTAAGGGCAGAATTAAGCAGGAGAGATGCAGTGGGGTTTTAAGCATGCAGCTGAGCAGCAGCAGTGTGTTTTAACCTGAATGAACCTCCAGGGTTTCTTCATCAATCCGTTCCATTCCAGTTAATGACTGACCCATTCTTTAGGTTCCTGGTAAATTTCTTTATTTTCCATTATTACCTAACATTGAGATTGTATCCTTTCAAACCCATTTATCATCTTCCTGGAATATAGAAGAAAATAATATAATCTGCTAAATCCTTCACTCTGATATCTCACATTATCTAGATGCTGAGGCAGTCAAACTAGTTAACTATTACTTGAAGAAGGGAAATGTGTTTACAGAGCACTGAATGACACGTTTTACTCATCAGAATGTCACATATTTCTTCTTTCATGCTTTTTCCTTTCCTATTTGTTTCTTTACACCTACATTCAAGTTCTTTGTTGCTAAACTCTCTCCACTTGAGAAAAACTTTAAATATCTGGCCCAAACTGATAGCTGGCCTTCTATTTATACTGCAACTACCTTGATACTTCTAGATTTCTTAGGAACAGATCTGTCAGAATGCATATCTCTCTCCATTTAGTTTTGTTTTATAATGTATTTTTTAATGTCCTGTATATACTGAGATTACATGAAATTTTACTGTGTACACTGATCTTTTTTTTTTTTAATTTAAGGATGAAATCCTTCTAGTTAATGTGCAACATATTTAATCTCATGATTACATGCTTATTACATATAACTGATGAAAAATTGTTAAAGTGTATTTGTGATTTTTTTTATTTTATTTTGATCCAGTAATTAACAATATATTTCCTGTTACCCGAGTTTTGGATGTATAATGATCTCGAGTAAATTTGTGCTATTCTGTTAAAATTCTTAATTCTTGCAGCATCATACCCTTTCTCCAAAAGGTAATAAATAAATAAATAAATAAATAAATAATAATAATAATAATAAAATAAAAAAGGCTTTAGGAAACTACATATGTTTCTGCCTTACAACACTGTGGCCACACTTCTTGTAATGCTATTGCAGAAGACTAATTGTTATATATGAATATGATAACTTTATTAAAATATATGCTTGAATTTTTTTAATGGAGTCTTATACTACTTCATTTCTGTGCTTTACTATTTTACAATGATAGTGATAAGCATTATTACCTCTCTTTATTATTGTGCTATATCTTTAATATATTTAAACCTACATATATTCATGGAGAACATCATTGCAACTGAAGTCAACGACAATATCCTTGTCAATCTCAGTGATATGTGGTCACACCTGGATAGAATTACATTTTCATATACGTGCTTTCCAAACTGAAGAGAATTCCTCTTGATGGTCTCTGTTCACAGCTCCTAAGCATAATAATTTGTTAATAATGGCAGTTACATTTATGAAGAGAAATTAAACTAGTTATTGCCTCTGTTAAGTACTTCATATTTCACATAGCTTCATAAATGTAGTGTCCATTAAAACCTATTATGAACTTAGTAATTAAATATATTGCAATTACTGTTTACAATTTATTCATCATGAGTTTGATGTAAATATACTTTTATTTCTAATAATGTTCCTTGATAGTGATGAAGTTATGTTGTCTGCATATATCTGACCAAATTAAAACCTGAATGACTCCTTTGTATTCCAGCTTTTTGGTTGTTTGGTGAAACAAACTATTTATGCCTGGATCTCAAATTGGGGGAGGGGGAGGAAGGAGGGGAATTAATAGACAAAAAAAAAAAAAAACACTTTCTTTTTAAGGACATCAAATAAGATCAAAATCACAGGAAGAGAATGTGTCCTGATATATTCAACTCTAAAGAAGTTTCATAGTAGTCTTAAAAACCTGTTATTATCTGCAGGCAGAAAAAATATATATAAAATAATAATAATCACAGTGTAATAGAATTATTGTTAAATTACATTATTTAATTTTAATAGTTTAAAAGATTTTAATGTGCTCTAACTTATTGCATGTATAGAGATTTTCTGGAAAAATAGCTTCTTTAAGACTTAGAGAAAAAGTAGGAAAATGAGGAAGGAGAGGCTCTTGCTCAAGCAGATTGAGACTGCTTAAAAGACCGTGGCTTGCTTATCTTAGTGAAGGATCTCAGAAGACATGATTCTTCTGTACAGGTAAATCAAAAGGATGTATCAGGTAGATGAGAGCTCTTGTAAATACTGATGTCTCCTCTCACATGTGCTATGGAAAAGTGGTTAGGGGATGCATGAGCAGAGCCCCATCTCCTCCCTTCTTTATCTGAGAGAGTTTCCTGCTTGTCAGCACCACAATTTCTTCCTGGTTTGTAAACCAGGTATACAGGATTAGGGAGATGGAAAAGCAGCATCCTGGAGACAGGAGCTAATATAAAGTTAAAATTACCATAATCTGCCCTGAAAAATCATTACCTGGGTAAACATCAAGGAGGGAGACCATCTGTTTATGAAAAATAAAAATGTTGCCTTGTGGACAATGCGTGATAACAGATGAAAAATGCTGAAAATCAGAATAAGGTTGCTAGGAAGCAGAAAAAAAAAGGTTTCTGAGCACTCTGCTGTTAACACAGTTTTGTGTATAACTGGCTTAAGGAGGGAACTTAATGAAATTATGAAAGGGTTAGTATGATTTGGCTGCAGGGAACTGTTTTCAATTGCTCAAGATATTCTTTCCAAGCTTTCACAGTCTGTTTATAAGTAATTTTTCTTCTGGTGATTGAAGATTGCCAGTTTTCAAAATTTTACACTGCTGATATAACTACACAAGCTATTTTTACTTAGTTTTCTACAAATGCCTTCTCATTCTGATGTCCTTTACTCTTTAGTCTCCTCTTTGTTTGTTTGTTTTTCTTATTCCATCTATTTTTCCTTGTCATTTATATGAAGAGTTTTCTCTAGTGTAAAAACACTCACATCATCAGTATTCACAAGTGGTCTCTCCTACCTTGTATATCCCTTTGGTGTACCCATACAGATGAATCACATCTTCTGAGATCCTTCACTAGGCTAAGCAAATCTTTCAATCTGCAAGGAGAGGCAAAGAGCCTCATTACACTAGTTTTTTCTCTAAAGGGAAATTTAGAGAATTCCCTGATACCACACATGGATACCATACAGGACAGACCCATCTATGCTTATTGCCTCCAAACATCACCATGGTAAGAGTCCCTGTTTGTATTATTCCACTCAAAGTTAGACACTTAAGCATGACCATTAATGTATTCCACACAATGAAAAGAACATCTCAATTTTAGTGGTCTTCAATTCAGGCTCATTGCATACTAAGCAATATTAAAAATGGACAAGTTGCTTCTGTGGTTTAATATTTCCCATGACCAGTAAAACCACTGATAAGCACTCAACATTTAAGTAGAGTGCAAACAATTAAAACATGTTTCTCATTTTCATAGTCATGTGTATGTATCAGCCAAAGCATAATTACTAAGACCGAACAACATGGCTAATTATAACCTTACTGATTTTTTGCTTTCAGATGAAGTAAATGGCTTTGTACATTTATAAATGACTGGGTTCAGGTGAGCTTTAAATTTCCACATGTTGATCTCACAATGTTAGTCCTTTGAATGACCTGTATTTTTAATTTGGCATAAAACTACTGCAAGCTACATAGTGAAACTAATGAGGCTGCCACAACTGTGCAAGGCAATAATCAACAACTACTTTACTGCTGGAGCGTGTATTAAGTCTATGCATGATGTGAACTGAGAAAAGCTTTTTGTTTCAGAAAACAATTCAATGTGTGTTCACACATTTGCTCAGAAAATAAATAAGATAGTGGCAGATGTGGTTAATGGAGAAAGGCTAGGATCACAAGTTATTTGGATAAAACTTTTAACAAATTAAGAAAAAAATGTTCTTGCATAAGAAGCACAGTAAAAAATCAGAGCTGAAGTACAATCCCACTACTATAATAAGCAGTAACAGAAAAACAAAACCAATTATCTGTGTGGCAACATTTTACCATTGGAAAATAGAGCTAGAGCCCTTCTCACTTGCTGTGATCCCATGCACTAGAAACAACTGGCTGTCCTGTTGCACCCACAGATAGGCACAGGAAAAATGTGCTACAACATGATAAGAGAAGCTAGATTCCTGCAACAAGACACACTCAGATGTATCTTGAGTTTCTCTGATATTGGGTGCTCCTGTCCAGGTATTCTGGGGCATGTTGCAGGGGTGGCCTCTTTAAGAAGAGACCAGGGGCTGTCCTTTACTGGACACAGCCAGCTCCAACACCCCTGGCACAGCTGAGCTCCTCAGCCAAGCTGGTAGCTCCTCTGGGGGAAAAAAAAAAAAAAAAAAAAAAAAATAGTTAAGAAAGGTTAAATGACAGAAAGAGAGAAGGAGGGAAGAAAGAGAGTAAGAAGCAGCAGGGAAAGCACCAGGGGCAGAGAAGGAAAGGGATGAGGTATTCCAGGAGCCAGAACAGATATTCCCTGCTGCCTGTGAGAGAGACCCCACCACAGTAGATATTCACTGCAACCCATGGAGGATGCATACACAGCAGATGGATATGTCCTGAAAGACCTGTGGCTCATGGAGAACCCACAGCAGAGAATAGTTTTACTGTAAGGAACTGCATCCCATTGGGAATCTGTGCTGGAACAGATGAAAACCACTGTCTCAGGGAGAGGAGTGAGCAGAGAGAGGGAAAGAGGTTAAGTCTGGTAAAGGGAAAAAGAAAGGTATTGCTTTAATGTTTGCCTTTCTTTCTTACTACCCAAAGATATTTTAATTGACAATAAATTAATTCAAGTCTGTATTGTCTGCAACAGTAATTATTATTCAATCTCCCTGTGTTTATTCAGACCTGTGAAATTTCACATCCTATTTTCTCCCGTTTTCCTGCCATGAAGGGGCAGTGACTCTCTGGGTAGGTGTTTATCTGTCAGCCAAGGCTAACCCACCACACTCCATCAGCCAAGTACATCCTGCATTTAGACCTGCCTTTTCTGAGAGGTAAGGGACAGTGATCCTGACCACTGTACACTGCAGAGTTTGCAACCCACACAGCAGTTAATCTGAGTAGAGGCAGGCCTGTGCTGTGCTGTGCTATCCTGCACACATAGCTGTGCTTCCAGACCTGTGCTGTGCTTCACAAATCTCTTGGCTACAGGATAATCTATGAAGGGTAACCATAACAAAGCAGCCTGCAGACAACTCTCACTTGGCACCAGCAATTGTACCACCTGCCTGTTTTTGGCTTTATATAAAGTGAAGCAGAATGTTCCCATATGAACATTCTTTTTGTTGACAGTAGAAATTATGAATAGAGCTGTTTTCTTCTAAGAAAATCCAATTAGAACTCTAAATGCTGTTGAACTTTTCCACAGATACAGCCTGCACAGTGTACCATGTCCTAATGGGAAGTCTGTCTGATGCTGCAAAACTTGGGATTCCCAGCACTGAAGAGACATATGATTATCTATCCTTTTTTTCCATCTTGCCTTAGCTCTAATAAACGGTATTTTAAAGAATACCACTGTGGGGAGTTAGCCTTGGCTAACAGCCAAATGCCCCCACAGCTGCTCACTCACTCTCTCCCAAGGTGATTGGCACAGACAGGAAGAACATCAATGAGGAAGTTCATGGGTCAAGATAAAGAGGGAGATCAATTACCAATTACCATTACAGGAAAACTCAGATGAATTTCATAACAAAGCTTTGTTCAAAATTGAAAATTGTTTAGTCAGCAGTTTGCAGTGAGATAAGAAAGAAACTAGTTGTCTCTTCTTGGATTCATGTTTTTATGTCCGGTCAAAAACCATCTATCTAACCTACAGAGCAATAAGACAAGATGCTAACAATAGCATATATAACAATATAAGCATATTAGGCTTTTCTTTCTTCATGATGCATTGCCCAAAAAGGAATAAAGAGTAGATCCAGTTCCTTCATTTGCTGGTATTTTATTATAGTCAGCACGTTATATCTGGCAGTTAGAAATATACTTTGATTCACTACAGTTATTTGACTCATCAGTCAAAACTGTCGAGATACCTTGAGGTACCTATAGAGAGCGATAAGGTCGCCCCTGAGCCTCCTCTTCTCCAGGCTGAACAAGCTCAGCTCCCTCAGCCGCTCCTCGTAGGACTTGTTCTCCAGGCCCCTCACCAGCTTCGTCGCCCTTCTCTGCACCCGCTCAAGCACCTCAATGTCCTTCTTGTAGCGAGGGGCCCAAAACTGAACACAGTACTCGAGGTGCGGCCTCACCAGAGCAGAGTACAGGGGGACGATCACTTCACTAGCCCGGCTGGCCACACTGTTTCTTATACAAGCCAGGATGCCGTTGGCCTTCTTGGCCACCTGAGCACACTGCTGGCTCATATTCAGCTGACTATCCGCCATCACTCCCAGGTCCTCCTCTGCCTGGCAGCTCTCCAACCATTCTTCTCCCAGCCTGTAGCTCTGCTTGGGGTTATTGCGCCCCAGGTGCAGGACCCGGCACTTGGCCTTGTTCAACTTCATGCAGTTGACCTCAGCCCATCAGTGCAGCCTATCCAGATCCTCCTGCAGAGCTTTCCTACCCTCAAGCAGATCGACACATGCACCTAACTTGGCGTCATCTGCGAACTTACTGAGGGTGCACTCGATGCCCTCGTCAAGATCATCGATGAAGATATTAAAGAGGACCAGCCCCAGCACTGAGCCCTGGGGGACTCCACTAGTGACTGGCCTCCAACTGGACTTGGCTCCATTCACCACGACTCTTTGGGCCCGGCTATCCAGCCAGTTTCTAACCCAACGAAGCGTGCGCCAGTCCAAGCCAAGAGCAGCCAGTTTCTTGAGGAGAATGCTGTGGGAGACGGTGTCAAAAGCCTTGCTGAAGTCAAGGTAGACCACATCCACAGCCTTTCCCTCATCCACCCAGCGCGTCACTTTGTCATAGAAGGAGATCAGGTTCGTCAAGTAGGATCTGCCTTTCATAAAGCCATGCTGACTGGGCCTGATCGCCTGCTTGCCCTGCAAGTGCTGCGTGATGACTCTCAGGAGGATCTGCTCCATGAGCTTCCCTGGCACTGAGGTCAAACTGACAGGCCTGTAGTTTCTCGGGTCTGCCCTCCGGCCCTTCTTGTAGATGGGCGTCACATTTGCTAGCCGCCAGTCAACTGGGACCTCCCCCGATCGCCAGGACTGCTGATAAATGATGGACAGTGGCTTGGCCAGCTCCTCTGCCAGTTCTCTCAGTACCCTTGGGTGGATCCCATCCGGCCCCATCGACTTGTGCACATCTAAGTGCCATAGCAGGTCACCAACCAGTTCTTCATGGATAGTGAGGGCCACATCCTGCTCCCCATCCCCTTCCACCAGCATCTTCAAAGCATTTAATGTTCAGCATTTCAGCCTTATTCATTCTGCATAGGTTCAGGCACCAGGAGAACTTTTTGAAAAGTCCTATATAGTCATTAGAATTTACCTTTCAGACGCAAGTTTCAAATTAAAATTAATGGTGCCAAAAGTTATAGATGAACTACCCTCTTCAAACCTCCACTCAGTGACCATCATTCGCAGTACACTGAGTGGCTTTGCTATTCTTTTAACACTTTTTTCTTAGTGCCCCCTGTACATATTTCTTCATTTATGAGATCTGAGGTGCAAGGTTGCTCTACTACTTAGTTATCTCCAAGATCAGTAGTAAATAAATTACTTACAGTACAGCTTGGTGTGTACAGTGTTTGAAGATGGCTCTGCTATATAACAACAATACACAGAGACCCAGCATCCTAAACACACTCACCTTCCTCTTTCAGTATGGTTGTGTTCTATTGCTATTAAAGTTGAATGCAATATCATTCAATTACAAAAGATTTGCAGTTTTGCTCTTGGTCCCAAAATTACATTAATTTATTTTTTCTTTCTTTGGTGTTGTGTTTTCTGGTTTTGATTTTTAGAGAGGAGGTGAGAGGCTATATTTTCTCATTCACATTAGCCATAGCACTTAAGAAATAACAACAAATAATCTATTCCAACTATTTTTATTTTCCTGTGCTAAAAATACTGAAATATATTACTTTTCCCCAAGTAACATACTGTCTTTCTCTTGTAGAGAGACTGTAGTCACTACTATCTGTAGTGACAGTCAGGACTGGGAAAGAGAAGCTTTTCATCTGTCTCTCCTTCTGAACAAGAAGTAAGCTAAGTAAAATTATGCATAAAAGCAGTAAACTTCTTCATGTACAGATTGGTGTAAAATTATGAATCATTAATTCTTATCCACCTGCCCCAGAACAATATAAAGGAGCTCTGATAATACCAATATTGCCCTGAAAATGCAACTCTTTCCTTACTTATCACCACTTTATACCATTAGTGACCATGTATCATCCTAAAAATCTGTTAAAGAAATACCTCATTACCAAAAAATATATATAGATATATAAAGAGAGAGATACATCTTGTATCATGTAATGGAAACTGTAGTTTACAATAAGAGAAAATAGTTGTTTCACAGACTTTTATAATACATTTGACTTGCTTTTTCTGCAAGATGTAAATTCTAAATTAGGATATAATTATTCAGTCACAGCAGTTAGGGCTTGAGCCATAACTACCAAAGGTCAACGTGTCTAACACAGAAAATGTATACCAGTGCAGCAGCTGAAGAGGACTATGAAACTGAATTAGGTGAGCGTCCACGGTTATTATTAAGCTACAATGGTATGCAATGCTAGGACTATTTAAACAAGAGAAACAATACCTTTTGCCGGCAAACAGGCTAACATACAAGCATACATATACTCCATGCCAGTTATAATTAGAATCACTTCCCATGTGAACAGCTTTTGCATTTGTTGATGAAATTGTTAATGTCTGAAGCACAGAAAATATGTAGGATGAATATTAATTCAAAATGAATGTAAATTTGAATGTGATGATATTCTTAGACTTTTCTTACTCATTTTCATCAAACACTTAATTGATGTTAATGATCACAGCAAATCTGTTTTCACTAAAATGTTCAAATATTTAATGGGTATGCACATATCTTCAGTCACATATATCACAAGTCACTGCTCCTTCCACTTAAACAAGTGTTATGATGTAGCGTTACTTAAATGAGCAAATCTGACAGATAAAGTAAAACACAAACATATTTGTGTGACATCTGCATTCTGACAATGACTGTTAAAAAGATGAAATCATTACAAACAAAATCAAACAAAATAAAAAAAAAAAACTTTTTTGTCACATCTGTACTAAAGAGTATAATTATTTTATTTGTGCGCTTTAAAATTCGGGTTCTATACATATAGTCTTAAAGTATTTACATTTTCCTTTGGGTACTAGATGAAGCTGATGGTACTGAAACAGTAATAATAATTCATAATTTGTGATTACAGTAGACTAGTGGTAGTTCAGAATGTGAGTAATCTAACTACCCTCGCCTTTCTGGTGATAATTAGAGTGCATATGTTATACAGTCATTTTTTAAAAGTATATCTGAGAAGTAATCCAAAAGTGAAAACATAGAACAGCACCAAAAAAAAACATTTCCAAGAAACCTTGTAGTTCACAGGAAGTCTGTGAGTTTCTTAGCATAGTACAACATGCTGGAGAATAAATTAATCAGCCAAATAGCTTCGGACAACAGATTTATATGCTACTCCTAAGTAATATGTGGTTTGTTCACTTTCTGTTTGCCACCCATTACCTAACAGTGCTAAGTCTTCCTAATTAAAGAGATGACCCCTTAACTGTGAAATCTATATTCTATTATTTTCTCTACTTATTGAACAGCCTGTCTTTTTTAAACATGAATCTTGAGTTTCACTCCAGGATGACTATTACTTTTATCAAGGGAATACTAGCAAAGCTTCTCTTCAAGAAGGAAACTTGTTAGATAAAATTAAATTAACTCTTTGGAGAAGGATAAATAGACTTTTGTACATGAAAGTAGACTGATATAAAATAGCAAAACAAATATTAATGTAAATGTAAATCATAGTAAAATTTTATCTACATTTTATCTCATTTTCAGGGTATACCAATTTTTGATAAAATATATTTTCAAGTACTTTTGATTAAAATTCTGATTTTAAGTTCTCGTGAGAACTATTTACTGATAACATAGTTTAACTACCTTGAACATATTGATGTTAAATCTGTCCTTTTAGGGCACTAGCTCACACAGGAAAATGGAGACGAATCACAGTTCTAGAAAATCCCAGTATTCCCAGTATTTCTGGAAATGTGCTTCCTTCAATATCATTAAGGAGATGAAGCCATGATTATACAAGTTAAGCTAGTTCTAAATAAGATGAAAACAGCTGTCATCCAACCTTTCTTTAAAACAAGTATTTTGTTGTTATTGTTGTAGTTGTTTGTTTGTTTGTTTTGAGACCATTGTGGGTTGCTGATGTGACAGGACACTCCTGTGCTGAACGCAAGCAGGATATTTACAGGTACTCCACTTTCCCTTTCACTGGCAGCACACAGGCAACAACTTACAGTTTTAGTTAGGATTTTAATCAGAAATGAGACTTCAATCCCATCACAGAGATGCAAGGGATGTTCTCCCGCCACCAGCACTGCTCTGACATACCAAGAATCCATAGCAGAACAAGCGAACAAGAGTAATATAATCCTTTTTCATCAGAAAGGTAAAGATTTGCCAATTCAGTGACTGAGTTTGTCATGGCTGAAATTCAGAGCTATGGGAACAGGAAATGTTAACTAACTTAATTTGTGTTTGCTCAGTTCACTCATGAAGTTAACACAACCCACTTCAACAGCACTTGCCAGTCAATCAAACTGGCTATCAAAGGCACAAAGGCTCTCTTGTTCACACTGGCTATTTGATAAAGTAATAGTAAGTAGTAAAATAAGCCCAAAATAGTTCTATCAAGTAACCTCCACTAGGCATTATGAAAGAAAATTCTTTATATTTTTAATTTAGAGTCACAAAATCACTAGAAATAGATCGGAACTTCACAGCCACAAGCTTAGAGGCAAAGTTTCTTAAAGGAAGTATTTCTGCTAGCTGCAAGGCAGGAAGGGAAAATGTTCTCACTTGCTAAAATCTGTGCATTAATCCTTCTTGTCTGTGTATATAGCTACATCTTATAAGGACAGATATATATACTAACAAGGGCTGTAGTTGAGGCATACAAAACCTTACATTTTGAGCAACTTAGAGAACAACAACAAAAAAAAAAAGATAATGCAATTCCTATTGAATTCTATGTTTTTATGATTGAATTGATGAAACAAGGATACAAACGCCTCACTTTATTTGGGAAGATATTGTCTTTGGATGCTTATTTTTTCCCATGGGGAATGAGCTAGCCTGTGTTCATAATACTTTATTAAATCTTTCTTACAGAAGACCTTGTGCCTTCCCTTTGTCTTATCAGAAAATGTTCAGAATCAGTCTCCTCCTTGTTTTGTTTTCTTGGATGAAATTCACCTGTTTGTGCCTCACCTGCTCCCTCCTTTAGATTCTCAGGTTGTTTCACTTCATAAAAAGGCTACTACGGGGCCTGTTTTTGCTGTGCACCATACCCTCTCTCTGAAGACCACCATTTAGCCAGTTGCCGTGTTTTTAGTTTCCTAATCTTTTGACTGGTTTTCCTTTTATTTCATGCCACCCTGAATCTTACAATATTCACATTCTGTGAATGTGCTGTCCAAACAGAGGTGGTAATGTCAGACTTCCCAGACTCGGAGCTGTTAATCTACTCTTTTGTGTACTCTCATTCGCTATGTTATGTAAAGCAGTCTTGAGCCCATCTTGAAAATACTGTAGACTTTGACAGAAGTCTTTATTACAAACAGATCAGTCATATGAAGTAGATTTTTATCTTCCTACTCTCAAATCTTTCTTTTTATAACAAATTAAGGTTATGTTCCCGAGTTAACTAGTAGAGAAAGTTCTGCTTCTTGCTTTATTTTTTGATGCTGTAACTCCAATGGGATTTATTATTTGGTTACAAGCATCCCCTGCTGTCCCTAGATAGGATTCTGCATACAGTAGTAACTCCACACTAACACTAATTCAATAATATACATACAGAACATTGCAACAACATAGTAACATACTCCATAGAATAATAAATCCATTGACCTCAAATCTGTATTTATGGACCCAAATGCCAAAACTGGGAGAGCCAAACTCTTCAAAAGGAAATGAGAAAACATTCAGTAAATGTGACCAAGGCCTTTTATATTAATCAGAAGTTCAATTCAGAAGCACTGGGAGTAAATTTGCCTGTACAAAGAAATCAATAAATAGTAATAGCTGTGTCTCGTAGGCTTATACTTTTACACTAGTTGCTGTAAGGTTCTTTAAATGGCATTAGTTTTATTTCTTCTGTTAGTAGTACCTCACCCCCCAGATGGCTAAGACACAGCAAATCCAAACAAATTGCCTTCTTCTGGTCTTTTTCTCTGTTAGCTGCCTACTTTACAACACTTGCATATGTATGTGCCAAATGTCGCAAGATATGCCAGTACAATACACTGAGATTTGCAATAAAATTGCCCACCTCACAGTCTGAAAACAGATACCACTAGGCAGCAGGGCCTATATGCTCTTCACTTTGGGCATGGATTTATAATCTTGAAGAGTTCTCTGAAAACTTCCAATGAACTACTATAATAGACAGACTAAAACTACAGTTTAACCCTGTAGAATCTAAACAATTAACTTCAGTACCGAGTGGAAATAAATATAAACGCAAATCAGATTTAGTTGTGCCCTCACTACTATAACAAAAATAATTTTAACTTCACGGGAATCAGCAAGAAAATATTTAAAGTTGCTTTTCATATGTAAGGTGAAAATAGCTACACCAAGATCAACTGTTCTATAATTGGATTATAGACGTATTGGATTTATGTGGCAAGGCTTTGGTAGCAGGAGTTGCTGCAGGGGTGGCCTCTGTGAGAAGAGCCCAGCAGCTGCCCCATGTCAGATCAGAACCAGTTCCAGCAGGCTCCAAAAAGAACCAGCCACTGGCCCGAGCCGAGCCAGCGAGCAATGCTGGTTGGGCCTCTGGAAGAAAAGATTTAAGAAAGGGAAAAATACTGCTGCACAACAGCAGCTGGGGGAGCCAGGAGTGAGAACCAGCCCTGCAGAAACAAAGCTCAGTGCAGAAGGAGGGCAGGAGGTGCTCCATGCATGCAGCGGAAGTTCCCCTGCGGCCTGTGGAGAGGCCCCTGGTGGAGCAGGCTGTCCCCCTGCAGTCCATGGGTCCCACATGGAGCAGATCTCCATGCTGCAGCCCCCCCATGGGTGGAGGAGCTCCCGGTGGAGCAGGTGGCTGTGGCCTGGAGGAGGCTGTGGCTCACAGAGAGCCCCCACAGGAGCAGGCCCTGGGACAGAGCTGCAGCCCGTGGAGAAGAGCCCACGCAGGAGCAGAGGGTCTGGGGGATGCTGATGCCCGTGGGGGACCCATGCTGGAGCAGTTTGCTCCTGGGGGATGGACCCCATGGTACCGAGCCATGTGGGAGCAGTGCTTGAAGAGCTGCTGCCTGTGGGAAGCCCACGCAGGATCAGTTTGGGAAGGACGGCATCCTGTGCTAGGGAACTCATATTGGAGTCGGGGAAGAGAGGCACCAAGGAGGAGTAGTGGAGACAAAGCGTTAGAGACTGGCTATAGCCCCCATTCCCCATTCCCCAGCACCACTCAGGGAGAAGACATAGAAGAGGGTGGGGGGAGAGGTGTTTGTAGTTTGCTTTTACTTTCTAACTGTTCTAGTCTGCTAGTGATAGCCAATAAATTATATTAACCTTCCTGTATTGAGTCTGTTTTGCCCATGAAGATAATTGTTGAGTGATGTCCCTGTCTTTATCTCAAATCCTGAGCCCTTTTTCATCTTATTTTCTCCCCATTCCTCTGAGGAGGGCAAATGAGAGAATAGTTGTGGTGGAGTTCAGCTGCCCAGCAGGGTAAAACCACCACAGCCGTATATATCACTTTAGGATGAAGATGCAGGTCAATGATTTAAAGAGAATGATTGATTCCATTGACTGAATTTATTAGAGCACAATGCAAATGATCAGATAACCCCCATTTTTGCAATACTTCCTGATATGTCAGTTTGTTGTCATCCTGAAAATCAAATGTTTGTTGTTTCTCATATAACTCAATAGTGCCTCCATGATGTATGTACTTCAGCATAGACATTATCATGTAATCTCTTGTAGCTCAGAAATATGATGGACAACAATGGAGATCTTAGGACTGAACTGCTTATGTTGATGTCAACCAAAATCTAAAATCATTGGCATGCCTCTGACCAACTCACCAAAATGATTACTATGAAGATCAAGGTTGCTTACATTACAGATGAATAAGAATAGTTAAAGAA
Source organism: Aythya marila (assembly GCF_965140915.1). Taxonomy (NCBI): domain Eukaryota; kingdom Metazoa; phylum Chordata; class Aves; order Anseriformes; family Anatidae; genus Aythya; species Aythya marila. The sequence goes on along the minus strand of NC_139042.1, from coordinate 181,911,722 downwards.
TTCTTCCTTTCATGAAATCTTGATCAAGGGAAATTTTAACTTGGATTTAGCCAAAGAAACGTGCAAGATGTTTTATCACAAAACAAAGTTGTTGTCAGCATTACTGTTTTTCACTGCTATTATTATACAATGTGTGCTCGCATATTATAATGCCAGTTTAAGCCATGTTTTTTCTCCCTTCTATTTCCTCTTTAGAATTTCTGTTATATATCTCATAGGAAAAAAAAAAAAAAAAAAAAGAGAGAGGATCAAAGGAAGTGAAATGATTTGAAGTGTTTACACCTCTAAACACAGCAATGATTGAAAGCTTCTTTTTGATGTGTTTGAAAGTAATGCACTGACATCAGAAATCCTAAAACATAATGTTGAGGTTATGAAGGTTTGAATTAGGGTGCTAAAGCTGTAAACCACAATCTTATTTTCTTTCCTCTAATTCTCTGTTGTGTAAAATAAATATATTTTTAACTGCATGGTGTCAAGGTCTGTGCTCATGTGTCCTATTTAGACATTTAAAAACTTGATGTTTGAGTCATCTTGGAAACTCCATAATGAAGAGAAATAGGAATTTTCAGAAGGTGATTCATATGCCCTGTCTTAAATACCTATCTTAGGAAAACCAACATACCTTCACAACTGTTCTTAAGGCCCAAACCTGAACACAGTACTCGAGGTGTGGCCTCACCAGAGTGGAGTACAGGGGGACAATCACTTCCCTAGTCCTGCTGGCCACACTGTTTCTTATACAAACCAGGATGCTGTTGGCCTTCTTGGCCACCTGAGCACACTGCTGGCTCATATTCAGCCGACTAAATCAGCCGACTATTTGAAAACCTTTATGGAAAACTCACTCCTTTAATAGTTAACAAATTCCAAATTTTACAACTCAGGTTAATTCAAGTGACCAGTTGACTTAGATGACTGTAGAATCCACATTTGTTAGGCATTGGAACAGGCTGCCCAGGGAAGTGGTGGAGTCACTATCGCTGGAAGTCTTTAAAAGACGTTTAGATGTAGAGCTTAGGGATATGGTTTAGTGGGGACTGCTAGCGTTAGGTCAGAGGTTGGACTCGATGATCTTGAGGTCTCTTCCAACCTAGAAATTCTGTGATTCTGCGATTCTGTGAAATAGGGAAGCAGGGAGCTGATATAGGAACCTGATGCCTTTCCAGATAGAATTATACAATGGTGCTTCCTGCTGTAACAAGGCATTGGGACTTCAGGATCAAAGAGATCTATCCCAGACTCATATTCGTTCTTCCAGCTTTTAAAAATGCACTTTTATTTCAATGTAGAAAACATGCAGTCTCCCCTTGCAGCATAAATATAGCTTTAAATAGTAGGAACAGTATTTTGTCTTTGATTCAGCTTTCAGTAATACCCAGTCATTTATATTTTAAATTATATGTGAACAGTCTATCTCAAAAAGAATGCCACCATTTTATTTCTAAGGGTTCTATTATATATGATCTAAACACTATAGCTCTTACAAAATAGTGATACTTTGCATTAAGAGAAATTAATTTCCTTCTACTGATGACTACCTTTTTTCTTGAGATGATATGCACAATGATTTGCTTTAAGAAGAAGTAGTAGTTAGCTAATGTAAGCTAATACAGCTGAATAAAAAAATACAAGCAATAGTAGACAAAACATCACAGTATGATTAATTCTATGCTGTATTTTCTTACGACAATTTTCAAATTAAAGTGTGGAGTTTAAAAAGCAGTTTTTGGTTCTGAAACTGCACAGCAGTGATGGACTCAGAACAGATTACCTAGAGAAACACTATGGTTCTGTGAACACTTCAAGCTTGTTTAAACTTGTATAGCCCTCTGGCCTTGTCCTTACTTTTGATTACTCAGTAGTCCCTTTTTCCTTCTCCCTTAAGCCAACACAAGCACTTAAGGAGCTATACAACAAGACAGACTGAAATTAAATTAACTTTTTTATTCCCTTTTCTGCTGGGTTACTTTTAATTCAGTTGTGTTCCTGGTCTGATTCATTGTTCATGTGCATGGATAGCAAACCCAGCCCTAATGACTGGAGTATAAAGAAGGAATGGACACCCATATTTCAGAAAATGGTTAGTCAACTTTGTTCAGTATCTGTAAAAAGTCCTCAATTGATCATACTGCAAATGTGACAGAGGACAACTCTCTAACAACATGCCACTGGAATAAAAATATCTCACAGGAAACCCATCACATATTCAATAAATTATTAATTAATTAAATTTATATTTTAAAAATAAATATTATATTCAACTCTAGAAAATATACCTCACAAATTAAATTGATATATTTTCCTTGGCAATGCAATTAATCACCAAACTCATATATATCAGTATATTGCCCGAAGACTGAGTGATTATGTGACAGAAGTCCAAAGAAAGAATATTATCTTCAGAGTGTGAGAGGCAATGTCTACTCCTACACATTCCTCAGAAAGCTCTAAATGGTGTCTACACCTTATATTTTCTTGTATTTCCCATTGTATTACTTTATATCTTATTTCATTGTATATTCTCATGATGAAGCACATTGGTTTTGTGTGTCTCCTAATATTGTGGCCTATTCTGATGTCAGATCATTCCTCAAAGCTAAACACAAAGCTAATTACAGATTAGTTGACATGTATAGTCAAAATGTAAATGGCAGAGTATTTTTAACAAAGAATGGCAGTTACAGATTTAGTCCCCTTCAGTATTAATTCCTGACAGTTATTGTCCTATCTAATTTAGGAGATAATTTTAAATTGAGTAGTTATCATCCAATGACTAAATGTTCCTTTATATCTCATTTGTATCAATTGTCAGTGCACAGAGACATTACCATGATCAATTCAAATGGATGAATAGTTGTGCTACCCATGAAAATATGTGAAAACTGTCTGAATAAATGGCACTGATTAAATGCCTGTTCTTTTGTTTTCATTTTTACTGATATTCACAGCTAAAGCAACTTACAAAAACTTGCAATTTCTGGAACTGTAATGTCAGGCTATAGAATAATTCAGAAGTTCCAATTGATTAGAAAAACAATTTTGCAGCAGCTTGGCATGGCAACCTATTAAATCTCACATCTGAGTTGCATATTTCACTGCACCTTTCAGAAAGACTGAAGCTTTCATTTTCATTTTGATTTAGGGGGAGGAAGGTAGAAAAAGAAACATAGACCAGAATAACTGTAAAATATTTTATTTTTAAATTTTATAACAGTTTAGTCTCACAAAAAATATTTTAATGAAATTAATCAACATTTTTCGATGACTGATGATGTTTTGTAGTTGTTGTTTTTAATGCCTACACAACAAGAGGTGGAATTCCACACTTCAGATTATGTTGTTTTTCACATAAACCAGAGAGCAAACTCTTGGCAACCAGTAAACAGCACATGTTCAGGACACATGCCAGTATGCTTGCAGGTATACCAGCTAACAGCTCACACCACTTGTGTTGTCACCCAGCAGCAGCTGCTCCCTTCCCCAAGAGGTTTCTCATCTTTTGCACTCATAGAGATGGGCAGATTTTTTCGTATCAAGAGATCAGAGACTGAGGCAAACATTTTTACTGAACCAGTTTTTCAGATTCTGTGTTGTTACACAAAGACAAGTATTGAGACGAGCCATCTTTATCTTGGCTGAGATTAGATGTTTTGAGAACCAAAATCTCCTTCACCAGAAACCCTAAAAATACCCATTCTTATGTCTTCACTCTAATGTTACTTGGTTTATCTGCCTTAGAAAGCTATCAGCCTTTTGTCTTATGACTAGTTTGCAGAAAGATTCACTTATGTTTACTAAGCATCAGACACATGCTTGGTTAGTGTCACCACTACATAAATATTAATAGCCCAAAGTTAGAAAAATGCCCCCTTAGAAAAATGTTCATGTACATCTTTCATTTTTGGCAATAGCCTCATTATCATGGATATCAAAACACAAATTTAAAGCTAAGCATGTGATAAAGTGTTGGGATGAATTCGAAGATGTGATTAAAGGCATTTCTATGATTAGATTTATATTATTAATGTATGAATAAGTAATATAATATGTATGAATAAGTAATATAATGTATATAAGTAATATAATGTAAAAATGTATGAATAAGTAATATAATTAATGTCTAAATATGTATTTTCTACAATTCAGTAAAATGAGATTGTGACAGGGCCTTAAACACCAACCAATGCAACCCTTGTCACACATACTGTCACCTCGTGCCAGCTAGACCTCTCAAAAGCCTGGACACACTTGCGCACTGCAGAATTTTATGAGTGCTGTTATTTTCCATAGAATGGCGAGGAGGAGAGCCCCTCAGGCAAAGACATACCCATTATCCATACACTGCTAATATTCCTCTCTTATGTGTCTCACAAAGCTGGTGAATTACTTGAGACCCACTGACCTGAAAATGCAGATAAATACTATTTGTGTGTATATAGTGTATATATATGTGTGTGTGTGTGTGTGTATATGTGTGTGTGTATAGTGTGTATATATATTTTAAGACCAGAGAAGAATGACTCAGAGTAAAATGCAGTGAAATGAGTATATGTAGAGCCAGTCTTGACTACTTGATCTCAGGGACAGAAAACAGAACCTAGCCCTGGGCCAGGTGGCCCTGCTTAAGCAGGGGTTTCCACCGATCACATCCAGAAGTCTCTTCCAATTTCAACCATTCTGTGATTCTGACCTTTTCCTTTCAGATGTACAGCAGCATCAATGAGTGTTTAGTATGTTTTCTGTTCTGTTCTGTTGCAGAGTATTACCAATTTTTAAGAATTATATACTTCATATATAAGGTGGTCAAAAATAAAAATTTCAAAACAAAAACATAAGTTGTGGTTATTTAAAAAAAAAATAAAAACTTTCTACTATGGGCATACAGTTACCTAACGGTTAGCAGGTCTTTATAACGAGATCTCCATGACTCTTGCTAAACTCTTTCCAAGTACCATTTATCTCAAGCCATAAGCATGTCAGCCTACATGTTGAATAAAAAAGAAAGGGAAGCACACACCAGGCCAGGTAGTAGTATACAGCCATCAGCAAAAATGCTACAGAGCTATTACTACTCTGTATTGAAAAATATTATTGAAGCAGAACCTAGTTTTATACTGCAAAGCAAATTGGATAAGCCACGTGGACAACCTTCTTTCTAAACATTGCTATATTTTTATGTCAACTGCACCAGATGAGATACTATTTTAAGAGAGGGGTACATTTGCAAACAAATAAATAAATAAACAAGAAAAGTTCAAAGGCTCTCAATAGATACTCAATTGATACAATTTCCTTACTAAATCTCAGCTTCTATAGCGGTTCTTGATCTTAAGATGTTAATAAAAGGCTATCAGATATTGATGGTTTTGCTGTTGTTTGGTTCTTTAAGAATGTGGAAATCTCTCCTAATGATCAAAATTTATAATTACTACATGGGACATAAAGCTTAAAAAATATTTTATAAACTAGTAAATGTAATCATGTTAAAAAGAACATTTAGTAAAACAAACAAAAAAAAAATGTTGCTTCTAAAAATCTATTTATTTAGAAGCAAAAATTATTTGTTTGATTTCTCCTATGGGAAAGAACATGGAATTTCACCTACTGATCCCTGCACTGAGTTCAGCTTGAGTACTAGCACTCCAGCTAAATTATTAAAAATGTATATCCTGGGTTTTAGTTTAATATTGTTTGTTTTTAAGGAGAACTCCCAGTCTGTTTTAACTAGATATACCAATAAAAGCATGCAGCTTAATATGGATTTCAGAAAATAATGTGGGTTTTTTTGTACTCAAAGTTGCCCTTGAAATATTTCTGTAGGTATAAAATCTAGCAATATCACCCCCATCCACCCTTTTCTATGTCTTCCCCCCAAGTGGCACAGGGGAACAGGGAATGGGGGCTTCAGTCAGTCCCTAACGCTTCATCTCCACTGCTCCTTCACAGTCATTCTCTGCCCCTTGTTCCACGTGGGGTCCCTCCCACAGGATGCCGTCCTTCCCGAACTGATCCTGCATGGGCTTCCCACAGGCAGCAGCATTTCATGCTATTTCATGATTTCATGATCTCATTTCATGTTAGAGAGAAAAACTTGACTCATCTTCCCCAGATGAAAATTTAAACCAATGAATACATTATAATTTCTCATCTTGAAGTTACTAGATGACAGTCTCCTCAGTGCACAGTAAGCCAACATTCTATCTTCTCTGTATGGAGTAGATAAAACTCCATGTTTATAATATGTAACTGTCCTGTCAAGGGCCCAGGACATATAGAAATCTCTGAATTAGTTTCTGAAGGTACCATAATGTTTCATTCCTCCTCCCCTAAAAATAAAAAGGGGCAGGTAGCATCTAATTGGTGTCTGTTTCTCAAACACATGGGAATTACCATATACCTTGAATCATTTATTGCCATTAAAAATCTAAATCTTGGAAAAGAGCATCAATCCGTTACACAAATGCTACAAAGTATAATAGTTATGATAGTCAAATTAAGACTATTACTTGAAACTGTCCTCTATGTTATTATTAAGTATTAAAATTTCCACACCCTCTTACATATTAGATAGATATTAACCAAGATTAGATTAGATATTTTATATTGGATTTTAGATTAATATAATGCATAGATAGATACATTTCATATTTAAAATGCATCTCATTATAGTTGAACCAAACTACGTACATGATAAAGTTTTCCATTTTTAATATCATAATTTAAATATATATATGTATATATACAGTTATCTTCAATTTATATATAGGTGCATTAAAACTATCACAATTTGCATATCCCAAGGACTGAAAGATTTTCTTGGATTGATTTTAAGCATTTCTGAACCAAAAAAAAGGTGATCAAAGTTTTAAATCAATTTCTTCTACAGCTTACCAATAGGTGGTACATATAGACATAACAAGAAAACTAGTTTTAAAATCTTGTGCTTTGGGGAAAGGTGAGAAGAAGAATTGATTTTGGGGGGTATTTTCAAGCATATTTCTGATTTATTTATTTTAGCTGCATGTTGTTATATTAGGACTGTGGTAGCAAGGTCTATCTAAAATGAGGTACTTTGAGATATTCACATAATTTTGTTGTGAGGAGTGGTATGATACAGTACAATATTTGCCCGAACATATTTGTAGTTGTAGTGAAGGATTCTTTAAATTCTACCTAGGTTACCATGGTTCTTTTTATTCTGAAATATTTTTAAACAATTTTTGCTTGCAAACATAGCAAAAATAAGTAAGTAAGTAATTAAATAAATAAATATATTTTACTATTTACAATATACAGTCATTATGTCAAACCTTAAAATAGATATGTTTCTATATATATGCATAATGCATGGTATCACATTTATTGATTTTCAGATCCATTTTGTAGTGGGCACTGAATAGTGGTCACAGTTTAATAATGGTTTTGTAATGTCTTTTAGTAGATAAAGCTCTAGGAGATTCTATTTTGTTCTTATTAACTTGCTGAAAAAAAAAATGTGCTAATTGATTAAATTTGACTTTGATTCTAGAATGGTATTATCCATAAGTATTGGCCAAGATGTTTCTTCTCATTTGTCACTCATGATACTCACTACAAATTTATTTCTAAATTGTCCTAGTCCCTTGGGGTAATTTAATCACTTTTCATTGACATAACATTTGTGTTTTTTTAGCTGACAAAATTTTGATGAGTTTCCTGTAGCAGGTTTGCTTAAATAACCCATAAATAATGGGAATATACCAGGTATTGGAGATCATTTTTAAAGGACTTTAACTCTTACCTTTTATCTGTCTGCAGAACAGTAATGGATTTCCTTCATTTCATAAATTTGAAAAAACAATGACTCATATAGAGCAGATGAGAGGGCAGATGTTATAAGTCTTTATATAGAAATAACACCTCAGTGCTTAGTGATTAATTGATCATTGTAGATTCTGATTTTGTGATAATTTCTACTTAAAACTAACTCTGACATTACAAGTAAGGATCATGCCTTTTTGCCAGCCACCTGTTGAATGGCAGATTAACCTTCATACTCTAAACTTCAGTCCAACATTCATAGAATCTCAAAATTTGGAATAGACCTCTGGAGGTCATGTGATTCAACCCTTTTGCTCTACACTCAGTTGTCTGGGATCACGTTCAGAATTAATTTGAATATCTCCAAGGATAAAGATCACAACCTCACTGGGCAACCTGTCCAAATAATCAGACACCTTCATAGGAAATGGTTGTTTCCTGAAGTTCAAAAGGAACCTCCTGTGTTCCAGTTTGGGCTCGCTGTCTTGTCCTGGCACTGGGCACCACTGAAACAGGCCTATATCCATCTGCATTGCACCTTTTGTCAGGTATTTATATACATTGATAAGATCTTCCTGAGTCTCTTCTTCTCCAGGCTGAACAAGTCCAAGTTTGTTGATTATCTAACACTATTTATTATTATTTTTTAAAACAAGTATTTCTATAATCAAAGGACAATAGTATAAAATAAAATAAATTTGTAAATACTTGTGCGAAACTGTTGCAATGTTCAGCATGCACGCCCATTTATTTATACAAAACTGATTTCTAGCATGAAAGTACTTGTAAGTCTTTGAGGATTATCTTGTTCCCAATATTACTCCAAATGTCTTAATTTGATTTTTAAAACCATAAATGTTGCATTCATTAGGAAAGGCACTTGTCTCATGGAGATCATTTTGTGAAATGAAGGCTTGGAAGGCTTCCTTCAAGAGTGGAAGACGTCAGAATATGAAGCCACTACCTAAAACACATTTATTTATGGAGTTATCTATCTTCCATGGAAAAGAAGCTTAGGAGTTGAAAGGGCTGATGGTCAGTTTTGCTTTGAATTTTGAAGCAAAAAATTTTAGGTGTATCATACACAACCCCTGGTGACACCTGGGGGTTCAGAATGATTCCCAAATATCTTTCTGCATGTCAAGAGGCTTTCCTGGCTACTGCTAGCTGCTTGAAGATTCTTTTAGCATCAGTTCTTAAAACAAGGTGATGAACTTTATGTAGATGTATGTTTTGCTGTATGTTTGATGAGCTAGCTAGACAGAATTGAATGCTTGGACTTAACTGAATATGGCTTTCATTTCATTTTCTTCAAACAATACAAATACTTCTGATAAACTGGCCTCAGGAAACATGGTTGGCTATATAGATTTATATTTCCTAAATAGGAATCATTAGGGTGAGATACCACCTGAGGAACTTCTGTAATTAATATTATTACCACTTCTTTACTCGCAGAATGATATTAGCCTTGAATTACTTCATCCCAGACTACAGAAAGCAGAAGTACCTTCCAGCATTTTCCAGCACTTCACAGTTTCAGAGTGTTAGTATGCAGAATTTATGGAATGCACTGAATGTCTGATTCATCTGTTAATTGTTTTACAGAATGGATTTTTTCATGTGTATATGATATGGGTATGATATAGATATACATATGTATATGCATGGGACTAATCAAAAGAACTCAAGTCAATAAGTAGATATTACCAAATGTATTTATAATCCTGTGTTCCCCAACAAAGGAGGAAGAGATAATATTTTCAAAACAAAAAATCTACTGGTGCTCCAAAAGACAAAATTAAATCAGTGGGAGAGTCAAAACAAAATTTCTCCTCATGGAAAGCAAATGTATAAGAAAAACAATATATAAGAAGCCTGATTCTGCAGTGCTGTGGTGAAGTGGATTGGCTTTGGTGGAGAAGCTTTGTTCTACAGCAAGGTGAAGCAGAATTAGGTCTTTACAACTACATAGTAATTAGCAGATGCCATTATAATAGTCAATTGATGTATTTATTATTTTTAAATAGTTTTAGGGGCAGAAATAACCACATTAAATATTTAAACATGATTTGAATCCATTCATATTGTTGTTTTTGTTTGTTTGTTTTGTTTTGTTTTTTTAATTCAATCATTTGATATAGAAGAATTCTTTACATTTTGTTTTTATTGCCTGGCCTTACTTAGAGGTTTGGGAGAATAAACAGGACTGAAAACAGATGGCTGGATTTAGAAAGCTTTACCCTATGCAGTAAAATGAGGCTCTGTGCAGATGGACCTGTAGATATCTGTGCCAGTATTATACCTTATCCATATGGACTGCAAGATTTATGGCTGAAGTAATTATTTTCAATTTCATCTTTGGACACAAGTTAATGCCTCCCTGTTTGTGCAGCTCTGCCATTTTTACTTTCTGGCATTAAAGAAAGAATAATGTAAGATTAATATTAAAGAGTGTTTCCGTGGTAAGTCACACTTGATAGATAAACTAGTGCTTTAAGATTTTTTAAGAAAATACTCCTTCTCTGAGCATTATGCTTGAGCATAAATCATAAAGCATGAAGGTGAAGATGTACTGTGGCAGCTCATTTTTTTTGCCTCAGAGTACTCACGTTCCTACAGATGGAGGTGTGTGTAAAGGAGTGCTCAGAGCTACCAGACAAGAGGTTGAAGGCACCAGCTAGGGCAGGAAAAAATTTTCACAACATTGTTAAGAACGGAATTCATCAAGTTCATCCCAAGGCTGTCATCCAAGACTTGGCATGCTCACTTGTATAGTGGGAATGTACTTAAATTACTAACAAATTATTACTGTCTTGTATCATACTATCAGCTATATGAAGGTTCTGCAGCATGTTAGGCAGAAAGACACATGGGTGGGACCTACCATAAGAGTCATGGGACAGGCCAATCTGACCACTCAGAGGAGGACAGATTTTACCAGTGGTTACCTTAAAGGCTGGGAAAACAGCTGGGAGGAAGTCTCTGTTGAGAAGTATTGCAGAAGTAGAAAGGCTAAACAGAGCACCAGCACTGTCTCAGGACAAGTTTGGAGCAAAAGCTTCCCGCCACAGTTTGTACATGGGAATATCCACATCTTAGTCACAATGAGCATAAGTTGTGCAAACAGTTACAGAAAAATAAATATGGAAGTATAATGTCTTGTATTCACAAACACAAAGGTAAAGGTGTCCATTCCTTGATGATATTGCATTACTCTTTACTGATTTACTGATTTAATGTGTTTATGCTTTCACTCACAGATGTCTAAATAGATTGTTCACATGGTTTTAAGTTTCTGTTGTGTTCGAGGTATACAAAGCCATAAGTCAAGGAACTAAAATTCAATGATCTTTGAAGGAAGAAAATCAGGAATGTTAACTTTGCCCTTTGAATTTTACACTGCTCTTCAAATAATTCCATTTTCCATATTTTGTTCTCCAGGTACATCCATGACATTTTCATTGTCTGATCATATACAATATTGATATATTCTCTAACATTTCATGTTTGGTGACTGTGTGTGTCTTCAGGAACCGAGAGGTTTAATTAATTTATATTTGTAAAGTAGTGTGAAATCCTCTAATGGAGAGTATTACAAAAGTATAAGTTATTCTTATAATAATTAAATAAAAAGCAATCACTTGTAGTGTTTAATGCTTCAATTTGCCAAAAATATATATATATATTAAAAATAATAATAATAATTAATAAATTTGGGGGGTTTATTTGTTTATTTCTTTTTTATTCAAGAGTGACAAAATCCTATAAATAACCATAAAAATAAAAATAAATAATAACACTTGAATAACCCAACAAAAAATATCAGACAGAACAATTTAAAACAATACAAATTATCCTACATAAAATCATATGTGGAATATTTGAGGCCAACAGATCATAGCAACAAATGGCTACTTTGGAATACTTGCACAGGAAAATACATTTCTGAGAGAAAATTGCTTCTGAAATTATGGCAAAAATACACTAGTTTAATGTTAAGAAAATAGCAAAATAATTAATGTTATCTTTAAAATAACTTTTCCTTTCTACTTAGCTAATTTTGTCCTTGGCTACCACAAGCATGATTTGATTAAGCTGAAGAGAAATAACAGCTGTGAAGTTGTTCATATATGATGAATGAGAGCACAATGTAAAACAAGATACCTACACCACAACAAGCAATAGGATATTGCTCAGCTTAAAGCCTGACTCCACATTACATCCCCACTTATTTACTCAGACCATTTCTATGCAGTATGCTGTCACAGAAACAAAAGCTTGTCATTAAACACATAATACATAAACACATAATACATTAAACACATAATAAAATTGTAAAACCAAATTATCTTACAAAGAAAATCACAAGGGAACTGGGTAAGTGTGATTATATTTACCGATAAATACATGAAGTATAATTAATAATTTTATAAGGGGAAACTGGCATGCACCTTTGAAAATGATTTATCTACATGTGAAGTAGATACCAACTTAACTACATTTAAGAAAGGGACTACTTTCAGTTTCCTTGTTGCATTTAAATGTTTCACTTACATGGAGATATGAAAAATCTATCAGTCTGATTATGGAAGAAAGTTTCATTAAAAATTACAGATGTGTGATGTTATTCCTCAAAGATATTATTCTTCAGTGTGTTGAAAATATCAGTCTAAATCCCTTTGCTCTAGTCAGTTTTACTTCCAAATATTAAAAATCAGCTCAATTTATGCAGAAAAGTAACAGGAAAATTTCATAGTCCTCATTTTGGCACAGTGAAGGCCCAATAGCATTTCTCGTATATTACAATGTCTATTCAACTGCATCACTTTTGTGATGTACTTTAGAAAAAATAAACCACCCTCTAAGGCCTGAGGACAAAGCAATTTACAGACAACTAGAAGCCACTGTACTTTGGCACTGACAATGAAAACAGCTCAAACAAATAGGGAACAGATCTCCACACTGCTCTATGGTATTTTGTGAAGGAGAATAACAATCTAAGGAGATAGATTCAAAAAAGCAAGAGAGAAAAATGGGGAAATGTAGACACACAGTTTAAATTAACTGAGCATTTTGTTCAGTGAAATACTAGTTCTGAGATTATTCCAACTTCCATAAAAGTAAAGAGGTATTTCCTGCTCTTGGTATATTGCAGTTTCTGATAACCTGCATTCACAAGTTTTCTATATTTGATAAAGGTAATGTTCTAGTAAAAATATGCCTCCAATGACTTTCTTGATTTTTTTGTACAGGGAAAGTACTCTTTGTGAAATACAATGATGAGACATATTTAGCATATTTAAAATTATGGTGTTAGCTGTCCTGGTTTCAGCTAGGTGAGAGTAAATTTTCCTCCTAGTAGGTAGGGTGCTATGTTTTGGATTAGGTTGAAAAGAGTGTTGATAACACACTGATGTTTTAATTGTTGCAGAGCAGTGCTTACACTAAGCCAAGGACTTTTCAGTGTCTCGCTCTGTCCTGCCATGAGGCAGGCTGGGGGTGCAGCAGGAGCTGGGAGGGCACAGTCCTTGGACAGCTGACCCAAACTGGCCAAAGAGGTATTCCATACCATCTGATGTCATGCTAAACAATATAGCCACCCAATAGGGGTGGCTAGCCGGGATGGAGGGACCAGCTGCTCAGGGATAGAGGGATAGGCTGGGCATCGGTCAGCAGGTGGTGAGCAATTGCATTGTGCATCATTTGTTTTGTACATTATTATTATTGTTATTGTTATTTCTGTCTTAATAAACTGTCTCTATCTCAACCCACAGGCTTTCATTTTATTTTCTGATTCTCTCCCCCATCCCAGAGACAGAGGGGAAAGTGTGAGCGAACAGCCGTGTGGTGCTTAGCTGCCAGCCAGGTTAAACCACAACATAGCTTACATACCAAATTTTCAGAGATAAATATATATATATATATTGGAAAGAGGAAAGAAATAAGCATCAGAAACCACTATGATTTGAGTAGAAAGTAGTTTGTTCATGATATGCATTTTAGAGTCTGGAAATTACAGTATTTCAGATTTCTCATGCCTTTTATCCAACGAAACACATTATCTGTAGATAATGTGGAAAGCACTGACTTTAAAGAAGACGGTCATAAATTTGAAGTTTCTTTGTGCACATCTTTATTCTTCTCCGCTTATTTGATTAATATTCATAGTTTTGTTCATACAAATACTTCCAACTATTCAAATATCCATCCTGAGAAGGCAGTACAAGGTGTAGCCCTGTGAAACAACCAACTGCAATTTTTCTGAGCTGTTTGCTAGATCACTTTTACGATCCTCTCTAGCAGTTCCTTTCCTGTACTGGTTTAAAGGCTTTGTTTAGGTTATTAATTCCTTGTGAAGCCTGTATGGTGTTTGGAAAGAAGATTTGTTTCTAATCACTGCTAAGGTGGTATTTTAGATATGCTTCATGTCTAAAGATATGGATATGAATACCTAGGTTTGTCTACTGTTTGCCTCTAGCACCACTGCTTGGTTAAATCTCTCCAGCCCTTAGAGCTAGGGCTGGATGGCTATAGCCATTCCAACCATAACCTCAAGCATCCACCCATGGTGCTGAGCATGGGTACGATATTCCAGGTCACTTCTATGTAACCAAATTCACGTAGGCATAACAATTCATGCTGGACTACTCTGAAAAATGGCAATGCTGTGTACCATTCCCTTCACCATTCTGTAAGCCTTCATGAAGTGGGACGATTCATGAACTGGGACTTCTCTTTTTCAGTCAGGAGACTCTCTAGGCCTAGCAGCTAGATGGTGCATCAGTCAACTTATTTAGAGCAGCTCTACCAGACCTTCCTTCAAAAACAGTTCTCACACTGGCTACTGTAGAGCAAAGCCAGTTCCACAAGAGCCTGCCTGGATTTCCTCATTGCCAACAGGACCTGCATTTGAGAGTGAGCCAGCAGCATAGGCTGGTGGCTGGCTGTACACCATGGAACACCAATGGCACATGCTTAGGAAAAAAAAAAAATCAGCCTAAACTCTTCTTACCATCAAAGAACAGCTCTGGTCTGCTTACCACTAGTTGTGTTGACCTCACTGAATTGCTTCAGCAGAACAAGACACTTGAAGTAATTATGAAATACATTTTGTTCTGGAATATAGTTAACATTTTAATTAATATTTAACTGATTCAAATTTTATTTCAGAGTTATTCATAAATATTTCTTAAAGGTAAAACATTGGAAATAGTCTCTTTTGGGCTAAAAGACATGTTTATTTCAATTTAAAATGGCATTCTTTTATTGATTCACACAAATATATGCAGTAGACGTGGCTGCACAATAAGGGAATAGCCTCTAAAAATTAAAATATTAAACAAAAATTACAAGTTATTATAAAATGCAGTTTCAGCACATTGTGCATTTATGCTTGTGTTAATTTACTTGTTTCATGACATGCCCTTCCTGTCTAGACTATTTTTTCCATAAGATATCACTGCCTCATCATAGCAAATTGCAGTGATAGATCTACACAGGCCCTAATCAGTCACTTATTACATTTGGATATGAGTTAGTGCATTGAGGTATCAATGCAGCCAGAATTCTGCTAAAGCAAATTATATTTTTCCCCCAAATAATAAATAAAAAAATTACATAAACAGCACATTTCAAGAATTTTAAAAAATATTGGCAATCTAGTCTGATTTTTTAAAAGGAGTGAAGAAAGAAATAGAAGATCCCACCTTTCTGATATATTGAGGAGGAAAGTGAAAAACACATAAAAACTTTGTTTAAATAACTTTGTACTGAAATTTTTGTCTTCAATATTTATATAACTTTTTGTATTCATAACTAATCTATCACAGTGTGCTTTGTAAATATATATATATATTTTTAATATATGAAAAGACCAAAATGTTTGTATTTTCATTTCTCAGTGGAACCTCTGAAAAATATTTTTTGTATAGCCTTACGCCAGTGCTTTTTATTCCTTTTATTTTCATTTCTTCCTTCCTTCCTGTCTTCCTTCCTTCCTTTCTTCCTTTTTACAGTTATGTAACAAAAGGGTGGATTTTATTGCAGAATTTGTAAACGAGATCATTTTGTTCATACATTTTTTAACTATCGCTTCATCTTGGCTGAAAGCTTAACTGGTCTAAGTGAAAAGGGGGTATATTTGGCTTCTAAAACACAGAGAAATGTTTAATAAAGCCTTTGCACACAAGCCTTAAGTATTTAAGAATAGAGCAGAGCTCTTTTTTTCTTTTGATTAGAAAGGTCCTTAACTCAACACATAAGGAATTAACATAGCAGTGTTACACTTTCTTGGTATGTACTTTTTTGTCACATAAGAAAAAGCAGTATGTCTGTTTAGCCACAGGGATGAATTCTGTGTAATATCCTTCAACAAATCTTTTCTTCATAATAATTTGATTTATCCAAATTCCCTTCTTCTCATGGAAAGTTCATTCTTCCCAGAACATATTTTCTCTTGAAGATACCTATCACCATGTAGGTACTATAAGATTATATATAGTACAGCCGGCAGTCATAGAACTATGGCCACGGCTTTGTTAATGTCCCTCAACCTTTCTCTCAATCTACTTCTAATAAAGGACATCTGATGTTCAAACCTTCACGATCATTTCTGAAAGTCTACTGGTTTCTTCCTTTCTGCCTAGAGCCTTGGTGCCAGCAAAACTTGGATTGTCAGAACTTGTTTTCTGTCTGCTGCAGCTTTATCACTGTAGTTATTACTTACAAGTACTGGCATTTTTTCCTTTTTTTTTTTTTTAAGAAGATAATATCTACATTTTCAGTGCATTATTCCCCTTGTGCATATGGAAAATATCACTATATTTTAGTGAAACATTTACAATTGGCAAAAAGAGCTCATAGTCAGAAATAAAAGGGAACCTTAAACTTTTCTGATGTTCTTAAGGGAACATCTGTATGAAAAGCCACCTTGAATTCTACTATTCATTTAAAGCATTGTATTTGAAAGAAATGAATGAAAAGGAAAGAAAAATATTTTTGCTGAAGGGTTTGTTTCTAGTGTTTTCTTTTTATTAAGTTGTATTTTTTACTTCATGCAGTGATTATTTCATATCTCAAGTCTTCACTAAACATTCTGAAAATCTTGATCAGTGGAAGTCCATTAACTGCACAATGCAGAAATTATGAACAAGGCTTCAGAGTACTATTCATGTGTAAATGGAATATATTAAATATTGAAGGAAGGAGGACATAAAGCAACTAAGATTGCCTGTGACTATGAGAAAATCTGGGCTTTCTCTCTTCTCGTTACTGCGTGAAGCATGAAAAGTACATCTTATCACAATGTCACATTCTGAAGATGGTCAAGGTAACAATTTCCGAATTATTTTAATTATTAAAAATTACACTGGCAAACACGAAAACTGTTAATGTTTTAGTTTGCAAGAAATTGAGCTGCTGGTTTTATTACTTGTTTTTCTTGTTAGGAGAGAAGCTTTTAAAGCTGCTTGCAGTGTTAATTGTGCATTTCTTTCCTGTCTTGCAGAGAATGGCATAAAATCACTGATGTGTTTGTTTTAGTTTCCAAAATCTAATGTAAAAGAATAAAACCTACTTAGCATGAAGTCGATCCTCCTTAATGCAAAACACTTTTATTGTTACAACATTATGATGTATTACTATAGTAAAAGAACAAAAAAATAAGGGGAAGTTAAAGAAGAAAAGAAGATCCATTTAAATCCTCTAATAATTAATAATGAAAATACTGATATATTTTATCAAATACTAGCCCACAGTAAGCTATGAGGGAATATAAACTTTGAACCAGCTCTTCAGACTGAGACAGCACAAACAGCTAGTTCTAATCAATCAGAATAGTACTGATGAACAGTAGAGTCCAGTGCACAGTAGTAAGGGTTAAAATAGGCTAACAATTACAGAATGATTTAGTTTTATCCAGAAGAGACTGAAAAAAAAAAAAAAAAAAAAAAAAGTCTATTGGCCATGTCACACATACGTCATATTGCAGGAAGAAAAATACATTTCCTTATCTGTGCTGGTATTCCATCTGTATAATGTGGAAAAACAGCAGTTTTTGCATATGATAAAGGTCAATACTAGTAAAATCAAATACCCACTGAAAAGACATTTTGATATACCTTTCTCTTGCAAACATTTTATTTATAGCTTTCTGGTGTGTTTACCCTGCTTGCCAGCTGAAGTCCACCACAACCACTCTGTCACTCCCACTCAGATTAGGAAATTGGGGAGAAAATGCAATGGAGAGGGCTCAAGGGTTGAGACAAGGACAAGGACACGGACAATTATCACCATGGGCAAAACAGACTCAGCATAGGGAAATTAATATATATATTTATTTATTTATTTTTCCTATCACTAGTGGACTGGAACAGTGAGAAACTAAAATAAATAAATAAATAAATAAAATAAAACCACACTATCCACCTTTTTCTGCTCCTTCTCCCAAGCAGCATAGAACAGAGAATGGGAGCTGTGGTCAATCCATAACACCTCGTCTCTGCTGCACCTTCATAATCACTCTCTGCCCCTGCTCCATCCTTCCCAAACTGATCCTGTGGGGGTTGCCCAAAGGCAGCAGCCTTCAAGAACTACTCCCACATGGGTCTGTACCACGGGGTCCATCCCCCAGGAGCAAACTGCTCCATCATGGGTCCCCCACGGGTGGTAGCTCCGGCCCGGGGCCTGCTCCTGCGGGGGCTCTCCGTGGGCCGCAGCCTCCTCCAGGCCACATTCACCTCCTCCACCAGGGGCTCCTCCACGGGCTGCAGTGCGGAGATCTGCTCTGCCATGTGACCGATGGGCTGCAGAGGGACAGCCTGCTCCAGCGCCTGGAGCACCTTCTGCTCTCTCATTCTCCACTGACCTTGGTGTCTGCAGGGCTGTTTCTCTCACGTTTTCTCACTCCTCTCTCCCAGATGCTGTAGCACAGCAGTTTTTCTTCCCTTTCCTAAATCTGCTCTCACAGAGGCCCAACCAGCATTGCTCACTGGCTCAGCTCTGGTCAGCAGTAGATCCCTTTTGGAGCTGTCTGGAGCTGACTCTGATCTGACAGCTGTTGGGCTCTGCTCACAGAGGCTACCTCTGCAGCACCTCTGCTACCAAGCCCTTGCTGTGTAAAAACAATAGAAGCTTCAAGATAATGTCTGTGTGTACCAGAAAAACATCATTTCTGTATTTGTGCAGTCTGGCTACATCTCGTGTGTGACTTTAGCAGTAAACAAGGAGCATATGGAGGTTTGACACATATGCTCTTTTGATAGACATGATATAATACAATTCCTTATGTCCTACGGACAGAGACATGAACTGTTGCTGGTTTTTATTCCCCAAGGGTGAGGTAAAACTCTCATAAACTTGCTGGAGTAATTAAACACTTCTAGGTAGAGAACTATATCATGTAACAAGCATCCATTTTGGAGGAGCTTTTTTCCCTTCCATCTTCTCTGTAGACTGACATGACAGAATACTAGACTTGCTTGTTTGCTGATAGAGGTTTGTTTTTACCTCTATATTTTAATATGCCTGTTATGAATTCACTAGAGAGGAAAGAAAATCAAAGTGCACAATGGGGGTTCATTCTGGGGCTTCATTCTTCAGCCTTGAGTCAACCCTAGGAATGTTCTATATGTGGCACCAGTGATGGCACCAATGATGGCATCTCCATCCATATGCAAAGTTATTCTTTACCTCACCTCCCTCTGGAAATTGTACCAGCTCTTTCGATTATCCCATCCAATTCTATGTATGGATGTAGCTTGCTAATATTTGCCCTTCTACAGATTGTTATTTGAAGCTCTTAACTACTGAACACCTGTTAATACGGTAGAGAAGTGACATAGCAATAACTGAAGACAGGTCATTTCACTGGGCTGGAATGCAATTTCCTAGTCAAATAGATATTCATGTGTTTTATGTTTGGTTGGTTTGTTGGATAATTTTTGTTATTGTTTTCAAAATAATGGAGTATTCCTTCATTCCCTTCTAACAGCAGAAGTCCATTAAAGAAAAAATGTCCTACATTTTTACATCTTTTGCAAAACAGATTGAATGGAGCTGGCTGTAGCCATGGCAGCCCTGGTCCTGCCTTTCAATTTCCCTTTCTAATCTTTTTGTATCACATGCATCAAAATCTTTGCTGAAATATTCCTTTATGCTACCCTCTGCTTATCTATAGTGATACTGTCCTTGACCACCTTGAAATGATCTTATGATATTCCACAAATAATTGAAAACTAAATATGTTTCTAATTCTGAACAGTTCACTCCTTGGACTGATGCATTGTAATAATGACTCCCTAACAGGCTGTGAATTGCAGTGTGATGGATGAAGGAGCAGCAGATGGAAGTTACCCTAGGTAGGCAACTTAAACTACTACTATAGACATAGTAGTCTCAGTCTCTCCTATTTCTCTTTCCCACCTACTACTCCCTTTCAACATTAGCTTAGAGTTTTACTTTCTCTTTTCAGAGCAGTGTGGCCAAATATTATTTGAGGCAATTCAGTGATTTTCAGTCTCTTTTTTTTTTCCCCTTCTACAAAATAGCAGGGAACTGGAATAGTTTTCTGAATATTTCCTCTAGTACCTCCATCTCAATCTTTCTGTGTATAAATTCTTTTCTCATGTATTCTTTCTCACTTTTCTCTACTTTTTTTGAGATCCCTTTGTATTGTATACGAGATTTTGCCATTCTCACATCTTCATGTTTATTAAAATTTCTCTAGATGAAAGAATACAGGTAACCCCTGTTGCAAGTCTGTTGACCCTACCCGTAGGGAAGTCTGCTGTCTCCCTGGGGCCAGGGTCAGGGACGTTGCCAGGAAGCTTCCTAACCTGGTACGCCCCTCTGACTATTACCCCCTTTTGATAGTCCAGGCGGGCAGTGATAACATCGAAGAGAGAAGCCTCAAGGCTATCAAAAGGGACTTTAGGGGACTGGGTCGGTTAGTGGATGGAGCGGGAGTGCAGGTGGTGTTTTCGTCCATCCCTATGGTGGCAGGGAGGGGTTCAGAGAGGACACGGAAAGCCCACCTGTTAAACACGTGGCTCCAGGACTGGTGCCAACGCAGAAATCTTGGGTTTTTGGATCATGGGGCACTTTACTCAGCACCTGGCCTGATGGCCGCAGACGGGTCCCTATCTTTTAGGAGAAAAAGGATCCTGGGCCAGGAACTGGCAGGGCTCATTGAGAGGGCTTTAAACTAGGTAGGAAGGGGGATGGGGCTGAGGCTAGGATTGTTGGGGCTGTGCCAGGGGGAACAATGGCAAGGCCGGAGGATAAGGCAATGGCCCAGCTGAAGTGCATCTACACCAATGCACGCAGCATGGGTAACAAACAGGAGGAGCTGGAAGCCATCGTGCGGCAGGCAGGCTACGACTTGGTTGCCATCACGGAGACGTGGTGGGACCAGTCTCATGACTGGAGTGCTGCAATGCCTGGCTATAAGCTCTATAGAAGGGACAGGCAGCATAGAAGGGGTGGTGGTGTGGCTCTCTATATTAGAGAGTCTTTCGAGGTTGTAGAACTCGAGGTTGGGAATGACAAGGTCGAGTCCCTTTGGGTTAGGATCGGCAGGGACAACAAGGCTAGTGTCCTGGTCGGGGTCTGCTATAGACCGCCGAACCAGGATGAGGAGACGGATGAGGAATTCTACAGGCAGCTGACAGAGGTTGCAAAATCATCAGCTCTTGTACTCGTGGGGGACTTCAACTTCCCTGACATATCCTGGAAGCACAACACAGCCCTGAGAAAGCAGTCTAGGAGGTTTCTGGAGAGCGTGGAAGATAGCTTCCTGACGCAGCTGGTTAGTGAACCTACCAGGGGTGGTGCCCCGCTAGACATTCTCTTCACAAACAGAGAAGGACTGGTGGAGGACGTGATCGTCGGGAGCTGTCTTGGGCAGAGTGACCACGCAATGGTGGAGTTCACTATTCTTGGTGAGGCCAGGAAGGGGACAAGTAAAACCGCTGTATTGGACTTTCGGAGGGCTGACTGTGAGCTGCTCAGGACACTAGTTGGTGGAGTCCCTTGGGAGGTGGTTCTGAAGGGCAGAGGGGTCCAGGAAGGCTGGGCGCTCTTCAAGAGGGAAGTCTTAATGGCGCAGGAACGGTCTGTCCCCACGTGCCCAAAGACGAGCTGGCGGGGAAGAAGACCGGCCTGGCTCAACAGAGAATTGTGGCTTGATCTTAGGAGGAAAAAGAGGGTTTATAAGCTTTGGAAAAGTGGGCAGGCCACTAAGGAGGACTTTAAAGAAGTAGCGAGGCTGTGCAGGGACAAAATTAGGAAGGCCAAAGCTCATCTGGAGCTCAATCTGACTACTGCCGTTAAAGATAACAAAAAACGTTTCTATAAATACATCAACACAAAAAGGAGGACTAAGGAGAATCTCCATCCTTTACTGGATGCGGGGGGAAACTTAGTTACAAGAGATGAGGAAAAGGCGGAGGTGCTCAATGCCTTCTTTGCCTCAGTCTTTAGCGGCAATACCCGTTGTTCTCTGGATACTCAGTACCCTGAGCTGGTGGAAGGGGATGGGGAGCAGGATGTGGCCCTCACTATCCATGAAGAACTGGTTGGTGACCTGCTATGGCACTTAGATGTGCACAAGTCGATGGGGCCGGATGGGATCCACCCAAGGGTACTGAGAGAACTGGCAGAGGAGCTGGCCAAGCCACTGTCCATCATTTATCAGCAGTCCTGGCGATCGGGGGAGGTCCCAGTTGACTGGCGGCTAGCAAATGTGACGCCCATCTACAAGAAGGGCTGGAGGGCAGACCCGAGAAACTACAGGCCTGTCAGTTTGACCTCAGTGCCAGGAAAGCTCATGGAGCAGATCCTCCTGAGAGCCATCATGCAGCACTTGCAGGGCAAGCAGGCGATCAGGCCCAGTCAGCATGGCTTTATGAAAGGCAGGTCATGCCTGACGAACCTGATCTCCTTCTATGACAGAGTGACGCACTGGGTGGATGAGGGAAAGGTTGTGGATGTGGTCTACCTTGACTTCAGCAAGGCTTTTGACACCGTCTCCCACAGCATTCTCCTCAAGAAACTGGCTGCTCTTGGCTTGGACTGGCGCACGCTTCGTTGGGTTAGAAACTGGCTGGATAGCCGGGCCCAAAGAGTCGTGGTGAATGGAGTCAAGTCCAGTTGGAGGCCAGTCACTAGTGGCGTCCCCCAGGGCTCGGTGCTGGGGCCAGTCTTCTTTAATATCTTCATCGA
This sequence comes from Aythya marila, assembly GCF_965140915.1. NCBI lineage: Eukaryota > Metazoa > Chordata > Aves > Anseriformes > Anatidae > Aythya > Aythya marila. The sequence goes on along the minus strand of NC_139042.1, from coordinate 181,888,697 downwards.
TGATCTTGACGAGGGCATCGAGTGCACCCTCAGTAAGTTCGCAGATGACGCCAAGTTAGGTGCATGTGTCGATCTGCTTGAGGGTAGGAAAGCTCTGCAGGAGGATCTGGATAGGCTGCACCGATGGGCTGAGGTCAACTGCATGAAGTTGAACAAGGCCAAGTGCCGGGTCCTGCACCTGGGGCGCAATAACCCCAAGCAGAGCTACAGGCTGGGAGAGGAATGGTTGGAAAGCTGCCAGGCAGAGAAGGACCTGGGAGTGATGGTGGATAGTCAGCTGAATATGAGCCAGCAGTGTGCTCAGGTGGCCAAGAAGGCCAACGGCATCCTGGCTTGTATCAGGAACAGCGTGACCAGCAGGGCTAGGGAGGTGATCGTCCCCCTGTACTCAGCTCTGGTGAGGCCGCACCTCGAGTACTGTGTTCAGTTTTGGGCCCCTCGCTACAAGAAGGACATCGAGGTGCTTGAGCAGGTGCAGAGAAGGGCGACGAAGCTGGTGAGGGGCCTGGAGAACAAGTCCTACGAGGAGCGGCTGAGGGAGCTGAGCTTGTTCAGCCTGGAGAAGAGGAGGCTCAGGGGTGACCTCATCGCTCTTTTTAGGTACCTCAAGGGAGGCTGTAGCGAGGTGGGGGTTGACCTGTTCTCCCACGTGCCTGGTGACAGGACGAGGGGGAATGGGCTTAAGTTGCGCCAGGGGAGTTTTAGGTTAGATGTTAGGAAGAACTTCTTCACTGAAAGGGTTGTGAGGCACTGGAACAGGCTGCCCAGGGAAGTGGTGGAGTCACCATCCCTGGAAGTCTTCAAAAGACGTTTAGATGTAGAGCTTAGGGTTATGGTTTAGTGGAGGGCTGTTAGCGTTAGGTTGGAGGTTGGACTCGATGACCTTGAGGTCTCTTCCAACCTAGAAAATTCTGTGATTCTGTGATTCTGTGAAGTCCACAGAACACTAGGGACTAGGGAAATTAAACTGCATTCCCATTTAAAAAAAAAAGAAAAAAAAAAAAAAAAAAAAGATATCTGTTATACTATTTGTCCTGGTTTTGGCTAGGATAGAATTAATTTTTCTCCTAGTAGCTGGTAGGGTGCTGTGTTTTGGATTTAGGATGCGAATAATATTGATAATACGCTGATGTTTTAATTGTTGCAGAGCAGTGCTTACTCCAAGCCAAGGACTTTTCAGCATCTTGCTCTGTCCTGCCAATGGGCAGGCTGGGGGTGCAGCAGGAGCTGGTAGGACAAAGACCCAGGACATATCTACTGAACCCAAACTGGCCAAAAGAGGTATTCCTGAACTGGCCAAAGAGGTATTTCATACCATCTGACGTGATGCTAAACAATAGACAAATAAACAAAATAAACCTTGCCAGAGTGGGGGGACCGGCTGCTCGGGGATAGGCTGGGCATCAGTCAGCAGGTGGTGAGCAATTGCATTGTGCATCACTTGTGTTGTACACATGATTAGTAGTCTTTAGTAGTAGTACTATTATCATTATTATTATTATCTTCCTTTCTTTTCTGTCCTAATAAACTGTCTCTATCTCAACCCGCAGGCTTTCATTTTATTTTCTGATTCTCCCCTCATCCAAAAGAAGGAGTGGGAAGGGTGAGCAAATGGCTGTGTGGTGCTTAGCTGCCAGCTGGGTTAAAGCACAACAATATTATATGTCTGAAGAAGAAATGCTAAGAATGTTAAGAGGTTAGAACAAAACTGCAACTTAAAATACTCTGTATTATTCAATAAAACTGAAACCTTGAATACAGGTTAGCCAATGCACTCTGGAAAGGGAGTTCCTTGTATAGCATGAGAAGGAGTCAGACTTTTAAACTTGCTGAATCTGAACACAGTTCAGGTATCAAACATCCAGTTACGTACCAGGTTCATATATTAAACTACAGTGCTTCTATGGAAACTGTTTGAAAATGCTACTTCTTTCTGTCTCAGATCTGTTCCTTCTGTTTTCAGTGTTACACATGCATGCTCCAGAAAAAAGCTAAGCTTACTGCTGTTAGACTTTGAAATTAAAACATAGTAATGAGGAGCTGAACTGGATTTTACATCTTTATTAATCTTCAAAAGAACTGCTATTTTATGCTCCAGAGAGTTACAGATAACCAAGCAAGGGTTTCACGTGTCCATTGTGTCAGAATTTAAAATGAATGATACCATACCTGAAGGCACTTACTGATCAACAGGAACGTCATTACAGTTTAATATGAGAGAAATAGATAACTTCAGGGAAGTTTGCATGCAAGTCAATTAGAAAAGCTTGAACATATCTACTGAACTCATTTGAAAACAGTAAACAGAGAACACAGCACTTTATCCTTTGCAGTCATGTTTTCAGCATAGATTTTCCCCTCAAAAAGAAATAAGTGACATTAATATAGTGCTGACCCAGTTATTAACCTACTGCACTTGTTCTCCAATAAAATCTGCTGTTAATTTCAGAAAACAGTAAATTGGCATTACTTCAATCCTCATTGCAATGAATGCCTTATAGCTCCATTCTGAGAATTTCTTGTGAAAGTACTATTTAATTAATACAATATTTTTAATTTCTTTAAATATGTATTTGGCAACTTTTTAATGGCATAATAGCATAGCTTACTATACACTGTTACTTGTGAAAAGTACAGACAATATGTAAATACTGAAAATGAAATTGCATGTCATGAGAGAAAATTTGTTGCTTGTTCAAAACTGAGTGAACACTTAATAGAAACATAGAACTTTCTGCCCCTGCATGTTCAGTAACTTAAATTTCATTTTACTATGTTGTGCTGAGACAAAGATTTATGTCTCCATTAGAATAAAATAGGTACATTGTTTTTAATGTAGAAGAAGTAAATCAAGTAACATATTACCACTGCCAATGTTGGATATTACTAGTGTACATTAGCCCATTACTAAGTGTTTCTGAAGCACTATCCGAGTGCCCTACTCAGTTTTATGCTCTATTGCAATGGATGGTTGAATTTTCCTCTCCCCTGTTAAACAGCAGAGATACCCTGGTTCCAGTCATTGTTCTCCCAGGTTAATTCTGATTCTCTTGTCCAATCAGGCAAAAAAAAAAAAAAAAAAAAAAAAAAAAAAAAAAGTGCTTTGCTCTCAAGAGCAAGTTACAATTTATTTAGTATCCTGTATAAGCCCTAAAAGTGTCTCTGTATATGGAACAAACAAACAGAAGCCTGTTACGCACTACTAAATCTTGGAATCTTGGAGGGGGAGGGGTGAGGGAAGTGTGTTTCCACTATTAAGTATCTCCACTGTTCTTCCCAAAGTGGAAACACCTTTGGAAGAAGCGAGCTGCTGAGAATTATTTCAATGAATTTCAGCCATCTGAAATATAGATACCTATTTTCTGAGTTGTGCTATATTTTTGTTATAGACCACAAAACCACAGAGGTTGTCATAATCATTCTAGAGTATGAATAATTTAAGCTGTCAAAAATAGGATGAGGTGAATTGCACCCCAGGAGTGACTTTTCACAGAACAGAATCACAGAATTTCTAGGTTGGAAGAGACCTCAAGATCATCGAGTCCAACCTCTGACCTAACGCTAGCAGTCCCCACTAAACCATATCCCTAAGCTCTACATCTAAACGTCTTTTGAAGACTTCCAGGGATGGTGACTCCACCACTTCCCTGGGCAGCCTGTTCCAATGCCTCACAACCCTTTCGGTAAAGAAGTTCTTCCTAACATCTAACCTAAAACTCCCCTGGCGCAACTTAAGCCCATTCCCCCTCATCCTGTCACCAGGCACGTGGGAGAACAGACCAACCCCCACCTCGCTATAGCCTCCCTTGAGGTACCTATAGAGAGCAATAAGGTTGCCCCTGAGCCTCCTCTTCTCCAGGCTGAACAAGCTCAGCTCCCTCAGCCGCTCCTCGTAGGACTTGTTCTCCAGGCCCCTCACCAGCTTTGTCGCCCTTCTCTGCACCCGCTCAAGCACCTCAATGTCCTTCTTGTAGCGAGGGGCCCAAAACTGAACACAGTACTCGAGGTGCGGCCTCACCAGAGCTGAGTACAGGGGGACGATCACCTCCCTAGCCCTGCTGGTCACACTGTTCCTGATACAAGCCAGGATGCCGTTGGCCTTCTTGGCCACCTGAGCACACTGCTGGCTCATATTCAGCCGACTATCCACCATCACTCCCAGGTCCTTCTCTGCCTGGCAGCTCTCCAACCACTCATCTCCCAGCCTGTAGCTCTGCTTGGGGTTATTGCGCCCCAGGTGCAGGACCCGGCACTTGGCCTTGTTCAACTTCATGCAGTTGACCTCAGCCCATCGGTGCAGCCTATCCAGATCCTCCTGCAGAGCCTTCCTACCCTCAAGCAGATTGACACACGCACCTAACTTGGTGTCATCTGCAAACTTACTGAGGGTGCACTCAATGCCCTCATCCAGATCATCGATGAAGATATTAAAGAGGACCAGCCCCAGCACCGAGCCCTGGGGGACTCCACTAGTGACTGGCCTCCAACTGGACTTGGCTCCATTCACCACGACTCTTTGGGCCCGGCTATCCAGCCAGTTTCTAACCCAACGAAGCGTGCGCCAGTCCAAGCCAAGAGCAGCCAGTTTCTTGAGGAGAATGCTGTGGGAGACGGTGTCAAAAGCCTTGCTGAAGTCAAGGTAGACCACATCCACAACCTTTCCCTCATCCACCCAGCGTGTCACTTTGTCATAGAAGGAGATCAGGTTCGTCAAGCAGGATCTGCCTTTCATAAACCCATGCTGACTAGGCCTGATCGCCTGCTTGCCCTGCAAGTGCTTCTCTGACTCTGAAGGGAATCTGAGGTGAGAAGCCAGATAGGAGAGGCCTGCACTGTATATTTCAAAAGTTAACTGAAGAAAATTATGCAATATTAGAAGGAAGAAAGAAAACAAAAATGAAAGGGAAGGGGAAGGAGGAAGTGGGGCTATAGCTAAACCACCTGTAAATATACGGAGACTTAACTAGATGAGAAATTTTGAAACTGAATGGTTAATATTTAATTATAACATCATTATTAAAACATAATTCTTTTTCAGAAGCCCTACACTTGATTTGCTCTAGACCAACTGGGGCTAAGTCCTAAACACTACGTAGCATATGGTCTGAATTTGTAATCCTTGGACAAGGGTTTTCTGAGAATCCAACATCTCTACAGTGCCTTGTGTTTAAGGGCTAAAATTTAGATATCTGTGATGCCATTTTTAAACACAGATAGTTTATACAGTCACCCAAGAGAAATATTTTTATCTATTTTATTTTTCTCTTCTGTGATAGAAATTCAATATCAGTACATATTGGATTAAAGAACACGGAGAATCAGCATTGCCTTAAATATAACAAACATGACTACCAATAAAATAAAAATAAAGAACTGTGACAACTGTTTAAAAAAATAAATAAATCTGTGATCTGTGGAAAATATAATTTGCTCCTGTCTGAATATCATATTACTAGAGGAGAGAGAAGAAAAAAAAAAATTAAAATGAGGAAAAACATGCTATGCTTGAAATAATCTTTTTACTATATTGTTTTATGAAATGTGCTATTCTGTGCTATATACAACATTAGGTAAAAGGAAGTTTACATGTGTTTCAACTGAGAGGCTGACATTATTTTTATTGGAAGTTTTCTGTTCCCTTTGTAAAGCAAAGAGAAAATCCCATCTTTAAACAGCATGCTGAACAAGATGGTGCTCATATTTCAATAGGTAACATCCTTCCCTCTGAGCCAGACATGGAGCACTGCCTCAGCATATTTTAAAAGGTCCTTTTTTACTTCAGATGCCATCTTTCAAAATGAGTCCTACTAGTGCCATTCTTTATACTGGTGGGCTCACACTTTTGTCTGAAATTGTCCATATTATTTTTAATTCAGGCTCTTATTTATTTCTTAAACAGTTTTCTAACATTTCTTTGCCATGTTCTTGATAACTCATAGGAAAATAAAACTGCTGGAGCCATAAGCCAGTAATTTAAAATTATGACCTATTTTGTGTGTTCTCTGTACAAACTCTCTTCAACACTCTGCCTTAACAGGCTTGCAAAATTATCTGGCAAGCATTTCTCAGTATGTGCAGATTACACAAAAGGTTATTAAGGCTCTGTCTTTCTATGTTGTCTCATCACAAAGATTTCCTCTTCATGGGGGAATAAAACTTAGCTACAAGGAATGGCAGAAGAACTGAAAAAGTCTGCCAACAGACCTTTAGTGGGTCATATGTACAGTCAATCTTGACAAGTAACACTTGTCAATGCCAGAAGAAGGTTACTGGTTCAAATAGTCACTGAAGCTCGGGTTGAGGATGGATTAAAAGGATCAGTTGTCAGTCTCTGCACTCACATTTGTAAAATCTTCCATAGAAAAGGACACTGTGGAGATTGAGGGAACCACTTCGTTCAGGAGGGTGACATCCACTCTGGATGAAGGCAGAAGGTCAAAAGTTATTATGTAAACCCTACTGTATTGAATAAACAATTCCTCTGCAATAGAAGTCATAAGTCAATGTTATTTTTCAGGATATTTTTCAGTCAACTAAGGCTAGATCCCCTTGGCCAAATTCAGTCTTACGTAAATGTTCACAAAAGAAATAAAACAGCACACTGATTTAGCTGTACTTTCAATTACTTTTGTTGGTCGTATTTATTATTGTGGTGGTAATATGTCTATGTACGCCCTAAATCATAAGTTTGGATCAGTGTGTCTTTTTTCTCTTCATATGCTACAATAAGGTTATGTGTTGCTCTTGCACCCTATCAACACACAGGGTTTTGAGCTGTCTTCCCCCTCTGTCATGCAGTCCTGACCACTACTGATTCACCATTATCCTGTAGAAACAGGATTCACAGACTTTTCAGGGCTTCTGTTCCTGTTCGGCTTTTTTTTTTTTTTTTTAACCTTAGCTTACTCCTCTCCTTCTGTATTCTGACCTGTACAACTCATTTCCAATTTTTCCTTGCATTTCCTATTTTCCGTTTTCTCATTCTGCTCTTTCCCTTTTTTTTTTCTTGGTTCCTTTAGTCCCTTTTTCTTCTCTCTCCATTTCCACAAGTTCTCTTCTTCCTGTGTCATCATTCTGTATGTTTTTATCTTCATGCTTTGTCTGTCTTTTCATGTCTTTGTCCAGTTTTTATGTGTCAGGCTCTTTCTATCCCTTCTGTTTTGACATTTAGAAAGCTTTAGAAGCAATCCTGCACATCATGATTCCATTTATTTACTACTGGTTCATTGAGATTTTTCACTGTTTTTCTTTCCAGAATGTTCCAGTAAATTAAGAGACCAAGACTAGCCTATTTTTCTCTTGGCTAGAAAAAGGAACAGATTCAGATCACACAGTCTTAATCCATTTCCATCACCAGCAAGCTCACGGGGTTCATTACTGGAATATGATGCTAGCAGCTGCAGCTGGCAAACCAGGATCCAAAATTTATTTGCATCATGACAGAGTACTCAGAAGGGTTGGCACTCTGACATCTATGTTCTGCTATAACTCTACAAAAGTGTTAAATGCGGCATCAAGGTGTCTGTCTCTCTGGTAGACCCGATCATCTTTTCTTCATCCTAAACTGTAATGTTGTGTTACAGTCAAGACCACCAATTGACCACAGCCTTTTGAGAACCTGACCATGTTATTAATACCGTTACTGCATAATTCAGTAGCAGGTTGTGAAAATGCATTATAAGACATTACTGATCCTGATGACCAGTGCTTTCTTATCCTTTTAATACTGTTTCTTCTAATATTCAGGAAAAAATTAAATAAATAAATAAATAAATAAATATGTATATATATATATTCCTCAGTAAGAACACAAGATAAAATAGCATCACTGGAAAAGGTGGTTTATTTATTAGCCCAGTCTTTCTGCAGATGCATATACGATCAATACTATGTAGCTCTGAATATCATTTACCTGCTGCAATTAAGAAAAACAAGTTAATTTACAAAAGAAATTTGTGAATTATGTGACTGGCTTCCTTAGATTTTCAGTTAAGATTACTCACATTAGCCTTTGATTTCAAAGGGCTTGTCAGTATTTAAATAGTGAAACACAAAACTACGTAAACCTGGTGATGCCAGAGATGAGAATCTAGGACTGTATTCAGAAGTCATGAAAAAGAAGCTCTACAGTAAAGGCTCTACAGTAAAGTTTAACACTAACCAAAATCATGAGAAAACAGCTAAATACTTCAGCCAAGGGATTAGTCACCTGGCATACGGTGCATGAGAGAACTGATCAAGAGTAGAAACCATCTCTGAGCATAATCCAGAGCGAACATGGACTCTTGTAAAGAACACACTATATTCACACTGTGTTAATCTGAACAGTTTTTGGAAATCTGCCTTTAAAATAGAGATATGGATACTGGAGCGCAAAACAGTTTCCAGGTTGGTATTGTTTCTGGAGTTTGTAGGTTATGGCTCTAGCATCCTTCTGGTGCTGTTATTTGGGTATTTATTTTTTCTTTCAGGGATCATGTCTCCTGACTGTTTGCTACTTGAGTTCTAGATGTTGCCCCACACAAACAGGAAAGGAACCAACCAAACAACTCCTCAGAGATCTAAGGAATGAGTGGAGTAAGTGCGCTTGTAATTGCTATATGAATATTTGACCCCACTGATTTCAAAGAGTTTTACTCCTAGGTCAGTAAAACTAGAATTTTACCATTTACCCTCAATTTCTGGTGCTTCTGTGTAGACAGCTATGCTGGAAAACCATATGGAAAACAACTACCAATGAAGAGATAAGGTTGATGACACGTACACACTGAGGATAATAGAATCTGAGCAACACCGTACATACAGCACTTCCCATTCAGTCACTACAGAAGAGTGATACTGTTATTAACTGTTTGTAATTCAGTGGTACCTACAAACAGGGCCAAAGTCCCTCTGGAATGTTCACATAAGAAGACAATCTCTACAAAAACTACAGAGTTTGCAGTGCCTTCTAAGCAAGACACAAGTGACTAAGAATCCAAGTGAGAAGACAGTGATGAACGGTTAATGCAACGTTATGCAGCTATCATAAAGATACATGTACCTGAAATTCACTATTTGTACCTCATTAATTCAAATTCTGTCCTCCGCACAACCACAAAATCTAGTCACATTGACTTGACTGATGTACTGTTTGCTGACTATATGCAAATCTATTTGTAGAAATTGTTGTTAGAGGTACATGGCATGTGCTTATGGCAAAGTTTATATCCGCTGTCTTGTGCATGGCAATGTGATAATGTGGTATGACAGTTATGTACATGGTTTCTGTAATGTGTTATATGCATTTATGAATGGCTTTGTAGAAAATAATTTTCCAGAACCAGACTCCTTCTATATACCTTATGTAAAAGTCATAAGTTTAAAGGAGACATTGCTCTTATTTATTAAGCTTCTTATTCTCTTTTTACTTCTGTATTGCTTCTGTAGTTTTGTGTTATTTCAAGATATTTTTAATTCTGTTAAAAGTGCATGTTTGTGTATTTACAATTCTGTGGTTACTAAACCTATCAAAATGATACAATTTTGATGCATCTATCAGCCAAACCTACACACTTCCACTCACGATGGTGGCAAAATAAATTCCTTTTCTGTCCAAGGTATCCAAAATAATGCAGTTACATTCCCAATACTTATAGAAATGCTTTAATTACCAGATATAAACAGTAGGTATAAAATGGAAACTAATCTCTCTGGACTAAGAAAGCAGCTGTTCTGAGCAACACGTGACCTTCCTTCAAAGCTTCTTCATAAACCATAGAAAACTCCCTTGGTGTGGTTTGAATTGCACCTAGTAGTGCACCTAGTATATCGTGATGTCATTCACAGCATTACTGTATTTCCTTTCAGGTTTTCTCTCCCATTCTTTTGCTATATTCTTTGTTACAGAACATACATTATTCAGTTATGTTTCTGCCAAAGAACTAGTACTCATAATAAAATATTTTGTATTTTTTTGTGAAGAAGTTGTTGCAACCCACACAAGGAGCCCCAGTCATCTAATCAGAAAACTACATCCTCTACAGCCTGAGTTGGAGGACTTTTTGATTGCGGTAATGATAAGCTCCCAGCCAACTCCAAACTTGCATGGAATTTACTGTGCAACCTGGATGCATGTAAGTCTATGGGACCCAATGGGATTCATGCCAGGGTACTCAGAGAGCTGGCCAATGTCGCCATGAGAATTCTCTCAATTATTTTTCGATAGACTTGGGAATATGGAGAGGTCCCAGTTGACTAGAAGCTGGCAAACATTTTTCCAATTTTCAAGATAAGCAAGAAAGAAGACCCTGGTAACTACAGAACTGTCAGTCTCAATTCAATGCCAGGTAAAATTATGGAGAAAATAATTCTGGGGGTTATTGAAAAACACCTGAAGGACAATGTGGTCTCTGGTCACAGCCAACATAGGCTCATGAGGGAAAGGTCCTGCTTAATGAACTTAATTTCCTTTTATAACAAGGTAACCCACTCAGTTGACCAAGAGAAGCTAGTTAATGTAATATTTTTGTATTTCAGTAAAGCTTTTGGTACAGTTTCTCACACTATCCTTCTGGACAAAATATGCAGCTTGACAAGTATCTAACATGATGGGTGAACAACTGGCTGCTGGGTCAGGCTCGAAGGATTATAATAAATGGGTTCACACCCAGCTGGCATCCAGCCACTAGAGCGGTTCCACAGGGCTCTGTTTTAGAGCCAGTTCTCTTTAAGTTTTTCATAGATGCAGGACTCAAAGGTATAGTAAGAAAATTTGCAGGTGACACTAAACTGGGAGGAGCTGTTGACTTCTTCAAGGATAGAGAGGCCTTGCAGAGAGATCTCGACAAATTAGAGGACTGGGCAATCGCCAACCACAGGAAATTCAACAAGAGCAATGTGGTGGTTTTACTCAGGTTGGCAGCTGAGCTCCACCACAACCACTCTCTCACTCATCCTTCTCAAAGGGAAAGTGGGAGAAAATAAGATGAAAAGGGCTCAAGGTCCAAGATGAGGACATGGAGATTGATCAACAATTTTTGTCATGTGCAAAACAGACTCAGAATAGGGAGATTAGAGAAATTTATTGGCTATTACTAACAAGCAACTATGTTTATGTGAGAAACACAGAAGAGAAACTAAAAACACCTTCCCCCAATCCACCCTCTTCTGCCTCTTACCCCCAAGCAGCTCAGGAAAATGGGAGAATGGGGTCTGTGGTCAGTCTATAGTGTTTTGCCACACCTCCACAGTCACTCTCTGTCCCTGCTCCACGTGGGGTCCATCCCATGGGATGCCATCCTTCCCAAACTGATGCTATGTGAGCTTCCCACAGGCACCAGCTCTTCAAGAGCTGCTCCAACTGGCTCTGTACTACAGGGTCCATCCATCAGGAGCAAACTGCTCCAACACAGGTCCCCCACAGGCAGCAGCACCCCCCAGACCCCCTGCTCCAGCATGGGCTTCTCTGCATGGGCTGCAGCTCTGCCCCAGGTCCTGCTCCTGCAGGGGCTCTCCATGGGCCACAGCCTTCTCCAGACCACAGCCACCTGCTCCACCAGGAGCTCCTCCACAGGCTGCAGCGTGGAGATCTGCTCCTTGTGGGACCCATGGGCTGCAGGGGGACAGCCTGCTCCACCAGGGGCCTCTCCACAGGTTGGTTCTCACTCCACAATCTCCTATCTGCTGTTGCACAGCAGTTTTGTTTCACAACCTCCTCCTCCTCCCCTCCCCCCCCCCTTTTTTTTTTTTTTAAATGCGCTCTCACAGAGATGCAAACAACTTTGCTTATTAGCTCAGCTTTGGCCAGCATCAGGTCCCTTTGGAGCTGCTGAAACTGGCCCTTGTCTGACATGGGGCAGCTTCTGGACTCCTGTCACAGAAGCTACCCCTGCAGCCCCCCACAACCAAAATCTTGCAACATAAACCCACTACAAGAAAGAGCTGGAATCTTTATCTGGGAAGGAGCAACCCTGGCTATATATACAGACTGGGGGTTGATAGGCTGGAGAGCAGTCCTGCAGAAAGGATCTTAGGATTCTGGTACAGCAAGTTGAGTATGAGCCAACAGTGTGCTCTGGAAGCCAAAAGGACTAACCATATCCTGGGATGTATCAAGCATGGCACTGCTAGCTGTGCAAATGAAGCGATTGTCCTGCCTCGCCTCAAGTACTGTGTACAGTTTTGGGCACCACACTATGAGAAGGACATAAAACCACTAAAGAGTGCCCAAAGGAGGGCCACAGAGGGTGAAGGGTATAGCAGTGGATATGTACATGTATAAGGAACAGCTGAGGTCACTTGGCTTATTCAGCCTAGAGAAGATGAGACTGAGTGGAAGCCTCACAGTAGCCTGCAGCTTCCTCATGAGAGGGAAATAAAGGGGGAGGGGCTGATGTCTTAGCTATGGTGGCCAGCAACAGGACCTAAGAGAATGGTAGGAATCTATGTCAGGGGAGATTCAGGATAGGTGTTAGGTAGAGGTTCTTCACTGAGAGGATGGTTGGGCACTGGAAAAGGCTTCCCAGGGAACTGGCCACTGCACCAAATCTGCTGGAATTCATGAAGCATTTGGACAAAGGGTGGTCCTCTGAGGGGCCAGGAGCTGGACTCAGTGATGCTTATGGGTCCTTTCCAATTAAAGATATTCTATGGTTTAATAACCAGTCTAACATTTTAAGAGCATGTTTCCACTGTGAGCTACACACTAGTGTATATTTCTACATCAGCCTACCAATAACATGCAATTCATTTACTTTCATGGTGTATGATGCTATTTAGAAATAGGCAGAGAAATTTATCTGCAGCACCAGTAATGGAATGTGAGTATAAAACAGACATTAATTTAAGACAGTGCTTATACTTATATCCTACACTTCCCATACATTAAAAAAAAAAAAAAAAAAAAAAAAAAAAAAAGAGTATGTAAGTATGTAGCAGTCTTCTCACGCTAGTTTTATTCTCATCTACTGCCATTGATTTTAATTAAGTTATTTTTGATTTATATTGGTATGCAAAGACAGCAAGGTCTGTTATACAGATATAAGTGTACGTGCTTAAAAGAAGCTTAAGAATTCAGAGACCTTGAAAAATGTGATTATTTAGAAGTACATACTAAATAATGATAATTTGTGAGTATTTGTCTCAGATTATAGCCATGTTAGAAATGGTTGAAAACTTATCTCTAGAATTACTTGACAACAATTACTACAGCTATATACTTTTCGGATAAACCTAGTGGTAAAAAACTGTACAGATAAACAATGTAGTATATCTGTGTACAACTGCTGTTTAAGTGAATGGAATAAATATTACAGTCTACGAGTAAATTCCATACAACTCTATCTTACTTCCAGCACCAAAGTTAATGTATCATGCAACAAAAAGAAAAACACAATAGTGAACTGGGACACAAGAAAAACAGCATGTGCTTTAGATCAAGCCTAAAGAAAATCAAGGAAGAACTCACTTCAAAGACACTCTCAGGTACACCACATCTTTTTCCAGAAAGACAGTAAACAAGTGAAACAGGTTGTTTGCAATGAATGCAGATCTAAAAAAAAAAAAAATGTTATTTACACTCCACCTAATATCATTTTAGTAATCACAATTCTTGAACAGGAAGTGGTATGAAATGAAGAGTCAACAAGATATATTTATTATGACAGTGTAGGAAGAAGTAGAAGTCGTCTTATATTTTCAGTTACTCCAAGAAGTGGTGTCACCTTCAATTTATTACTACTTTGTTTTGTATGCCAGACAAAGATAATTTCTTTTGCACTGATGGGAATCTGAATTATTCACTAAATGCTGAACTTGGTAGCTTAAGTATCCCATTTTTAGGGCCAATAGATTACATCTGAATTCACAATGACTCCATCTTAAAGTGAAGAAATTTGAATTCATCTTTAGCTATTTATTTTCATCTTTAGTCAATTTGTCTATTAAAAAAAAAGGAAGTTAATAATCTATATGATAATCTGTAGGTATCTACATGGAATCATAGAATGGTTAGTTAGAAGAGACCTTAAAGATAATCTAATTCCACACCCCCACCATGGGAAGGGACACCTCCCGCTAAACTAAGTTGCTCGAAGCCCCATCCAACCTGGCCTCCAATGTTTCCAGGGACAGGGCACCCACAACTTCTCTGGGTAACACACTCCAATGCCTCACCACCCTCATCAAGAAGAATTTATTCCAAATTTCTAATCTATATCTACCCTCTATCCGTGTAAAACATTATCCTCTGTCCTATCATTACATACCCTTGTAGAATAAATGCCCCTCCAGCTTTAAGGGCCCCTCCAGACCCTTCTTTAGGTATTGGAAGACTGCTGCAAGGTCTCCCTGAAGCCTTCTCTTCTCCACACTGAGGAAAGACAAGAGGCCCACCCCTCAGACCTATCCAGGTCCCTCCGGATGACATCCCTTCCCTCCTGCATGTCAACCACACCAAACAGTTTGGTGTCACCTGCATACTTATAGAATCATAGAATCATAGAATATCCTGAGTTGGAAGGGACCCTTAAGGATCATCAAGTCCAACTCTTGACACCGCACAGGTCTACCCAAAAGTTCAGACCATGTGACTAAGTGCACAGTCCAATCTCTTCTTAAATTCAGACAGGCTCGGTGCAGTGACCACTTCCCTGGGGAGCCTGTTCCAGTGTGCAACCACCCTCTCTGTGAAGAACCCCCTCCTGATGTCAAGCCTAAATTTCCCCTGCCTCAGCTTAACCCCGTTCCCGCGGGTCCTGTCACTGGTGTTAATGGAGAAAAGGTCTCCTGCCTCTCGACACCCCCTTACGAGGAAGTTGTAGACTGTGATGAGGTCTCCCCTAAGCCTCCTCTTCTCCAGGCTGAACAGGCCCAGTGACCTCAGCCGTTCTTCGTACGTCTTCCCCTCCAGGCCTTTCACCATCTTCGTAGCCCTCTTCTGGACACTCTCCAACAGTTTCATGTCCTTTTTATACTGTGGTGCCCAGAACTGCACACAGTACTCGAGGTGAGGCCGCACCAGCGCAGAGTAGAGCGGGACAATCACCTCCCTTGACCTACTAGCGATGCCATGCTTGATGCACCCCAGGACACGGTTGGCCCTCCTGGCTGCCAGGGCACACTGCTGGCTCATATTCAACTTGCTGTCTACCACGACCCCCAGATCCCTCTCTTCTAGGCTGCTCTCCAGCGTCTCATCACCCAGTCTGTACGTGCAGCCAGGGTTTCCCCGTCCCAGGTGCAGGACCCGGCACTTGCTCTTATTGATCTTCATGCGGTTGGTGATCGCCCAGCTCTCCAACCTATCCAGATCCCTCTGCAAGGCCTTTCCACCCTTGTGGAGGGTGCACTCAATTTCACTGTCCATGTCACTGACAAAGATATTGAACAGTTCTGGTCCCAATGCCAATACCTGAAGAATGCCACTCATCACTATCTCTACTTGGAGACTGAGCCATTGACTATGACTCATTGAGCGTGATCATCCAGCCAATTCCTTATCCCCTGAGTGTTCCATCCATCAAATCAATGTCTCTCCAATTTAGAGACAACAATATCAAAGATATCATTTCTTTATTCAGAGGGTGATGAGGCACTGGAACAGGTTGCCCAGAGAGGTTGTGGATGCTCCATCCTGGAAGGTATTCAAGACCAGGTTAGATGAGGCCCTGTGCAACCTGATATAGTGGGTGGCATCCTTGCATATGGCAGGGAGACTGGAACTAGATGGTCCCTTCCAACCCAAGCCATTCTATGATTCATGTGGGCCAGTATCAAATGCTTTGCACAATTTCAAACAGATGGTTTCAGTTGCTCTTCCCCTAGCTACCAACATTGTAGCCCCATCATAGAACACCACCAGATTAGTCAGGCACAATCTGCCCTTAGTGAAGCCATGATGATTGTCACCAATCACCTCTTTGTTTTCCACATGCCTTAGCACAGTTTCCAGGAGGATTTGCTCCATGATCTTGCTTGGCACAGAGGTGAGACCAACTGACCTGTGGTTCCTTGGGTCTTTTTTTTGTTTGTTTGTTTTGTTTAGTTTTGTTTGTTTTTCTTTTTTTTTTTCTCTTTTTAAAAATGGGGGGAAATTTTCTCCTCTTCCAGTCAGTGAAAACTTCACCAGACTGCCACAACTTCTCAAATGTGCTGGACAGTGGCTTAGCAACTACATCCACCAACTTTCACAACCTACAGATATATCTCATCAGGTCCCATGGACTTGCACATCTTTAGGTTCCTTAGATGATCTCAAGCCTGATCTTCTCCTACAGTAGACAGTTCATCACATTCTCCCAGTCCCTGCCTTTGTCTTCATAGCTCAAGTCCTCAGCCTTCTCCATATACCAGATAACCAGGTCTCTCATTCCTTTCTTGGAGAGGGCCCACAATTTCCCTAGTATTTGTTTTATCACGGATGTACCTATAGAAGCTTTTGTTGTTGCCCTTGACATCCCTGTCCAATTCAAATTCTAATAGGTCTTTAGTTTTCCTAACCTGATCCCTGTCTGCTTTGACTATTTCTCTGTATTCTTTGCAGGCTACATGTCCTTGCCTCCATCCCCTGGAGGTCTCCTTTTTCTGCTTCAGTTTGGTCAGGAGCTCCTTGTTTATTCATGCAGGCCTCCTGGCATTTTGACCTGACTTCATCTGTGTTGGGCTGCATCCCTCCCTGAGCTTGGATGAAGTGATCCTTGAATATTAATGACCTTTCTTGAGCCCCTCTTCCCTCCAGGGGTTTGTCCCATGGCACTTTACCAAGAAGATCCTTGAAGAGGCCAAAGTGTGCTCTCCTGAGGTCTAGGGTAGCAGACTTACTGTACTTCCTCCTCACTGCCCTCAGGGTCCAAAACTGCACCAATTCATGGTCACTGCAGCCAAGGCTGCCCTGTGGTTCACGTACCCCACAAGACCTTCCTTGGTGAGAAAGTGGTCCAGCATAGAACCTGTCTTCATTGGCTTCTCTATCAGTTGGAAAAGGAAGTTATCAGTTCATTCCTCCTGGGTTGCCTATGCCCTGCTATGCTTTCCCTGATTCCAGGCTGGAGGAAGTCCAGGCCTTGTGAACATAAGGCTGCTTCTATCTGTCTATAGATGTCTTCATCTGCTTGGTCTTCCTGATCAGGTGGCCTGTAGTAGACCCCCACTACAATGTCATGTGTCCTCCCTTTAATCCTGACCCATAAACTCTGCCTGCTCCTCATCCATCTCCAGGCAGAGCTCAATGAACTTCATCGAGATCAACACCTCTCCTCATCTCCCCTCCCTGTCCTTCCTGAAGAGCCTGTATTCTTTCATTCCAATGCTTCAATCATGAGAGCCATCCCAGAATTGCTATACCTGATAACTGAATGTAT
Organism: Aythya marila; assembly: GCF_965140915.1. Classification (NCBI taxonomy): domain Eukaryota; kingdom Metazoa; phylum Chordata; class Aves; order Anseriformes; family Anatidae; genus Aythya; species Aythya marila. The sequence continues at coordinate 181,871,358 of NC_139042.1, read as the reverse complement.
TTGTAATACAAGATAGAAAGAGTGAAAAACGTTGTTTTGGTTTTGGTGTTTTGCTTTGTTTTGGTTTTATGTTCCTTTTTTGGTTTAGTTGTAAGGTTTGTTGTGTTTTGTTTTTTGTTTTTTGTTGTTTTTGTTGTTGTTGCTGTTTGCTTTTCTTTTGGGGCTAAAGATGTATGTTTATCTTTTATATATCAATAACAAACTAAAAAGTCAATTAGGTGGCATGATGCAAAATTCTTTCATTCAGAGATATATTAGTTTTCTTGTGGCTATATGCTATATACTATGTCACAACAAGCTCACATTATGCCATATAAATGAATGAGCACTTGCTGCTCCTAGTTAAGTTTAAAAACAGAAAATTAATAAGTGAATATCTTTCTCATATCTGAAGGCAACTACACGCCACATTCAATAAGGCTTGTTGGTTTAATATATGCATACACACACACACACAAGTGCTGGGGCTAAAATGTTGTGATTTTTTAAGTTTGGCACAGCTAAATAGCAGCCAGAATTTTATTTTCAGACTCTTTTTTATTTTTTTTTTAAAGACATATTTCTATTACCATGTGAGTTGCTCAGGATAGAGCAACTTTGATATATCCACTGTCAAGAAAGATGAGTAAAATCTTGGAGGCTGAAAATGAATAAGGAGCCTGGATATATGCCCATAGGCTATGCTTTTTATTGTTCTTTTTACTAGCCAATAAATGCAGTATAAAAAAAAATAAATCTATGCAAATATCACAGTTTACAGTGGTATTATATACAAACTATTCAAACATCTGCCTATTCACAGAAAGTCACTTACAGTCTCTACACATTTTTCATTTAGTGCTAGAGTCTTGGTTTACCGATAACTGTTCTGCCTTTCTGAATTTTCTAGCCAACACCTTATTTATTCCTCTCCCCAAGTGACTGCCAGCTCTTTAAGAAGCATGCCTACAATAACTATTTGAGAACACTACTCTACTCCTACTTACCTATATAATTTCTGCACTTTTAATCTATACTATGGTTCAGAAACAGTTTATTGCTGATAGAATCGTGGAATGGCTCAGGTTGGAAGGGACCAACTTTGTGGCACTTCTCTAGACATGCTCTAACAGATCCACATCCTCCTTGGGCTGGTGACCCCACACCCAGATGGAGTACTCCAACTGGGGCTTCACAAAGGCAGAGTAGAGGGGGTTGCTACAAAGCTGGTAAAGGGACTGGAAGGCACAACCAGTGAGGAGAGGCTGATGACACTTTGGTTATCTAGTTTAGAGAAAAGAAGGCCAAAGTTTGTTGTGTTTGTTTTTTTTGTTTTCCAAAGAAAACCTGGTCTAAGAAGTCTGATTGCTGATAACAAACTTGCTTTTCAGAAGGTCTGGCAAAAGTATACCTTCCCCAGGCTCTTCTGCAGCTACATATTATCTATCCCTAATTAGAAAGGATTTAAGAGGCACTACTCTATTTGATACAGGTCCCTTCATTAAAAGGGAAACTGCAACCCAACTTCTCCAAAAGGCAGCAAGGAGGAGCATTTTGGGGTTCACAGTTCATAGCTTTACTACACCAATAATGCAGAGAACCCAATAGATTTCATCAGTGATTTTATGATAGCTGTACAGAGATTTTCTGTCCTAACATATAAAAGCACTCCAGAGTTTAACTAATAAATCTACAGGCAATTCTGGTTTTATTATTTATATCTGCAGCAAGTATCAGAAAACTACATGCTGTGCTCTCAGGAAAATAAGTTCTTAAAAATATTGAAGTATAGCTTTGTTTTCAAACTGCTACTCAAAGTACTATGCTAGGGAAGAAACAAATGGTAAAAGAATAGGGGAAAAACCCTGGTAGTGATCTAACAGTGTATAAGCACTATAACTTACCACTATAAAGTAGAATTTCAATTTTAGTGACCTAGGTTTGTGCAAACACTTCATATTAATATGCTATTTAACAAACAGAGAAAGCAAAATAAATTGAATAGCTGGAAAAAGCAATGCCATGTCACAAATTCATGTTAAATTTAATCCACTACTAAATACATTTTCACCATCCAATTGAAAGAATTCAGCAATGAAGTAACAGGCAATATAAGAAATAGAAGTACAACTAACTCTGACACCGAAAAAAATCTATTTTCAGGTTTCCATTAATTAACTCCAAAGAATAATTTTGACATGAAATTATGTAATGTTTCATCAATTTTTTATTTTATTTTTTTATTTTTAAGTGACTTGTGAGTGTTGAAAATGGAGTAGCATAGAGAGGGAAAGGGTCTGGAATTACTAGCTACATTAAAAATAAAAAAAAAAAAAATGGCATGTGAACATAGAAACTTGGCTTCAGATCAATACCACTATTTGTCCATAATTGCTTATTTAACTCATCTAAGTGTCCCAGAGACCATGGATGTCAGAACTCCTATTTTGATACTGTCTATAGGGACAGGATACAGCTTTGAAGATTAACTCAAATATTTACCTAATTTACCTGGATCTGTTTAGCTCCAGAGTACAAGTTTTGCCATCTATTAACATTTTCCAATGAAAAGTCAAGGTTAAATATGCACTGACATTATTGCTGCAAAGTGAAGGAAAAGTGAGTTTCTTTCTAGCATTGGTGCACACATTTGCAATGACTGTGGAGACATTTGATGAAAGTTGATAGAGTTAGCTCCATAGGCTGGAGGTGGTGAAAAGCCAGTATTTGATGAAATCATTTGTTCCCCAAAAGCAAATGATGACCCCTGGGGACAGCTCTTGTGGTCCAGCAACAGGAAAATAGCAGCATGTTCCTAAACATATGATGTGAATGTTGGAATTGATTGCTTTATGGTCTTACATATGCTCACTATAGATTTAAAGTTCCTTTATTTTTATTTTTTTTTTCTTTTCTCTTTTCTTCCCCTCCCCCCCCCCCGCCGTCCCCCCCCCTCCCAGCTCTGGGGCAGACTTGTAGTTATCTTTCCCTTGTGTCCAAACCCAAAGATAAACTTTTACAGGAACAGCAATTGCTTCATGTTTTGTAGACTGAAAGAAGCACAAAGACAGGGGATCACCATATCTGCCAATATTCTGCACACAAACGAGTGTACATTTCTACCACCTGGTTGGCCAGGACTTACAGAGAAGTTAAGTGATAGTCCAAAACTATGGCTATTAAATGAGCTACCTTGGGAAATCAGACCTCAGAGATGGCTATGGGCTGACCTTTCTGTCATTCTACAAAGCTCCAGCTTCTCACATTGAGACAGAATCACCAGTTTGCAGGGAGACCCCCAAAAATCCTGTCTTAAGGGAAAGTGGAGTCTTGGGTTTCACATTTAAAAACTCATTCAAACCTTATCAGTATAATAATGTCTTCAAATTTATGAAGATTCTTACATATTCTACTGTGAAAGGGGAGAACTACTGAAACCAGTAGTGATATTAATCAATAAGTATTGGATTGATTCACATAATAACATTTTCCCTTCACTATTCTGAATAATTTGATTCACTAAAGAGAATCAAATAGTCATTTTCATTTTCCAGCATGTTAGGGATTTCTATCCAGACTTCAATATCTACATTCATTTAGCTGAATCCTTGCCTGAGTGAGGCTTAGAAAGATTCACAAAGGCATTTGAGCTGTCATTCCCACCTGAATTCTGGAGGTTAATTTCCCCTCTGCAATCACAGTGGAAATAAATAAAAGAGCACATTGGCTCCAGAAAAAGCAAATTTAAGTCAGCACATCTGGTAATTTTTTCCATATATGTAATCTGAGGAATACTAATACATTGTTAAGTCACTCCCTCCACTTTTGTTTTCCCCCTTTTAAAATAATAGATTACATCACAATCAGAGTTGCCTGATTATTTTCAGGCAGTTCTGTGGAACCGGAGAAATATCATTTGTGGGAATGCAGTTTCTCAGGTTTTTCACCTCAGAGTCCAACACACATGCTGTAGTGTGCTTTCACTTCAAGTTTCACCTCTGAAATGACAAAGTCATGACTTTCTCAAAGTGTGAAAATGCTGGAGAGCACTCAGACTTGTTCCTAGAGGACAGGAGCAAGGAAGCTAGCAGCTCCCAGACTCCCTGGAGGAAGCTGAGGACACCAGTTCCTCCAGCTCTATGTGCGGGGCAGGTGCCCTTCCATTCCCTAGAAAGGATTGCAGGGAATAGTGCACCAGGAAGAGGTGTACATGCCTTAGTATCTGCTCTCACCCAGGAGCCAGGGCCCCTCACTTAAGTGGGCAGGATGCATCTGCCCTGGTTGGGTCTCAGACCTGGGAATAGCTTCTCAGAAGGTGGCACCTAATCCCCATCGCTCCTCCTCTCATGTAACAGAAACAAGGAAGAGAAGAAAGGCAAAACAACTGTCACAAGCATGGGAGAGTTCCCCAGGCATGCAGACCCCAGGCCCAGCATATCCCTTAATCTTCCCCTGAGTAAAACAAGTAGGCCCTCTGTCCCAGCTCATCTTTCAGGTGATCATGTTCAGTCATTTGAAATGCACAGAGACTCTGCAAGAAAGGTAGATACAGCTTTACAGAAGATTGTAAGGCCAAGTTTCATATGCTGCCTGACTGAGAGGCCCCCACAAGTTGGTCAGACAGTCAACACCAGTTGGCTGTTGTGGAGGGTTCAGCCTGAACAGCTCCAGGAACAGTTCCTCCACATCACTGGGCTGCCATCCTCTACCAGCTCAATCAGTACCAATGACTTGAACCAGTTACTCAAGGATCCTGACCAGTCTCCTCTCCATCCCCCCTTTCCACACACACACACCCCCTCCCCCCACCCCTTCCTGTTTAGGAGTTTTGTCTTTCTCTGCTGAAGTTTACCTGTCTGAATCCCTAAGCTACTGATGATCTGGTCTCAAGTCTTCTGCTCCCATCTGTAATTTTACCCTTCTTACCTATTGACAGAATTTCTCACGGGTCTTTCTCAGCAGCACAAACCACGGCTGTGCAACTGAGACAGGTCAGAGCTAGACCTCAAAGCCTTAATACATGGGTAATCAAACCTTTGGGGTAGGAGGAGGGTCTCTCTCACTTCTTCCTGATGTGCTCTGCATAAGAAAGAATCAAGCTTGTAAATCCTCTCTAGGTCCATGCAGCAGATAACAGTTGTGAATCACTAATGTTTAAGATTTATATTTGATAGCAGAAATTTAAGGTATTACTAACTGAAATTTAAATGTCTCCAGACAGGATGTAAGTCATTGCACTTAGATATCAGGGAAGTAATGGAGATTCAAATAATCCTTGGAGTTGCCACTGTTGTGTTCTGTTTTCTTTGGTTTTGTTTGTTTTAAACCTAGAAGGCAACTTAAATGGGTAACTGTGCTTACTGCAATGTACATTCCAAAAGGGAAGAAACAGCAAAGCACAACCTGGTTGCTTGTTTTTGTTTGTTTATTTCCTTTTTTTTTTTTTTTATTCCTTTTCCTTTTTGAGGAAGGGGGGTGTTTATTTTTTTGGTTGGTTGGTTTATTGTTTGTTTGTTTTTTTCCCAGAACATACAGAACATATCAAGGGAAAAATCCCTTGGCTTATGAAAAGAATAGAAATTCTCTGCCTGTTTGCTATTAATGATATGCTCCATTTAGAAAGGAAACTTCAGAAATATCAACTAGTACTTCTAATTGCAGAAAACTAAAGTTGAGATATTCCAGTACAGAATCAAAGTAATGCAGGTCAGGAATAATGACAGATATTCCATTTGCCTTTATGGAACTAGCCAATGTCTTTAATAAATCTACTTACTTGTGTCTCCAGAAAATAAATGGTTGTGTTTGCTCAAACCACGTTTGGATCAGCTTCAAAAAAAGGTTTCATTTATGCCCATTAATTCAACTTCACTTTCAGAAGAAAGGTTCAGCAGGTTCCCATTTCCTCTGAACTACTGAGCTAGGTAATTCTTATATCTCTGGGCTACAGGAGTTACACAGATGCTTCACATATTCCTGTCTTTACAGAGTTTCACACTTCAGGTAATTGACACACAAAGAAAATCATGATCACAATCCATCAAACTTGTTTCAGCATGTGTCTAGCCACACAGGCTCAAACAGACTTCAGAATAAGTGTCATACTGGGCTGGGGACACAGGGCTGGTCCAAACAGCTCAAGTCACTGGACTGCACACCTCAGAGGATGAGGATTTGAAGACTCATTTAGAAAATAGGACTACTTCGATCCTGAGGAACATAATCATAGGAACAAATGATATTATTTTCCATGCTGGCTAGACCCAAACTAATCATTCATATTGCCTTTATAGTTGGGGTTGGGAGGAGGAGGCAGAATGGGGACACCGCATGACACATAATAAAGTCTCTCTGGTTAAAAAAAAAAAAAATCCGTATTGCAGCCTTTGTCACTTTGCAGACATTCTGTCTCAAAGTGTCTGGGAGACACTTTGTCTCCCAGATGTGGTATGTTTCAGGGAGCCATATTTTAATCATTGCTACAATGCGCTACATAAGCAATAGAGAGCAGTAAGGACCACTGTTTTTCATTCACAGCCTGATCATGGCATCTAAATCTAAAAACTAGTTCTTGAGCTTGGGACAGCATGCCATCCCTTGCCCTACACATCTTTTCTACTTTTCATCTCTTCCTTTAGAAGACAGAAGAAAAAATGATGCAAGGTGAAGAACAAAGAGGAGAAGCTAGATACTGCAATATGCATGAGTATCATTGCCACACTTTAACTACAGGCTTCTAAAGAACCTCCAGCTCTGCAGGGCCTCTGGTTCACCTTGGAGCACTAGAGAAAAGGCAGCTGAGACAGGAACCATGTGGCAAGCACAACTTTTAACCTCAGATCTAATTCACTTAGCCAACTGCCCTATTTAATATCTTCTAGCACAGCACTGCATACTAAAAATTCAGATGAAGTGTCTCACATGGGAAAAGATTAACACTAACGTTAATTACTATGTGCATGCAGTCTAAGAGAACCAAAAAGCATCTCTACATCTGACACATTCTCTGCTGGAAGAAAAAGGAGAAAAACAGTTTAAAACCCACAATTAATGTATGTCTCATGCTATCTCTCTAATTAAGGTAGATTTCAGCTTTCACTAAACATAGTTCCACAAATGATTCTACTACTAGTATTAAGTAATTGAGTCTAAAATACAAAAGTAAAAGTTTAATAGAATTTACTGTTGTGTTCTGTATCACTAAAGGTCTCTAATCCCACAAAAATGTAACAATAAGCTTTTTCAGTATTGTCTGCCTGTTATATCATTGAGCCACCCAATAGGTAAAATTCATCTGTGATTTCAGAATTTTTAAAGTACATAGCTGAAGATTGATTTATAACCCCTCTGTTGTAACCTACCATCTAGGCAATGAATATGCTGACTCTCCCAAGCATAAATAATAATAATAATAATAACAACAATAAATAAATAATATAAGGGGGGGGGGGGGGGAGAGAAGGAGAGGAAAAATAACACCAAATTGTAAAGGGTTGTAAACATTAAATTATTTTATTATTTAATACAATTTTGTTTATATATATATATTTTTTAAAATCACAGTAACAGTTTTGAACACAGATATAAAAGCCCAGAATGAACAGTTGATCCAATACATCTGGCTGGTAATTCTGCTTTCAACAAACATATCTGATGAGTAAACATGTCCTTCTAGCCAACTACACTCATACCCATCTGTCAGGATGGCAACATGCCCCTGTACAAGGTAGCACGCCAGTACTAGAAGGCCAGAGAAACAAGCCAAAAGGAGGACTAAGGAGAAATCTAAACAGTATTGCACTTACCAGATCTTCTTGCAGAATTTTGTCCTGTATATAACAATCAGTAATATACCACTAAACATTGACTTCTTAAATTTGATGCAGGTTGTGTACAATTATGGAGTGACCAGAAAAGAAGCAAGAATAATTGTTTGGCTGTGGATACTCAGAACTGCCAAAAGCCCTTGAGATGGACTGCAACTGGTTGTTGAGAAGCCCATTAAGGATATCTGTCAATTTACTTTCAATAACTAGAGATAGCAGGTGTTGTAAGTGAAGAGATTTCCCTGGAACACGGTACCACCTGAGATAGTCACAGTCAGCACAGAGAGGCTAACTACAAGCTCTATCTTTGTAAAGATAGCCTGCAAAGGCAAGAAGCATAATTCACCCAATATGAGTTATAAAGCTTGTTATGGATTTGTTTTAAAACCTGTGTGTTATACTTCTCAAAAAGCATAAAATCTCAGGAAAAAATATTTATCAATAGTTCTGGAACTTACATGCTCATGGCAGTTACGTGCTTTTACCACTGTGAAATGGGAGAGAGAGAAGAGAAGAGAAGAGAAGAGAAGAGAAGAGAAGAGAAGAGAAGAGAAGAGAAGAGAAGAGAAGAGAAGAGAAGAGAAGAGAAGAGAAGAGAAGAGAAGAGAAGAGAAGAGAAGAGAAGAGAAGAGAAGAGAAGAGAAGAGAAGAGAAGAGAAGAGAAGAGAAGAGAAGAGAAGAGAAGAGAAGAGAAGAGAAGAGAAGAGAAGAGAAGAGAAACTGTCATTTTACAATGATATGAGTGGATTTTTCCTAATTTTGAGTCTTTTACTTCACCAAAGATAACTCCTGCTTTGATAGAAGTGTTATGTGGTTTTTTTTTTTCATAAATACAAAATTGCCCCCAGCAACTTTTATTGTACATAGACAGTTCTTTTTATAAACTATATCTTTCCTAAAGGTCATGGAAAAATTGCAAAATATCTCATAACAAAACTGATGATTAACAAAATATTCCTTTAGAGATGACCTGTAAAATTTTGAGAAAAGAATAGAAAAGCATTCCCCACTTTGGTACTAAAATTTCACTTTCTAATCTTTGGAAAATATCACTTTTAATTAGTTTACCATATGCCTCTTTCTAAGCAGAAGGCCTTTGCTTTGGGATCTGAGACTCAGCCACCCTGACCTATCCAAATCTCCCACTGACTGTACAAACTATTTAGGAACTAGTCCAAAGCCCCATGGAAAAGATTCCTATTACCCTTACTCTGTTCCCTTCTGTATGGTAACTGTGCACAGCAGGGAGATACAGTTCTGCCCTTTGATATGATTAGAGTTAACTTAGAGATTTTTTGTCCTTTCTGTAAAAGAGCAGAGAGGGGAACACTTATTCATTTTAAAATGTTTTTAATTGTAAGAAATCTATGCCAAAAAGATGAGTCTTCCTATTCTCCCTGAGGGAAACAATGCCAAATATTACAAACAGTCCATGACTGCAGAAAGCAACCAAGAAACTAAGACTGCACAGAGAGGAGGAAAGGGAGAGAGTGAGTGTGTTTTGAGCTATGTCACCCATCCTCAGGTGTTTTTTCCCTTACTCAAGACAATGCAGGAAATCCATTTTCTTTGAGAAAAGCATAGTATCCATTTGGATCTTCTTCCCTTGATGAATTGTCTTGAAGATAAAGAAGGCAGGAAAAAGAAACAGGCAGAGATCAGAACTACTTCATTTAAATTTGGAAAAGAGAAACCTCAAATACTGGTCTGCTTTCTAACACCATTGCTATGGATAGTCTGTATTCTGTCTTGAGCAGTTATCAGCACCATACCCTCTACAGTAGCTCTCTCACTCTTTATCTAGCCACCTAAAATTGTCTGATCTGAATTATGTTACAATAAGTTCATTTACCAAAAAAACACCTTAGACTTGTTATGATTTTGGCACCATCCCATTTTTCACCCCTGCTTCAATGATACACCTCTATGTTTTTGTTGTTGTTGTTTTGTGTTTGTTTTTGCTTATTTAAATTAAGAATAATGTGAAGCATTCATTATTTACTGTTCATTTTCACATCATATCTAGCCTGAAGTGGATTCAACCGCTGTTCACCCAAAGCTACTAACATAAGTTAACATAAGTTGAGCTCTACTGCCACAGAAAAAGCAGAGTCAGCACACATCCTTCTACTTATGCTTTTTTGGCCTTTTTTTTTTCCAAAAAGACCAAAGTACACATTCAAAAAAGTCTCAGGCAGGACCAGAGACTTTTCCAGCAATTACTCTTTCATCATTCAACACTTTTTCTTTGCCAAAGCACTCTCTCATGAGTAATCTCAACCGTATCCAGGGACTCTGATTATTCTGGGACTGAATAAATGTGACTATCATTCCTTTCTGCTGATAGATAGACATGCATGCATGCATAAATAAATAAATAAATAAATAAATCTATGTTTGCAGTTTTTAAGAACCAGAGTAGATCTATAATCTCAGTTACACTGATAATTTCAAGTTAACTGAATAACATTTAATTTAATGAGTATTCCTAAGATCAGTTTCCACTCGATATCAACACTTTTCAATCTGAGCAATAGGAGTGTGTACTATATTATTGAATATAACTCACCCATTTTGAGGATATTGTAAACTGTCTTTCTTTTGATGTTGTACCTGAAATAAATTCTGGTGTCCTTCATATATGAAGCTCTCTTGCTGTTTTCAGAAGCGTAAATAGCATTTATGTACAGGAGGCAAGAAAATTTTCTACAATCTAAAACAAACACTAAACAATGAATGGTGAAAAGGAGGGTCAGATTTCCAGATCTGTGCTGAGATTATCTTTTCTTCATGTATGTGCAATTGTGAAAAGATTTTCCCAGCACAAGAAGGATGTTATTCTGTTTGAATGAGTCCAGAGGAGGGCCATGAAGATGATCAGAGGCCTGAAACACCTCTTCTATGAAGAAAGGCTGAGAGAGCTGGGGATGTTCAGTCTGGAAAAGAGGAAGCTCCAGGGCGACCTCATTGCAACTTTTCAGTTCTTAAAGAGGGCTTTAAAAAAATAAATAAATAAAATAAAAAATGATGGAGAGCAACTTTTTGCTTGGGCAGATAATAGTACAAGAAAGAATGATTTTAAACTAAGATAGGTAAAATTTAGATTAGAGATTAGAAGAAAATTCTTCACTCTGAGGATGGTGAGGCACTGGAACAAGTCGCCAAGAGAAGCTGTGGATGCCCCATCCCCCCAGTTGTTCAAGATCAGGTTGGATGGGGCCCTGGGCTACCTGAACTAGTACGTAGCATCCCTTCCCATGGCAGGGGGGTTGGAACTAAATGATCTTTCAGGTCCCTTCCAACCGAAGCAATTCTATGATTACATGATAGCAACTCCATTTGGTTCATTGCAGACTGTATCACACCTTAAAATATAGCATATGCTCGAGAAGGAGATATTTATTCTATTTACATCAGGGTATATTACCAATACTTAGGGTTGCTTTTTTGTTGTTGTTGTTTGTTTGTTTTTTTCCCCAGTCTTCTTAAGGATTCATACACTCAGATTTATTAACCTTCTTAAGTTGTTAAATGTAATTAAGTTGTATTTAAAGCATTCAAAATAAAAGTAGCTTAAGTAATCCTTGTTCCAAATGGCTACTGATCTCAATCAACAAGCAAGAATGAGAAGAAGCAGAGGAATATACCAGAAATATACCAAGAGAAATGGCTGCAAGCCCCATGATAATTCCATGGCTGATTCACTTTTATTTCATTATTTCAGCTTTTGGGTGAGAATTGCAAAAATCAGTTTGCATTCTTCAGTATCTGCGTGAGCAGTTTTGTGTTTTTTTTGCCAGCTCTCTTCTCAGATAGCAAATGTGATTTCTCCTTACAAATCAAATTCCTTCCATACATTATGCAGGAAATAACAGAAATTTACATCTCTTGAAACTTCCTACTGATTCCTATGATCAAAGCCTACAACTGTAATTAAGTAATACAGTAAGTAGGGAAGTAACCAAACACATCCTTTAGAAGAATTTGAGAAGCCTGTTAAGGAAGATAACTTCATAAATGACAATGTTCTTTGTTTATCATGCTTGAAAAACAGGATAATGAAGTCCTGTACTATACTGTCTTCTTTCATGCTGTGCCTCACACTGGAAGGGACATGGGGAGTAGGGGAACAGCTGCCTTAGACACCAGCAGGAATTCAGCAGGAATTCAACGGAACAGTTCAAATCAAGATGCATGCTTCTGCAGCTCCCCTTGCTCACCTGCAGCACACACTGAATTAACAACTACTTCCTTCCACATCTGTCCTACTCTCTGCAGCCTCCCTAGCCCTTTTGCTTCTCTTTGATCTGTCTTTCATGCTGACCACTTTGTGCTGGTGACAGTTTTTTTCTTTGTTTCACTGCTCAAGGTAATCAGAATCCAGAATAGCAAATAAGCAGCTACGAAAGACCTGGAGTCACTTGTAGATTTTCAAAACTAACTATACCTCTCAGCTGGACAGAGGATGTGAAGTTTTTGGAATGGTTTTGGAAATCCCCACAGAAGAACCAGTGTTTGAATACTTGTCACACACCTTTCATACTTTGATAGCATTCATGTCACTCAAGGTATGTCAGCAGGTTGTTTGGGAGAGTGTGTTTTGATTCCCAAACACAGATCTTTCTGGTCTGGGTTACACCATTAAAAATGAGTTTTCAGATTTTGCTGTCTCATATTTTTCAACCTGAAGTGCAAAGAAATTATTGCTTCACAGGAGCAAGACAAAGTCATCTAAAACAAAAATCATGAGTAAGATGAGTAATCTTATGTCAAATTCCTCTTCTTTAAGGAATAGTAAGTCAGAAGGTTTAAGAGTTCTTTGAGTACTCAAAGACAGCAAGCCAATGTTGAACTAAAAGGAGATAAAGGAGTAACACTCAGAAGCCAAAAATGTAAACACATATTTGAGACTTTCTTTAACTTAAAACTAACTTGAAACACTCCATCCCTCTCTTCAATCTGAATCAACAAGACAATTTTCAAACTAAGGCCTTATAGAATGGCTACAGCAAGAAAGATTTTTTAATGGTAATTTCATAGAATAAAATGGATCAGTGAAGCTCCAGATGGAATTTGACCTCCATGGAATATGCAATTTTATGAAAACAGATATTCTCAACAGAAAGAGCAGAACAGTGTAAGAAACGCCATATTGTGTTAAACAATATGTTTATGATCTAGCTAACCCAGTATCCTGTCTCCAGAAATAGCTGATAGTAGATAACTAAGGAAAAGTAGAGAAAGAAGAAAAGGGCAAACACATCCTGATGTTTCCCAGATCTGTGAATGCCTGAGACAGAGGCAAAGTCTTTGTATTTAAGAGCTTATGATGAATTTATCAATTGTCCAATACTTTTTGAAGAGGCTAATTTGGATATATTAAAATGTTTTTAAACAAAGCCAAAAAATCCATAATGGAATTAGAATATATTAATATAATATAATAGGGTAAAAGATTTGGATAACATGTTTTGAAATATTCATTTTGATCCTTTTACCACATGTTGTAATATAACGAGATATTTAAGATTCAAAGATTTAGTGAATTATTTTATCAAAGTTAAATATTTAGTATAAATTCAAACAATACTGGGGTAGGTGTTTTTTTGGTTCTTTTTTTCCCTTTATGAAGAATTTCAAAGATTGTGTGTGTATTCCACTAAAAAAAGATTTAACCGAATTTTGCACATTTTGAAATCTTTTAGAAATAGAAGGCCCATCATTTAAATAGCTATAGTCGCTGCCTCTCCACCTGGCACAAATCCTTTAGCTGTACCTTGCATGCTATGTTTTCCATGCTGTAAAAACATTAACTAACACTATTTGAGCATCCTCAAATCCCTCTGAAAACAACCACGTTTATGATAAACTATATGCAGTCAGAAAATGTATGGGGAAGGAAAGGAAAGTGCAGGGAGGAAAATATGGTCAGCCAAGATTTAAAGTAATTTAAATTTTTTACAAAAAAAAAAAACAAGTAAATATATAGATATGTATGCATATTGTCATAAAGGTCCTTGTTGAGGGTTCTACATCACTTAAGTACTTTTGAAACATTTTCCCCTTTACTGAAAGATGGATCATCCTCAGTAATTCTCTGTATTTAACTCCAAAGTTATTTTTCATTAAAGTTCTGTATACACATTTTTCATAGGTCATGAATTCATAGTTCTTAAGTGTTTTTTAATAAATGGTTAACCCATAGCTCTAGATTCCAAAAATCAATGGACTGTTTAAAACTAAAGCTTCTCACTATAAAACTACTTACTCCAACACACTTGAATGATTCCAGCACATGCTTTGGTGTGTGACATACTTAGGACACTTGTTTAACACCTGTTAAGCACTTCCAGGTGGCAATATATAGTGGAGCTGATCAATGTAGAGATACTTTGCTGGAAGTTTGCAGCCAACCACCTGATATTTGCCCACCTTCCAAAGCATGGTTGTATTTCGTTTGTCTATCTGGCTGTTTAAACTAAATATGTCCAGTTTCTAGGACAAGCTAGTGATTAAAAGTATACTGCTTCTAACAAACTGACTGGAATAATGGAAGACCAAAGAAATATAATCTTGCTGCACCTGCTTGGATATCAGAACAACAGTGTCAATTGTCACAATATCATCATTAAGTATATTTTAAAGCTCAAGCCACATACAAGCCCTCTGATCCAAAGACAAATGAGTAAGACTGTTTTCAGTTTAAGTTTGAGAATATATATATATATATATATATATTGCATATAGTTTTTATTTTCAAAGACATTGGGTTCATGGTTTGACTATCGAATACACTGAGGCATACCCTATGTTACTCTTCCCAAACTTAACAAATAAAAAATAAATAAATAAATAAATAAATAAAAAGACATAGAAATTATGCTGCAGATGCCATCAGGTCTGTGAATTAAAGTTTCCTTGGTAGGAAAAACAACGTACACAAAGGCAAAACTGACAAATGCCCAGGTTTCGTCCCAATAGAGAATGAACAATTAGACCCAGATCTGGGAAGCACTCCAGGGCTAAGCAATCTAGCTATAGCCAAATAAAGAAATCTAGTTTGAAGATCAATAATAGAGGAAATTTGGAGGAAATATATCTATGTATATATATATAATCTAAGTGAAATAAACAACTTTTGTGAGCCTAGCCATTTTTGTGATTTATGTCCTTGCCCAGAAGTGGTTTTACCAAGGGGACAAAAGTAGTAGGCCACTTTCTCCTACTTCAGCACTTCTGTGAAGGACCTCAGCTATGAGGAGCATACACACTAGTCTGAATTTTCTGCAAAAGCCAACATGAAGTGGACAGAATTTCTCTAGCTTTTACTCTTGCCCTTCATTTCTAATAACTGAAAGACTCACTGGAAGTCAGAGAAGGCATTTAAAAAATTGACTGTATTTTTCTCAGTGACAGAAAGTAGAACTTTTCTTTAAAAATATATATATATTAAAACTCTTGTTTCTCTCTGGCAAAAAGTGAATTAATTATACCACACTATATTACAGAAGGTCATACTGACATCTGGTGGCCTTTTTGAATCTAATAAAATTGTTCTCAACAATTTCAGCAAATACTTCCTGCAAGATTGGTAAAAATATCAAAATGACAATGTGGTTGAGTTTGTTTCCTCCTGGGTTTACTGGGCATTATTTGAAACTTGAGCTAAGAGGTAATAAGTCCACTCCTCAATACCATGCTGAAGTACTCCCTTTTAATTAGCTGCCATGTTAAGTCACATTTGCTGCTGGCCTTGGCTGCAGGCATCAGAAAGCCACAAGCTTTCATAAACAGCAATTAAGGGTGCCAGAGCTGCCACAACAGCTCTGCTGCTGCTCTGGGAGAGTTATCAGGAGACTTCACTATGACACACTGCATTAAACAGAGCTGCAGCCAGTGGGAGTAAAAGCGTATTGTTAGTATTATTGTTATCATAAGATCTAGTAGATTTAATCATGGACCAGGAACCCATCAAAGAAGTCACTACACATCACATGAAAATGATAGCCTTGCCCAAAGTAGTCTATAATGTAATTATGAGGCAAGGAACAGTCAGGATATTGAAGGTGTTACAGACACAAGAATGTATACAGAAGGTGTATATAAAAATGTTATACATAAAAAGAATGCCTACATATGTTTCATGGTCTCTTCAAATAGTAAGTCTGAGAAGGAAGTGTTCTTTCCTGTTAAGAGAGCATAAATTTTGAGGGGAAAATGTCTCATGTTCATCTATATAGAGGATTATTTATCATCATTTAGGCATCAGATACCCCTGCATCAGATACCGCAATGTTCTTGGGAGGTGTACTGCACTGCTACTACTATTAAAAGAGGAAAGGAAATACTGCCTTTCCCCCTCTGAAACAAACAGGATCATGTACTTTTGCACTCACTGTTGTGAAGGAGACTCTTGTGGTGTCTCTATGGCTCTGAATGTCTCTTCTTGGAGTCAGGGAGAAAACCAATTTCCCACAGAGTAGAAGAACAAATAGGCCCCTGCTGTTATCTGTCATTAAGAATTTAATTTTAGCTCAAGAAAACAACATTCTGTCAGAAAATATTTTTCTGTCCATTCCCAGGCTGATGAATCTGTCTCAGATTATCAAGAACTTGAGTCCCCACTCCAGAGTACTCGGGCTCCACCAGAAACTGTGCTAGACAATGAAATACACTTAATTATGAATCTGCCTGAGGAAACACATGTAGATAATTCCTACAGAAAGGACATTTGAAGGACATATCATACTGTTAAAATTCTTCATTTCTATTATGTCATTTTGATTAATATAATTTTGATTAATATAATTTTCTCTGCTGTAATGTTGTAAAACCAAGGGTGAGGTAGAAAACCTATGGTTTATGGGCTAGATTTGCAGTGCTGCCTAAATAATTCATTCAGCTTGCAGACTAAGAGCTACCAGCCTCTTTCCCCAGGGTCGTTTAGATGCAGGAAGACAGCAAACCATAAATCAGAATAAATTATTCTCATAACACAGCCCTTGGTACCTGAAGCTCCCTACCCCATGGTCCCCACCTGTATGATCAAAGTGAAAACCCACCACCCATGCACACTTCCATCTCATGACTGCTACGAGTCTGTTGCATGAAGAAGCACAAAGGCTTTTAGGACAGTCATGTCCAATGAAGTAATAGAACAAGGGTACACTGACATTTTCCCAGTAGCAACACGGTGCCAAAGTGAGCAGACACGTAGAACATCAGATGGTTAAATGGTCAGTATAGTCTGTAGCATCTGCAACTGAATAAATGTACTTCAAATTTACAAAATAGCGTCTTAAAATAATCATTCCTTTGTCTCCAGAAGTTGAATTCAAATGATATAAGTGAAATGTAATTGAACACTGCTAGAATGCAAAGATTTTACTTTCCTTTTTATCATAAAAATCAGTACCTTCATGGGAAATATTTCAATTTTGATAAAATTACCTTTTTGATAGAAAGCATCCCTGTTTACACTGTTTAAACCAGTTCCACTCAACATATTATTATAGTTATATTTTCAGAAATATGTTAAGCATTTAAAGGCATGGAATAAGATGCAACGTTTTCCAGAAAACCTTTACAATCCAGGTAGACAACAAAAATAGAGAGGACAGAAGTGTCAAAAATAAAAGCATGAATGTACAGTAGGTGTGTACTCTTTAGCCCTGTGATATAGGGTGGGGTAGGACAAGTGGTAAAACCCTTCAGAAGCTCTGGACCATTCCCAGAAAGTTTGAAAACATATTTGGTAAAAGGACTTGATAAGAAGGTCCTGGAAGATGTGGCTAACTTGAAGAAGACATGAGGGCAGTTTTGTGAGGACTACAAAGCGAGAGTGCTTGAGAAACATGAGTCAGGCAAGGCAGGGAAAAAAGGAGCTGAGATTAATGAGGTGTTCAAGAGTCTTCTTTGGTATAACACCTGACCATAAGTCCTGAGCGTTTCTTGAAATGAAGCCAGTAAAGGGGCTGCAGATGATTCCAGGAGTGAGCAAGGAAGATGCTTTTGAAGCAGGGAAAAATTTCTTCAGACACAGAAATACATCAAAAAAGAAGTCATGGTATAGATATAATCAAAATGTAAACAAATAGTTTCTTAACTGGCATGGAAGAGAAATTTTATGAATAGATGCTGATGAGTTTGCAGAATACAACTGCATATTAAGATTGCCCTCCAGGCAAACAACCAGTTACTGTTCTTAAGTTAAAACAAAAAGTATGTTTTTTTATTATAGCCACCATCTGAAACAAACACATTTAACTAATGACCTAAGACCAATCAAATATTCCAATTACTCCAAGAAAATCAAAGCAATGCTTGTGAATTTTATGGTAACCCATTTCTTATTACCACAAGGCACCAACACCTGCAGTAAAGTTTTGAATGTAATTCATCTTTTCTTCTTACTGATATATAGGCTTTTAAATTCTTGAGTCTACCATATTTTACCAAGTTATGCTACTTATAATAAAGTTATGTGACTGTCAATATAAAACTATATTTAAGGCACAATTTTGAAACATGCATGATGTTATTACATTTTCAAGGACAAATAATTTTTTTTTGTGGTGCATTCATCTAATGTAGCCACTTGTTAGCCAAGACATATTAGCTCACAATTTTAAATTCAGGGATGTAGGACATTTGAAAAATGAATGCATTTTATTCACATAATAGTCTGCTAAATCAGCATCGGTGAAAGTCTATATCATAGTAAAAAAAAAAAAAAAAAAAAAAAAAAAGTAAATATTTTTGTTTATCAGGGAACACTCTCATCATTTTTATATTAACATAAAACCAGGAACAAACTGCAGTATGATAAAACCAAAAATCAAACCTGAAATGAACATTCATAAATATATTCAAAATATCTAAAATAAATTTCAAAATATCTAAAATATAGATAAAACTAAAAGAATTGGATACAGAGAAATCAGACAAGTCCACTTCTCAGATGTAATAATATGCTACTGCCTCAATAATATTTCTGAAAAATGTAAAGTTTTCACACATAAAGAACATTAAAGAAGAAAATGGAAAACATTCTACAGAAAGTGCAAAGCCAGCATCTAGCAAAAGAAAATGTATTGTTGAATGTGTTAAAACCATTATGAAAAGTAGGAAGATTTAATAACTGTTTCACATCAAACTGCTAGAGAGAAGTTTCTGGCACTGGCTTTGCCAGGAGATTCATATTGCTACTTATCTCAGCTCCTTGTCATCAAAAGTTCATTCTATGGGCGCTAAGGTCAGACTGACACTCTGAAGTTCTTAAGGCCATGGTGATGTTTGTAGCTGAGTTAGTCCAATGCTTTCTGAAAAAAACAAACAAACAAAAAAAAAAAAGTTAATTTTCAGAAACTGCATTTGATAAAGATATTCAGGCAAATGATAGTCAAGCACTGCTGAACTATGAAATTTCACAGTAGCAGGGGAGGCAGAAAACACAGCTGTCTGTATCTGTAATTGGTATCTTACTAGGAAAGAGCACTCAGACTTGCAGACATGACTTGGAACTGAGCAGCATCTGAGTCCCTGGGTATTTTTTTTTCTCCCTTTTTACAGAACCAATTCTATAGAGGACATCCACACAGATTAACTAAAAACTGTGCATAAAAAGTAGTTGACTTGCTATGCTCATATGTCTGCATGCAAATATTACAACAATATTAATTAAATTATTTGAAAGAGAAAAAAAAATATGTACAACGCCAGGTATACATGTCACACAGAAAGTAGTAGTGCAGGTGCAGTACTTGGCATGTCCCTGTTTTGTACTTCATGAAGTTCTTGTTTGTCCATTTCTCCATGTTGTCACGATTCTTCTAAACAGCAACACAAACAACTGGTATCAACCAGTTCATCTGCAAACTTGTTGAGGGTGCAAGCTGTCCCATCATCCAGTTCATGATGAAGGTTTTAAATTCTATTGACCCCAGTATCAAACTCTGGAACGTACCACCATGGGCCTCCACCCAGAGATCGGGCCACTGATCACAACACTTTGAGCACAGAAATTCAGGCAGTTTTAAAGCCACCTCACCGCCCATATATCTAGCCTGTACTTCATCAGCTACTGAAGACAATGCTGAAAGACTTGCCAAAGTCAATATTAAAAACACCCACTGTTCTCCCCTCATCCACCAAGCAATTATTCTCATCCTTGATGGCTGTCATGTTGGTTAAGCACAAATCCATTCTGACTACTCGCAATCACCTTCTTGTCCCTCTTGTTTGGAAACTGCTTCCACAAGGATATGCTCCATCATTTTCCCAGGGAGTGAGGTTAGGCTGAGTGCCCTGCAATTCCCCAGATTCTTTTCCCTGTGCTTCTTGATATCTCCCTTCCACCTCGGAGTCACCCATGCTTAGATGCCATGTAAGCATATTTGTGTGCTCTGAATCCAAACCACCATGCCTTCCTAAGGGGTGAGAGACCAATGCCAGCACAGCCACAAATAAACACATAATTGCCAACCATCCAGAGACATTCTTGCTTATGTCTGTCTGGGCTGGAATCAGGCGGGAAACTACCTGTAACCACCAGTGAAAGTATGCCTTAAAATACTTTAGAAAATTGTATACTTGTGCAGGAAAGAAAATTGCAACTAGTAACCTCAGAATCTGAAGTAACAGGCTGAGAGTCCTCTCACCTCTGTTGGGCACATAAAGTTAAATACCTAAATATAATCTTGTCACCTAGGGATCTCTTCAGAGTCAGAGGAAAGACAAATAAAAGAACAAGTCAGTGCACTGTAAAGGGTCTATTATAGATCAGATAAATTGCATTGTGCAGCTCTGTAATGTCTAGAAACCAAAGATAACTATCTTCAGCAGCTAAACTGTATAATCTAAAGATGATCTTGTCACTCCGCTGTCTTGATTTTTAGTTATAGAAATATAGAGATGAAGCATTACCAATAGCACCTAAGATTTCTTAGGCATAAGATCTTAGATAATCAGCTCTAGCCATTCTCACCAAGTTAGGATAGAACATCCTTACACCATCCTTAAGACACATTGGTCTAATCTGTTCTCAGAAATTTCCACCAGTGGGAATCCCACCCTATGCCTTGGTAGCTTGTTCCTGAGGAATCCTCATAACGAGAAACTCAACACCCCCCCCCCCCCCCCCATAGAGAAGAGTAAGGAAATTAAATTATTTATTAATACACAATGGACATGTAGTGTAACAGAACACCCTCTGGTTCCTTGTTCAAGAGTTTTTCACCTACACGACTTGTCTTCTAGAAAAAATAAAATAAAATAAAATAAAATAAAATAAAATAAAATAAAATAAAATAAAATAAAATAAAATAAAATAAAATAAAATAAAATAAAATAAAATAAAATAAAATAAAATAAAAATAAAATAAAATAAAATAAAATAAAATAAAATAAAATAAAATAAAATAAAATAAAATAAAATAAAATAAAATAAAATAAAATAAAATAAAATAAAATAAAATAAGGTCCAGCCTTTTGTCATAAACCATGCTTTTAAAACCTGATATTTTTATTATTCTCTTAAGTGCTGTCTCTGATTTATCAACATCTGTCTTAGCTTTAAATATCCAGTCTTGACCACTCCAGATGAAATTTTACTACTGCCAACTTAGTAGAATGATTAGATATGAAGCCTTCAATATAAAAACTTGTATTTGCATATCCCAGAATGATATTTACCTTTCATGGTTTAGCATTAGCTTCTTTGCTCAGAAACAGTTTGTACTCACTCAAATCCTTCTTTTTCTATACTAACTGTAGTACATTCCTTTCTACTAATACTTAGAAATGAGTCCTTGTTCTGACATTTTGTACAATGTCTTCTTGATATCCATCATTAAATCAACCTGACACAGAACAGTTGTAGTCTTCTTATCTTTGCCAAGCACCCAGACATATCACACACAAGGGGAAGAGCATTTGTAACAGAATCATTTCCCTTTCAAAGCAGCTTAAGCAAAATAATGAGTAAAATGGTGGAAGTTATAGTCCAATATATTCTAAACCAGGGAGAGTGTAGAACAGTGCAAAAAGTGTATAAAATCATGTTTTGAGTTTCAGACCAAGTAGTAAAAAGAAGTAACTTCTGTATTGTCCTAATTGTATTCATCCATTTACCTATGTTTGCTGTCAGATATACAACTGCTATTACCTGCTGGCAGCAACAAGATTTTGGGAATCAATATTCCGCATGCATGCAGGACCAAAACCAGCAACAAATATAAACAGGTCTGAGATAACATTTGTTTATGTAATCCTTCAATGGTGCAAATATGAGCTGCTACTACATCTTGTCACACTAGAAGAATGCAAGAGCTATGGAATGTTGCTGCATTTAGAAACCAGTTGAGGTCTATATTTATTAAGGATAAGGAATATGTGGACAAGTGACTAGAAAAAGACACAATTTTCTCCCATGAATAGATCATTCAAAAAGGAAAAAAAATATCATCATTCTTTCTTTTATTTTGAGAATCAGGCCCTTATAATATTAAAGTTTAATTCTCAAAGTAGGCATGAGTTCACTTCTCATAAAATGCGGGGGGGAGGGGGAAGGGGGAGGAATCTTAATATTTTTTTCAGAATCATCTAATTTTTCCCTATTCACAAATTAAAAGTGCCATTAAAAATTGCAGAATGGATAATATTGGAATGAACATCTGGAGGTCAATTTCTCTAACCACCTGCTAAAGCAGGTGACTCACCTTGAGTCACTTGCCCAAGACCACGCCCAGGTAACTTTTGAAGATCACCAGGGAGAAAGACTCCACAACCTTTATGGGCAGCCTGTGCTAGTGCTTGATCACCCAAACAAGAAAAAACTGTTTCCCATTATTCACATAGAATCTCTTGTGCTCCAATTGCCTCTTGTCCTGGCACTGAGCACAACTGAAAAGAGCCTGGCTCTTTGTTTCTCGCACCTTCCTTTCAGGTACATTGACAATACCACCCTGAGCCTCGTTTCTATAAGCTGAACAGTACCAATTCTCTCATTCTCTCCTCATGGAATCATAGAATGGCTTAGGTTGGAAGGGACCTTAAAGATCATCCAACTCTTAAAGAACTCCAACTCTGCTGGTATAGGCAGGGATGCCACCCACTAGATTAGGTAGCCCAGGGCCCTATCCAGACTGGCCTTGGACGTATCCAGGGATGGGACATTAACAACTTCTCTTGGCAACCTGTTCCAGTGCCTCACCACCCTTATCACGATGAATTTCTTCTTAATTTCTAATATAAATCTATCCTGTAGTTTAAGACCATTCCCGAGTAAAGAGTCCTTCTCCATCTTTTTTATAAGCCCACTTTAAGTAGTGAAAAGCCACCGTGAGGTCTCCCCAGAGGCTTCTCTTCTCCAGGCTGAACAACCCCAGGTCTCTCAGCCTTTTTTCATAGGAGAGGTGCTCCAGCCCTCTGATCATCTTTGTAGCCCTCCTCTGGACTCACTCTACCAGGTCCACATCTTTCTTGTGTTGGGAACCCTAAACCTCGATTCAGTACTCCAGGTGGTACCTCACAAGGGAAGAGTAGAGGGGGATAATCACCTCCTTTGACCTGCTTGTCACACCTTTTTCAATGCAACCCAGGATGCAGTTAGTCTTCTGGGCTACAACCACACACTGCTGGCTCATGTCAACCCTTTTGTCCATCAGAATCCCCAAGTCCTTCTCTGCAGGGCTACTCTCAATGAGTTCTCCCAGTCTGTACTCATGTCTGAGATTGCCTTGACCCCTGTGTAGCACTTTGCACTTGGACTTGTTGAACCTCATGAGATTTACATGGTCCCACTTCTCCCACCTGTCCAGGTCCCTTTGAGTGGCATCTCTTCCTTCTTTGGTATCAGCTGAAGAGAAATTCCAGTCTTTCAATCATTTTTGTGACCCTTCACTGGACTTTCTCTAGTAGCTCCATGTCTCACCTGTACTGAGGAGCCCAGAACTGGACACAGTACTCCAGGTGTGGCCTCACCAAGGCTGAGTAGAGGGGTCCCGCTGACAATACTTTGCCTAATGCAGCCCAGGACTATTAGCTTTCTTTGTGACAAAACTTTCTGGCTTGTTTTCAACTTGGTATCCTCCAAAGTCCCCAGGTCCCTTTCTGACAGACTGTTTTCCAGATGTTTGGCCTCCAGCATGTTCTAGTGTCTAGAGTTCCTCTCCAGGTGTAGGACTTTGCAATTCCCCTTGTTGAACTGCATGAGGTTCCTGTCAGCCCATCTCTCCATTTTGTCAAGGTCTCTCTGGTTGTCACAACCCTCTGGTGTGACAGCCACCCCTCACAGCACTGAGTCACCAGCAAGATGGTTGAGGCTACATTCAACAAATATGCCTCATCATTCCAGATAACTAATGAAGTTGAACAGGACTGGACCCAGTATTGACCCCTGAAGTACACATCTAGTTAATGGCATCCAACTAGACTATGCACCAACTAGATTTATCACCACATTGTTAGCCTGGCCTGCACCATAATTTATTCAATTTATAAAATGCTCAGATTGAACTGAAAGCATTTGAAAAGTGTATAGAGCTTAATTGTTTCCATAATTAATATCTAAAACACACAAGTGTGGTTACACTTTAAAATTGTTCAGCTGCTTTTTAACTTAAAATATGTCAAAAGAAAAATTAAAATATTTAGTAAATGATAAACAGAAACTATGCAGTTTTCAGTCATTTTTCTGTTAAACTATTTAATCTCATTTGAGTAGAATTTGCACCAATTTTCATCTATCCAAAAGTGTGCACGAGTGAAGTGCTGCATTTCAGTGAATGTCACCTAGCTGTACTCACGCACAAGAGGAATGGACCCATTGCTCTCCAGATCAGCACAGTTATTTACTGCACTGCACTAGCAGATGTTCACTGAACCCCACATTTCTAAAGCTTTCATTTTGGCATGGGCAACAGTGGTGTTGGAAGAAGATAAAGAGAGAGAGCTAAGCGCCATCAATCATTTTAAGTACAAGAATAGATGTCTTCAAATAGAAAATAAGTTCTTAGTGGAATGCTATTAAACCGTAACAATCATCTCTCTGTGAGTATGACAGATTATAAAGAATTTAAAAACAAGAAGACTAGAAATGCTTCCATCATCTGGTGTTTATTTCAGTGACACTAGCTGCTCTTTACACTGTGGTGGCTGCAAGCTCAAGTACTCTTTCAGGAACTTCAGTCCAAATATTAATAACTGTGCCAATGCAGCAGCTATCTACTCACTGTAGATCATAGACTCATAGAATCATTAGGGCTGGAAAAGACCTTCAATATCATCTGGTCCAACCATCACCCGACTACTACTACTGTCACTCACTAAACTATGACCATAAGCGCCAGGTCCAACCTTTTCTTGAACACCCCCAGGGACGGTGACGCCACCACCTCCCTGGGCAACCTGTTCCAATGCCCAACTGCTCTTTCTGAGGAGAAATGTCTCCTCATTTCTAACCTGAACTTCCTTTGGTGCAACTTGAGGCCATTCCCTCAGGTTCTATCACTAGTTACCTGAGAGAAGAGGCCAATCCCCAGCTCGCCACACCTTCCTTTCAGGTAGATGTAGACAGCAATGAGGTCTCCCCTGAGCCACCTTTTCTCCAGACTAAACAACCCCAATTGCCTCAGCCACTCTTCACAGGACTTGGGTTCTAGGCTCCTCACCAGCTTCGCAGCCCTTTTCTGGACACGTTCCAGGACTTCAATGCCCTTCTTGTAGTGAGGCCCAAAGCTGAACATAGTACTCGAGGTGTGGGCTCACCAGAGCAGATTACAGGAGAAAAATCACCTCCCTGTTCCTGCCGGCTGTTCCTGATACTAGCCAGGATGCCACTGGCCTTCTTGGACACCTGGGCACACTGCTAGCTCATGTTCAGGTGAGCATCAACCAACATGCCCAGATCCTTTTCCTCTGCACAGCTTTCAAGCCACTTTTCCCCAGGCCTGTAGCACTGCATGGGGTTGTTGTGGCCAAAGTGCAGGACCCAGCACTTAGCCATGTTGAACCTCATTCTATTGGCCTCTGCCCATCAAAGCATCCCGTCCAGGTCACTCTGCAGGGCCTCCCTACTGTCCAGCGGATCAATACTTCCCCCCAGCTTGGTATCATTTGCAAACTTACTGAGGGTGCACTTAATTCCCTCATCTACGTCATCAATAAAGATATTAAAAAGGATATCAAAAGCCCCCAACACAGATTCCTGGGGAACACCATTGGTGACCGGTTGCCAGCTGTATTCCACTCTGTTTACCACCACTCTCTGGGATAAAATAGAATTTCAACCTAGCTGCCGATCACAAATTCCATTAAAGATTCTGTTACAAGGCTGACAATTAACATTATATCATTATAATATTTTAATTATAATTATGATAATATTATATTAGTATAATGATATTATAATTATATCTTTTCATCTGTAATTTCTACAGTTCTGTGGTATCACGTTTTTTGTTTCTGTGGGAAGCCTGTGACTAATAATTAAGACCAAGTCTTTGTGAATTTGATCTGTGATCTTAGCTTTAGTACTTCTCTGAATCTGCTTTTACCTTTCAATTCATCACTATCTCTGTTCCACAAACTGTCTTCCCCTAGGAATTTCCAGTGACATTTTAAGTTTGTGTGTTGGTATTGTTGTTGTTGTTAAATATAATAACAGTATTCATGCAACAAAAATTCATCCCAAATTAATATTTTCCTACTTTGTAAGATCTCCATGACTATTCTGTAAAATTTCCACTAGTAACCGTGTCATCTTCAGCATCAGAGAAATGAGATTCTCGGTTAAGAGAAATACACTGATATTGAAAGCAGTTTTTCATTAAATTTATTTCTAGTAAATAATATCTTCTAGTTGTTATAACTATAATACATATACAATTAATAATAATAATCAGTCATTATTTTAACTAAGATTTTATTTTACATGTCATACTACTTGACTTGATCCCCCCTGTTAACAGCAGAATGGAACAAATCATTTGGCTAATAATCTAGCTGAATAGGAATATGTTCATGGAAGAATCACTCTCTTCTTAGTCCTTTTTCAGAATTGCCCAGGTAATTATCTGTGGCTTGTTTTTAACTGTAAATATTTCTTATGTTTAGTTAATCAATACTAATCCCATGCTCAGTAATCAGAAGTTAAAACTGGTAAGTTAACTAGCACACGACATCTTTATTAAAAGACCAAAAAGAGTAATTACTGTAGTTTAGTAAGGTTGAAGAAATACTTAAAGCTTTGACTATGTGGTAGTATGAAAAGGTTGCTCTCAGAACCAGATTTTGTCCCAGTATATTGGACAGGAGTTTTGATACTGAGTTCAAGGACAGCAGAATCCAGTCCTAGCAAAAATAGATATCAATAGTCAACACAGAAGTCATGAAGAATATGAACTCAGCATTAAAAGTTTATATTCTCACACTTGAGAAAATGTATCATAACATATTTTCTCTTCTTCTTATAGCTACTTCCAAGAGAATGATGTGTCTTAATTCTCTTATTTTGCACTAAATGTTGTGTGCCATGTACTCCAAATGCTCTTCAAGAGTGTAAATAAAAATTCAGGCAGTGCTTTCTCTTAAACTTAGGTTGTAACCTAATTATGGCAGGGGCAGACTTTTCTGGGGCTTCTAGGTGTTAACACAAAATCAGTAATAAATTCAGTCATAATTATAATTATAAAGTCCATCATGCACATGAGGTCAAAACTGAATATTTGTGGGTTGTTTTTTCTGTAGTGTAATAAGTGTCTAACTGGTTTTTAATGCTCTAGCAAGTAAAATATCATGAAGTGATAAATAATAATTTATTACTTTACCTGTGTATATCACCCATTAATTAGCAGCTGTCCCCTCTCCAACATATGAATAAGGAGCTGAGCAGCAGGGTCAGTCAAACCACTGTCTATAAATTCAAAGAACATCCAAAAAAGTGTTATTTTTGCATGCTTGTGTGCAGTTGAGCACAAATGTAGCCCTATCAGAAATGGGACAATGACTATTCATTACACAACAGTGTCACACTGCACATTGTGGCATGGAAGCAGCAGACTCTGATAGGGAAGCCAGCCACTCTGTGCTCATCTCTGCAAATCCCCAGATATCCTGCATATGTTTTTACACGTGTGCATATGTACATATAAACTCCCACCAGACCAGGAATCCTATGCTACATGCATATTTCATATGTAAGAAAGAATAGGATCTTTCCCTGGCTCTTCCTTCATTTCTACAGGTAGGAACACTGGAATGTATTTGTGCAGACTGTAGTATCTTTCTTTCCTTATTTAAACTCAGAATACTCTGATTAGCACATCCTAGGCATACAAGAAATTGATGTAATACCCCTATTTCTAGCAATGAATCAACTCTTCAGTGTGATATGGGTACATATTAATTATGTAGTGCTCCCATTTTACAAAATCTGTTTGCAGACTCTGTCTGGAATACTAATTAGTTATACAGTACATATTATGGTCTTTAATTCTCTCCAACCTACATACAGCTAGCCACTGTTATTCACTGTGGTTATATTTATATTCTAAATCAACCCAAGCTGGAATTATCACTTTAACCTTTATCAATTCTCTCATTGTATTGTAAAACCTTAATGCTCAGCAACAGGATTACTAACCAGGGTTTCTGAAAATAATAAGGTCTCCCCTGGTCAGGGGCTGCCTGATACCTGAGCTTGAAACTGGGGCTACTGGGGGACTTCACAGTCAGGAATACAAATGAGAGGGATTGTAAGACCCATGCCCCACCAGAGAGGCCAAGGAAAATGATCATCTTGTTCATGAGGCCAAACACTGGTTCAAGCCTAATTTATATATACCGTATAAAAATATTCTGCAGTTGCAACATAATTATACTACCTTCAGGTATATTCAGTGTAAGTAGTGTCTGATTTAAATTATATGTATCATTTGAACTTCGGAGGCTTATTATATTCCACAGTACTTTATCCTGCGACTACCGACAATTGATATTTTAATACAATGCTTGCTGTTTGCACTTTCACTGGTTAGTTTCAAAGATCGTATCATTCTTTGTTCAAAATAGGAGGAAAAATTTTAACTTTCAGCTTGTCATAATGGGATATGATCACTACCAAGACTATCAGGTTCTCCATTGCTCATTAGAAGAAAAGGTAACTTTTTCAACAGATTCAAGCACACAATATGGCAATAAAAGAAACAAAGGTTGTAATTCCTTCTTTTATTTCAGTTTCAATGTTGTACAAATCATCCATTCATTTAAAAACATATTTTCTTTGAGCTAAGATATGAATGCTTTAAGTGAAAGCTGAAGATAAAATGGTAGTCAAAAATTTCTAGGTGCTGAGATATTGCTGCTCTAAGCACTCCGGGAAAACTGATATTTGAGTTGGTGAAGAAAGAATTCAGCTATTAACAAGGTTAATGAATTTAATCAAAAACAACTTTGTACAACTAGTTAGTTAGCAAGGAGTACAAATACCACTTGAATTGATTTTATGTAACACATGTGACCTGTGAGAGCTTACAGTGAGAGTTTGCTCATCTGCACTATGCAGTGTGACTGAAAAGAATGTTGCAGTGGAGTTTTTGCTTAGACATTCTCAATGATACCTTTTACCTTTCCCATTAGTTAGTAGACTCCGTGTCATATAGGACACACTGCATAGTCTTCTATTATTTCCCCATATATATATAAGATTAATTCCCCATAATCTTCTGCACAGGGTGATATAATTCAGTGGGCTCCATCTCCATTTATGAAATGAAATACAGGGGTTTGGAACAAGATATAAATGAAATCAGCACTGGATTTTGCATAGGAGATGTCTTAGAAATGTCATCCTTGAACACCTCCCCTTTGTTACAGGAAACATTACTGTGAAACCTCTGACATACTCCGTCTTGTCCTAAATTATTTTTTTTTCAGGAATTTTTCAAGAACTTTTTAAGTACTTCTTTTCTCATTCCAGTTTTCCTTCTCTTATCTATTCTTTTCTTTCCAACAGTTTGTAAGTTCTGTAACTAACTTTTGCAGAGGCTACATTTTACTACTTCTGGGATCAGAATGTCTTTCTGTTCCAGTTGTATGTCTAGAATATTTACAATTGCTCCCTCAGAGATCTACAGACAGATTCTCAGCCCATTTGTCCCTTGACTAGTTGTTAAGGCTATCTAAATTGCAGTATGTTCTTATTTTAGGTCCCAGCTAAGTCTATGTCATAAAGTTATAAAGAATCAGTGAATGAGCTAAAATTCAATGTCCCATTTCTTCATTTCACAGGATCTCTGCACTCACTTAACTTTGAAGACTTGTTTTATTTCCATGAGGAGACAATCTTTCTTTTTTTTTTTTTTTCATGAAAACAGAGACATTTCCGTCTTCATTCAGTGAGGTATTAGGTCAAAATTAAGCACTTCTGGCCAAGACTGACATTTCTCCCCTTCATTTCAGACACTATTTGCACTTTCTAAGGCTATTTCTGTCAGCCTTTTCACAATCTGTGGACATGAACATGAAATATTCATTGATCAATTTTCAGTCCATATAGGATAAGCTATCAGAAGCTTGTGCTCTTCTACATTATGTCCTAAACATTAAAAGCCTTTCAGAGACTAATCTTTAAAATGTTTAATTGTGCAATCAATTTTAATGGAGTTGCTCACGTGCTTGAAATTAAGCATCTACATCAGTATCACACTAAACTAGACCCTAACTTTTCTTTATTACCAACGGTTATTAAAGACCCATTTTTTTATTTAATTTTCCCTAGCCGGTCAGACAAACATACCCATAAAACCCAATCTGTTATTGTCATTCATACCTAAAATAATCCTCAGCCAACATCACCTCGGCTTGAAGTACCTAATAAATAAAGGAGTTTATAGCTGCTGGAGATAAAACAAGACAGTTATATCAATGACTTCAAGTTTGAAATATTTTAAGTTTCTTTAGAATATAACAAGAACAAAGAGAACACAGAAGAGTAAAGGAACATTTATTGAATTATTAAAGATATCCCTGACATCATGAAACATACAATATCCCTGCTAAAGTGTTCTGTAATGAAGATACATTTGATGAAAATATTTTCCATATTTGTGCAATTCAGATATGAAACATTAATTTGCCTAAAGTCATGACTGCAAATCTGAGCAGGCAATCAGTTCTTATTAATTTTCTGGGAGTTTATGAGGATGGAGGGATCCTGAATTTTGAAGGAGGCACTCAGTGTATTTCATACAAACTCGTAATTGCCAGTCATACAAAATAATACCTGAAAAATCAACATGACTTTAAGTTCATCTTTGCTTCTTTGTAAAAAAACAGGGATGACATTTAAGGATAGCTCTTGCAAGACGCAAGCCAATCTCCTTTTATACTCTCCCACTTTCCTACTTCATCTCACCATGCTTTTCTCAAAGTTAATAAACTGATACCTTTCAAAACATATAAATTCATACCTGCCAAAATACATGAAGTCACACTACTGCCTCTTGTCACACTCCATCTGCTGCATTTGTTATTTCTGACCAAATTTCCTGCCATGCCACCTCCCACTTGGGCCTATTTGCCTCTAAACTGGAAAAATGTTTATAAGTGGGCTCACCTCAGAAATTAGGTTGCCTGCTTTCCTATTCTACCGCTGCCTATGTTTCTACCATTAAATGAAAGGTACATTGTCACCAGGATACTTTCTAAAGTGGCATAGAATAAGATCTTAATCATGTTGTTACAGCAGACCTGCAAAATTAAGAGGTAAATCATTAATGA
Source organism: Aythya marila (assembly GCF_965140915.1). Classification (NCBI taxonomy): domain Eukaryota; kingdom Metazoa; phylum Chordata; class Aves; order Anseriformes; family Anatidae; genus Aythya; species Aythya marila. Next base: position 181,839,775 of record NC_139042.1, on the reverse strand, counting down.
ACACACAGATTCAAATATGGGAGAGTATCCAGCTCCTCAGGTAGCTGAGGATAGCACTCATGCCAAGCTCATTGCTCCTCTCAACTGATGTATTCACAGATCTGCAGTCAAAGAATTTATTTCCCAATCCCATCATGGATCATTCAAACTGATCCAAGTTTTGCAATGAGGGTAGTCTTCCTACCATTTTTAATGCTACTGTTTTAAAGTGACAGCAGTAAAAGCAAATAAGATTCACTGCAGTGTCCTCAAAGAGTTACCATGGTAATACTCATTAGGTGTTCTATGCCAAAACAGGTTACTTTGAAAATGTGTAAAACCTTGAAATTTTCCAGTCTTGTCCTAATTCTGTCACCACAAGCATGACACAAAATAGGCAGAGCTTTGAGTTTTCATTTTTATTTTTTGGCAATTTACTTTTTACAGCAGCATTTTTCCCAAAATAAAATGTTCTGTTTATGTCTTACATTAAAAAGAGATGGGGGAGAACAAGGAAACAGCATTAGGGACAAAGAAGCAGAAGTAAAAATAGAATTAAAAAGAGAGAAGAAGAAAGAGATCTGCAGTAGCTGACAGAAAAGTATTTTAGTTCTCAGTGATGTAAAGGAAAATAGAAAATCATCTATAAAAGCAAGCAAAAAAAAAAAAAAAAAAAAAAAAAAGTAAATGAACCTTGGACTTATGATTATGAAAAAAGGAAGTGAATGGGAATAGTCTCAAAGAATCAACATCACTACATTTATGAGACTGGTGAATTTTTAAGAACACACTATATCTAATGAAACAGGTTACGTGAACTTCACTTGCTTAGTTAGCCTCGCAAAGCAAAAGTCTGTCTTCTCAATTAACAGAAGACATCCTCCCCTAAAGGAATGCCTACAGGGTACTCCTCCACTGTGTCCAAGCTTTGCCTGGGAGAGAGAGAGCTGGCATGGAGCAGACACAGGACACAGAAAATTGTGAGCAGTTAGAGTGTACAGGTAACCAAGCATATGCCCTGAGCTGCGCAGCTGACATGTACAGATTTAGCTAGAGAGGACAGAATTTGCCCTGTGTGCCTTGCAACCCATTACAGCCCTGCAGCTATCCTTTCATTTGTTTGTGCCTGTAATGGAAAGCAATGAGCAATTCTAATGCACTCAGGTGAATAAAATCCAGCTGACACCACTTAGTTATACTATTTCTGAAGTGCTAGCAAGACTGAAAATCTAGTAAAAATTATTTGTAACACTACCAGGCATGTTTATGAACGCATATAGGAAACAGATTTGCTGAGTATGTAGGTGCTGTCACATTTTAGGACACAACTTCTCATATAGCATCCATATCTCCTAAATTTAGCACCAACAAAATTGTCTATCGTCAGTTCAGCAAGCACAGTATGAGTGGGATTAGCACAGGCAATTTTTCTACAAGAGGGGATATTTAATGTAGTGTTGGGTAAATAATACTTATATATATATATTTTTTTTTTTTTTTTTCAGAACAGAACAATGTTTCTTATTTATAAATAACACAACCGGTCACTGCTTTAATCTACACCTTTCATTCATTATGGATAGGCCACAGAATGCGGCCATAGATCTCCCAGTCTGAGGATCCATTAATCTGTTGTGAGTTGAGAGGAGATTTATCTACAGGATAGAGGAGCCTGCTGGGCTCCCAGTGATGGTGACAGTGCTACTACAGACTTCCTCACAGTTACTCACTCAGAGTTGTCCACAGCCAAGCCTACACCTCTCCAGAATTAGTGTAATCTCCAGGTGCAAGGCTGTAATGCTCAGTGTGAGTCTAGCTGCAAATTGGTTGCCTAAAAAAGGGAAATGAATCCCTGCCTCCATCTCAGACCTCAGCAGCAGCAGCAGCAGCAGCCTGCCTGTACAGGACAGACATCCAGAATCACAAACCACTGGTATTTTGCACCGTAGGAGGCCAGAAAGCCATAATGTTCCCTGGGCTGTTGCTGTTCCTGAGATGTAAAACAAATGTTCCCTGATTACACAAACCTGCAGTTTCCTTAAACTGCCATGGCTCCACTGTAGATTGCAGACCCAAGGGCACAGCAAACAGTGGTAGGGCTCTCCCAGAAGGACCAGCAGCTGGCTGGGCTGACTGGCACCAACCAAGCTCCAGAGCAGCTGGTTCTGCCACCTCAGTCCTCAGGGATTCTGAAAGGTGGGAAGGTCCCATACCATTTCTCTCTTTTTACATGTATTTAGTGTATGAATGCCAAGCAGCAATCTTCCCAGGCCCCTCAAAAATTTCTACCACAGCTCTCGATACAGAAGAAAATTCAATGCATGAGCTGGTCTAGATATACATAGCTATCAAAGATGGACATGATTTGTCTGCCCAAAAGTACAGAGATATTTTTTTTTTGGCTTTTGTTTTTTTGTTTGTTTTGGTGATTTAAGGTTACATCAGTTAATCTGGTTGTCTCCAAATGGAGCTGAAAGCACTGCCATCCCAATCTCCAAGCCCTGGAGAATGGTCCTCCATGCCAGAAGATTTTTTTATTTGAAATTGGGACTAAGCCTTCCTCTACAATGCAGCAGTTGGTTGTTTGGCTGAGTGTCAGAAGCAGCTGTTTATATAACAGCTTAATTTGCAGCTACCTCTTGATTTTACTTTAGTTCTCCTGCAGTGCCTGAACAGTAATGAAAATAATAGCGGATATGGAAATAATAATAGCTGCCATGGAAAGGTTTACAACACACAAGGAAAAAAAAAAAAAATCTAATCAATGGAAGGAAGGATATATTTTTCATTTTCCATTAAGATAAATATGCCTTCAGCTTTGATTTCATGCAACAGTTTACCCGCAGCTCATAAAAACTACTTCTAGAATGAGAACTACAGATTGCCCTGCTTCACTATGGATCTGATTTTTCCAGAGGCTTAAGACCAGAGTTCATATTGACTCTCCCATGAGCTCTGACTGCTCAGCACTGCCTGAAAATCATAGCCTTCGCTTATATCAAATCAGGGCATACAATTTAAATAAGCTCCAGTAAGTTAATAGAGTGGCTATGCACTGCTGTTCTCTTGTGGTCTAAAATCGTGCATCCTAGAAGAGGGCTCTGAAGACATCTAAATCAGGTTCACATGGATGAGGGTCTCCACGGTGGGCAGGCAAGTGGTGGACCTCTTTGGCGAAGGTTGGTGTCTATGGAGCAGCAGTAGGCTGCCAGATAAACACCAATCAGATTCAAAAGCCCCTGCTCCTGCAGACATGGAGCTGGGAGCAAGAAAGGAGGCCAGCACTGGAAGACCCTCCACTATGCTCCCTCCTGAAGCAACAAGCAGAGATCCCTGTGATCAGAAGGAGCTGGAGCAAGAATGGGGTGGGCAACTGATCACCCAGGATGAGCAGCAGGAGATAACAAATATTCGTGGGAGGATTTCAACAGCCAGCTCTGCCTATGTCCAAATTTGGGTAGACAAAAACTGTGCCTTCTCCAGAGAAAAAAACACTTCAGATGTTGGGAGCAGGTAGACAAAATTCCATCCCTCCTGTTACTAAGAGTCTCTGGCTGCCCCTCTTGTACTGCTTGGAGAGAAGCAAGTGAAGAGGCTCAGGGCAGGCACAGCACAGGTCTGTTCCTGCTCACCAACCTGCAGAAGATACTGTGAGCACTTTGGGGCTTGGGTAAGGGAAATGTTCCCCAGGAAAATTAAGAAAAAAAAAAATCCTTAATTCAAGAAACAGTTTTATTAATTGCATGCTTCTCCCTTAAGTGTCAAAAAAAAAAATGTGCAGAAACAGCCTTTCTTGCTGTGAGATGATGTGAACTCTACCTGTTTGTAGAAAAGATGAGCACAATACTGATAGTACCTTCGTTTTTTCTCACACTCTCCTACTGATTTAGGCTATTCAGATTCAACCTCCATGTTGTTGGATGAACAAATAAGTGATTTTGAGGCATTTCTGGTCTGAAAAGTAAGCTTGTGTGCTGAAATCCATCCACTGAAGCAAAGCCTCATTCATAAGCTCCCTTGTGCATGTATTTGTGTAACTGCTGCAATGAATTCAATATCCAGTGTTTTTCAGGAAACAAATGTGATCGCTATATATAAATTAATAAACTCAATTGAATACTGAACTGCTTTGGGCTGTGGAGTGTACAGTTAGTGGTAGAGCTTGGAAGGGGGTAGACAGCAGGAGACTGAATTATCATTTTGTACCTTATGTTCTCAGAAAGATAAGTGAGATAAGGGAGGAGAAACAGGGCATGTGAAGTTCCTTAGTGGAGTTATAATAGGAACTAAACATCTTAAATAAATCTGTAGCAAGGAGGTAAAGCTGTAATGGAGTGTTATATTTTAGGTTGTGTACTGCCTTTAAATGGGGCCATTTATTTAAGGAAGGACTCTAAGATATTAGGACTAAATATAAAAGAGAGTAAAAACAGGGAATTTGTTACTAAGATAACTACTAAGGGATATCCAAGAGAAGATTACTGATACACTTTCAGCCAGCTACAGAAGTCAGATAACCACAGGAAGGCTGCAAAACAACAAGAGTTTACAAAATGAAAGAGATAGCTATCACAACCCCAGAGGAGAAAATCTATATTTGTGAAATGGACTTCAGCATCAAATTTACATTTAATGTGTTTGTAAAGCACCTGAGACTATAGGGTGAGAGACTGCAGGACCATGCAAAACACAGATATTTGGAAGCAAGGAGAGATAGGCAGTTAAAAATTCTTCAATGGCAAAACAAGACTGAGAAACTCATGAACTTCTGGCTTGCAGAGTTTCTTTTTAAAGAAATTTCTTTTAAAATTATGCTATGTGTTCATGAGTCCTCATCTATTCACTTCCCAGTTTACTTGAATATTTGTGGCAGAATCAGAAGAGAAAATAATAATAATAATAATAATAATAATAATAATAATAATAATAATAATAATAATAATAATAATAAAATAATCAAAAGACTACTAGACACATAGCAGCAGTTTATGCCTAATAGATCTCAGAATCAGATTAGGGGAAAAGAGAAAATATGTGGAAATATATGTCCAACCACTAGACAGAAAACTAGGAAAGATATCTTTGATAATATCTTTATTCCATTAAATACTACTACTAGTACTACTACTACTACTAATAATAATAATAATAATAACAATAACAATAACAATGACAATGACAATAATAAATAATCCATAAACTTGTATCCATATCATCCTGACTAAACATCAACATTAACTGAGTCTCCTTCCTCGTCCTTATGTTAGGGAAAGTGGTGTCTTTCCAAGAGCCATCAGCCTCCACAGTTCTGACATGCTGGTGTCTAGCCAGCCTTCATGGAACCTTGGCCATTGCAGGTTAGAAGTTTCTGCAGCTGCTTACATTCAGTGAACGCTGAGCACTGCTACATGGTGCTTGGCTCCAGAGTGACAGATTCTCATCTTCTTTCTTCACTGAACAAATTATTTTCAAAGCAGAAGTCAAAAAGCCACATTAGTAATATGAGTTGAGGAGTTTTCAACATATAATAGCAGAACTATCTCACTGAGGGTTCAGTGGCTGCCTGTGTGCTTTGGACCAGGTTCCTGACAGTGACATTGGGACTACAGGAGCAAAATAGGAAGTTCTTAAAAGGACGAGAAAGGCCGTATTTGCCTTGGAAAGTAATAAAATAATTTTGATGAGTGGAACAGCAAGGCAACTTTGCCAAAGAAGCCATGCATCTCTCTGTACAACTATCTGAGGCTGAAAAAAGGAGGGTGTCAGCCTCTTTTCTCAGGTGACAAGTGATTGGACTCAAGGAAATGGTCTGACTTTGTGCTGGGGACATTTAGACTGGATATTAGGAGGAGTTTCTTCATGGATATGGTTGTCAAGCGTTGGAATGGGCTTCCCAGATAAGTGGTGAAGTTTCCAAATGCTGGAGATATTTAAGAGGCTTGTGGACATGGCTCTAAGGGACTTGATTTAGTGACAAAACTCTGTAGGGAAGGTTGAAGGTGGGACTTTATGATCTTGAATTGATCAGCAGTAGAAATGATGTTTATCTTAAAGCAAAGGCTCCTACACAGATGAAGCAGACAAGATGTTTTAACAGTCCTGCTGGACTAAGCAAAAGTATTTTCTTTGAACAAATGCATTAAAATAACAAAAAGGCTTCACTGAATCAAATGTACACAAAAACTCTAAATTATTGTATAGTAACTTACTGGACTCCCTCCTCCCTACAAGAAGCAATTGTCAGCAGTAAGGAAAACACAAAGAGAAACCCAGCAGCTTTTTCCTAAAACTGTATTACTTACACTTTCCGGATTTGCCAAAATGAGGCTGGGCACTTTCAATTAGCAAAGATGATAAGTTTAATTGTAGACAGGAAAGAACACATCTAATTATTGAATCAGTTACACAGATGAGCATGGCTTGCAGAAAATGCTAATTCAACTATGCCTTGTTGCATATCAATATCTCTGCCATATGGTGAGTGTTGAAGATGAATTGTTGTTCCTGTTTTGTTAACAGAAAGACATGTTTGAACTATGACATCAAATTACAATGGGACTTAAGCAGCACAGTGAAAATCATACACAAATTAAAGTTATCTGCCTGTGTTGTCTGCAGTGATAACTTCCTTAATCTCGAAAGAACATAGCTGATATTATACTTAGAGTAGAAAGAACAATGATGCCCAGAGGTACAAAGTCATGCCAAAATGATTTAACCAAATATCTTTAAAGATTATTCTGAAATTGCAAAGAAATATAAAAGCAGATGCCAGCATATTTGCCATAATGATACCCTCATGGATATAACACAGCACGTAAGCTCAGTCTTATATATATACTTTGATGTTTCATAACTGCCTCTGTACTCAAAAATCAAGCTAGTTTTAACACCAGTCCTGACTCACGAAATTTTATACCCATATGTTTAAATAAAAGAGACTGATACATTTCAAAAACATTTTAAGACTTTGTTTTTATGAAATTACGGTGGTATATTGAGAGTAATCAGAGATGTTAAAGTTAGATTCGGGAGACTGCTTCATTCCATCAACTCAAGAAGCAATCTTATGAGACTTAAAAAAAAAAAAAAAGTCAAACTTTTTTTCTTTCCAATAAATCCCCATTACAAACAAAGATAAATATAACAAATTCAGACTTAGGAGACTCAATTTTAAGATTATGCAAACAAACAAACAAACAAAAAAAAGATCCTTAAAAAGACCAGAGTGAAGGAGGCAAAATAGTTTTTGTAAAGCTGAGGAATGCCAGAATTAAATTTTGAACAACAATACTTTCTTCCCTTCACGTCTACTTATTATGATACAGTTTTCAATTACATGGCCACCAACTGCATTGCTCTAGGAACTCTGCCTTACCATTGCCCAGGCAGAAAAATTTCCAGTGAAAGGATCATGGGAAAGAGAACAAAATACTTCTGTATTGAAGAAGTGTTCATCTTTGAATAACATAATAACAAACAAACAAACAAACAAACAAAAAAAAAAAAAAAAAAAAAAGGATGATCTTTGCCTCTCTGCTCATTTGTCCTTAACTGGGAAATAGCTGGTAAATTGAGCACTTTTAATGGAGGACAGATGTGACAAATATGACAGATTCAAGCTACAAAATTCAGCTTTGTTTTATCTATGTTATATACAGAATGGAATCAAAATTTCCCGTGGTTATATTATGGTATGAGACCTTCAACAGACAGCAGTGAGCCTGATATCTCTTTGAAATGGGTAGCAGTTCACTACAGCACTTAACTTGCTCATTTAGGAGTGAATAAGTGAAGTCCTGGAAAAAGGAATTCTCATGTAAGGGAGAAGAAGCCATTGCTGCTGATGTAAGCACTAAGAAACAGTGGATGCACAGGGAACATTATGGGATGGATTTCTGTCACTTACTAACAGTGCCTTTTTGGAAGATATTTTAACACAGAGCTTTACAGCCTCTAAATTTCTAAAAATGCAAAGGATTTTTGTTTTCATAGTAAACATGATGAAAATAATTATGCAGGACGTAGTTGTTTTTTACATTGTTCCACTCTGTATCTAAGAGCAGTTTTTCTGACAGGTTATTCACTGATACTTCTGACATTACATTTTTATGTGGTGGCCTTCTTATATAATATCAGCAAACACTTCAACGGAAAGCATTTCACTTCAGAGATTTGTTCATTTTTTGCCACCATGTGAATGACAGAAAAGAAAAATAAGAACTGTCCAGCCCACATTTTTGCTATTTTAACTGTTTTAAGAATGTTTTTTAAGTGTTAAAAATAAACTGAAGAAGGTGGACAAAATAGTTGGCCAGATTAACTTTCCCTTTGTATTTCACAGAATAGGTATTTTGCTGAAAATCATTCATAACACACACACTGTACAAAATATATCCAAAACAGTTTGTAAAAAATGATTCTTAATTGCTGTTTTAGAGCAATCATATGCAATTGTCTAAAGAGGCAGTGTCATCTGTTGTAGGTAAGAATCATCACAAGCTTTAGAATACATTTGGATGTACCCCAAGAATCGTTTCCTTCGTACAGAAAGGATGCAGGCTGATTTCTGATTGAGCACCATATACCTGGCAAGACAGCAGCTTTGTTCAATATCTAAATTTATTTTAATTATTCATGCCTTTTAAATCAGTTGAGACTCTAACAAGAAGTATTACATGAAAGCTACACCAGCTGAATAATAACTTCAGTGCAAGTTAAACACTTGGATGGGCAAAGAAGACCTATTACAGATGCCTCCTGAGAGGAAAAATAGCCCAAGAGCTCAGATTTTCAATGAACTATCCTGTCTTCTTTTTAACCAGGATGGAACATTTTGCTCCAGAACCAATTAATAAAAGAAAGCCTTACAAAGGTACTATGTCTGGCCCTCTGTATAACATTTTGCAGAACACAAAGATTTTAAACAGAAATCTTTCACATATGTTCACATGAAAGAAATATAGAAGAAAATTATATGGGAATTAGCTTTTCTAATCCAGAAAATAACCTCTTTCTATGGTGACTCCCAGTAACATGAATGTGAGATGAAAGTGGAGGAAACAGGCTAGAAACAGAGAACCAATGTACATCAGTGCCGTACACTATAATCATGTGATGGTTTAGGTTGGAAGAGACCTTAAAGATTATCTAGCTCCAACCCCCACTGCCATGGGCAGGGGCACATACCTCTAGACCAGGTTGCTCAAGGTCCCATCCAGCCTGGCCTTGAACACTTCCAGGGATGGGACATCCACAGCTTCTTTGGGCAACTTGTGCCTTACCACCCTCTAAGTAAATAATTTGTTCATTATATCTAATCTATATCTACCCTCCATCACTTTAAAGCTCGTAACCCTTGTCCTATCACTACATGCCCTTGCAAAAACCTCCTCTCTATCTTTTCAGTAGAGCCCTATTATGTACTACAAGACTGCTGTAAAGTCTCCCCAGAACCTTCTCTTCTCCAGGCTGAACAAACCCAACTCCCTCAGCCTGATGAGGAAGAGGTGCTCCAGCCCTCTAATCTTCCCCGTGGCCTTCCTCTGGACTAGCTCTAATAGGTCCATGCCCTTCTTGTGCTGGGGCTCCAGAACTGAATGCAGTGCTACAGGTTGGATCTCACAAGAGCAGATCAGAGGGGGCGAATCATCTCGCTCAGCCTGTTGGCCACACTGATTTTGAAGCCCAGTATGTGATCAGCTTTCTGGGCTGCACGCACATGTTGCCAGCTCTTGTTGAGCTTTCCATTCACCAGTACCTCCATGTCCTTTTCCACAAGGCTGCTCCCAATCCACTCATTGCCTAGTCTGTATCTGTGCTTGGGATTGCTCCAGCTCAGATGCAGAACCTTGCCCTAGTCCTTGTTTAACTACATATTTTTTGCACAGGCCCACCTTTCAAGCTTGTCAATGTCCCTTTGCATGGCATCCCATTCTCTCCAGCATTTTGAGCTTCAGCCATTCTTTCAGCTTGGGCATTTTTGTGCATGTATCTAAATTAGAAAGACTATACAACTCCTGCAATGTTAGAAGGAAACACAGCAACATAAAGTCATATTTCTGCAAGGGGAATAAATCCTGTAGCAGACACTGACTAAGCTGGCTCTTGATATTTTCTATTTAATGATGTACATTTCACGTCTATTGGACAGAAGCAAATTGTTAGAAGACAAGTAGATAAATTAGGAAATAAAGAGCTAAAACCAGAATTAATTTGCTCCTGGCAGCCTTCAAAGGCTCAGAACATGATGTCTATAGGGGAAGTTCATTTTGGCATCATCTGTCTTGTATTCTTCACTATAATCAGTGTAATCTTCCCTGTGTATCAATTGTTCTATTAATTATTTATTCTTGGACATATAAATCCTTCTTAGCATTGTAGCAATAGAACTTCTAACATGGTTTAGAATTGAATGATGCAGTTTATAAAATTCTAGCTGATATTTTAAAACATCTGTTGCACATCTGGGGAAATAACATACTCCCTCACACACAGTATAGCAGAATGGATGTACGCCAAAATAATGAATATCAGTAAAGGTTACAGATCAAATTATCTCAATGGGCACATACAAACTATATTTGCTTTATGGAGACCCCCAAAGTAAAGAAATGTTGACATTATCATAAGTGGATGTTGATGGTTACATAGATTTAGTGCTTTACCAAAGGGGACATTTCACTGCATAGATGATGGCCTAGCTGACTTTAAGGATGATATGTTAAAATCAATGTTGTAACTTCACTTTGACTAATAAATGTCTGGGTTAATCAATTTAAAATCATATAGTATACTTTAAACAAGCTAACTACCCTCTTTACAACCACTACTGTCATAAATTCAATCAAAACCTCAGATTTAAGGAATAAAAATTAAAATAAAATAAAATAAAATAAAATAAAATAAAATAAAATAAAATAAAATAAAATAAAATAAAATAAAATAAAATAAAATATAAAATAAAATAAAATAAAATAAAATAAAATAAAATAAAATAAAATAAAATAAAATAAAATAAAATAAAATAAAAATAAAATAAAATAAAATAATAAAATAAATAAAGCATTTGCAAGCAGCAAAGGCTTTGGAATTGTACATTCACCAGTGACTACAGGTTCCTGGAACCGCTGCCAGCAATCATCAGTTGTTACAGATGCACTGATAGCATTCATAAGGACTACTGCTATCCATTTTGCAATGAATACAGGACAGTGAAAATAATATAATCCAAATATTATTTGTAAACATCTACACAAACTCCAGAGGCTGCATTCTTGTTCTCATTTCTAGTCTGTTCACAAACATATGAACTCACACATGAGTTCAGCCTGTGATTTTATATATTTCCATATTGTATTTTTTTTCTTTTTTTCTTCTCAATCCCCACCTCAGCAACCCAACTTCTGTGCAATTTCACATTTCTTATCTTTCTAGAGATCTCTCAGAGCTCTTACTCTTCCAATATCCTCAGCAATGTTATGCAGGTTATGCAGCTTAGTCACACAGAGTGGAGGTGAGGATCCTTGGACATTGCCAGGGGAAGGTGGTATAGGAGGGTTACAAAGAGAATGGATTATGCAAGTGACTGGTTAATATGAAATATTATCTTATCCCTTCACATGTGAATACAGTTGCAAATACATACTCCTTATGCTCCTAAGAGAGAAAAAAATGTTTTCTGATGGTAACTGAGGCACATCTTACTTCAGAGGCAGCAAATTTAACCAGCTTCAGCTAACACGATAACATTTGCTGAGCCTTACCCAAACCTGTGTAGATGAAGTGAACTCTGAGCTACAGGAAACTACCAAATAGAACATAAAGATGAGAGACTTGTGTTTTCCAAGCATGCAACTTCAAATTACATTAATGATCAATACCATATAATATCCAAAGGTGGATACAACTTCATTATTATTTGTGGAGAGGGGTAGGAGGGCTGTACATCCATGCAACCATGGACCCATCATATGATGCACGAGAAAGTGTTACGCCATCCAATGCTAATGATAAGCTAAGACCCCTTCCGCCAGCTTCTCCCACCTTATGTCTGTTCCCGATACCAGATTTGTCTACAAGCCTGGGGAAAATTTTCAAAGACACAGAGGGGTCTTGAAGTGGTTAAATTCTGTTAGGTGCCAATGACAGCTTAAGATACTACACATTTTTGTACCTTTGAAGATATCATCAGAAGTACATATATTTTGACATATACATGTATGCAGGAAGAGTAAAGTTAATTGTGCTTTGTGCTGTTAACCATTCATGTTCTGAATTCTGTACATGGTATTACATTAATAATCATTTTGCCATTAAATTTTTCTTGACCAGCTATTCAGAAATTAAGAACTTATTCCCCTATGCATTATAATGACTTTTGGCACACAGCAGGAAAAAAAAAAAAAAAAAAAAAAAAAAAAAAAAAAGGATTAAATTTTACATTAGATGTAGAACTTGCAGGCTCCTGGACACACCTAGTCGTGATAGTATCTCTACAGCCAAATCAGCTTTTTATTTGTAAAATTCAACAAGCTATTTGACTTACAAGATCTGTAAGTTACATAGGGTTTTCAAAATATAATTTTGTTATGTAAAATTTAATCAAGAGATTATGTTTTCTTATAGCTTGAAGTAATTCCTAAAAATCTCATTAAAATATCTTTAATTAATGTTGGCAAAATTGCTAAAGCATGAAAGGAGATCACATTCTCCACTTCTAGTAGAAATGATAAAAACATTTTGCAATTTATATGCACTATCACTTCTGGGGAAAATGTGGATATCTGGCATTTTGTAAAGAAAATGTTCAAAAGTGTTCAGAGAAAAAATGTTCTTTGATTTGTACTGACTTTGTACTGTAAGTAGCAAGAATAAAGAAATGGTGCTTATTCCAGGAAAGACATAATTCTGAAAATATGTCAAACACTGTGGCAGTCAGCAATGTCTGGTGTTGTCTGATGTCACCAATTTATAAACAATTGGGTGAGGCAAGCTTCTATATTCTGTCTGATGGTGTATCTTTGGGTCCGATAAATGCCAAAGATGCTGACAATGACTAGTTAAATCTCATTTATGCCGGTGACAGGCAAAAAGAAAACTTGAGGGGAGAAATTGGAGGGACTCAACGGTTTTTCATCTCTCCGTGGAAGCAAAATTTGCATAGGTATACCAGTTCTTGGAAACAGTAGCATGTCCATTGACATGCACAGATAAGGGCTTGAACCTTTGCAGTGCAGTAGTCATGTCCACACTGCTTTTCATTAGATGCCCCACAGAGTAAACCACTTATTTATTCATGTCTTGCATCTCACTTTACTTTCTGCCAGCTGTGTGCACCATGCCCACCACAGAATATTCCGTAGAAAGGTTTGTAGATGCCACAGCCTCCAAACACTTCTCTGAACATTTTTCCAAATCGTGGAGCAGCCTTCTGCTTTCATGGCTGACAGTGAGCTAGATGAATCTCACCACCTGGGCCAGCATCTCAGGAGCATTTTACCCTTCTGCCAGGAGAAACAGAGTAATTATTTGGGGTATGCACAGGACTAGTAAGGGTGTACAGTGGGAAGGCAAGAGGGAATGGACAGAGAGAGAAATAAGGGGAGGAGAAGGAGGATTGGAGATAGGGTGTAATAGCTAAAGCAGAAATGGGGCCACACAATCAAAAACCATGTCCCTGGGGTGTGAGGGCTGTGGTCACAGAGATTCCCCAGAATCAACCAAGAGGATGGTGTGAAGACAGGGAGTCTCACAAGTGGGGAGACAGTGGAAGGAGCAGTTGGAAAAGCACAGAAGAAATGCTAGCTGAAGCAGCCCTCAGTAACTTCAGTGAGCTCAGCCAACAGAAGCTATACTGTGCAGTTCAATGACATTTAATACAACTCCTAATCCAAAATCTCCAGCTGTCTACAAGAGTCAGTAAGAAGGATCCGAAAGTTGCAAGTTAATCCCAGTGCGCCATTTCTAGTCTGATCTGTTCCACTCCTTTCCACGCAGTGTGGCAGAACAATGGAGGATAGTTAATACCAGCCATCACTCAGCAGCACTCAGTGCATTGATTCATGCCAGACCCATTGATGCCTTACTGTTTTTCCTTCTGCCTAATGGAAACTTACCACAGTGAGCACAGGCACTGTGTACCAACAAATCACTGGCTGTCAGAGCAGAAGAGCTATCTTCTTCAGTAGGAGCATTTCAGTACTGTCAGTCATGGAAAAGGACGTGGGTGTGCTCATAGTAAATAGCCAGAAATCAGGAATGCTAAAAAGGTAGATGCAGACAGATAAACATGCAAACACACATCTATACCCAAAGTAAATCTGCAGCAAAGATTTCTCCTAACCTCAGGACCAAAGATCTGGCACTAGTTGCCTTCTCCCTTCCTTCAGGCAAGAAGCATAGGTATAGGTTCAAACTAGGGGGCACAGACCTAAAAAGGAAATCCAGGTCTAGTTGATTAAGGTTCCCTCATAACTCCTTCAGTAACCCAAAAAGGAGACTTCCCTCATCCCTTTGAATTTAATTTCTCTCCTGCATTGGAGAAAAACCTACCCCCCTCCCTGAATAACAAATTGCTTTCTAGCAGCCACACTTTCTTTCTTTTCTGTGCTATGTTAAGAACTTGAGTATCATTTCTGCCTCCTTTAGTTCAGCAGGCTCAGTCTTGTTTCGCGAGTACCTCAATTAATATTACTATATTAATAATATAATATAAATAAGTATAATATATAGTATAATTAATAAATATTTATACGATATGATATAAAATATTAATTTATTTCTCCCTCCAACTGCATATTTCAGATTAATCTTTGAAAGATCTCTGATGCATAGTAGAAGTTGGGGGGGAGACAAGAGAGGGAGGAAGGTTGCTGAGATAAATACTAAATCACTTCCAACTTGAAATAGAAGGTTGACTGTCATTTGTACAATTGAAATCTGATGCTTTCAGAGTTAGCAGACATTAAATCCCCAAGACATTCACAATAAATTATGTTGTTTCTCGTTAAGTATGAATGCAGGTGTGCTGGAGTGATCAGATAGTGACTCCCCGCTTAGTTTCATACTGGTGGTATTCTTACTGACTGGCTTCTTCTCTGGTTATTACTATTATAATTAATGCTAATAATAGTGATAATAATATTATCTAGAGCTAGGTAGAGTTATGAATTAACAGATCTCAAAATACTTTCCAAGAATCATTAACTCCTCAGTTAGCCATAGGAAAAGATGAGACTATCTAAAGAGCCATTTACTTATCAATGTGAATCACTGTCTGACACTAATAAGGCTGACTTTATAAGGCTGACATAAGGCTATGGATTTTATCTATTTATGTGACCATAACTGCTTATGGTTTTGAAGTGTTGCTGTAAACTAAGAATCTCAAAATCTCAGTGTTTTTTTTTAATAAGCTGCCTTCCAGAAGAATCAGAAAGGAGATTAGCATATGAATTCTTTAGAGACATAATTTAGTCAGTGAAATGATTCAGTTAGTTTTTCATGTGTTTTTTTTTTCTTTCCCCATAATGAAGATGTAAACTTTCCATGCTTTAAAGTGCTTTTCACTTTTTTTCTTTAAAAAAAAAAAAAAAAAATCAGCAAATAATTGCCTAGTGTGTTGGGAAAGCCAATAGCAACTCTGGGTTTTGGCACCTGTGCACCAGTCCTGACTCATGTTTGTACAGAGCGTTAACCAGTTTGATGGTGAAAACATAAAAATGTTTTGTTTAAGCATGTCTGAAAGATGGAATTCAGAGAATAACTTTCTCTTTTTGCCCAAGATGATTCAGGAGGATGAGCTGTCAGGGGGCATACAGCACAGCTGTAGACTGCAGCACAGTTGCTGAGGTGCACAGGCTGGTTCTGCACAAGCTAATGGGGTGAGTGGGAGTATTGAAGGGCACAGCCACTGAGGGGCCAGCCCAGATCAGAAGATGTATAGCCTGATTCCCCCTAACGTGCTGTGCCAAAGGAAGTAACTAGCTGAGATATAACGCCACCCAAATGCAGGTACATGGCTTTGATAACTACTTTGATAGCTACTGGGAACTATCAAACTATTTTCTTTTTCTTTTTCTGTTTGTGTGGGTTAGAATGCTAAGCTCCTGAAACTTTTACCTCTTCTTCCATTTATTAAAAGTATGAGCAGCAAATAAAAGGCCTTGAGGATGAGTTAGAAAATTGTTATTTATATAAATACACTGTAAAATTGTCTGCTGGAAACAAGCACAATAGCAAGTTAAGTATTATATTAAAATTTGCAGGATTATTAGTACTACCGTCATATCTCCCTTATGGTCAAGTAAAAAATTGTCTTTATTATATTATGGTTTTTTATCACAAGTAATAATCAAGTTTTAATTAATGATTGCAAAGTTAATTATACATTATAGGATTCAGTACAGACTGGTATAGCTGAAAAGCTATGCTGTTATGTGACTGATGTGACTGATGTATTTCACACTATAAAAGCACATGCTGAACACAGGATATAAAGTGCACCCACTGGAAATAATGTTGTAAAAATTAATATATAAGCTGCTAGCTCAGACAATGCAAAGTGGAAAAAGAAAAAAAAAAGTTCATCTTTTACAGGGAGGAAATAACAGTAAAAGGTCAGTTATGCAGAGAAGCTGTACTCAGATGAAGATCTGTAGCCAAGCAACTAAGGTGTCTTTTGTTTCTCCTTATGCTTTTCCATACACTGAGATTTTTTAAAAGGCAAGGCTTCATTTTTATTTCATTCAAAATCATCTTTTCTCTCTCTCTCTGTTTTCCCCTTGTTTCATGGAGGCAGAAATTTGATGGGAGCACATAGCCGGGATGATTACTGAGGGACAGCTGAGGAAGAAAAAGGTTGGAGGTGATGTTCACAACAAGGCTGTTGTTGACATAGGTTGAAGACAGGATCCTGAGGCACACAGTTCTGCCAGGAGGAGTGCTTTGAGAGAGAACTCAGGATGGGATTTTAAGAAATGGAAATAATAGAGAAAGGTCAGAGAAGAGGAGAATATAGTGGGAAAACCTTCTGTGGTGTTAGGGGAAGATTTGGGGTTAGGGGTTAGGGGGAGTACAATGTAGTCCCTGAAACAAAGGCATTTAGTGATCTTTGAGATATTCTGTGGTACCTTAGACATCTGTGTGGAACTGTCAGCTAACATACAGGATATAAATGAGCTTCTCTGAACTTGCAGGCGAATATAGACAAGGACATTTCAAAGGCAAATAGGCTCCTGTGTATATATAGTTTACTTATGCTTAACAAGAAGTGAAATTTGGGGAGAAAGAAGAAAGCAGAGAAAGACAAGGAAGAAAGACTTGACAAGTCATATAAAATGAAGAAAACGTGCCAACAAGTAGAAAATAGAGAAACAAGGGATCTCTGGGGAGATTAAGCAGAAAACTGCAGTTCTGCTTAAAAGTTTAAGCCACATACTCCACTAGCAAGGTACTAGCAGACATTCTGTACACAAGTCAGGTTAAACTTCAAAAATATCCATGTCCCACAAGTCCCAGAGTTGAGCAAAGCTATTATTCTGCAAAGTCAGACATTCATCAGTGAGTATACTGAGTTGGTATATAAAGGTGTGATAAATTAGTAGGGGTTTGTTCATTGTCCTTGAGAATTTAAAGAATCTACTGAGGAGATAAGGTTTCACAACTCACGACATTGTAACATGGGGACAAATGGGGAAGGGGGGTTGGGTGAACATCCTTGTTAAAACAAAGATTTTGTAAGATACCACCCACCCACCGCAAGACATCCTGTTTTGCCCCCACCTGAACACAAGCACAACACATGATCACCGGAGGAAGAATAACGACCCCCAACAACAGACTGCGCAGTCTCAGGACAGGTCTCGACAAGTCGACAAGTCGACAGGTCTCGACAGGTCTCGACAAGCTGGAACTTCAATGCTATAAAACAGCGACACTGGAAAGGGGAAGTTGCGTGCCGTGGTGGAGCGGAGACTCCCCAGCCGCCCAGCGCTGTTTTGCTTGTGTCTGCTTACTTGATTAATAAAATAATTTCAATAGACCAGTAAATTGTGTGGTCTAACTTATAACAAAGGTACAGAAGATATGTGATTTGTTAAAAAAAAAAAAAAAAAAAAAAAAAAAAAAAAAAAGTCCTTACTTTATTTTATAGATTAAAAGCTAAACCTAAGGCCATTCCATAACTGAAAAACATTGGACCTTCCTGAGACTCTATGGCATGACTGTATATTAAAAGTGACCAGATATCTGGCCTTCTACACTACATACTCTGAAATGTCTCTATAGTGCCCAAAAAATAAGACAGTGCCGAATACTTTTGGAAAATTGATCTAAATTAATATCTTAATAGGTCACTGCCCACAGTCTGTTCAATTCATATTTCTTAACCTTTTGTTTTGCCTCTCAGTGTTGAGAGAATCTGAAGGGAAAAGTATTTCAAAAAAGAGACAATAAATACAAAATGAGAAGAGAAAGAGAGAGAGAGACAGAGAGAGAGAGAGACAGAGAGAGAGACAGAGAGAGAGAGAGAGAGAGAGGGAAAGAAAGAAAGAAAGAAAGAAAGAAAGAAAGAAAGAAAGAAAGAAAGAAAGAAAGAAAGAAAGAAAGAAAGAAAGAAAGAAAGAAAGAAAGAAAGAAAGAAAAAGAAAGAAAGAGAAAAAGAAACTAAGAGAGAGAAAATGAGACAGAAAGAAAAGTGAAAGGAGGAAATTTAAAATCAGAGAAGGACAACAAGTAGAAAAACAGTCCATTGCAAAGGACTTCTTTCTTACTGTGGAGAATGCTTGCTGTATGACTGTGTGGTTGAATGCATATAAATATTTAGAGGCCAAATGGCATAAGACATATGACATAAGACAAAAGAAAAAACATGAACGTGTTGGGTTAGGAGTTTTCTTATTTATGCATTAAGAGACAGTAGGCTTTTCTTAAGAATGTCAGAATTTCTAGTTAAAAATAAAATGGATTTTCATCTGTTCTTTTAGATACAACGGATATTCCAGCATAAATCTTTTATGTTCTAATATCCATTTTCATGTTTTTCTGACAGGCAATTTACAGAGATATAGAAATGTTTGGTTTAAATATCACAAAGTTTTTCTTCTGCAATGTTGTTTACATACATAATTATATATTTTAAATATTTTTGTAAGGCCTAATGCATTCAAAATAACGTGAAAGTATACAATATTATGTTTCCAAAATCATTCTTTTCTTCTGTAGCATTATTCCTCTACTCTCATTCCTGAAAGGGTTTCACATACATTTCACTTTACTCCTCTCAATAATCGTGATGATGATGAGATTCTTTGCTTGTGTACCTCACTGCAAAATTTCATCCTTAATTTTCGATGTTCTGAGTGTGAGCACTGCAGAAAAATGACATTGCTTCTTCCTTTTACAGCTGAACTTCAGAAGGAGCACAAGTAGAAATCAAGGGCTAGACTACAGAAGATCAGGCTTTGAAACTCATAGTTTACTTGTGTCTAAATCCATCTTCCTTTCCAGCTGGTAAGAAAGGGCAAACAAAGCATAACAAGAGTCTTCCCCAGCAGAAACAAAGGGAAGGAAAGACAGTGGAAAGGAATATACTTCTTGCCTTAGATCAGCTGGGCATGGCTTAAGGTAGTGTGTATGGTGCTGGCTGTAAGGAAAAGAAGAGAAGCTTCAGCCAGGAGAAAAACATTTTTTAGACTATTCATGTCCACAAGAACCAAACTTAAAATTGCTATATTTTCCATCTGGAAGCAAGAACTGCAGTAATTTTTTTCAGATGCAGGCCTTGAATTCAACACTTCTCTCTATACTTTGCATTTGAATGTTCATTTCAGACCCTGCTTTCATTCTTTTGATGAACAACTTGAAAAATATGCTATGCAGACTCTATATAGATTAGAAAAATAGAGATGGCAGCTAACTCAGTTTAACAGGGCTTTTTGTCTTATTGACAAGTAACAATTACAGATTTCATTGAACACCCAGTGCTAGTGAACCTGGTACATTTCATCTATTCATATTCTTCATTTGTTCTATTTATATTTATTGAATATCCCTGGTTCAATTATTTTAGTATCTTGGCATCCACTGGCTATTAGCTTAGCAAGGGAAAGCATCACTTTTGCTAGATATGATTTAATAAATAAACCTTCACTCTTCAGTGTAAACAAGGAGGGAAAGAGATTCTAAAGGCTAGTTTTGAGGGGCCCTGAATTGTCCATCCTCATATTAATTTCATACAAAATGCTGATGTGCTGGAAGACAAAATACATGTGTATTACAACCTCAAATATCTCACCAAGAAACCAAAGTTCTGTAAACAGAAATAGTTTTTTGTTTGTTTGTTTGTTTGTTTGTTTTTGTTTTTTTTTTGTGTGTGTGTGTGTGTGTGCTTCTTTGCTTTGTTTTGTTTTGTTTTTTCTTTTCAATGAACTTCAGTAGGCAGGATGTTGC
This sequence comes from Aythya marila, assembly GCF_965140915.1. Classification (NCBI taxonomy): domain Eukaryota; kingdom Metazoa; phylum Chordata; class Aves; order Anseriformes; family Anatidae; genus Aythya; species Aythya marila. Next base: position 181,819,345 of record NC_139042.1, on the reverse strand, counting down.
ATTTAGCATCAAGTAATGTGGATTTTCTACCTAGTTCTGGCAGGTAGAAGCCTGACATTCAAACTTGGCTTCATGAGCTTATTCTTCCACACATTTGTCCATTTTTCTTTCACTGAGAAATTTTCTTTCAAATCAGCTGAGGCAACTGCAAAGTGTCACTTAGAATATACCACCTGACAGAAGAACAGTGCCAGCTCCTGTAAGCCTGTGGAAGCAGGAATAATAGTACTGTGGAAGGGTTTCCATAGCACCGAACTGTATGTAATTTAGACAGTTTAATGAGGAGGCTAATCTCATATTGAATGCCATATATTATCTGAACTGTCTATATTTCTCAATTGGTAGCCAAGTGTTCAGCTAAATCTGATACCTGTTGCTCAGCATCATAATATCCTCTAGACATTCAAACAAAATGCACCACTTGCTTGGTGAGGGGTCCTGTGAACCTGAGTTGAACCAAACTAAAAGCAAAATACAAAAAATTCAGTTCATCTGTTGACTTCCTATTACACTTTTCACATGGGAGGAAGAGTGAGAAGAAAGACATGGCTATGTAGTTTCTATTTCAGAATAAATGAGAACCACTGACAGATCTGTCAAAAATAATAATAATAATTTAAAAAAAAATCACAAACATAGTCATTTGATTCATGTGAACAGTATCACTGATGTGAGCAGAACTACTGCGTGGTAAAGCAGGCAAGTTTTTCAGTTTTTAAAAGTTTCCTTTTTCCCTAAGTAATTAAAGTAACATTAATTTCTGCTAAATTGAAGTGTCTTTTAAATAATATCAACATTTGTAATTTATTTTAAAAGGTTTTCTTTGGCACCAAACTAGAAAAGGTGCAATATGTCTGACAGCATGCCACTTTGTGTAGAACAATAGCTGAATATCTATGACAAAGAAGAACTGTCTAATTAGTCTACATTTCTCAAAGAATAATTGCCTGTCAAACAGTTAAACCATCTCTCTGGAAACACATTTCCCAAGGCAGCAGTTGAAATTACAGGTATGTTAATGTGGATACTTGATAATATATATCTTCTTCAAAATATGTCCTATTTCCATTGTTTTATAGAAAACATATTTTCAATGTTATTTTATATGTGAAGTGTAAGCCATAAAATTAAGGAAAAAATATTTAAAGGACTTTCAGGGCTCCAGAAACAATACTGTGCAACTAATATATAATAGCTCATTTCAAATAACAAGGCCAATGACTTCTTTTATGGTACACGGAAAATGTTCCTCATTTACAACAGTTTAAAACATTGCTGTTAGTTTTTCAGAAGTCATAAAGCCCAAACATTGGCAGTGGCATAAATAGAATACTGTGAGGTTGAAAAGGGATTGAATATTAATGCTGTCACTCCAGGTAGTATGGAAGCTATTTTTTGAATATTCTGTTTCAGTTGTGCTTAGAGCAATAATGTATTCATTATCAGAATCCATGGGGACTTTTGCTCAGCAAAACTTATTCAGTCTGCAGTGGTAGAGAAGTAAAAGTACCTTAGAAAACATAGAGCACATTTCAATAAATATTAGTATCTTTAGCAAAGCTCAGAGGAGATATTTTCGAATACTTCATTATGTGTCATGCTTTCTTATTCTAACAGTAATTAGGCACCAGGGAAGGAACAAATCTGAAACTGGGATAAACAACTAAATTAGAGTTGCTATTTACTTTTTTTTTCTACTTACATCCCTAAAAAATGCATCTGATATGATGTAATCAAAAAACTGCTAAGAACATAGCAAAAAACTCTCTGCTTACTTATTTATTGGATGTTGGTGTATGACTTAGAGTTGCATAACTCGGGTCTTCATTTAGTGTAATTTTTATGCTGTGAATTACAAATCAGTCACAGTGAATTTCTGCTTTTATTAAGAACATGATTTTAAAGCCTTCAAGTTTGCAAATTGGGGATGTTTGCATTTTCAGACTTACCACGACTATCAGCATTGTAGTTCTCTACTAAATGTTTATATGCTTGTTATCACCCAGAGCACTATGATAGACTACAAACGTTTGGATAAAAAAAAAAAAAAAAAAGTGTTTTGCTTTTTTTTAATTATTATTATTAATTATTTTGGTTTGATTTGGTTTTGCCTTAGCAGAAAAAGGCTAATTACAATATCTAGGAAGGAAAAATAAACTACTTATTTTAGTATGCCTCTGAAGCACAAAACTAATCACCATTCTCATGATAACACACTAGAAACTGAAAAACTTTTATTTTTGCCATCTTAAGTGGCAAAACTTAAGACACCAGTGTGGGGTTTTTGTGTTCATTTGCCATTCATTACCATTTGCCATTCAAACTCCGTTTCAACTAGATGATCTTTAAAGTCCCTTCCAACCCAATGCATTCTATGATGACTGGAAGTCTCTTAATGTCATCCTGCAGGAGTCTGTGAAACAAGAATCCTGATTTTTTTTCACATTTTCAAAATACAGAAGATACCACATTCCCCCTCAGTACAGATAGAACTATATGTGGAAAACAAATGCAGTGAGTTTAATTAGTGATCATTGTGCTATGAGATCTAGCATTCTTGTTCATTATTTTTGCTTGAAGAGTTATGTGTTTCTTTTCATTATTTAAATTTAACCTTGGCTTCAAAAATTTATATATATATATAGATACCCCTTTATATACATTGCAAGTATATAGTATAACTTTAATAAGTCCTCAAATTTGAAAACTATTACTCTGAAAGGCTTTTATACTTGTTTACATATGTTTATCATGTGCAAGATCATTCAGAACAATTTAATCATAAGTTCTAAGAAGAAAGTGAGTGAACTCAGAGAAGTAAATGTGATCTTTAGTTAGCAATAGTCAAAAATAACTTATTTCCACTACCTCTACAATATTCACTATGAACTAATAAAACTGTTAGTTCATAATTTGAATTCTCTTGCCTGGGTTTCCATGGAGTATTACAGTATTACTGAGTAGACATCAGTCCATTTCAGATTTTTTATATCAGTATTTCACAATTAATTTATCCAGCACAGAACTGAGCTATGATTTATCTGTGAAGCATGCCACCAAACTAAAGAGTAGAATATCATCATAGTTTTTGTCTTAAAAGGTGTCTTACTTAATTAGATACTTCTCAGTGAAATTAATTCACTTTTCTAACTGAAGTATGAAAGCATGTGAAAGCATTTTTTCTCTTCATTATGCATTTGTTTTTCCTCTTTCCAAACTTCCACAGTCTCCAGACATCTTTTCTCTTTTTTTTTACTCTGGTTATTTCTTTCAAGAAAATTACTAACCTGAACCTGAACTTTTCCCAGACAGAACTCTTCGTTGGTCTCTCTGCTCTTCACTGACAGGAGCATGTATGTCATTCCTGTAGCAATCTTATCAACGCAACTAGTTATGGACAATGCTTATAGAGTACAAGCTATATTCAGTTTGTAAAAGTTGTGACTGAGGACAGATCTTCAGGACAACGTGTTTTATCCTATGTATTTTTATCAAGCCACTTATCAAGAATAAATTTTAACTGAACAGAGAGTTGGCACCCCTATAGTGCTTCTTCAAGTAAGAACCTGAGCCGGGTCAGAGAGGCTACACCTGCTGCTGCTTTGCTGCTCTAGCGATCTAGGACAGAGGCTGCCATCATCCTGTGTGCCCAGTCACAGCCAGGAGACCTCTGATGCCCCAGATGGACTCCAGAGCATGGTCAGTGAGGACTACTGGGTTACCAGCTTGATCGTGAGACAATTCAGCTGCAACAGCCATGCATTCAGATCAGTATCGCTTGTAGTATACAGATGTCGTTGGGACAAGTATACAGGCCATATTTTAAGAGACCACTGAACGGAAACACCTAAAACAATTTACTGTCTAGGCAGTGAGAACATCCGTGCTTGGGTTCTCATGACTCTGTGTGTCCCTCCAGTCCTCCCAAAGTGTTCTTCCACAGACATTGTCACCCCCACATGCCCCCTGAGTGGCATGGACCAGGGCCAGCCTTGAGCTGCCCATGTGCTGACAGGCCAGGAAAAAAGTCTGTAGTGGGGGCCTCTCTTTTCTAATAAGGCACCTGTTGTAAACAGACTTATAGTAACTTAAGCATACTCAGGATCTCAGTTCTTCTCTGAAACATGAATACTGCTCAAAAGTTTAAAAATTGGTTTCAAAGGAAGAGAAGATCATACAGAAAATACAGTTGCATATACTTTTCTTTTGGAAATCAGGCTAAAAATATTTAAGATATTTTATATATTCTACCTGTGTATGTTCTAAAATAAATAAATAAAAGAATGAATTTATATAAATACATTTTTCCATGTGAGTTAGACTATCAACTTTCTATCATGAACACTCCGGTGACATTACTGACATTACATTCATTGCATTTTGCTTTTGCTTTCAGTGGGAGTATAATCCAGATGAGAGTGGTGGATAAATAAATCAATACCAAGAGGTCAGACTGCATAAGTGTATGTTTGGCTTTGATTACACTTAAAGTGTAATACATACTTTCCTTTGAGGCTTATATCTCATAGATAACTAAGAAGGTAGACTTCATGAATAGATAAATGGACTCTGTAAGACAGTAGCATTCCTAGCACCAACAAAAGTTAAGAGTTTAACTATGAAAAAATAAACTGGCATACTACATTAAATGTGATCAGCAATATATTAACCAAATAGTTTAGTCAGAAGATATTTCTGCTGCTGTGAACAATGCAAACAGGTTGCATTCAGCTTTTGTATAATATTGAGAAGAAATTCTGGGCGTATTGCCCACTCATTCGTTGCCTGCAATGTTCAGGATGTCTCTCTGATGACCTCCATAATGTGATTCTGCTGGACGCCACTAAACCTGAGATCTACTTAATCAAAAAAATATATATATATATTACTAGTCTGAAGTTTGAGTTACTGACTTTCTTCTCAACTGCAATGTTATAAATCCTCAGATAACACAATTTTGTAGGCCACACAGGGCCTTCTTAAGAAACAGTCCATATGCTTGCAGTCCCCATCAGAGTCCAATTTCTACAAACAATTCTTCAGACAGGAGGAGACAACAATAAAGAACGTCATCCCATCTTTGTGTTCTACGTAATAATAGATGATAACTGCAATAATAATGGTAATAATAAAAATGTAAAAGCAATGACAAAGAAAAATACTACAGAAGAAATGTTTAAGTGAATATGAGGATTAAGTTGACAGTGAACATATGAACCAGTAAACAGCCACCACTGCAAAGGAGTTCAACGGGAAATCAAATAGTTGAGAAAATTGTCCTTTAGGGGTATTTCTACATGTATTTTCCTTTTATAGAATCAGCAGTGACCAAGATTTAAATCCAAGATTTTTCATATTTATTACTATGCTAATCGCTAGTGTATCAATACTTCTTGAACTAGGAGCTTCTGTATTGCACCAAGTTCTGAAGCAATTATCTCACTACTGGGGTTCACGTTAGAGTCTTACAGCTCCCAGTATAATTGAAAAGGTTTACTTTCCTACAAAGAAGACAACCTTCACTGGATTATTGCAGAGCACTTCTCACCATTTCCTCTACATTCTTCTTGGCTGCTCTCCAGAAGGTCATAGATGGCTGATGTGCTGCAGCACTCACTGGAGCCTTTTCTTCAGGGACCAGTGTCGTGTAGAGTGTTAACTTTACATTGTGTCATTAAAAGGAGAATAAGTTTCACTGCACATTTTATTGGCATATTTTAGATAGGAAAAAGTGTTTATTGCAAAGTTGCTTTTATGATCCATTCAGTTCCTCAGAGGTACTCCTGGTATTAGCCTCACATAGTTACATCAATTTTTATTTTTGTTTCTAGAATACAGGCTGTAGTCACAGCTGTAATATACTGTGCTAAACATCACACAGTACAAGTCTGCTCCAGGGAATATATGCTTGTTCGTAAGGTGCTCAGGAGATTTAAGTAATCAGTATGGATACAGATAATTACCTGTGTGCTTTGCATATGTTTTGAGGTTTACTTTTGGCTTACTAACTCACATGAGACAATGTATTCAGATAGAAATATGCATAGCCAGAAATACCCATTCAGATTTGGATTTGAGGCCAGTTTAATCTAAATGATCAAGTTAAACCAAATTCAGTAGGACACTTTAACATAGATCTAATGATATCAAAATAACATGCTGTGAAATGTTACTCCAATATAGCTAAAGTCTCCTGAGATTGACCACATGAACACTCCTTCCAAGTTAATTCAAACCCCATCACCCCAGCACATTTCTAGAGCCTCATATCCCAGACAGTGGTGGTGGTTCAGGTGTTTCTTCATCCCAGTAGAACCATAAGGGAAAGGGAGACATTCACCCTGCCTCTCAGGCCCACCTCCTTCTAATGCATGTGGCTAAGAAACTTGCAGGAGAATGGCTGCATTTTGTGTGTGTGTGTTCTTTTTTAGTCTTGCTATAGGTAAATAGCAGCACTGTCATTAAAATACCTTTAAAGCACAAAAAATAAGAAAAAGATAAGAAAGGGCATATAATGAAATAGGTGAGGCAATGCAATCTGTTACCATCTCGGCTGCAGAAAAACTAAACAGTCCCAAACAATCACAGTGGAGTATCTTGTGTAGATGATGCAGCATGGCATCAGCTCACCATGCTCACATATGAGCAAAAACTCTACTTAACCTCTTTCACCAGATCAGCTTCCTGTCACAGGATGCATCTCATTAAGCACCACCATAATTAAAATAAAAGAAACTTATCAATTAAATCAGCTGTTTTTTCAAGGCTGGGAAAGAAAGACAATCATTGCTGTTTCTATTTTTAAATCTCTGTGAGGAACTCTGACACTGCAATGAAAAAAGTAGGTCTGTTTTCAGATCTGATTTGAAGTCCATTTGAATTCAATCTGTCTGTCCATGAGTCCATTTCAGATTTTTTATATCTGTATTTCACAATTAATTTCATCTACCTCAAGATAAATGGGTGTGAAATTCAGAAACAAGCACCAGCTCCCTACATCTGGCTTTCATTTTAGTTTCCAGGTCAGTATTTTGGTCACCAATTGCCTTGTTCACACAATAAAAACTTGGAGAGGTATGTGTGACAGAGGTATCTGTCCAGACAGACCTGAAATGAGATCTGTTTTCGTCTTTTAGCTTCCAACTCTATAAAATTTTAGCTACACAGTTTTTAAAAGCACTTTTCAGATATTTACATAGAGCAAATCTGAAAACTACAGAATCATAGAATCATAGAATCATAGAATATCCTGAGTTGGAAGGGACCCTTAAGGATCATCAAGTCCAACTCTTGACACCGCACAGGTCTACCCAAAAGTTCAGACCATGTGCCTAAGTGCACAGTCCAATCTCTTCTTAAATTCAGACAGGCTCGGTGCAGTGACCACTTCCCTGGGGAGCCTGTTCCAGTGTGCAACCACCCTCTCTGTGAAGAACCCCCTCCTGATGTCAAGCCTAAATTTCCCCTGCCTCAGCTTAACCCCGTTCCCGCGGGTCCTGTCACTAGTGTTAATGGAGAAAAGGTTTCCTGCCTCTCGACACCCCCTTACAAGGAAATAAATATAATGGGTAGAATTAACTCATCATATCCAATAGTATAATGAAATTGTTTGTAAATTATTTTCTTCAAGCCACCTTTGAGAGATCATGTATGGAAAAGCTACTGAACTGAACTAAGGTCTCAAAAATCTAAGAGGATCTAAGCAGCATAACCTTTAATGGAAAATGTCGTTTAGTCTTTATCGTATATCCAACCCAGTATTGCATTTCAAAATGTGTGAAAGTTTTATCTTCATTAAAATCAACACAGGAAGCACAGAATAGGAGCAAACAATGATTTTTTTTAGAATATATGGGCCAAAGAATCACAGCCAATATAGTCATTAGCATACTGTCTGCACAGTCCTTTGAAAAACTAATATTAATTCATCCTATTAAGTGAAAGAATATGCATGTGATAACAAAAAGGCCATGTTTCACAAGTAAGCAATGCTGTGGAAAACACCAAACAGTTAACTTCTCTTTTAAAGATAACAAGTTGAAATAAACTGTGAATTAGTAATGTTTTCAGTGAAAAAATAAGACATAAATCAATTAAATAAATTGTATTTTTCAATTAAGTATTTTTTAATGTGCAGACTTTTATGCAGACTTACAGTGAGCATGTCTACAGCCAAATTCATAAGCATTCATGATGAAAGCTTGCGGAGCTGCACAAAATATACTATCCACAAAATATACTGACATCCTAAAAGACACTTTTTTTGGTGAAGAAAGTCATGGCTTTAACAAACATTCATCCTTAATCATAACACTGAAGAGATTACACTATATTTCATCACCTGAAGGGTTGAGCCGAGGATCTATCTCTGTTATAATTCACAGGTTCATAGTATTAAACTAAACATACTTGAAGTACAAATTATGACAGGCAGTAATGGAGTACATTTACACTACAAACTGTGATAGGCAGTAACCTCTCTTTAGCTGTCAGGGAAGTATTGCACTTTTAGAAATCCTGAAACATTGGTGAGACAGACCAATACAACCCTATAAATCTAGTGAAGACGTCTTTCCCCATCATAGTGACAAGACAAGTTTCAGGCTGCAGTTACCATGAATTTAACTCCTGGCAACTTTTATGTTAGGGTTCATCAACTATAAATGACAGTAGACAGTCAATTATAGGTCCCCTGACTCGGACATCAGTGAAAAACAGGACAGCAAATACTCAGGAAGAAAGTAAAAATGCTGGAAACAGAAGTAATATAACCCATAAAATATCTACAAATATCTCTAAGTATATAAATATTTAATATAATCAAAGTTATTTGTATAGTCTTCCACTTAAAAAATCAGAATGTCATGACCCATAAAAACCATGAGGAAAAAATAAATAACATGGGAAAAATAAACAACAACATTTTTACATTTTTTATAAACATTCAAAGTTTCAATCTACAAGTAACACTTGTAGATTAAACTCTTGTCTAAGTGGAGACTTGTATATTTTTTTAATACTTAAAACTACTTTAAAACTACTTTAGAAAGAGATTGTAAACCTTCAACTAGTTGTTTTTCTTATGTTGAACATGAAAGGAAAAACTACTGGAACAGGGACTACATCCAGACAGGGTATTTCTTCCTGTAGAGTTCTTAATCTAAGGCTTATAAGCAGTCCCAACAATTTCAGTAAGAACATTTAAATATCTCTTTTTCAAATCAAGGCCATAAACCTAATCTACAAATGTTAATAAAAACATAAATGCACCAACACTATAAATATATGTATATAATAACATGAATAAACTCAATTATTTAAAAGCTCAGTTTTACATCATTCCTATCATGCTGAGAGATGATCTGTATCTGCACATTGCATGGCTTTTATCAGTTCCTTTTGCAGCATCCATTTGTAGACCCTCACTGCAGTAGAACAGTGAGCTATTCCAGCAAGATAATTTTTGAATCTCTAGGAAATGTCATAAAAATCATAAAAGGTGCTAGCAGTCCTTCCTGGCAGAAGGCACTAAGACAAAGAAATATGTGTTACTAAGCATTTTTTTAAAACTTTATGTGCTGTTTCATTTTTCCAGCTTTCCAGTATGTCTGCCAAGCTATAAAAAGTACCAGAATAGCACCAAAGCACACAGGTAAAGGTATAGAGTTGATAAAAAATAAGCAAAAATAATTATTTATTTTTTCTTCTTCTATCTCAGAATCATCGTGGCGTGACACTAAGTGCTTTCATGGAGGTTTCCTGGTTTTTCTTTTTTCTTGTCAAAAGTCAACTAATACTTTCCTTTTAGTAAGGCTTTTTCAATGCATTCCTGTCACTGAGATCACTTTTTATGACTAATTTGGGTTCATCTATAGTACTATATTGTATAATATATATTGTATTTATATGCAACAATCTCTGCAACTAGTATATTTGCAATCTCAAGAATTTGTTTCTTTTTCCTCGCATCCATTTTTCTTTCCATTCTATATCCTTCACTAACCCCCAATCTCACCCCAGTGCATTTTTGCTTACAAGTGAGAAAAAGAACATCTACTTCTGCAACTAACATTTCTCACAAATACATGTTTTCTGCTATATGGGAAATGTGGGAAAGTTATTTTCAGTGTGATGATTAAAATGAGGAGAGGAGAGGAGAGGAGAGGAGAGGAGAGGAGAGGAGAGGAGAGGAGAGGAGAGGAGAGGAGAGGAGAGGAGAGGAGAGGAGAGGAGAGGAGAGGAGAGGAGAGGAGAGGAGAGGAGAGGAGAGGAGAGGAGAGGAGAGGAGAGGAGAGGAGAGGAGAGGAGAGGAGAGGAGAGGAGAGGAGAGTATAATTTACAAATAATTTCAGTTTCGGTTAACAGAATTACAGATTAATTTATCTTGGAAGGGATCTCTGCAGGTATTAAAGAAATAACACAGGTAAGAATGTTGGATTGACAAAAAGCAGCACCAAGGATAATCACTTATTAAAATGTGGGTTTGATGTTTTAAAAATAAACGTTAATTTCACATTCTTGTCAGCGTAGAAAAAGAAAGAGGATGGGGAGAACATCAGCCACAGGCAGCATCATTAGAGCATTTCTGCAGTGCAGAGCCCACAGGCTAAACAGTGTAGGGTTGATCACACAGTGGTGTCTGCAGACATTAATTTGGGGAAAGCAAAAAGAATAAAACAGGATAGAAAACATCTTGAAGGTTATTCTCTCCTGTAGTATCTCCTTCCAGAGACACTGTGGTTCAAAAGAAAGCAAACCAATTAGCAGCTCCTGAGCTGTACCACTTCACTTAGTGAGCATACTAGAGTAACTGTTAGAAACCATTGATGTTTATTTTTCTATGCTTCTTCCTTTGAATATACCATTGACTTGGTTATAGTGTTAAAAGTTTGAATAATTAAAATTTTATTTTCATGATTGTCTTTTATTACAGGTTTTGGAGGTACATCAAACAATGCAGCTCTCCAATTTTGGACTGAAAGCCATTGGATTGGAAAGGGCATTGGATGGTCAAACTTCCATGTCCCTCAACAATCTCTTTTCGTATAAGGGATCTCAGCACATTCATATTGATGAAGATAACAGAGCTTGCTTTACTAACCACTTTATGTGGCTTTCCTAACTACTAAACAGAAACTAAATATATAACAGTTCTAGCCCTTCTGCTCATGACACTAATATGCTTTTACAACAACAAGGACATAGACATTAAACTAACAAAAAAGGAGCACGGAAATGTAGGTTGATGTTCTGATATAACCATTACATCACTTTCTTGTCAGACTGGAAGGAAAATGCAGTCAAAAATATAAATAAAATTAATCAGAATAAAACACCTCTTCTGCTGATTATTTAAGAATTATTTTAAAGCAATTGCTGATTTTACTTAAAAAGTTTACTATTTACTCCATATTCCTCTAAAATCTGATTGTATGCTTTTTTTTTTTTTCATATTTCACATCTAGGACTTCAGTCTCACCAACACTGCATAATTATTATTTCTTTTTCAGTTAACATCCCTTTTCCCTTGCCTCTGCTCATGGTCTCAGGCATCTTTTTCCCATTCAGCCTCTTTTTTCTCATTTCCTGGACGTATAGGAAAAGATCAGAAGTCTTTCCAGTATAATCAACCTGTTAGTATTTCATCTGCCTTGCAAGATAGTTTGAGCCGAGATACGATTCAAAAAACATATCAGTTTCTCAGGTTTTATGGGCTAAGTTTGAAGAAAGTATTCTTCTCATTTTCTACCTAACTGGTGCCAACGGATGAAGAGTAATGGGTAGCGGGGCCGATACTCAGTTCCTTCCTTTGTTGGGTTGCTTTCTGCCTCTTCAGGATCCAGCTCTGACCTCAAGGAGGACTTTGAAGGATCCACTCATTGCCTTGGCACCCAGTATAGTTTGTGCCTGCTCAAGGTGCACATCATCCTCCTCAGGCTGTCCCTCTAGTAGCTCTTCCATGGAACCTCTGCTTTGAGGCAGAGCTGGTAAGCACCTATAACAGAGCTGCTTTCATGATCACACATGCATTTCCCCTGTTTTTATCCAGGTCACCTACAGCAACATATCATTCACTAAAAAACACCTTTATTTTTTTATCTATTAGCTTCAACTTTTCCTTAATGGCATATAAAACTAGAGCAATCTCAGTAGCTCCCTGTTACCTTATTAAAAAGGGATGTTGAAACAGTAAAAGGCTGCAAGCAAAGCTATAAGGTACAAGAATACAGTGATACAATCCTTGAAGAATGTGCCTTCAGTGCTAGGTAGGCTCTTCTTGAAGACTGTTACTTTCTGAGGTATGAACAGGCAAGCAGCAAATCTTGCTATATTATGTCTGCTTATTCTTACCTACTGTATGCTATATTTCTGATTGTTTATACATAACTGTGTGGGTGTATATATCTGTATACATATGATAATCACCTGGATTTAAAAGATTTTTTTTTAGTACAGGAAGAAAAGAGGAAGGGGAAGGGGAAGGGGAAGGGGAAGGGGAAGGGGAAGGGGAAGGGGAAGGGGAAGGGAAAGGGAAAGGGAAAGGGAAAGGGAAAGGGAAAGGGAAAGGGAAAGGGAAAGGGAAAGGGAAAGGGAAAGGGAAAGGGAAAGGGAAAGGGGAAGGGGAAGGGGAAGGGGAAAGGGGAAGGGGAAGGGGAGGTGAGGGACAGGGGGAGGGACAGGGGGAGGGGAGGGACAGGGGGAGGGACAGGGGGAGGGGAGGGGAGGGGAGGGACAGGGGGAGGGACAGGGGGAGGGACAGGGGGAGGGACAGGGGGAGGGGAGGGACAGGGGGAGGGACGGGGGAGGGGAGGGGAGGGGAGGGGAGGGGAGGGGAGGGGAGGGGAGGGGAGGGGAGGGGAGGGGAGGGGAGGGGAGGGGAGGGACAGGGGGAGGGACAGGGGGAGGGACAGGGGGAGGGACAGGGGGAGGGACAGGGGGAGGGGAGGGACAGGGGGAGGGACAGGGGGAGGGACAGGGGGAGGGGAGGGACAGGGGGAGGGACGGGGGAGGGGAGGGGAGGGGAGGGGACGGGACGGGACGGGACGGGACGGGACGGGACGGGACGGGACGGGACGGGACGACGGGACGGGAGGTAAAATTGCCTATTTTGTTAATGGAAGAAAGACAGTGTTTAAAATTGAAAGTAGTTTGCATCTGGTAGTTCCTAACAGTCCTGCTCGTACATGATTTGGTGTTCTAATCTGTTCCAGTTGCCTGTTTCAGGGCATTTCTCTGTCTGGTTAAGGTGTAACAGTCAACAACAAAACTCACTTCAGTGAATTCACTATTCACAGAATCACAGAATCACAGAATTTTCTAGGTTGGAAGAGACCTCAAGGTCATCGAGTCCAACCTCTGACCTAACGCTAACAGTCCCCACTAAACCATTTCCCTAAGCTCTACATCTAAACATCTTTTAAAGACCTCCAGGGATGGTGACTCCACCACTTCCCTGGGCAGCCTGTTCCAGTGCCTCACAACCCTTTCAGTGAAGAAGTTCTTCCTAACATCTAACCTAAAACTCCCCTGGCTCAACTTAAGCCCATTCCCCCTCGTCCTGTCACCAGGCACGTGGGAGAACAGACCTATTGATCTACTTCTGGTTCATGCAAATTGATGAAGTCAAAATTCTTAATGGCCCACTCAGTTAATCGACAACAGTTTTGCTGAATCCAGGAATTGTCACTTATGTCTGATAACACATTTAGGTATTTTTCTTCCCTTGTTTCTGTCATTTTTGTACATGAGGCATTCCACTAGCCTTCAAATTGTCCCACCCCTACCCACCCCCTATAGCTTCTTCATTAACTACTATCAGCTCATATAAACTGTATCTAATAACAGTCTTTAATATTCTCTATCTTCAATTTACAGTTTCTCTTTTTCTCCCTCTTCTCACAGAAGAATATCATCTTTTGACCCATGCCTCCCACTTACTTCTCCTAAATTGTAATATCTGATGCCTTTTCTCTGCTGTTTAAAGTGTCCTCTGAGCCACCCATTGTTTTTAGGTCTGAGTGGTGCAGCAAGGCAGATGCAGCAGGGCTGCACACAACATTTGCTTGTGTATATAAGAGTATTTGTGTATACAGACAGTTCTGTATATTGGGCTTAAGCATGGAGGGAAATAACGAAAGGATTGAAGAACTGCAGATGCTGTCACTCTATTTAAAAAGACTAAAACGAATGACCTAGCAAAATACAAACTAATTAGTCTGACATCATTCTCAAGTAAACTTATAACATTGTTAACAAAAAAATCAACTACCAAATAACATTACAATATGTAATTACACTGCTCTAATGCAATTACACTGGGCCAAAATGAGGATTAAAAGAAGATAGGTCTTGTCATACAGACCTGTTCCTTTTTTCTTTGAGACAATTATAGGGCTAACTGATAAAAAGTACTTTTCCAGGATTTTGCAAACATATTACCACATGATGCTTCAAATAAAAATCCTCTTACACTAGGTTCTAACAAAAAGTTGTTACTATCATTTATTTGATCTGTGTTAATCATTAGCACTTATAAAGAGTTTGTCCCTACAATACATGAGTGTTTCATTTTTTAACCGAACAAACCAAGAACAATCCTGTAAGGCAGATACTTCTCTGCTATTTGGAGAGTAAACACAGCCAGTAATCTCAGTATCAAATCTCCTTGTGGGAAAGGAATTTGCATTTGGCTTCACACTGTTCCACACATCCCTGAATTAGAGATAATGAGGAAACAAGCAGTAGAAACAAAAACTTGAGCGGGGTTGAAATAAAGTAAATTGGCCAGAGTGTTAAAGATGAGCTTTGTGCAGTGGCCAATTGATGGCTGGCTCGAGGCGCATGTCTGAGGGTCTCTAACCAATTTTATGACATATTCGGGTGCATGGACAGCACATGGGGCTATGGAGAAAGTATATGTAGCAGTGAAAAAGGGCAATAAACATCTCTTGTTCAAGAGCCACCAGGAGTCCATGTCTTTCATCCCTTCATCTCCTGACAAAGCTAGATTGTATCTGAACTATGAACTCAGAACAAAATGACTAATTCATAGGTGTTTTGCCCCCCACTAAGTATAAAGGCTGACCTATATCTAACATTTGTAGGAACAGTAAGCCTCATCTCCTTCCCTGGAAAGGTGATGGAACATCATCATCCTGGAGATCATATCCAAGCATGTTGAGGATAAGGTGATCAGGAATAGTCAGCATGGATTCACCAAATCATGTTTAACCAATCTGATATCCTTCTATGATGAGATGACTAGCTGGGTATATTAGGGGAGAGTAGTGGTTCTGTTCTACCTTGACTTCAGCAAGGCTTTTGATACTGCCTCCCATAACATTCTCACAGACAAGCTCAGGAAGCGCGGCCTAGATGAGTGGGCAGTGAGGTGGGTTGGCAATTGGCTGGATGGCAGGGCTCAGAGTGTTGTGCTTAGTGGTGTAGAGTCTAGTTGGAGGCCTGTAGCTAGCGGTGACCCTGAGGGGTCAGTAATGGGTCCAGTCTTGTTCAACTTATTCATCAATGACCTGGAAAATGTAATGGAGTACACCCTCAGCAAGTTTGTTGATGACACAAAGCTGGGAGGAGTGGCTGATACCCCAGAGGGCTGTGCTGCCATTCAGAGGGACCTCAACAGGCTGGACAGTTGGGCAATGATGAACCTCATGAAGTTCAACAAGGGCAAGTGCAGGGTCCTGCACCTAGGGAAGAATAACCCCAAGAACCAACACATGCTGGGGGCTGACCTGCTGGAGAGCAGCTCTGCAGAGAAGGACCTGGGAGTCCTTGTGGACTGCAGGCTGACCATGAGCCAACAATGTGCCTTTGTGGCCAAGAAGGCCAATGGTATCCTGGGATGCATTCAGAAAAGTGTTGCCACCAGGTCAAGGGAGGTGATCCTTCCCCTCTGCTCATCCCTGGTGAGGCCACACCTGGAGTATTGTGTCCAGTTCTGGGCTCCTCAGTACAAGGGGGACATTGAACTACTGGAGCAAGTCCAGAGGAGGGTTACTAAGATGATTAGAGGACTGGAGCACCTGTCATACAAGGACAGGCTGAGGGACCTGGGCCTGTTTAGCCTGGAAAAGAGAAGACTGAGGGGGGACCTTATTAATGTATATAAATATATGAGGTGAGGGTGTTGAGAGGATGGAGCCAGACTTTTCAGTTGTGCCCAGCAACAGGACAAGAGGCAATGGGCACAAACTGAAGCACAGGAGGTTCTGGTTGAATATGATAGGGCACTTCATTACTGTGAGGGTGAGAACACTGGAACAGGTTGTCCAGAGACGTTGTGGAGTCTCCTTCTCTGGAGATATTAAAAACCCACCTGGATGCCATCCTATGCAACATGCTTTTGGTGACCCTGCTCAGAAGGGGGGTTGGACTACATGATCTTCAGAGGTCCCTTCCAACCTCAGCCATTCTGTGATTCTGTCAACAGTGCTTGACACTGGTTGCTCATCCCCATTAGACACTTGTTAGTTTGTTTACCAGGTACAAAATATCTTTTCTGCGGTGCATCTTATGAATGCACCACTGAACTCATTTAGCAGTGAAGGAAAAGTATTTTTATCACACACCCCATCTCACTGACTACATTCTTTCCTAAATACCTCTGTGTATTCTGCTTTTCCCCATACAAGATACTACATATGTGATTCCTAGTCTTTATTGTCCATGTCTTCTTCACTTATTCTAGCCTACAGTATACTGGGCCTATCAGGAGCTGGCACTGCATCTGTAGAGAACATTCAAATTGTCATGCTGACAGTGTTAAAATAACCTATTCAATTTACACCATTTACTAGTCCTGGTGCTCTCATTCTAGACTTAGTTAAATGGAAATATTCTGTATAATTTTTCTTTACATAGTAATCTTAATGTAGGTTTTGTTCTCATTACAGTTTTTATCAGGCAGATAGAATTCTGATCCCTTTTTGTTCTCATTAAAATGTATTAGATAAATGGATTAATTGTGTGCAAGTGTCTAGTCTCTTAAGCTCTTTGTAGGAAGAATCAGCCAAAATCTCTCTGAATGAGAAAGGGTAAGCTGTTGTTGGGTATTATGGCTGTTTTTATTTATTTATTTATTTTTATAACTGCCTTCCTGAAGAATGGCAAGGTTTCTAAATAATGATCATTTTCCTCCAGGCAGTGTCTCCTTGAGGGCTGTGTCATATTTGTCTGTCACAGTCACCCTGTATTATTCCAGATGATGGAAAATTACATGACTGAGCAAAGGTGGTAGCATGTTACACAGGGATTTGGGGTAAAGAAACACTTCCTCTGGCTGTACTTAAGTAAAGCTCTTCCTGTCCCTTAGGTCTGAAGTATATGTTCCCTAGAAAGGAACTAGAGTCTAATATAAAAACAATAAAAACATAGGGATACACTAGTAGGTTCTGCAAATCTCTTTGCTCAAAGATTTTGGACCTATGAAATGAATAAAATATTCTTCCTTTTGTTCTTCTACAAGGTCTTGTTTTTGTTTTCTGTTCTTTTCTTTGTTTTTGAATTTAGAAACGTAACAGCTTTTATCTAAAGAATATAAAAAATACACTCACTGAAATGCAGACTTGGGAAAACAGGCAAGTAAGCACTTCAAAACCTTATTTTGTAAATAAACACAAAATCTAGGCACTCACCCATTTTCTTAACTTGAGTTAAACCATAAATACTGCAGTAGGGTTCAAGAAGTATTTGCACTGAATCATACTACCAGAGAAGAGGTAACAGATGGATGTCATCGTAACCTATATCTGAGTCAGACACTCAAGACTTCTTTGCTAGTAGAAATTCATCCCTCAGTAAAGCGTATCTTTAAAACAGGTCCAGTGATTCATGTTCTAGAAATGCCTACATCTCTTCTTGACTAGAAAGGAAGATCTAGAATAGCAGAAAGGTGTAGGTGAAATGGAGCTATTTATAAAGTTATGTGAGATGGATCCTATCACAGAGTATTACTATGACTTAAACTTATCCCAAAAAAGAAAAGGAAAATTTTAACTTCGCACACAATACCCATACACACATGGAAAACAAGGAGCCAAATTTAACCTCTTGTTCCTTTACTGAGCTTGGCACATACTAAAATGCTAGTTTCAGTGACAATGGTCTGGAGTTTTGTCAAACTGAAGAGAAAATGCTGAAAGCAAAGAGGGAAAAATACATTTTTCCATTTTTCTTCTGCATTTCTTCTGAAGGTAGACATCCTAGTTGGAGTTAAGCCTTAGCACACTGTTCATTTTAGAATAGGCAAGGCAAAGCTTACACCTAAATTAGAGCTTATATATAAATACTGCAAAGGAAAACCTTTGGTTTGGATTTGTATAAATTTAGTGATTAGAAAGAGCATCTATTCCCACAAAGCAACTCTCGGGGAAGTACTTTCCTATACAGGCTTGTGCCAGAGATATAAGCAATTTTAAAACTTTGAAATAAATATGTGCTGATCCTATTTAAGAGCCAGCATATACCTGTAACTTGTTTAATAGACCATTGTTTTCCATGTTCTTGCCAAAATCTCTACTCCATTTGCTTCCAAGCAAGCTTTCAAGTTTCCCCATCTACAAATACCTTATATGCTTAATTCTGGGAACACATTCAGACCTTGCAGCCATGTTGGTGTGTCACTGTCTTGAAGTCTGCATGGCTGTCAAGAGTCTGAATAGGATGTATCCTGGAATGTGTGTAAACATCCCTTTGATAACCTTGGAATTTGGTGTACAGCTCACCACCAAAGCAAAATAACTGCCTGCTGCAGGAGGAACCTGAGAACCTACCTACGAAAGGAGTTGTGGTGGGTCTAATTCCTTAGAAGAAGAACTCCTACAAGCAGCTCATAATTCAAAGATTCTTGCCTTCGCCAGCAAGAAAAGTGGTCACCAGTTAAATGTCTGAAATTATGCACCCTCCCAGGCCTCAACAAAGAACTATACGCTTCTTACTGTTTTCTCATGCAGCTCTGAGCAGCAGCCAGTTCCAGGGCTGCATGGCAGCACCCTATCAGTGCTCACCCTGAGCCAACTCAGCCAAACCTTGTGAGTGAAGGATGTAGTCAGGGCCCTGACAGCACAGTAATGAAGAACACCTCTTTCCATTTCCTTTCATATAGAAGTGCATCAGATTTGCACCCTGCTGTGAATACCTGTGTCCTGCACTTCACACAGTCCCCTGCTTTCCAGCTGCCACTTTCACGGGGTTACAGGAATAGAATCAGCCCCAGCACAAAGGTTGATGCCCTACACCTATGCATCCCCAGATCAGAGGAACAGAGA
This sequence comes from Aythya marila, assembly GCF_965140915.1. Classification (NCBI taxonomy): domain Eukaryota; kingdom Metazoa; phylum Chordata; class Aves; order Anseriformes; family Anatidae; genus Aythya; species Aythya marila. Next base: position 181,800,062 of record NC_139042.1, on the reverse strand, counting down.
GAAGGTGTTCCCTGATAGACAGCAGAGTTGAGTCTGATGTCAGCACTGCAGAGGAAAAGCAAGAAGTGAGGAATAGTAAGGGAAAATTATTCCTGCCTAAAATTATTCCTGCCCCACCGTGAATCATGTCTAGACTGTATTCTCTAAGATTGCTTGATCTCAGTGATATACCTCATGATCCCATGAAATATGGAAGATGATGTAAAATAGGAATTTCATAAAGAGAAGCAACATTCCACTATGATTATAATCTTCAGCAATGTAGTAGACACAGTGTGTATATTGGGAATGAGTAGTATCATACTTTGTCTTAATACTGTCTACAGGCTGCCACTGAGTAATAATTAAATAAAATTAAAAAAAAAAAAAATGCCTTTGTGTAATGCTGGGGCTAATATTTTATATACAGATAAGTAGGAGTGAGGAAGGAACAGAATGATACTACTTGTCTGCTAAATCAGGCAAAATTGATCAATCCAGACTCTTTCATATGTAAAGAAAGAACATTTTGCTCACTAGAGGGTAAAAATAGGATTCATAGCATTAGAATACTAGAAATAACCTAATGTAGATCTTTTCACCATATAGTATTTTTGAAAAGTACATATAGTCTTGTTCTGTCCTAAGGAATTGTGTTGTTTTATTTACTGTTACAAGTGGGCACATGTTCCATGTTATGATCCTGTAGCTTCAAATAAACTGTATGGCTAATACTGCATAAAGCTATTTAACAAGATTCAAAACATTTAACTGCATCTATGTAAGAATCAGTCTCCATATAAGAATGCATTATCACAGAATCACAGAATTGTCTAGGTTGGAAGAGACCTCAAGATCAAGTCCAACCTCTGACCTAACACTAACAGTCCTCCACTAAACCACATCACTAAGTTAAACATCTAAATGTCTTTTAAAGACCTCCAGGGATGGTGACTCCACCACTTCCCTGGGCAGCCCATAAAACACCCCTGGCGCACCTTTAGCCCGTTCCCCCTCGTCCTTTCACCAGGCACATGGGAGAATAGACCAACCCCCACCTCACTACAGCCTCCTTTAATGTACTTGCTCTTTATGAGCAATAAGGTCACCCCTGAGCCTCCTTTTCTCCAGGCTGAACAAGCCCAGCTCCCTCAGCCGCTCCTCGTAGGACTTGTTCTCCAGACCCCTCACCAGCTTCGTCACCCTTCTCTGGACTCGCTCAAGCACCTCGATGTCCTTCTTGTAGTGAGGGGCCCAAAACTGAACACAGTACTTGAGGTGCGGCCTCACCAGAGCTGAGTACAGGGGGACAATCACTTCCCTAGACCTGCTGGTCTATTTATAATATTATGAATGTTATGAATCACTGTGGATATTAGCAAGTCTTAAAAAGTCTCTACTCTGCTAAATAAAATAAAATAAAATAAAATAAAATAAAATAAAATAAAATAAAATAAAATAAAATAAAATAAAATAAAATAAAATAAAATATTCTGAAAAGAAAACTTCCTTAAATTTCAGATGTCAGTATCTCATAGTCCCTGCATCTTCACGTGTACTTTCCTGACCTCTGCTAAAGCCAGTCTTCTGTCCAGTATCCACCAGTTATATTGAGAACTGTTCCAGTTTTATACTGCATCTGATAACAAGAGTGAATCCTCTTATGGGGTAACTACTGCAACCATCAGTTCAACATCCAAGCTCCTCAAGGTCTTAGCCTCTGTAGTGACGGGATTTTACATGTATGATACAATGGCAGCTTTCTTCCATACGGACATTTTGCTTTAAAAGTACCATAAATAGGTGAAGTCCTGGTTTGCTGTTTTTGTTGTTGTTTGTTTTTGTGTGTTGCATAGTATGTTTTTTCCTCAGGATTGTTTCATTCCATGATGGAGAGATATATGAAGGGCACTCTGTTCTAGAGGTAGGAGCCCTTTGACCTGCAGCTATTCTGCTACTTGTTTCTGTGTAGCTATTAAGTGAATTAAGTGATACTAATGTATGCTTCTTATTTCCCAGGAGTAAAAGAAAATACATCCTGAAACACTTACTTTCCTTAAATGAAAATTACAGCCTTGGAAGAGGCAATGTAACCCCTGCATTTCCAGCCCAACAGTGAAGGGGCTTCTCTTCTCAAATGGGGTTTTCTCCAAATGGAAAAGGGAGTAGTACAACACTCACACAGTATTGCAATGCTCTCACACCTCTTATGCTCTGCTAATGTGCAAATTACTAGCCAAATGGCATTTTGAGGAAGACACCTGTAATTACCATAGTCAAGGAAAGACAACATAGCTGCACTTATTTGAGCTTTGAACCAACAAGGTATTTAATCACAAAATGACTTTTCAGTGTGAGACCGGAACCATTATTTTCAAGTGAGAAGACAAGGAAATACTTAACCGTTTTTCTAGATCAGGACTATGAATTGCACTATAAATTACAGTGCTAAGGAGATAATCATGCCTTTCCACGTGATACTTCAAGAAAGGGAAAAATGATTGGTAGAGGAATGGGGCCTTACGGAAAAAAAAAAAAAAGAAAAAAAAAAAAAAAGTAGTGGAAAAAGGGAAGGGGTGGACTCTCTGTGGAAAAATATAGAAATATAGACAACTTAAATATGCAAGTAGTTGACTGTTCACTTCATACGACCCTTGCACAAAAGAAATCTCTGAAGGAGTATGAAGTAAAATACAAGGTTGCAATCCAGATGTAGCATTCCATATAGAGCCACTCATGATCTTGAAAACGTGCAGCCTTAGAGTATCACAGAATCATAGAATGGCTTAGATTGGAAATGACCTTAAAGATCATCTAGTTCCAACCCCCCTGCCTTAGGCAGGGATGGCACCCACTAGATCAGGTTGCCCAAAGCCCCATCCAGCCTGGTCTTGAACAGGATTGCAGGGATTGGGCATCCACAGCTTCTCTGGGCAATGTGTTCCAGTGCCTCACCATCCTCAGAGTGAAGAATTTTCTCTTAACTTCTAATCTAAATCTCCTCTCTTTTAGTTTAAAATCATTCCCCCTTGGCCTATCATTAACTGCCCAAACAAAAAGTTGCTCTCCATCTTCTAATAAGCCCCCTTTAAGTATTGAAAAGCCACAATAAGGTCTCTCTGAAGACTTCTCTTCCTCAGGCTGAACATCCCCAACTCAATCAGTCTTTCTTCACAGAGAGGTGCTCTAGCCCTCTGATTATCTTTGTGATCCTCCTCTGGACCTGCTGTAATAGATCCACATTCTTGTTTTGCTGAAGGATGTAGAATAGATCTTTCAGCTGATAAAATGATATGCTTCTGAAGCAGGATCAACTCACACCATCCACACAGGAATCTGTAGTGAGGGTTAATAAAGCTGGAGGAAACAGAGGAGAATATTACCACTACAACAGAAGAATTTGTTCCTAGAGATCTTTAATGTCAAAATCTTAAAGTAAGTTAGTTCTAAAAGCACTGATGGAATCTGGATGGGTAGATAAGTGGTAACACATACAGCAAGTAGATTTTAAATTAAATTTTAATTTAAATATAATAAATTTATATTACATTTAAATTTTAAATTAAATTTAAAAGAGAGAAACAAGATGAAAGAAAAAAAAAGAAAAAAGAAAAAAAAGAAAAGAAAAGAAAAAAGAAAAAAAGAAAAAAGAAAAAAAAAGGAGAAGAGAGAGAAGAGAAGAGAGAGAGAGAGAGAAGAGAAGAGAAGAGAAGAGAAGAGAAGAGAAGAGAAGAGAAGAGAAGAGAAGAGAAGAGAAGAGAAGAGAAGAGAGAAGGAGAGAGAGAAGGAAGAGAAGAGAAGAGAAGAGAAGAGAAGAGAAGAGAAGAGAAGAGAAGAGAGAAAAGAAAAGAAAAGAAAAGAAAAGAAAGAAAGAAAAGAAAAGAAAAGAAAAGAAAAGAAAAGAAAAGAAAAGAAAAGAAAGAAAAGAAAGAAAGAAAAGAAAAGAAAAGAAAAGAAAAGAAAAGAAAAGAAAAGAAAAGAGGAAGGGGAAGGGGAAGGGGAAGGGGAAGGGGAAGGGAAAAAGCTACACAGAGAGGAAGTGGCTTAAGGCAATGGGAAGTGCTGAAATATTTGTGTAAGAGATTACAATACCCTCAGGAGGTGTTTTTGATATTGTTATAAATGGCTCAGGATTCAAATTAGGATTAAATAAATAAATAGGATTTATTGAAAGAATATAAAGGAATAGAGGTAAGCAAACAGTGCTGGGTGCACCGGGAGTCTCTCCGCTCCACCAGGACGCACACCAGTTACATCAAGCAGCTGATTTTTATGCTTCTAGACTAATACATATTCATTACTACTTCTAAAAAAATAGATTATTAAAATTAGCTTCCGGGGTGCAGTCCCTCCTACTGGAGCATGTGCAGTCTCCTCTGGGGTCTCTTCTGGGGGTCTCTAGGGGTCTTTCATGCTGAAGGCTCGTAGTCTTCCTCTCCCCCTTTGTACTTACTGGGCACCATGCCAAGTTTATAGAACATCCTCTTCAAGTCTTGTCTCCCAGCCGTCCTTCAGCTTCTTTCTCCTTCCTCTTTATCTCTCGGCCCCCCCTAACCAGATACCAAAGATCCACATAGTATCCCATAACAGTCACTAGTTGTTATCAGTTGTTCTGAAACTCCCAGACACATGAGTAATTAAAACATTCTTCCCCAGCCATTCACAGACACATCTATAGCAGTGTTAGAAATAGAAGTCCGGAATAACAAAAGCAAACAGGTTCATAAATTTAAGAAGTGATAAATTGACTAGAATGAGGGGGAGACTGGGACACACTGCATCTGTGGTTCAAGAATTAAATTGCCAGTGCAGGGCCCAGAGGCAGACAGGATTCAAACAGAATTGTTCTTTATGGACACGAATTGTTAAAACATTCCTCACAATATTACCAAAGTTAATAAGTAATTCAAGAGCTTCGCTCCCAAAGCTGCTGGAAAAAAGACTGAATATCTAAAGAACTGAATTCTAATCAGCATTCTTATACTGTCAAAGAATTTGGTATTGTCTTCTCTGTGCACCCAAATTGCTTACAGCATCAGAAATACTAGCACAAGAACCTTCATTGTCATCTTAATTTTTTTTTAGTACCCAAGAATTATGGAGTTTTTTGAAAACTGTAATGGAATGTACCTGGAAGAGGGGAAAAGAATCAAAAAAATAATAATAATAATTCCTTGTTAGAGGTCAATCTCTAATATCCAGGCAGCCTGGTCTTGTAAAAGAGAGAGGTAGAGAGAAGTCATGCTTATCTTCTGTTCTTCTGTCTCAATATCCATATATCACCTGTGCTGAAGTAATACAACTACACTTCTTAATGATTTAACAGACAAGAAAAAAAAAATCCACTCCCACTCATGTTATCTATGGTATAAAGCCTGCATATCATTGTGTTTTGACATATAAAGAAGAAATTATATCCTATATTTATTATGAATGCTGGGTTTGGTGATATTCTGGTGATACTCTTCTCTAAAAGTGGATTTTATTCTGTTAATATTATTCTCTAAAAGTGGAATGTCAATATTGCTGAAAATGTGGTAAGAGTATTGCTGAAAATATCCTGTAGTAGTTAACAAATAATAAATATTTAAAATTTCTCACTGACATTTTGGAACAGCAAAATCTCGGTAATCTACATGAATGATCAGGGGATCAAATTATTGAAGAAATATATGAACAAAGCAAAGTGATTTATAACCCAAAGTTATTTATTTATTTGTTGATAACAGTTTTGCTCCTTATACAACAATTTGTGATAAAGAAGTAGAATTTTATTTATTTTATCTATTTATTTTATTTTATTTATTATTTTATTTATTTATTTATTTTGGCAGAATATATTCTGTTATATATGTTCATCTGATTCGTGTCAGTATGGAACAGTACTAGGGCTGCATGGTATGATGAATGTGACCTTCTGTCTTACATACCCTTGTATAACCACAAGTCTAAGAAAAACAGAATGGTTAATGTATATAGTTCTTGTACCTTGACTTTGGTTTCTTCCCTTTCCTCCCAGTGTCCCAGTCTCCCCCTCATTATAGTCAAATTATCAAATCTCCCGAAATATTCCTCAAATCCATGAGCCTATTTGCTTTTGTTATTCCGAACTCTTATTTCTAACAGTTGCAGCCTTATTTGTCTTCTTTGTGGTTGATTTAGCACTGCTATAGATGTGACTGGAGTGTCCCTGTGAATGGCCTGTGAGGAATGTTTTAACTACTCGTGAAGTGTCAATAAGAGAGCTATTTGTGTTTGTATGTTCTTTCTTTGAAGTCTTTGATGCCTGGGGGGTTCAGAACACCTGCTAACAACTAGTGACTGTTATGGCTTCTGAATAGGACACTATGCAAGCCTCTGGTATCTGGCCAGGTGGCCAGGAGATTAAGAAGAAGAAGAAAAAAAAGAAGCTGGAGGACGGCTAGGAGACAAGACCTGCAGGGGATGCTGTGTAAACTTGACACACTGCCAAGGAGTACAAAGGGGAAGGACAAGAAAAAAACTTGGAGAGGAAGACTACGAGCCTTCAGCATGAAAGACCCCTAGAGACCCCCAGAGGGACCACCGGAGACTGATGCGCATGCCCCAGTAGGAGGGACTGCACCCCGGAAGCTAATTATAATAACCCATTTTTTTTAGAAGTAGTAATGAATATGTATTAGTCTAGGAGCATAAAAATCAGCTACTTGATGTAACTGGTGTGTGTCCTGGTAGAGCAGAGACTCCCGGTGCACCCAGCACTGTTTGCTTACCTCTATTCTTTTAATAAATCCTATTTTTTATTTAATTCTACTTTGGGACTGAGCGAATTTATAACAATCTGGGGGCTCGTCTGGGATGGCTATGGTTCCTGAATTCTGATTTGATCTAGGAGTGGTGCCCCACCATTTGGTGGCTCCTTTTTGAGTCAGGTTGGGACGAATGCCATCTTGAACCTGAATAAAGGTAAGCAAAGAATTTGATTTTTTGAGCTCCCTTGCCAGCGGCAGCATTGTTGGTTTTTTTTGCCCGTATTTCTGCACGCGAAGATCCGGACGAAGACGACGATGATTGCTAATCTGGCATGACAATGAAGAGGCAAAATTTAGATTGTATGTGTGAAAATAGTAAGACAGAATATGATAATTAAATACAAATGTTGAGCTGCTATGATCATTGTGTAGAATAGCTGCACTGCTGAACCTATCTGCTCTTTTAGCGGGTCTACCATAAACCTGTGCTGATTCACAAATAAATAAATAAAAAGGAAATTGGCTGTGGAAGTTGTGCCTATGGAAATTGAGCAGGAAGCTAACTGGGGGATGCCTACACTGATGAACAGGGACTGACCGTGGCTTCTCTCTGCTCTGCCTTAGCACAGGAAGCAAACAGCCATACCTGTACAACGCAGTGCTGCAGTGAGTGGGAGCAGACAGAGTTGTGCCACTCTGGCAGACAGGGGTGGGGTGTTTCACCCTCATCTATCCTGGAAAGTGATGCAAAAAAACTTACCTCTGTCTGCACCCATGCATATGGGTCTGCCTATTTCCTCATCTAAAGAGACATGGGAAGAGCTTGCTACCTCCTAGGAAATGTGGTCGCAGCCCAGATCGACTCATGCTGGCAGCAGACTCTGGGAGGGGTTTCTGGGCCAGATGACAACTCCACATCAGCCAAGCTGTGGGCTCCCAGGCAGCACAGCAGGACTTCACAGCCTGAGGAAAGAGCTCCTGTGCATGGCAGGGCTTCACAGGTCTCAAACAGAGAGGAATTAGCATGCTTTAACCTCGCCCCCCTCTCTTCTTTATTAAATAGACATATACATGGACTGTAAATAAAAGAATTCACCAGGGAAATTACTTTCTGTGTCACTAGCTTTTCTATAGACTCTCTTTCCAAAGGCCTGAAAAGACTAATACTGAGCAAACAGGCAAAAATAATTAACCTCTTTGCCCTTCCAATTGATCAGCTGTGACCATCCTCCCTTTTCTTTGGCTAGTCATTTTTGAAATGACTTTCTTATAGTTTACTGCTGGTTGCTGCATGGGAAATAATGAGAACTACTGATGTATAAACAGCTTATAATTAATGATCTGAGATCTTCAAAAAGCCAAGCCAAAGAGTCAGAGATGCAATCTCAGTCCTTAGCACACGTCCAGTAAAAGTGACCAGCTCAGGGACAGAGCCCAGCATCCCACTTGGCAACAATCTGCTCTGGCAGGATTAAACCCTTAATCATAAAATATTTTGCATGCAGAAAAACAGTTCTTATGCTAAAATTAAACAGTTTGAACAAATATAGGTTTGTGTTTCTAGTGACCCAGCTGCATAGCTTTGTAGATATTCACAGGTAACATATAATGTACTTCTGCCTGTACTGTATACCCCTTTTAAAACTGCTTATTAAAGTGGGGGTGGAGCTAGTTCTAACCTTGTGTTAAAAATAAACCTCTCAAGATGCCACAGATCTCTCAGGAATCTCTCAGTATTCAAAAAAAAAAAAAAAAAAAAAAAAAAAAAAGACATTTTAATTCCATAATCTTCTTCTGAAGATTTTAACCAATGAATTGTGGAAAAGGTTGGAAAGTATTTTATAATAATTGTTTCATATGAAATTTAATGCTCTTTCACTGATGGTTATGTGCTGTGGCCTAGGCTGATCTGCTGTGTATCATCTTAATTAAAAAACCTACATGCTCCATTCTTCCAATACCACCTTGACAGTTCACAGAAATATTCTGCATCCAGTTTCTAGCCAGAGTAAAGGCAGAAGAAATCAGAGGTCATACAGACATCTGTGATGACAGCAGGGTTTTGCTTGGTGATGTCCCACATCTCACAGATGGTGATGGCACTAAGCATTTTGGAGTGTAAGGGCTGCTGAAGTGAGGAGGGAAATGGAGCCTTGCTTAGGTTCACGGGCAATGCTACTTTCTGGAAGCAGAAGGGGTAACCATGGCAAGCAAGAAGGTTAGCATGACCATGGAAATTGCTTTCCTGAGAGTGTATCACAGGTCCTATCTTCAGATCTGATGAAAATGGTCTTGGAGAAAAGAGACAAGGGGAGTGTAGATTTGGATGATTTGTTATCTAGGTTGTGTGGATTTCCAATGCTTTGGAAATGTTTGACAGGTGAGCACCTTGTCACCTGGCTGCTCCAGTGCTGGGACACCGGAGCCAATAGTCTGGAATTAGAGGGCAGGGAAGCCAGGTGGCTGGGATCCCTTGCTAGAGATGCAGGTATTGACAAAGCAATTGGAAATGGAGCACCAGGCTACAGCCTCTGGAGGTGTCTCCTGTCAGCTGTGAAGGAAAGGTATCCCTTCAAGGAAGAACTTGTATGTCTACCAGGCAAGTGGACCACTATGAAGAAGGGAATACAGTACCTGAGGGAATTAGCCATATGAGAGGTGATTTATAGGGACCTAGACAATGAACAAATATCCACAGATCCAGATAAAGTCAAGTGTACAAGACCCATGTGGCGGAAGTTTGTGCGGAGTGCACTATCATCATATGCCAGCTCATTGGCCATAAGGATCCGGAAAGACCATGAGGAACCCACGGTGGATGAATTGGCTAAACAACTCTGGCAGTACGAAGAAAGTCTCTCCTTTACCCTACAGGCCTGCATCTCAGCTGTGGAGAAACTTTCTAAAGAGGTCCAACAACTCAAAAAGAATTTATCTTCCTCCGACCTGTGCAAACCAGTGTCTCAGCTATCAGGGGTAGGCATCCTTCTGTGCAAGGAAGACAATATAGTGGGTACAAAACCCATGCCACCCTGTGGTTTTACCTATGTGATCATGGAGAGGACATGAGAAAATGGGATGAAAAACATACCTCGACCCTACAGGCACAGGTACGTGAGCTGCAGGGGAAAACGATCGGAAAAAAGGTGTTCTCTGAGAAACTTGCTGCTCCAACTTCCAGCAGGCAGTCCTTTAAACACAGAAACGAAGATTCTGACCAGGACTAGAGGGACCCTGCCTCCAGCCAGGGGGAGGAAACGGAAAATCAAGTTTATTGGACTGTGTGGATTCAATGGCCTGGCACATCAGATGCACAGAAGTATAAGGCTTTAGTAGACACCTGTGCACAGTATACTGTAATGCCATCAAGCTATAGAGGGCCAGAACCCATCTGTATTTATGGGGTGATGAGGGCTTCCCAGCAGTTAACTGTATCGGAAACTGAAGTGAGTCTAACTGGGAATGAGTGGCAAAAGCATCGTATTGTGACTGGCCCGGATGCTCTACGCACCCTTGGCATAGACTGTCTCAGGATAGGATATTTCAAGGACCCAAAAGGGTTCCACTGGGCTTTTGGCATAGCTGCCTTAAAGACAGAGGACACTAAATAGTTGCCTATCTTGCCTGGTCTCTTGGAGGACCCTTCTGTTGCAGGGTTGCTGGTTGTCGAAGAACAGCAGGTGCCACAACTACAACTACAACTAGCACTACCACAACTGTGCACCAGCAGCAATATCACACCAACCGAGACTCCCTGATTCCCATCCATAAGCTAATTCATCAACTGGAGAGCCAAGGAGTGATCAGCAAGACTCATTCACCTTTTAATAGTCCTATATGGCCAGTGCGAAAGTCTAATAGTGAGTGGAGACTAACAGTGGACTATCGTGGCCTGAATGAAATCACGCCACTGCTGAATGCAGCAGTGCTGGAACACTCTAGAACTCCAGTACAAACTAGAATCAAAGGCAGCCAAGTGATATGCCACAGTTGATATCACTAATGCATTTTTCTCCATCCCTTTAGCAGCAGCAGTGCTGGACACAGTTTGCCTTTACTTTGAGGGGTGTCCAATACACCTGGAATAGATTGCCCCAGTGGTGGAAACACAGCCCTACCACTTGCCATGGACTGATCCAGTCTGCACTGGTGTAGGGGGAAGCTCCTGAACACCTGCAGTACATCAATAACATCATTGTGTGGGGTGACACAACAGAGAAATTTTTTGAGAAAGGGAAGAAAATAGTCCAAATCCTTCTAAAGGCTGGTTTTGCCGTAAAACAAAGTCAAAGGACCTGTACAAGAGATACAGTTTTTAGGAATAAAATGGCAAGACGGACGTCATCAAATCATCTTTTTTGCCTATGTCCCTCTTTGTGAGGTGACCCCTCTCATCAAGTAAAGGACCAATGTTTTCTCAAGTCCTCCTTTTGCTGTTAACATATTAAAATATATATATATATATATATATATTGTCTTCCATAGTACTAGCCAGCTTCACCTCTAATTGAGTTTTGGCCACATGAATTTTCTTCCTACAAAGGTGAAGAGCATCTCTATAGCCCTCCAATGTCACCTGACCTCACTTCCTGCAGCCATACACTTTCTTTTTCCACCTAAGTTCTAGAAGATCCCTAATCAGCCTGCTTGACTTCCAACAATTTGGAATTGCCCTAACCTTTGCTCTTAAGAGGTGGTACTTGAAAAGTGACCAGTACTCATGGACCTTCAAAAACAGGTTTCTTGGGGACTTTACTAACTAGTTCTCTGAGTAGCCTGAACTCTACTCTCCCCAATGCATTGACTTTTTGGTGTCAGCTTTCCTGCTTTAAATTCAACTACTTCATGGTCACTATGGCCAAGACAGCCAACATTTTATATAAGCCTAACATTTTATGTATACATGCTTATTCAACTATATATGCACATATGTGTGTGTGTAAAGAAAGCAACAAATAGAATCATAGAATACTGCCTTGCAATAGAATACTTGCCAGGGCAGTATTCTATGTAGGTAATAGTATAGCATTAGTAATAGTAGGTAATAATGTAGTATTCTATGTAAGGTCCTTTACAGGGGACCACTGTATTTTGAAATACATAGAAAAGAAGCTCCAATCTTTGAAACTGAGAAAAACATGACTGATTTGGGATTATTCCCTTAAAAACGTCCCTAGTGGAAACTAAACAGACAAAAAAGTAAATATATGGCATAATGCGTAACAGTGGCACCCAGAGATGGAACAAAGAAATGCATACAATTATTTCATATAATTTAAATGTTATTCTTCGTAGATTATTAATATTTTTATTACCAAAACTAATCCTTTCATTAGGTCATGTAAGATTCATACCCCATATTTATTTTTTTTCTTTAGCATAACATTTTTCTGAGTCATCTGCAACTACAGAAATCAATACTTTTAAACACCTAATGCTGCAAAACATATTTAACCTACACTTTCCAGTCTTTATATTGCATGGATGATTATTTGCTTACCTGCCTTTTAATTACATTAAAAATGCATTCACCAATTGTAATCCTGCATTTTAGGGAGATGTTGCAATTTCATTAAACACCTTAGTATTTATTGCTTATTTGCCTCTTACTGTAGTTACTGAAAAGATAGTTGTTCTTCAATAATTACTGGTAGGCCAATAAAAGCCTGTTTTTCCTCTACTTATGGATCAAAGTTTTATACAGAAAATAAAAAATAAAATTAAAAAAAATAATAAAAACAAAGTTATATATGCAGTACAGCACTCCCTGCCTTTTGCAGAAAGATCTGTACTGCAAGTCAATTTGATATTTAAATGTGAGGTGAGAAACAAGTGCTTGTAACAACTGCCAGGTGCCAGAATGGGGAAGGGTGGTAACAAACAGCTAACTGCATTCAGCAAACTGTTCAATACTAACCCCATCTACTCACCACCACAAAAAAAAAAAAAAAAAAAAAAAAAAAAAAAAAAAAGGAGTAACTGGCTTGCTGTGTAAACAACAGATGCAGCCAGAGCCAGTCAACCACCAGCCATGGAGAAAGAAGTGTTACCTCACTATTTCTAGCTATTCATTTTAATTAGTTATAAAAATGCCTCACTTATGCCTCACTTCAAGAGAATAATTTCTTTAGGTCACTCTTTTTTATGTCACTCTTATAGCTACCTGGAAGTTTCTCAGCTTCTCTCAGATGTTTAAAGGACCATTATTACAGACAATAGCAATAACCACTACAAGGCTTAATTATTAAATGAGTCTTTTACTTTCATTCTATGATACTAAAATTTTAAACTAAGCACACTGAAAATTATTTGTAAGTGAAGATGGTCTTAAGAGTACTGGAAACCACAATCCTTGGACCCAAGACACAACTGAATTTCAAACCCTCCCACCCTCAGCAAATTAAAACAAAACAAAACAAAACAAAACAACAACAAAAACAAACAAACAAACAGACTGTTGTTCCTTAATAATATTAGACCACTTTAAGATAAGGAAAGGGTTCTGTCACCAGCTTGGCACAGTACATAACCCTGTTCTGCAGTAAAAAGTAGGTAAAATGGGGTTCATGAGATGTTGCAGGGAATCTGACTTACTTACTGGGACTACTTATGTGGGTTTACATGTATCATTTATATTTGTTGGACTCATTATATATTAGCAAATTAACTCTTCAATTTATTATGATTCTATGATTATGAAAGATTTAGTACCTTAGTAATAAAATATACAGTCAGATTATCTTTGTTATTAGAAACCTTTTTCTTCCTCTCTTTTCTAGCTTTGTAAGAATTCAAATTTAGTTCTTGCCTGGGAGCAATAGATTTTTAGAAATAAAATGCATACCCCAAGAAGGAGCACAGAAAAGACACAAAATTCTTCGTGTTGTATTTCATTCAGGCTATGACTATTCACTCCTCTTGGATTCTACTGGAGTGATGAAGACTTGCCACTTTCAATTTCTGGTTACTGACTCTATCTCAGAATTACTATCCTACAGCTCCATGTAACCAGAGAGTACTTTTGCAAACAACAGCCAAGTATCTCCATCTAAAGATATTACAGAGTATATGAATTGTTTTGTGTAGTGTTTCCTCATCAGCTTCAGGCAAAAAAAAAGCAGCTGATCACTTTAAAAGGTAAAACCCATCAGAGAATGCTTAGATTAAACTCAGAAGTGAAAGCCAGCCCCTTCTAGTCTAAGTAGAAGGCAGTAACAAGCAGCTGGTGGCAAGATCATCCTAAATCACCATAGTTGCTTACTAAATAAACATATATCAACTAGACATCTGGAAGTGGTGTAGCAATTGGGCAGCCACCATCTGTGAATTTTCCATGAGGGGAAAGCAATTTAGCAGGTTTCACACATGTTCTATGAGAGAGGTGAGCCACTGGAGCTCGGTGAGGAAACTGCTCTGTAGACACAACAAATGAGGTGGGGGGTTAAGGGTCTGTTCTTATGGCATATTTATGAATAGGGTGAAAATACTGCTAAACGAGCTCACTTCCTTATAAGAGCAAATCTAGCTATGGGAACATAATCTAATTGCGCTAAGAAAGCGGTACTACCATGCACGCTAGTACCTTTGTTCGTTATCTCAAAAGAAGTGCTACTATGAGCTGGGATTTTAATAGCGCCTCTGACTAGACTGTCTACTGCACAGTGTTTATATACCTTGGGAAACAAAACCTGCTATTTTCTTAGAAAAATGCATTACCAGAAAAGCCTGATTATCAAAGGTAAGCATTGCATAGCATTTCATCAGATGCTATAACCTACTGGAGAATATTTGACTATTTCAGTGCTGTTCTGCAAGATTGCTCCTGAGGGTTGCCTCATTAAAGCTGCTTTGACAAAAGACTGCTCTGAGGTAACTTTTTCAGGAAATCAGGACATTTCTGAAACACTCCATGAATATATATACTTTATGGCATGTCTACTCCTGTGTGTGAAATCAGTCCCACTTAGGACATGTGTGCCTTTTAGCACATACCACCCATGCTGATACTTACTAATGGGAGGATCATAACATTTTTCTGATGTGAGGTGACCTACATCAGGCATCTGATTTATGGATACAAAAAGACACCTTTCATAGCCTCACAACACAAGCTAGACAGACTAATTTCCAAGGTATATATACAGTTTCAATAGTGGGTGAAAGCTCAGGAAGGTGGCTACATATGATCCTCTAAAACTACCTGAAAGAAAGTTGTAGCAAGATGGATGTCTCTCTTCTCAGGTAACAAGTGATAGGGTAGAAGGAAGTAGCCTCAAGTTGCACCAGGGGAAAATTAGATTGGGTATTAGAAAGAACTTCTTCATGGAAATGGTGGTTAGGCATTGGAATGGGCAGACCAGGGAAGTTGTGACGTCCCTGTCTCTGGAGGTATTTAAGAGATTTGTGAATATGATGCTTAGGGGCATTGCATAGAGGTAGACTTGGTAGTGTTATGTGATGGTTTGAGTTGATGATTTTAGAGGTCTTTTCCAACCGAAATGATTCCATGCCAGGAAGATTGGAACTAGATGATCACTAAGGTCCCTTCCACCCAAAGCGATTTTTATGGATTTTATGAATCTCTTAAATTCTTCTAAAGCAATTTGACATCAGTTCCCTGGAGCTGGTTTAGCTACCTGCACAACACAGCTGCTGCATTTCACAGATGCAGCATACCTAGCTGTTCTGGGGCTCATCTGTGGAATAAACAATCCCATCAAAATGTGACTTTTTATTTTAGATATTCCCCCAAAATTCTTTTTCAGATTCATCTCCAAATAAGGAACAAGGGTGATCATATAACGTGTACTTGCTTAAATAACACAAAACTCTACTAAGCTTAATAAAAGCACAGATTTTAAGTATCCCTGTAGTTTTGACAGAGGATATTTCCCCAGACTGACTGTTCAAGAAAACCTAGTCTCCTGAACCCTTCTTCATAGCAGTACAGTTAGTAGCCCGAATGGATAGCTGCACCTTGCTGCGTGATGAAGGACTCCAACAGCAGGGACAGATTGTTTTTTATTGTATAAACAAGGTGTAATCTTTAGAGGCAAATGGTCCAGCAACATGATGCGCCACTAGGTGGCAAAATGTGCACATGGAAAGCAGCAACACGTTTCTGAGAGGACTACTTTTTACTGAAAGGAATTCATTCCTTCTTGGGCAGCGCAGGCTGGAAGGAAACAGGGCAGTGTGAAAGTCCTGTCCAAGTATAAACTGGTCTGTTGAAAAAGTTCTACCTAATTATGCACCTCTCTCTGCACAGAGCTGGGTTTCTCTTGACTAAAGACCTTTCTCTAATCTTAAAAGAAACATTGAACGTGGGAAGTATAAAAAAAATTAAACAATTCATTTTGTAAAACTGTCTACCACAAAAGTTTAAAAAAGCCTGCAGTTGGACCCACAACAGAGGTCATGGTGAAGCTTCAAGGAGAGGGCACAGCCGAGATAGGGAAACTATAAGAGACTGTGAACCTCTACAGAGGGAGTAAAAGAAGGGGGCGGGGGGAACTTCTCATCCACTGTGAAGGATTCACATTGCAAGACTCCTTGTTGGCCTATGCAGTGACTGTGGGACACACCTCTGTGGTGGTTTTACTCCGGTGGGCAGCTGAGCTCCACCACAACCGCTTGCTCACTGCCCCTCCTCAAAGGGAAAAAGGGGATAAAATATGATGGAAAGGGCTCAAGGGTTGAGACAAGAACGGGGAGATCACTCAACAATTATTGTGAAGGGCAAAACAAACTCAGAGTATGGAAATTAATAAAACCTACTGGCTATTATTAACAAGCTACAGAAGTTAGAAACAAAAGAAAGAAACCAAAACCACCTTCCTCCCATCCACCCTCTTCCACCTTCTTACCCCAAAGAGCATGGGGGAATGAGTGCTGCGGTCAGTCCCTGATGCTTTTGTCTCCACCGCTCCTTCACGGTCACCCTCTGCCCCTGCTCCACATGGGGTCCCTCCCGCGAGATGCCTCGGACAGAGCCTGCGGGGGCTGCCCACAGGCAGCAGCTCTTCAAGCACTGCTCCCACATGGCTCGGTACCACAGGGTCCATCCTCCAGGAGCAAACTGCTCCAGCACGGGTCCCCCACGGGCATCAGCATCCCCCAGACCCCCTGCTCCTGCGTGGGCTCCTCTCCATGGGCTGCAGCTCCGGCCCGGGGCCTGCTCCTGCGGGGGCTCTCCATGGGCCGCAGCCTCCTCCAGGCCACAGCCACCTGCTCCACCGGGGGCTCCTCCACCCATGGGGGGGCTGCAGTGTGGAGATCTGCTCCGTGTGGGACCCATGGGCTGCAGGGGGACAGGCTGCTCCACCAGGGGCCTCTCCACAGGCCGCAGGGGAACTGCTGCTGCGTGCCTGGAGCACCTCCTGCCCTCCCGCTGCACTGAGCATGGGGGCTGCTGTGGGATTATTCTGGGTTGTGCCTGCGTGCACGAGGGGAAGGGTCTGGGGTGCCTGCGAGCACAGTGGGAGGGGTCCTGGGTTCCTGGGTGGGACGCTTTGACACTATATAAAATAATGTCACGCAGCAATAAATTGGCTTACGGCACAAAACGCTGGTCGTTGTGTCAGTTTGTCCCAGGGCTTTCGGTTGGGTTATCCGACAGCTGCAGGGCTGGTTCTCACTCCTCACTCTCCCAGCTGCAGTTGTGTCACTGTGTGGTTTGTTTGTTTTCCCTTTCTTAAACATGCTCTCACGGATGCACAAAGAGCAATTTTTAGCTCATCTCTGGCCAGCACCAGGTCCCTTTGGAGCCAACGGAATCTGGCCCTTATCTAACATGGGGCTCCTTCTGGACTCTTCTCACAGAGGCTACCCCTGCAGCGCCCTGCAGATAAAACCTGGCTATGTAAACCCAATACTCCTATAGGAAGAGATCTTCTGCCATTCCTCTGGCAAATCTGGGGAGGGCCATCTGCACCCAGACGGTCTGGAGCACGGGAACACCTTCAGCCACTGTCACCAATGCAGCAGCACCACTGTGGCAGCACAAGTGAAGAATGGCCCCGCAGGAGCTGGATGTCAGGGGGGGACTGTCCCTGCATGTGGGCACGGTGCTGCCCTGTGCCTGGGAGAGTGCGGGGGTGAGCTAGGACAGCTGGCAGATCAACCGCAGCCATGGATGGGGAAGTAATGCTGTGCCCCTGCCAGCGGCAGGAATTAGAGGGAACGGTCAAATGAGTAGGGGAGGGGAGAAGCAAAGCCCAGAAGGGAGAAGGGAAGAAGACAAAGACCCGCACTACATGACATGGTTTATTAAATGCCAAGGTAGGCGACAGCACTTGGAATTACAGGCAGGCTGTTATCTGCACAGAACCGCTGCGTTCTTGCCAGCATGGTGGGGGCAATGGCTGCTCTTGCTCACTGCCTGGAAACTGCCCGAATTAGGGGGCTGAAGGCAAGTGTTGGCAGACTTCTTCCACTTTGGTAGAACCATGCCTTGTTTTCTGGACTGGGACGTCCTCTGCTCCACCTTCATCTGATCTGTAATAATGTTCAGCTGTGAAAACAGGGAAAGGCACAATAAGAGGGAAATGCTTAAGGAAGGAATGCATGTTTTCACCTCCAACTACAAGCATTTCAGAAGTTAGTGAAAGAAATTCCACAGGCTCCACGCAGAACATCTAAAGGGAACCTGCAAAGGACTATTGTACACCAGAGTTGTTAGCCTTAGTCCTCTGCAGCCCACTTCATCCTCAAGTGTCCCTACTCCCTAAGCATTCAAACTGGGCATTCTTTGGAAAACTACTCCTAAAATACAGCTAAAACTACTCCTAAAATACAGAAGGCCCTGCAGAGTGACCTGGACGGGATGCTTCGATGGGCAGAGGCCAATGGCATGACATTCAACATGGCTAAGTGCCGGGTCCTGCACTTTGGCCACAACAATCTCACGCAGCGCCACAGGCCTGGGGGAGAGTGGCTCAAGAGCTGTGCAGAGGAAAAGGATCTGGGCGTGTTGGTCGATGCTGGCCTGAACATGAGCCAGCAGTGTGCCCAGGTGTCCAAGAAGACCAATGGCATCCTGGCTAGTATCAGGAACAGCGTAGCCGGCAGGAACAGGGAGGTGATTTTTCCTCTGTACTCTGCTCTGGTGAGGCTGCACCTTGAGTACTGTGTTCAGCTTTGGGCTCCTCAGTGCCAGAAGGACATCGAGGCCCTGGAACGTGTCCAGAAAAGGGCTGCGAAGCTGGTGAGGGGCCTGGAACACAAGTCCTGTGAGGAGCGGCTGAGGCAATTGGGGTTGTTTAGTCTGGAGGAGGCTCAGGGGAGACTTCATTGCTGTCTACAGCTACCTGAAAGGAAGGTGTGGCGAGCTGGGGGTCCACCTCTTCTCTCAGGTAGCTAGTGGCAGGATTGGAGGGAATGGCCTCAAGCTGCACCAGGGGAGGATAAGCTTATAAATTAGGAGACATTTCTTCTCAGAAAGAGCAGTCGGGCATTGCAGCGGGTTGCCCAGGGAGGTGGTGGCATCACTGCGTCACTGTCCCTGGGGGTGTTCAAGGAAAGGTTGGACCTGGCGCTTAGGGACGTGGGTTAGTGAGTGACATTGGTAGTAGGGTGATGGTTGGACCAGATGATCCTGAAGGCAACTTCCAGCCTTAATGATTCTGTACAAGTGCAGAGAACAACCCTGTATGGGCTGCTGCAGGGCATGTTAGCTCCATCCCAGCCAGACCCAGTACAACTGGGGCAGGTGCCAGCTCAACCATGGCCCCAGGGAAGTAATGCAGTGCCCTTGCCAGCCAGGCATGTTCTCGATGCCTCCTGAGGAGCCCAGCCCCGTCGCATGGCCCGAGATCTCCATCCACGCTGCGGAAGAACGTCAACTGAGGCACAAAGAGCTCTGAAGGCAGGAGCCAGAAACTGCCGCAGTCACTGCAGGACTGTGGGGGCGTGTGGCCCTCCAACCTAAGGCCACACCTAGTGACGCCCATTGTGACACCTAGTGACACCCCTGATGACGTCCATTGTGACATCATGTGACGTAATGCTGAGACACAGTATATATGCACCCCTGCCCCCAGCAGTGCTCAGTGCTGTTGCCTCTGCTGTGGGAGCAAGAGCACTGCCCTGGCTGGGAGTCTCGGTGCGTCCCTGCCCTGCCTGGGAGCGCCAGGCCACAGCCGCTGCTCGGGGCTCGGCTCCCCTGCCCCTGCGCCTGTCCGTGTCGGACCCAAGCAGGGCCCGCAGGGCTCCAGTGGCCCCAGGTGGGCTTGTGCCCACATCCTTGCTGCAGCATGGAGAGGCTCCTGGGGCACCAGGAGCATCCGATGCCCAGCAGCACTTTGCTGTCCAGAGACAGCGATGCCCACCAGCTGCCAGAGGAGGGCCTGCATGGGCTGCACCGCGCGGCTGCCCGTGGCGACCTGGCCCGGCTGAGACAGCACTGGTGGCTGAAGAAACTACGCAAAAACCGTCTGGACCAGGCAAAGAGGTGAGGGGCTGGGGGGCATCTTAAAGGCTTGGGCTGGGACCGCTCTCCCGTGGCGTGCGAGCTTCAGCCTGGTGCCACTGCGTACGCGGCTCTGGCACCAACCCTCCTTCTGCAGCAGGTGTCAGCAAGAGCTGAGGCAATGGAGGGCTGAGACTGGGCCTTGTCCGGCCAGGCAGTCACTGGCACTGGCCATAGTCAGGAGAACGTGCTCCTAGCAGCCCTTGGCAAAGCCTTCAGCCCTGCGCGGAGAGACGGCTGAAGTGCAGGGCAGAGTCAGGAGCACGGCAGCAAGGGCACCACCTCCCCTGGAAGCCTGGGTCAGGGCTGATCACTGCGAGGGCTTTTCCCTCTCATCTGGCAGAGGGGAAAAATCCAGCTTTGCTTGGAATTGCTGGGGCGGCTCGAGCGCTGCTCGAAGGGTGTGCCGCCGACCGCCACCGCCCTGTCCTCTCCCTGTGGGGTTGTTTAGCAGCCGCTCGGGCATTAGCAGTTCTCTCCTGTCTGGTGGGTGATCAGCGTCGCGGCGTTCACCGCCCTTCTGCCGCTTTTGTGCCGTTTTGATCGTGGAAAAACTCGGAGGCTTACACAGACTTCACAGTCTTCATGGAGTTCCACAGCCTCCAAAGCTTACGTTCCGCTTGGCATTGGCAAGTGGAGACTTGTGGCCCTGCGCGTGTTCCAGAGCCGGGAGTGATTTCGGGCACTGCCTGCCTGTGGAAAGCTAATTTATTTTGGTTTTAGGACACCTCTGCACCTTGCTTGTGCGAACGGCCATGCAGATGTTGTTCGATTCCTGGTGCAAGAGAAGTGCCTGCTGAACCTTTGCGACAACACTGGCAGAACGCCACTGATGAAGGTATGTGGAACACGTTACTCTGCTCTAAGTGGGGCTTTATCGATTGTGCTTCAAGTGACAAGTGTCTTGCTGCATTCTTCACACCAACCTGTAGAGAAACCTGAAAGTTGTAATCGGCACGTAATAGGCGTACACGAGCTCGTCTTGGAAGACGCTCTTATCTTCCAGCACTGGGAAGCTGCTGTAGCTGTGACAGAGTGAAACATGGCACAAGTCCTTCCTTTTCTTTGTGTTGTTTGCAGGCAGTGGAGAGCCAGCATGAAGAATGCGTGGCGATTCTGCTAGAGCACCATGCCGACCCAAACCTGGAAGGTTACAGAGGCAACTCTGCCCTTCACCTGGCTGCCGCAGCTCCTAACACATCTCTAGCAGAGATGTTGGTTGAGCATGGTGCACGCCTTGAAGCAAAGAACTGGGTAAGTTTTCGATTTGGGTAGCGCTGCTCTTTGGGAAAGGCACCTAATTCATCTGGGCTCTTCTGAGTGGGGTTCTTTATCCTTTCAGGAGGGAAATACCCCGCTTCTCCTTGCCATCTCCAGCAATCATGAAGAGATGGTAAACTTTCTTCTTCAAAAAGGAGCGACTGTGTGTGATAAAAATGACTTTGGAAGGTGAGGCATTGCTCCAAAGTGCATGCGGGTCTCCTTAGCATTGTCACTGGAAGGATCAGGAGAAAGAGAGTCAGTGTTGTCCGAGAGACAATGGGCATTAAGTGAAACAAGAGGCCTTCCCAGAGCTGCTTAGGAGAAACCCTCTCGGCATGAGGAAGGTTAATCAGGGGAGCAGGTGGTGCCAGGGGTTTGAGCAGCCTCCATCCTTGGAGGCTTTGAAGAGCAGCGTGGAAGAAGCCTTGAGCAACGTGGTCTGGACTCGTGGTGTGGGCTGAGTCTGTTCTGGGGAGGCGGTTGGCCAGGAGGCGTCCCAAGGTGCCTTCCAGCCTCAGTCCTGTAACACTCCCCTGTGTGTGGCTTTGCTTTCCCTGAGCTTGTAGGAATCGGGGAGGGAATTGTTTGGGGAGTAGACAGGGGGTAGAATAATAACAACACAGAGCCTGCAAATGCTGCTATGTTTCATAAATCATCTTTTGGATGCTTTAGGACTGCTCTTATGCTTGCCGCTTCTGTTGGGGAAATGGATGTAGTAGAGCTACTTCTTTCCTACGGTGCTACCATTGCTTGCAAAGATGTTGCTGGCTACACGGCTGTGGATTATGCTCTCCACTCGGGACACATTGGGTGAGTGTTTTGTACGTCGCTGTCAGAGCGGCTGAGTTGTCAGAGTGTCTGTGCTGATTTGTCACCCTCTGTGGTAGATGCACAAAGTTTAATGAAAAGAAAATTAGAAATCCCGCTTGCGTTACTAAGCCCAGTTCCACTCCACTGGCCATGAAAGAGGCACTCTTTCTTTCAGTGTTGAGTCACTGTCAGAGCAGCTAACAGAGTTGTCAGAGTGTCTGTGCTGATTTGTCACCCTTAGTGGTAGATGCACGAAGGCTTAATGATATCTTCAGACCATTCTTGAAGCTGGGCTCAGTGATGTCTTCTCATAAGTCTCCTTCCCAAGTCAAGAGAGGATTTGGAAGTAGAGGAGAACTTCCACCCACAAGGCTCTCCTAGAAATCCCGCTTGTGTTGCTAAGCCCAGTTCCACTCCACTGAGCAGGGAAGAGGCGCCTGTTCTTTCAGTGGGGATCTTACCAATGTCCCTTCAGATAAACCCTCAAAGAGATCCCTGGTGGCGTAGCAGGTCCACCATCATGGGGAGACTGACACCGCACACAGACAGTTCTGAACCGGTTCCAAGTCAGTTGCTGTCCTCGGCAAGAGCAAGGATCCTGAGCAAGGATGTTTTGGATCTGACTGCCTGTACGTTCTCTCTTTCTACGCGTAGCATTGCCAGGAAACTGGTAGAACGCGCACACTGTGAAAAGACGGGAGAAGCTTCTGCTGATGCTGCGCAAGACACAGTAGTCCCCAGCAGATTTTGCCCTCTGACGACTGAGCGTTTTCTATTTCACACACGTGCTTTGGATGGAGAAGGTAGGATCCTGTAGTGTGGAAGAGCTGATGAGGACTGTGGCCTGATGTCAGACCCTTTCCCGTATTTGGGGTCAGGGCTTGACTGGCAGGGAAACGCAGAGTGCCAGGAATGCTCACACTGTCTTGCTTTGTCCGTCCCTTGTAGGCGCCCTGCCAGCTGTAGGAGCAGAGCAGGAGGAAGAGGCTGAATTGCCCACGGATCACGAGGTACTTTCTGTGAAGGGCCCACTGGCTGCTACTTGGCTCGCTTACTTTGGGGCAAGTTTACCTCTGGGCTCGCTTCCCTCTGTTGCTGCCTCTGCCACATGTTTGTGACTGGGGGCCCTTGAACTGCTTGTGCTCCAGCCCAGCTCTTCAGTTTGCACTGAGCTGGTGAAACTGCTAGGAGACCTGGGTCCTGCTGCAGCCGGCCTTTCAGTTACAGTTCCAGTCGAGGGGAAGCATATTCTACATAATGAAGCAGCAAAGGTTCTTCCTGCTGCTTGAAATCTTCTGAGCTTCTCAAAAGAACAGGCCATAAGTGGATTATTGCTTTTGACCGTACGCCACCAGCACTAAAATAACCTTTAGATGGACAAGTTTTAGGCCAACAACCAACGGATAGCAGAGCATGGCTCATACAGAGAGCTGCTGATAGTTGAAGCTAAGAAAGATGGAGAGAGGTTCCCAGCTGCGCAGATGCCTGGTGCTTGTGTGCGTCTGACCCTTCATTTCACTCAGAAGACTAACCTAATAGTAGAACGAAGAGTAAAAGCACGGCTCATATTCCCATGTTCTCACTGACTTTGTCATGCTCACGGAACCCCATTTCTTTAGGATCGAGACAGACAGCTGCAGCTGGAGCTTCCTGTTGCTCTTCAAAGACTATTAAGGTTACAAGAAGCCGCACGGGAATATACTGAGAGCCAGCGCAGTGACATGGAGAAAGGCATACAGTGCTTGCGAGCGCAACTGAACGTATTTCAAGCTGAGGTATGGAAAGGCTGCACTATAGGGATAAATCTGAGAGCGGTTGTGCTTTCTCTTCCCTTCTTCCCCCCCTTCTGCTGGTGACCAACACAACGGGCCTTTGGAGGAGCTTTTCATAAGCTGGAGGTGCAAGGCAGTGTGTTAGGAGCCACCTCCTTGTGAGCAGACGGCATCAGAGAATGATAGAATATCCGAGTTGGAAGGGACCCACAAGGATCACGGAGACCATTTAACATTTTTGTTGCCCTCCATTGGACGCTCACTCGCAGCTTTATATCTTTCTTAAACTGTGGCGCGCAGAACTGTACCCAGTGCTCTACGTGAAGCCGCATCAGCGCAGAGAAGAGCAGGACATTCACTTCCCTTGACTGGCTAGCCAGGCCGTTCTTGATGTGCCCCAGGATACGGTTGGCCTTCCTGGCCGCCAAGGCACCCTGCTGGCTCACGCTCAGCTTGCTGTTGATGAAAACCCCAACAGCCCTTTCTGCGGGACTGCCTCCCGGCATCTCTTCCCCGGTCTGTACGTGTAGCCAGGGTTGCCCCTTCCCAAGTGCAGAATCCAGTGCTTGCTCTTGTTTAACTTCACATTGTTGATGATTGCCCAGCTCTCTAATTTCTCCAGATCTCTCTGCAAGGCCTCACCACACTTAACAGTTCCACCCAATTTGGTATCATCCGCAAACTTGCTCAGAAAGCCTTCAAGTCCTTCATCCAAATCATTTATGAAAACATTGAAGAGGACTCTTCATAAAATGGAGCCCTGTGGAACCTCACTAGTAACAGATCTCCAGCCTGATTATGCAATGTATCTCTTCTGTTTTGAAAGTGTCAGTGTGAGAGAAGGAAAGAGAAGAAGCAGGTCGAGCTGAAAAGCCCAGTCGAAGTGCGTCTCGAGCAGGAAATGAAAAGGAACAGTGAACTGCAGAGAGAATGTGACAGGTATGGCTTGTTAGCACTTTAAAGAGAGATCCCATAGAGTAGAAATCAAGCTTCATGGAGGCTGATTGTAAAAGTAGGTGAGGGTAACTGTCTGTGAGCAAATTCAAGCCTCACGCTAGGCCTTACAAGGCTCTTCTGTAAGCGTGCCTATGCTTTTACAGAGCTGCCAAAAGAACTTCAAATGCAGGTTGCCCTGCAAGTCTCCTGGGAGGGAAGGAAGTCCCTTCTCCATCTGTTCCTCCGTTGAGGCGCAAGGTGGACCCTCCAAGTGATCTGTGGCACTGGAATGCTGGTTTTTCTCAGTAACTCCTTGTCTGTCAAGCGTTTTAAAGAAGAAGCAAGCCACCTCTATGCTGTTTATGTCTGAGAATGTGAAACAGGCTGGTAGTTCCTTCACCTCATTGTTTTCTTGACTAACTTGCTGCGCAGGTTAAGGAGGCATCTGGACGCAGCTCTGCAGAGACTAAGCAAATATGAGGCCAGAGAAAGAGAGACTCAGTTTAATACTGCAGAAGACATGACGAGCAGCTGCTCTGAGGGGGCCCGTGAAGTTGATAAATTAACAGCAAAGGTGAGCTCTGGATTCTGCAGGATTTTGTGATTTCTTTTTTTTTTTTTTTGTCTGTTAATGTTTGTACCTGTGTTGTTCTTTTCTATACTGCTTCTCGTATTGTGAGTTGTCTGTTCTCTCCTCGGTGCTCCTTCTGTTGTCAAACATAGCAGGTAGTGTAGAACGAGTCAAGTGCCCTTGTGGTGGCTCATTGAAGAATTCTGTTAAATGATAGTGAATGGCATCATGTCTAGGAAGTGTAAAATGAAGATTAAGTTCCCGTTTTGTCTTTTGTTTGTTTGTTTGTTACTCCTTTGTTTCTTTTGTGAGGGTTTTGGTTTCGCTTTCTGTGTATTTATAAAAGGCAGGAACCTCCTAAGTGTATTTTTAGTAGGTATAAAAAAGGGTCTATTTCTGGAGGAGGAGGGCAAGACAGCACCGCAGCTGACCTTTGGGACTTAATGGAACATCTGCTATATCCTCCGTATCCTTGCACCCACACATCAGCTTTGACCAGGAGAGAAAAGGCCTTCCTCCAGCAGCTCTGCCAAAATGGCCTCCTGAGGCACTGTTTGCAAAGCTTTCAGAGTAACGGCAGGAAGAGCATTGGTTGCTCGTGCCTACTCCGTTCTGCACTGCAGCGCTTCCCCCCCAACACACACAATAGGCGTTCTTTCTGGTGTCTGGGTAGAGGCGTGTTTGATGTCCCATGAGCAGAGGAGCATTTCGGGCAAGAGCGTCCCTAGCACCTTTCAGGCCAGTCTCCCTGCAGAAGAACCGAGGAAAGATGGAAACTTGGGGAATCCTGTCAGCAGTGACCTAAAAGCTGTTCTGTTAAAAGACGAGCCTGCCTTTACTTTGCTTTCAATACCAAGTCAGAAGGTGACAAACACCATCTTGACGCCCTACCCCTTTGTGCTTTGCTCTCCACAGCTCAAAGAACTTTCGCAGCAGCTGGAGATGGAGTCTGAAAAATGCAGGCAGCTAGAAGCACAAAACTGTGACCTGCAAGACGAGCTGTCTGCTCTGTGTGACTCTCAGGAAAAACTGGAGAAGACCAATGGCCAGCTGCAAGAAGAGGTGGCATACATCAAAGATCTTCTGGAGACGTCCAAGGTGGGTCACGAGCAAAAGCAACAGCATGAGACAGAGATAAGAAAGGGCCTGACAAGGAACAAGTGCTCATACCAGAAGTCGCAGGACATATTTGTATTTGGGGTCTTGCCCCTCTTTCTTTCTGTGAGGCATTGTTCTCCACTGGTGCAGAAGTCCCCGCAAATTGTGTATGGAGCCTTTGGAAAAGGCTTACAAGCAGAGCACTGTCTTACAGAGGCAAAATGTCTTAGTACTAGCTCTGAGGTAAAAACAGAGTGCTGAGAACTGGTGTCGACCAGATTAAAATGAACGGTTGACCTGGGGCAGTTTCTGGGTTCTGCCTTGACAACTGGTGGTAGTGAGGAGGCAGAGTGGCCTCACCTTAGTGAGGCTGAGCCCTTGAAACTGGCTATGTGATAGGTAAACATGAGCTCTGGATTCTGCAGGATTTTGTGATTTTTTCTTTTGTCTGTTAATGTTCATGCCTGTGATGTTCTTTTCCATGCTGCTTCTTGTATTGTGAGTTGTCTGTTCTCTCCTTGGTGCTCCTTCTGTTGTCATCCATAGCAGGTGAACGCAGATGCAGTTGTCATTATGAGTCAAAATGAACGTGCAGAGCAGTATCTGTGAGGGCACTCTGAGGGCAGGCTGCTCTGTGGAGGAAGGACGAGCTGAGAGTCACAGCAAGGCTGGCGGGCTCAGTGGCTTCACAGGCCATGGCACAGGCCCACAGCACTTTTCAGGTCTGGCAGGAGCAACTCCACCTGTCTGAAGTTGGCTCTGCCCAAGATCACTTCTGGAGCCCTGTCTTAGGAGTTGAGCCAGTGACGCTTTTGTAACTTGCCGCTCACCAGCCGCTGTCTCAGCCCGTCTTTCCCTAGCCAGGGGCACCCTGATGTCGAGGACCAAGAAGTGCTTTTGAGCTGCCGTGGGTGTCTTGTTCAGTTGCATGGAACCCTTTAGCTACCTTTCCCCTCGTTACTGAGAGGTGCTGCTAAGGCACACGTGTGCTTTAGAAGGTTCTGTAGAAGGCCTCAAGTGCCCTTGTGGTGGCCCATTCTTAGTCCAAAGGCTCGTAGCATTCTCGTGGCTTCACTGCCATTCGAAGAGTTCTGTTATTTGAAAGGAAATAGCATTGTGTGTAGGCACTGTAGAATGAAGATTATTTTTTTTTTATTTTATTTTTTTGTTTGTTTCCTGAGGGTTTCTGCTATTGTTGTTGCTGTTCTTGTTTGTTTGTTTGTTTGTTTGTTTCTATCTATTTATAAAAGGCAGGAACCTCCTGAGTGTATTTTTAGTAGGTATAAAAAAGGGTCTATTTCTGGAGGAGGAGGGCAAGACAGCACCACAGCTGACCTTTGGGACTTAATGGAACATCTGCTATATCCTCCATATCCTTGCACCCACACATCAGCTTTGACCAGGAGAGAAAAGGCCTTCCTCCAGCAGCTCTGCCAAAATGGCCTCCTGAGGCACTGTTTGCAAAGCTTTCAGAGTAACGGCAGGAAGAGCATTGGTTGCTCGTGCCTACTCCGTTCTGCACTGCAGCGCTTCCCCCCCAACACACACAATAGGCGTTCTTTCTGGTGTCTGGGTAGAGGCGTGTTTGATGTCCCATGAGCAGAGGAGCATTTCGGGCAAGAGCGTCCCTAGCACCTTTCAGGCCAGTCTCCCTGCAGAAGAACCGAGGAAAGATGGAAACTTGGGGAATCCTGTCAGCAGTGACCTAAAAGCTGTTCTGTTAAAAGACAAGCCCGCCTTTACTTTGCTTTCAATACCAAGTCAGAAGGTGACAAACACCATCTTGACGCCCTACCCCTTTGTGCTTTGCTCTCCACAGCTCAAAGAACTTTCGCAGCAGCTGGAGATGGAGTCTGAAAAACGCAGGCAGCTAGAAGCACAAAATTGCGACCTGCAAGAAGAGCTGTCTGCTCTGCGTGACTCTCAGGAAAAACTGGAGAAGACCAATGGCCAGCTGCAAGAAGAGGTGGCATACATCAAAGATCTTCTGGAGACGTCCAAGGTGGGTCACGAGCAAAAGCAACAGCATGAGACAGAGATAAGAAAGGGCCTGACAAGGAACAAGTGCTCATACCAGAAGTCGCAGGACATATTTGTATTTGGGGTCTTGCCCCTCTTTCCTTCTGTGAGGCGTTGTTCTCCACTGGCGCAGAAGTCACTGAACTGAACAGAATTATGTATGGAGCCTTTGGAAAAGGCTTACTTTCTCCTCCTGAGAAATAGGATCGTTGACCTGTGGTAGTTTCCGTGTTCTGCCTTGACTGCTGGTGGTAGTGAGGAGGCAAGTGCCCTGCCCTTAGTGAGGCTGGGCCCTTGAAACTGGCTATGTGCGACTGATGGGGGGATGGTTCTCTTCTTCTTTGTGGTGATGGAAATTTCATTATCTGCTTCAGACACGGGCAGCCTCCCCAGACATGCAAGAACTGTTAAGATCTCCTCCTTGTGCTTCTCCGAGCAAGAAGCCAATGCACAGAAGCAGAGATGCTGAGTCTGAAGAGGAGGATGGAGGGAGAAAGACACCGCAAGAGCATACTTTTCCAAATGAGTCCGTTGAGGCAAAACTGGAAAGGCACAAGCACTACTATCGGGAGGAACGAAAGCTCAGAAGACTTCGAGAAAATGACCTGCAAAGGTATGTCCAGACTGCTTTTTGGAATGAGAGCAAGATGCTGCTTTTTCATTGTTCGTTCTCCTCCTAAGAACCCTCTTGTATGTCTGGTCAACATGATGTCAGTAAATATGCCTACAATTGCACAGTCCCTCTCTGCGCCTGCTCCACGTGGGGTCCCTCTCACGGGATGCCGTCCTTCCTGAACTGAGCCTGCGGGGGCTGTCCAGTGCTCTTCAAGCACTGCTCCCACATGGCTCCGTACCACGGGGTCCATCCCCCAGGAGCAAACTGCTCCAGCACGGGTCCCCCACGGGTGGCAGCTCACCCTAGCCCCCCTGCTCCTGCATGGGCTCCTCTCCACGGGCTGCAGCTCCGGCCCGGGGCCTGCTCCCGTGGGAGCTCTCCATGAGCCACAGCCTCCTCCAGGCCACAGCCACCTGCTCCACCGGGGGCTCCTCCACCCATGGGGGGGCTGCAGCTCGGAGATCCTTCTCACAGAGGCCATCTCTGCAGCCCCTTGCAACCCAAACCTTGCCATGCACACCCAATACAGCGATGTAAGGCAGAAAAGAGGAACTGCATGTCCTATTGTCATGGCAACAAACTAAGAATGCTTAAAGAAGTATGAGCCTTCTAGAGAGCAGAACCTGATTCTGTGAAGTCTATGGCTTTGGCTGCCATTTCGGCAGCAAGTCTGAGATTGGAGTTTTCCTTAGGCAGGGGAGGATATCCCTGACTCTTTATGCAGGTGATGCATCTTCCAGAAGAAGCCACATAAATCCACAGCATCGGCGATACTTCTGCACCATGGATGCAGGCTCTCCAAAAACCTCAAATCAAATGATGTTTTTGTGTTTAGACGCCATTAATCCCTTCCACTCTCAGAAGTCAAACGTTTGTCAAAGACCTGGAGAGTAGCTTTGCCAAACTGTAACCAAATATAATTCTTGCATGCATCTGACTTTTTCAGAGCTCGTCAGAGTCTAGACAAAAGCAACGCTAAGCTCCACCGGAAGCACCACTGAAGCCTGCGTGGCTAAGGTCAGCATTCATAAATGTTATTCTCAACCTCTCGGAAAGAATATCTGTGAGCAAGCTTATGCTTCTGAGCCTCAAGTTAGAATCCCTTTGTGGGTCCAAAACACACCGTCTTTATGCTAAAACAACTGCTAAGCATCAGAAGAGTACACAACTGTATGGGGGAGGGCTGAAGACCTCTGGTCATGGCGGGGGTGCAGAATACAGAGTGCCCTTCTTCTTCTGCAAAGCCATAAGGGAAAGAGTGAACGGAAAGGGAGAATAGATAAAAATGACCGTACAAATGGTAATGAGAGAACAGGCACCAGACAAAGACATGCCACACCGAAGGCTGCGGTAGGGCCAGGTGGCAGCACGAAGATGTTTGCCTTTTCAAAGGCAGATCCTTTTCAACGTTTTCAAGGTGAATGCGGAAGCTGCATTTTAGGAGTAGTGTTCCAAAGAATGCCCAGTTTGAGTGCTTAGGGAGTAGGGACACTCGAGGATGAAGAGGGCTGCAGAGGACTAAGGCTAACACTGCTAAGCAAGAGTCATTTGCAGGTTCCCTTCAGATGTTCCGTGTGTAGCTTCTGGAATTTCCTTCACTAATTTTTCACATACTGGTAATTGGAGGTGAAAACATGTGTTCCTGCCTTGTGCATTTCCTTATTTTGCATTTCCCTGTTTTCACAGCTGAACATTATTACAGATCAGATGAAGGTGGAGCAGAGGACGTCCCAGTCCAGAAAACAAGGCGTGGTTCTACCAAGGTGGAAGAAGTCTGCCAACACTTGCCTTCAGCCCCCTAATTTGGGCAGTTTCCAGGCAGTGAGCAAGAGCAGCCGTTGCCCCCACCATGCTGGCAAGAACGCAGCGGTTCTGTGCAGATAACAGCCTGCCTGTAATTCCAAGTGCTGTCGCCCACCTTGGCATGTAATAAACCATGTCTTGTAGTGGGGGTCTTTGTCTTCTTCCCTTCTCCCTTCTGGGCTTTGCTTCTCCTTTCCAATGGCCATGTGACCATTCCCTCTGATTCCTTCTGCTTGTCTCCCTTGCTGACCAGGAGCATCCTGTGAACAGCAAATGTGTTATTTCCGTTGTGAGAATCAGACCAAGCCTTTTGCAGATGTGTCTTGTGAGTTTCACAGTACCAAGGGAAACTCAGGGGCAAGCTAGGGACAAGGGCTTGGGATGGCAAAAGGGAGAATACACAAAGACAGAGGTGTCATTTGCCTCCTGTGGCTAGAAATGGTTCCCTTGCAAAAGGGATAGCCCACGACAAGCGGGGGACCTCAACCACACTGTCCATGAGGCTGGCAGAGAGCTTTAATGCTGTGGCCAGATTTCTGAATGCAGGGCAAATGATTTGTAGGCTTCAAACCAGCATCCTCTGAGCAAGGTGTTCTCCTGGGAAGGAGACTCGGGCTCTCCCATATAAAGAGATCTTCTGACACTCATCTGGCAAATTCGGGGAGGGCTGAAGGGATAGAGGAAAACACCACCTGCGTGCCCACTGCATCCAGCAATTCCCTCTATCCCCTGAAGTCCCTTTTGGAAGCCTCCAGGCTTCTCTCAGCAATTTCGTCACTGCCAGCCTGAATTCTCACCAATGGGGAAAAATCGGAGGGGCTAACAAGGTCAGGAAGTTTCCTGGGAATGGCCTTGACCCGAGCCCCAGGTAGGCTTCAGACTTCCCTATGGGTAGGGTCTACCTGACATACGGGGCCCTCTGTTCCCTTCAGAAGGGAGTCGCCTACAAGCATTACCCTTCTTTCCTTCTGGCTGGAGGAAGTCTTGAAGCATGGAGTCGACTTGCCAGGTCCTTGTGGCTCCCTCGCCTGCCTCCAGTGACCTAGATGAGGAAAAGCGCCTTGCCACCGTGATCCCCTGCTCCGTCACAGCACGCGACTGCCTCGGACTGTGAACCTCTACAGAGGGAGAAAGAGAAGGGAGCAGGGGGAGCTTCTCATCCACTGTGAAGGATTCACATTGCAAGACTCCTTGTTGGCCTATGCAGTGACTGTGGGACACACCTCTGTGGTGGTTTTACTCCGGTGGGCAGCTGAGCTCCACCACAACCGCTCGCTCAATGCCCCTCCTCAAAGAGAGGAAAGGGCTCAAGGGTTGAGACAAGAACGGGGAGATCACTCAACAATTATTGTGAAGGGCAAAACAAACTCAGAGTATGGAAATTAATAAAACCTACTGGCTATTACTAACAAGCTACAGAAGTTAGAAACAAAGGAAAGAAACCAAAACCACCTTCCTCCCATCCACCCTCTTCCACCTTCTTACCCCAAAGAGCATGGGGGAATGAGTGCTGCGGTCAGTCCCTGATGCTTTTGTCTCCACCGCTCCTTCACGGTCACCCTCTGCCCCTGCTCCACATGGGGTCCCTCCCGCGAGATGCCTCGGACAGAGCCTGCGGGGGCTGCCCACAGGCAGCAGCTCTTCAAGCACTGCTCCCACATGGCTCGGTACCACAGGGTCCATCCTCCAGGAGCAAACTGCTCCAGCACGGGTCCCCCACGGGCATCAGCATCCCCCAGACCCCCTGCTCCTGCGTGGGCTCCTCTCCACGGGCTGCAGCTCCGGCCCGGGGCCTGCTCCTGCGGGGGCTCTCCATGGGCCGCAGCCTCCTCCAGGCCACAGCCACCTGCTCCACCGGGGGCTCCTCCACCCATGGGGGGGCTGCAGTGTGGAGATCTGCTCCGTGTGGGACCCATGGGCTGCAGGGGGACAGGCTGCTCCACCAGGGGCCTCTCCACAGGCCGCAGGGGAACTGCTGCTGCGTGCCTGGAGCACCTCCTGCCCTCCCGCTGCACTGAGCATGGGGGCTGCTGTGGGATTATTCTGGGTTGTGCCTGCGTGCACGAGGGGAAGGGTCTGGGGTGCCTGCGAGCACAGTGGGAGGGGTCCTGGGTTCCTGGGTGGGACGCTTTGACACTATATAAAATAATGTCACGCAGCAATAAATTGGCTTACGGCACAAAACGCTGGTCGTTGTGTCAGTTTGTCCCAGGGCTTTCGGTTGGGTTATCCGACAGCTGCAGGGCTGGTTCTCACTCCTCACTCTCCCAGCTGCAGTTGTGTCACTGTGTGGTTTGTTTGTTTTCCCTTTCTTAAACATGCTCTCACGGATGCACAAAGAGCAATTTTTAGCTCATCTCTGGCCAGCATCAGGTCCCTTTGGAGCCAACGGAATCTGGCCCTTATCTAACATGGGGCTCCTTCTGGACTCTTCTCACAGAGGCTACCCCTGCAGCGCCCTGCAGATAAAACCTGGCTATGTAAACCCAATACTCCTATAGGAAGAGATCTTCTGCCATTCCTCTGGCAAATCTGGGGAGGGCCATCTGCACCCAGACGGTCTGGAGCACGGGAACACCTTCAGCCACTGTCACCAATGCAGCAGCACCACTGTGGCAGCACAAGTGAAGAATGGCCCCGCAGGAGCTGGATGTCAGGGGGGGACTGTCCCTGCATGTGGGCACGGTGCTGCCCTGTGCCTGGGAGAGTGCGGGGGTGAGCTAGGACAGCTGGCAGATCAACCGCAGCCATGGATGGGGAAGTAATGCTGTGCCCCTGCCAGCGGCAGGAATTAGAGGGAACGGTCAAATGAGTAGGGGAGGGGAGAAGCAAAGCCCAGAAGGGAGAAGAGAAGACGACAAAGACCCGCACTACATGACATGGTTTATTAAATGCCAAGGTAGGCGACAGCACTTGGAATTACAGGCAGGCTGTTATCTGCACAGAACCGCTGCGTTCTTGCCAGCATGGTGGGGGCAATGGCTGCTCTTGCTCACTGCCTGGAAACTGCCCGAATTAGGGGGCTGAAGGCAAGTGTTGGCAGACTTCTTCCACTTTGGTAGAACCATGCCTTGTTTTCTGGACTGGGACGTCCTCTGCTCCACCTTCATCTGATCTGTAATAATGTTCAGCTGTGAAAACAGGGAAAGGCACAATAAGAGGGAAATGCTTAAGGAAGGAACGCATGTTTTCACCTCCAACTACAAGCATTTCAGAAGTTAGAATCATAGAATCATAGAATCATAGAATATCCTGAGTTGGAAGGGACCCTTAAGGATCATCACGTCCAACTCTTGACACCGCACAGGTCTACCCAAAAGTTCAGACCATGTGACTAAGTGCACACTCTTCTTAAATTCAGACAGGCTCGGTGCAGTGACCACTTCCCTGGGGAGCCTGTTCCAGTGTGCAACCACCCTCTCTGTGAAGAACCCCCTCCTGATGTCAAGCCTAAATTTCCCCTGCCTCAGCTTAACCCCGTTCCCGCGGGTCCTGTCACTGGTGTTAATGGAGAAAAGGTCTCCTGCCTCTCGACACCCCCTTACGAGGAAGTTGTAGACTGTGATGAGGTCTCCCCTAAGCCTCCTCTTCTCCAGGCTGAACAGGCCCAGTGACCTCAGCCGTTCTTTGTACGTCTTCCCCTCCAGGCCTTTCACCATCTTCGTAGCCCTCCTCTGGACACTTTCCAACAGTTTCACGTCCTTTTTATACTGTGGTGCCCAGAACTGCACACAGTACTCGAGGTGAGGCCGCACCAGCGCAGAGTAGAGCGGGACAATCACCTCCCTTGACCTACTAGCGATGCCGTGCTTGATGCACCCCAGGACACGGTTGGCCCTCCTGGCTGCCAGGGCACGCTGCTGGCTCATATTCAATTTGCTGTCTGCCACGACCCCCAGATCCCTCTCTTCTAGGCTGCTCTCCAGCGTCTCATCACCCAGTCTGTACGTGCAGCCAGGGTTTCCCCGTCCCAGGTGCAGGATCCGGCACTTGCTCTTATTGATCTTCATGCGGTTGGTGATCGCCCTGCTCTCCAACCTATCCAGATCCCTCTGCAAGGCCTTTACACCCTCATTCGAGTCCACAACTCCTCCAAGTTTGGTGTCATCAGCAAACTTGCTCAAAATACCTTCTATTCCTACATCCAGATCGTTTATAAAAATATTGAAAAGTACCGGCCCTAAAATGGAGCCTTGAGGGACCCCACTGGTGACCGCCCGCCAGCCTGACGCAGCCCCATTTACCATAACCCTTTGGGCCCTGCCCGTTAGCCAATTGCTCACCCATCGTATGATGTTTTTATTTAGCTGTATGGTGGACATTTTGTCCAGTAGGATCCTATGGGAAACCGTGTCAAAAGCCTTGCTGAAGTCCAAAAAAATCACATCAGCTGGTTTCCCTTGGTCCACCATACGGGTGATCTTATCATAAAAGGAAATCAGGTTACTTAGGCAGGACCTACCCTTCACAAACCCATGCTGGCTGGGACCAGTGACTGCTTTGTCCCCCAGGTGCGCCTCAATAAGTTCGAGAACCATCTTCTCCATGATTTTACCAGGCACTGACATGAGACTGACAGGCCTGTAATTGCTAGGGTCTTTTTTCTGACCCTTCTTGAAAATCAGCACAACATTTGCCAGCTTCCAGTCTACCGGGAACTCTCCAAATTCCCAGGATCGTTGAAAAATAATTGAGAGAGGTTCTGCAATGACGTCCGCCAGCTCTTTCAGCACCCGGGGATGGATCCCATCCGGACCCATGGACTTGTAGGGATCCAGGTGGAGTAGCAAATCCCGCACACGTTCAGGGTCGGTTGGGAGTTTGTAATCCCCACCGTCCCGGTCCTCCAGCTCAGGGCACCCTGGGTCCCGAAGCCCATCATTGGCATTGAAGACAGAGGCAAAGAAGGCATTAAGCGTCTCTGCTTTGCCTATGTCATTGTCTGTGAGGAGACCTTCCCTATCAAGGAGCGGCCCTATGTATTCTTTAGTTCTCCTTTTTCCATTCACATATCTAAAAAAAACCTTTTTATTTTCTCTCACAGACACAGCCAGCTTCAACTCTAGTTGGGCTTTGGCCACACGAACTTTCTCCCTACAAACACGAACAGCATCCCTATATTCTTTCCATGACACCTGGCCCTCCTTCCAGTAGCGAAACACTCTCTGTTTCCGCCTAATCTCCATTAGAACATGCCTGGTCAGCCACGCCGGCCTCCTGCCCCGCCTGCCTGACTTGCGATATTTAGGAATTGCCTGATCTTGTGCTTCTAGGAGGCATCGCTTAAAGAGTGACCAGCACTGGTGGACATCGAGGCCTTCAAGAGCAGTTTCCCAGGGGACCTTGCTGACTAGTTCCCTGAGCAGCCTGAAGTCCGCTTTCCCCATATCTAGGGATGAGGTTTTGGTGGCACTTTTCCTTCTGTCACCGTAAATTTTGAACTCAACCACTTCATGGTCGCTATGGCCGAGGCGGCCACCAATCACCACATCTCCCACCAGACCCTCTCTGTTTTCTAGCAACAGGTCTAGGAGGGCACCTTTCCTAGTTGGCTCCGTTAGCACCTGCACCAAGAAGTTATCATCTAGGTGCTTCATGAACCTCCTGGACTTGCTCACGTCAGCCGTGTGGCACTCCCAGTTAACGTCTGGCAAGTTGAAGTCCCCCATAAGGACAAGGGGAGTTAATCTCGAGGCCTCTCTTAGTTCTGTAAAGAATAATTTATCGGCACTATCGTCCTGGCCAGGCGGTCTGTAATAGACTCCCACAACGACATCCCCTTTATTCGTTCGTCCCTTGATCCTTACCCAGAGGCTCTCAACTTTGCCATTGCCGACCTGAAGTTCCACACAGTCCAGCCCCTGCTTCACATACATCACCACCCCACCACCTCGCCTACCCTGCCTGTCCCTCCTGAAGAGCCTGTAACCATCTATCGCAACACCCCAGTCACAGGACTCATCCTACCAGGTTTCGCTTATGCCGATGATGTCGTAGTTGCGGGACTGGGCCAGGACTTCTAGCTCATCCATTTTATTCCTCATACTGCGTGCGTTCGTGTAAAAGCACTTCAGGTGCGTCTCCTTACACTCAGCACCTTGTGGATCTGACCGAAGGACCTCACTGGCACACAGCCCCTCTGATTCTAGCGTACCATCCCTTAGGTCTTCACCGGCGCGCCTGGTTTTAGCCCCTTCCCCCTTCGACTCTAGTTTAAAGCCCTATCTATCAGCCCTGCCAACTCCTGACCAAAGATCCTTACTCCTCTCCGAGAGAGGCGCATCCCATCCGGTGCCATCAGGCCCGGTGTAGCATAGACCTTCCCGTGATCAAAGAACCCAAAATTATGCCGGTCACACCAGTCTCGAAGCCACGAGTTTATGTGAACAGCAAAGAACTGTTGCACTCCAGTGTTGTTAGCCTTAGTCCTCTGCAGCCCACTTCATCCTCAAGTGTCCCTACTCCCTAAGCATTCAAACTGGGCATTCTTTGGAAAACTACTCCTAAAATACAGCTAAAACTACTCCTAAAATACAGAAGGCCCTGCAGAGTGACCTGGACGGGATGCTTCGATGGGCAGAGGCCAATGGCATGACATTCAACATGGCTAAGTGCCGGGTCCTGCACTTTGGCCACAACAATCTCACGCAGCGCCACAGGCCTGGGGGAGAGTGGCTCAAGAGCTGTGCAGAGGAAAAGGATCTGGGCGTGTTGGTCGATGCTGGCCTGAACATGAGCCAGCAGTGTGCCCAGGTGTCCAAGAAGACCAATGGCATCCTGGCTAGTATCAGGAACAGCGTAGCCGGCAGGAACAGGGAGGTGATTTTTCCTCTGTACTCTGCTCTGGTGAGGCTGCACCTTGAGTACTGTGTTCAGCTTTGGGCTCCTCAGTGCCAGAAGGACATCGAGGCCCTGGAACGTGTCCAGAAAAGGGCTGCGAAGCTGGTGAGGGGCCTGGAACACAAGTCCTGTGAGGAGCGGCTGAGGCAATTGGGGTTGTTTAGTCTGGAGAAGAGGAGGCTCAGGGGAGACCTCATTGCTGTCTACAGCTACCTGAAAGGAAGGTGTGGCGAGCTGGGGGTCCACCTCTTCTCTCAGGTAGCTAGTGGCAGGATTGGAGGGAATGGCCTCAAGCTGCACCAGGGGAGGATAAGCTTATAAATTAGGAGACATTTCTTCTCAGAGAGAGCAGTCGGGCATTGCAGCGGGTTGCCCAGGGAGGTGGTGGCATCACTGCGTCACTGTCCCTGGGGGTGTTCAAGGAAAGGTTGGACCTGGCGCTTAGGGACGTGGGTTAGTGAGTGACATTGGTAGCAGGGTATTGTATTGATGTTATTGTAGGCCTTTTCCAGCCGTAGTTGCTCTGTGATTCCATTCAGTGACATAGGGCACTTCTTAAAACCTGCAGAAATGTCAGGGCCGCGAACCACAGCGCTCCCCGGCCGGGGCCATGTGCTGGGCAATGGGGCAGCGGCGCCCCGCCCCGCGGCACCCGTGTCGCTCGTTGTGTCTCATCGCGGCCCCTCAGCGGGCGCCTCGCGTCGTCGGTGCGCGCCGGAAGGGGCGGGCGGCGGCTGCGGCAGGCGGGAGGCGCTGAGGCAGCAGCGGCCGCCATGACGTCCGCGCTGGAGGGCTACATCAACCGCATCCGGGGGGCCGGGGGCGCCTGGCTCGGGGTTGCCGCTTGTCCATGCGGGGGGCTCGGCAGCGCGGGGCGAAGCGCGGCCGGGCGGGGGCGGTGGCGGCAGAGGGGGGCGGCCGGGGCGCGGGGCTGAGCGGCGGCCGGCGGGAACGGCACGGAGATGGGGGGGGGGGGGGGGGGGGTCAGGCTTTAAGGCAGGCCGCCGGAACGTGCCGCCAGGGTTCCTTAGCAGCGCTGCTGCCTTTTGATTTCAGAAGGGCCTTGAGAAGCTGTTCCGGCTCTTCTCAAGGCTTATTGCGTGGGGGTGTTACCGGGAGCGTTCATAGTGCTGCTTCAGACGTCTCTGAGCGTTTCCTTAATGAGCTACCAGGTACTGTCGCAGTGATAACTTCTGATGGAAGAATGATTGTGGTGAGACTCACGTTTTTTTTCTCACATCTCTTTTACCCCTTGCCTGTCAGCCTTGTCCGTTGCTAAACTCACACACACAAATACGCTAGGTTTTTGCCAAGCAGCCATTTCTGCACCACAAAGTGCATTTATTTTTCTGTTCAGCTCTTTGGTTCCTCTCGAAAATGTCCTTGTTCAGCAAGCTCTTCAACTTTCGTGTTAAAAAGCGCTTCTTCCGTACAGCTACAGAAAAAATGAGCCCATAATTGTTGAAGAATTGTAGTGAGATTGTGTTTAAGCCTGAAAAGCTGAGAACTCACAAACTGTTCTATGCTAGACTGTCTAATGTCCTGGTTTTGTTGTTTCTATATTATTTATGTTCTTGTATTCTTTTTTTCCCCCTTATTTTGATCCTTTTCTACTTTCAGTTTAACTTAGTGGTGTGATCATTGCACAAGGATTGGGTCTTCCTGTCTGTCTGTATTAGCTTAGAGTGGCCTCTGGAAAGGGGAAACAGTATTTTTAGTAAAAATGTAATAGCTTCACCAAAAGTCATAGAATTACAGAATGGTTTGGGTTGGAAGGGACCTCAAAGACCACCCAGTTCCACCCCCCTGCCATGGGCAGGGACACCTCCCACTAGATCAGGTTGCCCAAAGCCCCATCCAGCGTGTCCTTGAGCACCTTCAGGGATGGGGTACCCACAGCTTCTCTGGGCAGCCTGTGCCAGTGCCTCACCACCCTCTGAGTGAAGAATTTCTTCCTAATGTCTAATCTAAACCTACCCTCTTTTAGTTTAAATCCATTTCCCCTTGCCCTATCACTAAACAACCTGACACAGAGTCCCTCCCCAGCTTTCCTGCAGGCCCCCTTTACGTACTGGGAGGCTGCTGTAAGGTCCCCCCAGAGCCTTCTGTTCTCCAGGCTGAACCGCCCCAACTCCCTCTGTCTGTCTTCATAGGAGAGGTGCTCCAGCCTCTGATTATCCTTGTGACCCTCCTCTGGACATGATCCAGCAGGCCCATGTCCTTATGCTGGAGGCCCTGGAGCTGTACACAGTGCCCCAGGTGGGGTCTCACAAGAGCAGAGGGGCAGAATTGCCTCCCTCACCCTGCTGGCCACGCTGCTTTTGGTGCAGCCCAGGACACAGTTGGCTTTCTGCAGTGCAGGCGCACATTGCTGCCTCATGTCGAGTTTCTCATTAGCCAGGACCCCCAGGTCATTTTCTCTGGGCTGCTCTCAATCCATTCTCTGCACAGCCTGTATTTGTGCTTGGGATTGCTCTGACTCGGGTGCAGAACCTTGCACCTGGCCTTGAACTCCGTGAGGTTTGCACAGCCTCACCTCTCAAGCCTGTCTAGGTCCCTCTGGATGGCATCGCTTCCCTCCAGCATGTCTGGCTGGAGTCTGGTTAAATTTGTGATACAATGCAAGATACTTTCTACCACAAAGACTTGAATGGAATTAGTGTATGACTTACTTCTGTGTGGGTAGATGGTGTGTTTATTATTACTGTCTGAGTTATGGTGTCTTACCTGAGTGTGGTGGTTTCACAGAGAGCTGAGCTCCACCAAATCCATCTCTCGCTCCCCCTCTTGAAATGAAGATGGGGAGAATATAAGATGAAAAAAGGCTTATGAGTTAAAACAAGGGGGAAAAGAAGAAAACAATTAATATATATATATATATATATATATTCTCAGTATAGTGAGTTTAAATTTCTTAATTACTAGTGATAAATTATATGTATCAATTATGCTTCCATTTTCCCAAACTCTTGTTGAAGTAGCACAGAAATTTTTCCTTTTGTGTGTTTTACATTTTTGTTGAGTGATGTTGTGGAACCCAGCTAACCTCCTTTAAAGAGATGTCACTTAAAATCCCATATTAGAAATGGTTTCAATACTGGTTAATGTAAGAATCTAACTTTTATGTTCCTTGCCTTTATTTTTCTCATTTGATTTCTTGACGCTTCACTACAAGGAAGACAAAAACAGTGTAGAAATAGTAAAATTATAAGTTTAGAGGACCTCATTGGTATGAGGGAAACTTTGTTTTTTTTTCTAATACTAAATAATGTAGCTGTTAGCATGGCTACGCAGTAAATAAAGATACCTTTTCCTGAAATTAATTACCGTTTTCAAACTTTAGTTCTCCATCTATTTGTGTTTAAACCTATTAATAAGACCCAAGTAGAGCAGCTGCTCTCCAGTACCTTAGTATTGCCACTTTGCTGTTTAAGAAATCATTGGGAGCAAGGATGTAAATTTAAAAGGCAATTGGAGTGCTTTATGTTTGTGTGCTTTTTTCTTTTTCTTTTATTCTTAGGGAACCCTCAAAGGTTTTGATCAGACCATTAACTTGATTTTGGATGAGAGCCATGAACGAGTGTTCAGTTCTTCACAAGGAGTTGAGCAAGTAGTGCTGGGATTATACATTGTACGAGGTGATAATGTGTAAGTATAGCATTTCTTTGTTTAATTCAATTTAAAAGAAAGTATGCATGTCTATATATTTACGTGCATGTGTCTATATATACATATGCAGTTGTGTCTGTATACATCTGGATCTTACATCCTTGTGTAGCAGTACTGATAGAGAGCTAGCAAAGCTGAGGCACATTAAGCAGCAAAATATCTGCTGCTGTTGTAAAAGTGTCTGCATTTTAAAGTTAAGGTGTTGTTAGCCGAGAATTTCTGAGCTCTAAGTTAACCAGG
Source organism: Aythya marila (assembly GCF_965140915.1). NCBI lineage: Eukaryota > Metazoa > Chordata > Aves > Anseriformes > Anatidae > Aythya > Aythya marila. The sequence goes on along the minus strand of NC_139042.1, from coordinate 181,758,247 downwards.
TCACATACTGATAGCAGCGTGGAAAAAGGGTTGGTATGAAGCTCAGCATTTCCCTTTCTTGAGCCTAGGCATTGTGCGTGTGCGTGTTCTTTATTCCTACCTGTGAATGGCAGGGTCTGTCGAGAGAGGAAAAAGACAGAAGAAACAAACAAGTGGCACAACAACTTGTGTGTGGTTGTGTGTAGTAGTAGGTCAGTGATCTGGTATACAAGGTTAACTTCAGTGGGATTTTTTTAGGCACGCTAAGGGAGAGTTAAGATGAGATGTTCGCAGAGAACACTCGATAATCTGGAAAATGCTGGAAGGTTCTGTCTTGATGATGTAACAACCGGACAGTCAAAGCTGCTGAAGTAACAGATCAAGGTGGCAGTTGATATTTTATGTCAAATGATATGACAGAATGAGAGCAAAACTCACCAAATGCAGTGTGATGCCCCAAAGAGATAGGGAGGTTACAAGAGCAGTGGAAAGAAGGCCTGGTAAATGGGCCTGCTAGGAAGATTGTTAGGAGGAAGATGACTTCAGTTTTAGAAGCATTTGTTGAACTAGGAAAAATAAAAAAAGGCTTTAGTACTAAGCAGTTGTGTGTAAAACAGTAGTAAAGACTGTGAAGAAAAGCTGGTTAAAGAGATAAACCTCTTAAATACATGTGTTTTTGTGGTATCAGAAGCAGAAAGCAGAAATCGGGTTTCATGCTGGTCCATACTTGAATATTCAGTTAGCATAAGCAGTGTGTTTGTGTTGTGAAAGCTGCCAGCTCAGTGAGGATCTAATCAGTGGTGGAACTAAGAAAGCTGCTCAGCTGGCCAGGCTTCTGTTTCAAGGCAAGTCAAATTCCTCAGTCTCCACTGATGATCACGGGAACCTAGGTGCCAGTATTGGGATGTCTTACTCTCGAAACTCAGTTGCTACCCTCATCTCTAGCAGCTTCTTCATAAATGCCGATTCACCAGGGAGAAAAAATATTGGGGATCACTGGAAAGAAAATTAAAACCGCAAACAGCGTGTCATTGCATAAACACCTGGTATGCCAGTACTGTCAAGAGGGATGCAGTAGGAAAATGCACAAAGAGCAGAAGGCAGAATAGCTAGAGGTACAAAATGTTTTCAGTCAAGGAAAGTCTGAATGGAGAGGGGCTTTTCAGCTAGGAAAAGGCACAGCAATAGAGGTGACTGATTGCTGTGAAGTCAGGAATGGTATAAGGAAATGGGGGGGATGCCATCAAAATTTGAAGTTCAAATGATAGAGCTCTACAATTAAACTTAAAAAATAAAAACGGTCTTGGCTTTCCTGACTTGTATCTGGGGATTTTAACAAACGATAACTTTTTTTTTCAGTGCTGTCATTGGTGAGATTGACGAAGAGACAGATTCAGCTCTTGATTTGGGGAACATTCGAGCAGAACCTTTAAATTCAGTTGTGCATTGAAAAGAAGAGAATGCACAGGGACTTTGTAAATCTTCGGTTGTACAGACCTATTTAACAACGTTGACAGTTTTTACAAATTGTGTGTAACTTTAGTCACCAGTTTTTTATTAGGAATATGTTGTAGTTTCGCATGTAAATTAAAGTTTCTACGTTTTACTAAAGATTTTTTCATTGAATTTATTTTGGATTTTAATGCTGAATAATTTAAAGTGTGTTGGTAAATTCAAGCAGTATCAGTGATAGTCCTGACATGGTGTATAACTACTTTGTTCCCGAAGTGGAGAACTCGTTCCTGAAGGTAAACCAAAGCTTTTTTTGTGAACTCAGGTTTAGTTGGAGAAAGGTTGTGTAACAGTGAGCGACCTCCGCTCTTGTGTTCACTCCTTCTGGACCTGTGAAACTGTGTGTACAGGATGGAGGCTACAGTGTAGAGCTTAAAGAAGGAAAGAGGTGTCTCCACTCACAGGCTGACCTAAATGTAGTTGTTAGGGCATTCTTTGAGAGAGTGAGAAAGATCAGTTTAAACTATCTTTCAGAAAAAGGGTACTTGGGAGAACTGGCAGCACAAAGCCCAAGTATAGGTTGACATGCTCTGCATTGTTAAACTGAACCTTCTGTGAGGAAGGCAAAAAATGGCCTGCTCACACATCTGGTTAGTATTCCAGACAGCAACTCTTCCCTGTAAGAAGGAGCCTGCTGAGAAGCAAACTTCTGCCTAAAAACTGGCAGCTGTGGAGTTTGGTTACCTTCATGCTTAGATCTCAGCAATGCTAAACTGCTTTTTAATTTTTGGCCTACATTCAAATTGGTTTGAATTTCTGTTTCAACATCAGATTTTACTTTAATTTGATGCTGTTGTTTTTGGTCTGGAGTTGTCCAAAGCCTGTTCTGGGTGTGTTGGTGAAAGAAGCAAGGCCGGGAGAGATAGTCAGAAGGGGATTCTTGAACTCAAAGCTAGGGCCCAATATATTTCTAAAAGATGAATATAGCCTTGTAAACTTGTGAACACTCTGTGGTGGATAGCAAGGTCCCTGTAACTATATATGGTAGAGAGAAAGCACTGAAGAAAGCTGTATTTGATGCAGGAGGTTGAATTGTAACCAGTCTGAAACTTTTTTATTTAATCAAAGCTCTATTGCAAGGAAGTTAAAAAGTAGGTCACCAGTAGGTCAATAATTAAATTATTAATTTTCATAAAATGAATCAGTGGCAAAAATAAACAGGATTGAAACCAGAAAGTGAACATAGAAAATTGGCCTTGTATTCGTTATTCTAAAAAGAGAGCTAGAGAATGCTAGTCCCCGGAGGAGGCATCTAGGGTAGAGGTTTAAGTACGAAGGTTGTGCGTGTCTGAACTCCAGGTAAAAGCACAGCACAGCTAATGTAGCAAAGCTGTTGTAGGTACTGAAGAAATAAAAGAAGAACTGAAGAACAGCTGAATTTTGAGGGAAGAGTTATGCTCTCAATGTTTAGGTGGTATGAAAGAGGACTGTAATGGAAAAAAAGAACCAGAAACCATTACTGTGTTGGATAGGGCTATGTCAGCTGGAGTGTGCCAGTTGGTTTCCCAATGCATGTACAGATGAGGCAAAGGAAATGTTTCCTAGGAGATGTGGGGTGGTATTTTCTGGGAAGGGGTGGATTTTGTTTATTTATTTATTTTCTGGAGGGAAAAGTATTCAGAAAGAAGAATCCCCTTCTCGGACGTGAAGGTACTCTCACTGAATTCTGACTGCTGTGGCCAAGTGACTGTCAGCTGGTTCCTCAGGGTACATGGAGAGCTCTGCTGAGGTAGGAAAAAGGTGTCAGTCCATAGTGTGCTTGGAACCTAACTTTTCCTGCCATGAGCGTAAAACAAATACCTGATAAATAACAGGTGACATTTAGTAAAATACAGCATGTCCTTGCAGGTTAATGAACTGATTTTACAAAAATGAGCAGGGGAGGGAAAGATGATGCTGAGGAAGTTACGCTGAATTGGAGGTAATCATCATATTCCATTAAGTTTCCTGCATTGCCTGACGTTGGTCACTTCCTCCTTTTGTTTATTTAATAGAGATCTTGGAGTGAAAGGACAAGTCTTGGCTAGTACTGGAAGAGGATAGCTCAGTCATTTCTCTGGAGACGGCTTATGAAAAAACGAGTTGAAGTCAGTTGGAGTGTATGAAGCAAAGCAGAAGCCATCTTCTGTGGTCCAAGAGCAACTTACCTACTTGCAGTCCATGTGCAGTGCCTCACTGTCAATTTACAAGCAAATTTCTTCAAATATCACATGGTGTACAAGCCAGTTACTGGTTTGGAAGAACGTGGATTCTGTTTTGAGGACTTGTTCTGAAAATGCAGACTTTATGTACCCTCATGGTTAACTATGGCCTGTTACCCTTAGTACCTGGAGTTAGTCATTATCTTTCAACCCATTTTATAGGATATCAAACAGAATGTGCTGGAGCTGGTGATGAAACAGGTGGTTTGAATGATACATCTATCACAATTTAATCAGCATACTATTTTCGTAGGAAACATAGTGGTTCTGTATGTTTGAATGTTTCTTTGTCCCTGTGGCAACATAATTCCACCTGTTAGCCTCTGCTGGCTCTAAGTGCACTCCACTGAGAATTTTCTTCTACAGGTTCACACAGAAACAATCCTAAATACCAGGTTGGTGTTCCCAGGGAATTGGTGAGAGGGGATTTAGTTTATTCCACAGTTAACAATCTGTGGCTTGGTGTTTGTCATTTAACCCCTAAAGGAGCGTGACAATGACCATGAAGGTAGGTCTCAACAAAGTAAAAGCCTCAGTTGAAGAGAGTCAGAAACACCAAATGTGAGTAACACTAGTGAAACGTTAAGATGGTTTGTGCTTGCTAAATTTATTTGTTCTATGGTACTTTTGAAAACACCTTTCTCTTTTGCATCTTTCAAGCCGTGGGTTTCAGGAGCCACGATGCCAACCAAAGAAAGCACAAGACAAGGAGACAGACAAAATGCCAGCTCCATTTCCGGCACTAGTGTTTGCAAATTTGCTCATATTTGCTACTTGTGTTTTTATTCCTGCTTTCCAGTTGAGTATACTGCAGTTCAGAGATTAGAAGCAGGAAAATAAACTTGTAGATTATATAACTAAACAATTATTTTTAAGTGGGAGGGATTTCTTCAGGCTCAATAAAGATTCAGAAAGTGAAGTCATAGCAGTCTTAGAGTTATAGAGTCAAGTGGTTGTGGTGTCAGGCAGTCTCAGTTGCCCTGTTGTTTAAATAATTTTAAATAATAAGGCATACTTAATGTATCAAGTATTCACAGGCAAAAAACAAACAAACAAAAAACATAAAAGCCAGATGTATCAGAAGGTGGTGTCTGTACAGACCAAGCCTTGAGCTGAGGGATGGAAACTTGCCCCAGGCTTATTTTAACTGCATATGATAGAAGCTAATAACAAGCTGGGTGTTTGCCCTGAAAATCTTGTACCTGCTAGTGTCGTACAGCATAGGATATTTTGGTTTAGGGGATTTTTTTTTTTTTTTTTACATTATTTTTTTTACAGTCATTGCAGAAATACTGAGGGAAGTAAAAGCCTTACTGATGGAAGTAGCAATCAAAGCTGAAAACAAAATAGCATTCAGACTTCTGCCAAGAACTACTTGTTGGTGCTAAAAGCCTGACCTTATCTAGACGGTAATATCTTCCTTCCTGGAGCCTTGCAGCACGTTCCAGGAACTCAGGGACTTGTGCTGGACAACGTGTTGCTGCTGTTAGGCTTACATCAGTAACACTGACAGAGAATGGATGCCAACAAATTTCGCTCCGCACTGAACTTGTTTCCTGCTACTTGTGCTTTTAGATAAAAAGTGTTTATTACGTAAGGGGGCACAAGTGCATGAAGAGGCCCTGTGTATGTACAACTTCTGTCCTCTCAAACACCATTAATGGTTATTTACCCTATTTCCCATCACTATCGTTTTGTTTTACAATGTAGTTTTACCTCGTTTTGATATCAGTGTATATTTTGCCAGGATGATGATTGCAACACATTCCATAGAAACTGAAGTGGAAATTGTACAGGTGGAGATATCCAAAAGTTAGAATTGAAGTAATGAAGCCCATCAAAAAAAAAAAGACGCAGGATAGCAACCTGTTAAATGTGGACGAAAGTTGTCATAGCTAAATTCTCTTGAATGCAGATAAAATTACTGTGCATGTTATAGAAACACTGGGGAACTGTGAGAAAACCTGCTCTGATCGGGAATTCTTTAAGGCATTAGAATGTTAAATGGAAGCTTTCTTTCCTGAAACACTTTTATTGTTATTATTATTATTATGGTTCTTGCTTCAATAATTTTGTGTTTAAATGCTTGGGAATTCTTACTCCTGTAAGTTCAAACTTCAGCTCTGCTTACGATGCAGAGGGAAACCTGTGTGCAGTTGAGCTCTGTGGTGTTTCTGGAGATGGTCCGATCAGAGCTCCTGCTGGTTTATGGTAAACAGTTGCACTGACTGAATGTGCAGATGATGCAGTGACCTCATCTACAGGGGGCAGGTTCTCAAAATTCTTCTCAAAGCAATATGCAAACAAACAAAAAAAACAGCAAAACCCACACAACTATAAAACCAAAACATAGCTATTTACAACTATTTCATATGCAGTTCATAGCATTCCGAATAAACACAAAATCTTTTCTACTGCAACTTCAGCACCATTTTATCCATGCCATTGCATCTACATGTGTCAGATTCATGGGAGCTCTGTTTTGCAGTGAGGTGCAGTGCTGAACAGATGCCAAAGCAGGAAGTGATTACAGCTGAGGAGTGGGTGCTGATTGAAAATGTGTGATGCTGCAGGGGAAGTATCACACAATAGAACTTCACTTAGCTTGGAACTGGATTTCCAAAACAGGGCACATTAAGATGTAAACAGTCAATAGGACTGGGACTCGCCTTCCTCCTAACAATCACATCATTAGCAGTAAATGCTAAAACAGGACGACTTCCATGATTATACTGCAAGCACAATGTGCGTGGCAGCGTGTGCTCATCAAGTGAACGGAAGCAGCCTTCTTGCTTGCCACCATGTTGCTTCTACCGCTTGTCCCAACTCATCCTGGATATACGTGTCAGGCATAAATGCAGCTTAATTTTAAGAAGTGCAAAAGCTCGAGGTGGTTGAAAAGGCAGGTTTAAGTTTATTTCAAGTAAAATATTTAGGATCAGAGTGAAAACAGTCTCTGATGTGAAGAAGAGACTATGCATTAAGCCACATCTGACAGCGTTGCCCAAATGCTTCTTGAATGCTGTGCTCAATCCATTGCTCAGACATTGTCATGTTGCCCCTTGGCTTGTCACCAGCAGATATCCATCTCCCAATTTGTCTCCACTAAATTCTGAGCAAAAACACTGCACCCACTCTGAGAAAGGCGCACTTTGTCACCCTCAGCAGCCCTGGTTTTTGTGGAGCAGACCACCCATCCCATGATCTGGGGATCAGCCAGCAGCTGCTGCTCGGGCCCCTGACGGGTGTCTGCAGAGCAGGGTAAGGCCTGGCAGCAGCCCGCCCAGGCTCTGCCCCCTGCCCACCAGCGCTGCCCTCGCTCAGCCCTCAGATTTCGCACAGCTTCTCCTCACCCCAGCCCTCAGCATGCTCCCAGCAGCACAGCCCCTGCCCAGCCACCGCAGCAGGGCTGAGGGGAGAAGGACGGTACCTGAGGCCCTGGGAGCAAGCAAGGTGCCCACCTGGGTGGGCAGGGGTGGAGAGGGAGGCACAGAGCTCTGGAGGCCTCAGCACTGCCACAGGCTGCCCTAGGAGGGCCCCCAGGGGCTGGGGCTTGCCAGCGATCCTCACAACTGCCTCTCAAAAGGTGGCCTGAGTGTGTGCCAAGTACAGCTGGCCCTGCTGCAGGCATCTGAACACCCTCATCCCTTCCTGAACCAGTTGAAGACAGCACAAGGGCAGAGACTTTTTCAGCAGAGGTTTCTTCAAGAGGGAGAGGTGTTAACCTGCTGCCAAAAAGACCCCAAATAGCCCTGCACACGGCTAGATTTACACCACAGACTTTACCCATGGTTTCCTGTTAGAGTATCACCCCTGAGGACCAGCAAGCCTTTCATTAAATGTTCGTTAAGATCACACCTCTCCACACAATTTTCCCCTCTCACTGACAGCCAACAGCACAGAAGCAGGTTAGGAAGAAACTTAAAAGAAGTCATACCTGAGTTTGTTAAAATTACAACACAAAGTGAAGGCCGAGACTTTCTGCTCTTGCTTTCTCTTTGGTACTTTCCAGCATCTCTCCAACAATGTGAACTCCTCTTTGACCACTGTGCTGAAGGCCAGAGGAATTTCTTAACACCTTTCCTCTTGGCAGGCTACAAACTGATCAGCTCCTCATGGGATCCAAAGCTGTGGGATCTGACAACCTTTCATGCCTACCAGAAGCTCATCTGCTTTGGACCACAAGCAGAATTGCTCTAAAAAGTAGCCTGGAAAGTGGTTAGTACCAATACTTCAATTTTAGTCCCTGATCTTTACACAAATGTGCTTCAAGCCTCAAGTGGAAGAAAAGGACAGGGACGCGTGCCTATTTTCAGCAATTTACCTGCTCTCAGGCCAGGCTGAAGGCACAGCCATGAACAGAGCTGAAGAGAGCAGAGGACAGCTCTAGCAAGTCATACAGGCAAGGAAGGAGGTTGAAAACAAAATCAAGAAGGGGAATATAATAAAACAAAGACGTATTAGATTTTAAATTTTATTAAATACCAAGTTGAAACAATGCCTGGAATTAAATACAGTGTATTAGCTTCACAAAACTGTTGTATTCATACAAAAAGGAGCAGAGAGACATAGCAGCATTCACTGCTTTTCCTCACTGCCTGTTAACTCAAGTTATTGAATTAATGAGTAAAAAAAACATTATTTTTTTTTCCAGTCTTCATTTATCTCAATACAACCATTTTTATTTCTCCAGAATCTGGACTTCATTTGTTCTATAATCTTCTAATTGCCAGCAAGTTTGGTAGACGTGAAATGAAGATTGCTGATCTTCAGTAGCAGATAACTCCCTGAAATAAGTAAAACTGCTTCTTTTATTGACACAAACGTCCCACAATACTGCCCTTCACCTGGGCTGCAGCCACTGTATCATCAGCTGTTAGCAGCAACAAAAAGCTGTTCTATCACACAAATAGTGTTACGTACCAAGCAGACCAAAGTTTGCAATGTTAATATTCCTTTTTCCCTATGTGGACTGTTTCAGGTTCACCACAGGTGTTCATCTAGCAACTGCAAATGTCTAAAGCTGAAGCAAGTTTTAATACAAAAACCAACATGGATACCAAAACAAACATATCACATAAAAGCTTTCTTGGCACTACTGTACATTCACAGTATTTTTAAGCCTAGTGGACATAAAAGTGATAGCAATATAAAGTGCCCTGTTTTCCAGCTTAAACACTGGTAAAACTTTCACTAAATCAACAAATATTCACTGCATCAGGACTGAAGCAGCAGACAAAAAGCCAACCAAATGATATCCTAAGCATTAAAATAACACTGGAAACACTAAAACACATAGAATGGAAGTATTAAACAGAACAAAAGAAATGCTTTTGTTAAAACACTGAACAAGAGGGGAACAAAATATTTCAACTAACTTTAATCAGAAACATTTTGAGAGTTCTGTAAAGTTCATGAATCAAGATTAAGTCATTCTGCTACTCAGAAAAAACAGATATGGTTCTTATATTGAGTGCAAAATAAACCAACCATACATCAAAAAACAAGTGACACCTATTTAATAGAATTTATGTTCAAACTGCAATGAAGATATTTTTGCTTCTGAGCCATGGGATGGGAAACCACAGATATGTTATGTAAACAAAATTTCTAGTGCCTTTCCCTTGCATTTTGTTCAGATCAAATAATTCTTGGTTAAAACATCACGGTACTCCTGTATTGCCTTGCAAAGGGGATCCTGGTCAACGTTGAAATTTTTTGAAGATCCATCAGTAGATACCATGGGAGAAGCTCCAGCAGATCCAGTTTCAAGTTCAGCAGTGGCTGGGGAGAAAAGAAACAAGATTCATGATGCTACTTTTACAGTAGACTAACTCAAATAAGTCATATTATGGGCAACTGGACAGGCTAAAATCTGGAGAGTGATTTAAAAACTTCTAAGAAAATGAAAAAGGAACAGGCACAAAGGAAGAAACACTGTTTTCCACATTTAATTATCAGTCAACAGTACTTCTAAAACTAGTGACAGAAATTTCAGAAGCTACACACAGAACACCTTCAGGGAATCTGCAAACAACTCTTGCACCAGTTTACAGCTTACCAGCTTACACCAGTGCTAAATTTAGCTCCCTGCAGATCTTGGAACACTACCCCTTAAAAACAGCTTCCGTATTCATTGTGACCAATCTGTAAAAGATCTGCCTTTGAAAATGGAAGCACCTCGTACTGCAATCCAAGCAGGACAAGTCTCCCCAGCCTGGAACTAATGCAGCCTTTGCTGTGGGGTGTCTTTATAACTTGCCCTGGCAAACCCCTCTTTCCTCCATGGAAACACACATGCAACGAGAGCAGAAAAACAAAGCTCTGCTGTGTTTCCATCCATCCACCTTCTTGAGGCAAGGTCCCCTCAAACAAAACTATGACTCCTAGCATACACATCACTACATTTGAAAATGCCAGTGGATACAAAGCAATGGGTTTGTGTCCATGCAAGCAAATGTAAAGAGCTGTAAAGCAACAGCTGGACTCACTATACATAAATGAAGCACACTGGAACAGAAGGCAATGCTCTCGGGGTTTGTTGCTTCAAAATAGCTCCAGGCACAGCAGCAGTGACTCTGGCAGTACAATTATCATGAAAGAGGTGCAATTTCTCTCTGGAGACCTGGCCTCATATTCCAGAACATGTTTTTTACTACATGTTGCGAGCAACCACCTCATACTGTATTTGCCTCAACATTACTGAATGAACTTTTCCTAAAGAAAGGATGCATTTTGTCACTGATTCTTCTTGCTCATCCGAAGACTGCAATGTATAAACTACAAATACAAGCAGTGAATAAGAGACAGCAAAAACCTAGAACTAACACCAGAAAATGTGTCATGGTATGCTTCAGTGCTAAATGCAATGAGTGTATGCAGAAAGAGACGTGATGGCTGAAGTCTATAAAAATCTTATTTCAGGGCTTCTTTTATGTTTGATATTTGTGTCTGAGGACTAGAGATACCTTTAGCTTAAGTCAAGTGCACCTGTGTGGGGGAGGTAGTTTAGTTTCCTTTGCTTTTTCTCAAGTAACTGCAGAACATTCTGTGCAGTATTTTGGTAAGCAGGAAATTTTCCACATAAAACTCTAAATCAGACAGTTAGCAGAAAACAGGTGTGCCCTTGACAGCTTTCAAGTCAGTATTTCCAAAAATTAGGAACAATCATCATCTTCCTTAAAAACACTGCTAACAGAATTACACATTACCTTGTTCAAGTTCTTTAGTGATTTTTTCATCCAGTTCCTGCCGTATCTAGAGTTACAGGTAAAATATATAGTTAAAATTTCAAGAGTTATATTTTTGCAATAAAAAAATAAAACAGTTTTGAAAACCATGTATAATGTGTGTCAAACACTGAAAACATCATCCTAAATAGAGACGTCTTCGTTTGGGGGTTGATTTTTTTACAAAAAGAAACTCTTGGTCAGCCAGGCCATAGCATTCTCATTGCTGAGCAACATTAACTTTAGCACAACAAAATCGGTAACTCACCATCTGGAACATAACTGAGCATAAAAAAGTAGAGGAAGAAAGCACAGTGGTTTTATAAAAGTGTGTGTATGGTTGATGGCCATCTTCAAATACACGAGCAGAACGTCAGCCAAACAATAAGATGTGCACAAACGCCATCACGGGGCCCGTTTTGGTTGAGGCCTACTTCTGCGACTTCGTAAGAGAACAGCTGCAACAGCAGCTGCTGAAGGACCGATACATTCCATTGTGGACAAAAAAGCGCGCATCAATATTCTTCTTTTTTTCCACCTTAAGATGGAAAATTGGAAGAGCTGCTATAGATCATGCCAGTATTTTTCCTTATTGTTATTACACATGTGAAAAACATAAAACCACATTATTTTATTGTTACCTATCTACTGAGAAGCTATGAGCAGCAGCTGCAGGTTCTGCAAAACAAATGCTGTGGGTTTTACTATGGAACTGAAATCGGCTTGGATCACTAGGAAGCAGCCTTTACCCCTCTCACCCCTAGAAGCTGGTTCTTGCTGCCAACTAGTTAAGTTACTGCCCTGTATTCTGACTGCAAAGTCTTCATAGTGAGAAATCAGACCTTTCAAAGAGCCACAGCCTGAACACTACATGCTGTTGTGTACATTTGATGATACTCGTGACTCCTGTATTATCTTCCATCAAGTCTGTGACACAGAGAAGTGACTGTCGAAACAGACAGCATACAGACAGCTTCCAGACTTGTGTCATTAGCAAATATGAAGGCCATGAATATAATTAGGTGCCTGGAGCACGTGACTTCTGCGGATGGGCTGGGAGAGCAGGGACTGTTCAGCTTGGAGGCTCAGGGGGTTTTATCCATGGGCGTAACTATCTGATTTGTGGGTGGAGTATAAAGAAGACAGGGCCAGACTCTTCTCAGTGGTGCCAAGTGAAAGAACAATAGGCAGAAGTAGAAATAGAGGAAAATCAATTCAAACATAAGGATTTTTGTATTACTATTTTAGCAAGTATGGTCAAACACTGAACACTTTGCCAGGAAATGTTGTGGAGTGTCTGTCCTTGGAGATGCTCAAAAACTGGCTGGACATGACCCTAAGCAAACTGCTGCGGCTGACCTGCTCTGAGCAGGGGTGTGGTTAGACTAGGTGATCTCCAGAAGTCCCTGCCAACCTCACCCATTCAGTCATTCTCTGACTTCAGTGCTGAATCCCTGGGGGAACAGGGATTTATTTTATAAAATGAGTAGGCTTGCCTAGCAACATATCAAAGATAAGAACTGAAAAACTGTTTGGCGTACTCAACAGGCCAGGGAAAGCAAGAATCTCTGGAAGGGAAGAACTGTGCAAACCCTCACAAGAGGAGCCATAACAGGCCACTGTGAGGGCCAAAGAAGTGGGGCTACAAACCAGCAGCGAGGAGGGAAGGGCATTCTCTCCAGGACCACAGGGATAGCTGCAACCAAATTCACCATCTCCACCTGAAGAAGAATCACTCAGTGATATTTCTTGGTACCTTCACAGGTAGAAGAAGGGAACAAGGAGCTGAAAGAAGGAAGGAAGAGGATCCCCCAGATCCTTCAACCTCTAGTTATTTACAAGCAGGGGAAAGAAGCAGAAGGGAGCCTAATGCACAGAGACACTGCTAACAAAAAGATGAAGGAAACCAAGTACCTAGACTAAAAGCTAACTCAGAAACAAGACCAATCCTAAGCAGAGCAGTAGTAGTTCAGAAGGAGAAACCACTTCCACTGGTTTCTGGAGCCTCCGCAGTGATCAGAAGGCCCACCAAATCCTCCCCAACAAGTACAGATGAATCAAGAAAATAGGAAGTTCTTCTTTTCTTATATACTCTGTTAACATCTTTGTGATCCTTATGAAAGTCTGAGGAAAGAGGAGTAGGTGAAAAATAAGCTGGCACGCTCATTTCCAAAAGAGGGAATGAAATGCCAGGCAAAATACACACTTGAAGATAATAACTTGTGCCTTTACTGTTGTTTTCCTTCCCTTATCCCCCTGGAAAAGGCAACACAGCTGACTATCCTGAACCTCCTGAGCAATAAGGTGACAACTTCACATTCCAGAAAAACTTTTGCCAGACAACAGTAACAGAACTGGAAAACTGATTAATGATCTCTGATCTGTTCTGCACCAAGTTCTGCCCAGAGGTACTTCTCATCCCACTGCACATCTCTTCAGGCAGTAGCACCCTGGGTTGCAGTCACCTTGCCCTGCAGCAGTCACCTTCTCGAAAACTCTTTTTCAGAGAGCAGTTTTGACTTACTACTTACCCACACAGGTTGCTTGAGCAGAGTAACTTGGATCCTGTGAGACTCCATGAAATGATACTCACAGTTGAGGAAGTCAGAACAGTACTGGCACTTCGTATATGAATTGCTGTTACTACCAAGAACTTTCTGAATATCAGAACTGGCAAGGAGGATATCTTATAGACAGTTAACTACCACGAAAACCGTAACATACATTAAAGCACAAAAGCGCTCTGCAGAGGTGATCCTGTCTCTTGGACAAACTAACAAGTTTAAAATATTTGCAGTAATAGGAAAATGTGAATGCATCTGTAAAAGTTTTAATCAAAACCTAACAGCATATATAGACAAAAACATTTCTAGTATATAATACCACCCAACATGAAACAATACTGGCTACAAACCTTGTCATGTATCTGGCTGCAGAGAAGAGAAAGAACAGATTTTTGATTAAGGAATTGAAGAAGAAAGAACAATGGCCTTAAGTTTAAAAGTCTTCAGTAAGAACTAAGAACATGACCTACATGTAAATAAAACAACTAAATTGGCTAACGATACAAAGACTGCTACAATACAGGAGTGCAGGCAGGAAACAAAAACAGAAAGGGAACAGAAACTGAGAGACAGAGTAGGAGGAGGGCATTCCTGCTCTCACGTTACCAGTAGAAAAGCTGATTTCATATATCCGCTAACCACACTTGTTGCATCTAGCAGCGTTCACTATTATTTTCTGTGCCAATGCACTCACATTCATTTTCACCATGCCTTTGGCACAGCTGTTAAGGTTTAAGCTTGATGTTTGTTGAACCTATTAACAGGACTCTTGCTTCCGAAACTCCTTGCAGCAGAAATTCCCTGCCTTTATCTAAGGCCTAAAGCAGCAGTTCCCAAATTATGGTAAGAAGACCACTAAAAGAACCTTGCATGTGTGTTTCATCTGCTTGGTTCAGTCTAATTCTAGACAGTGATAGGCCAATGTGTGAGCAGTTTGGGAGTCAGCAGACCAAATCATAAACTGAAAAACAGAACTCATCAAAGATCTCTTTACTCCTGTAACGGAAATACAGACACACTTTTCCAAATGGCACAAGTCCTACTATGAAACCAACTTCAGCCAACATTATTCCAGAACGTAATGAATTGCTTGTTAGTTCCTACAGCTACTGTTTGTAGTGACTTACATGGAATTTTTCAAGTACTTGTAGTTTACTCCTCACTCCTGGAGTTCTAATAATAATAAAAGATTATAATAACAATAAAAATATAATAATAAAACAGACATTTACATGTGATTTGATCTTTTTGGTTAATTAGCATGTGTCAGTATGAACTTTTTTGGATTTTTCAAGATGCTTTTGCATGTCCATTTCAAGGTCATTGATTTCTGCAGCATATACGCTGGTATGGGGAAAGGGGCTGTACTGTAATGGAACATCCATTTCTTTATAATTGTTGAGAGTAGGATGTTCATTTTTGGCTGAGTCTGCAACATGACTGTCTTCAAAATGTAAGGCTAAATGCATCATCAGTGATATTAGCCTTCTAATGTTAAACAGTAGTTTATAAAAACTGAAATCTTTCATGCCTTGAAACTCCAAATTTGTCATGTCATGTCTACATTAAGCTCTAAATTCCCTAAGTACATCCTCTTGTTTGGAACAGCACAATTTACCTTCTACCAGTTGCATGGACAAAGGAATTGATACCAGCATTTTGAGTAATGGCAGTGTGAAATACTTTCAGCTTCTTGTCCTTGAAGCTGTTTCAAAGCTTTTGCACAAAGCAAAGTCAAAATCTGTATAAGCTTCCTCTTTCAAGGAGAGGCATGTCCTGTACTTCAAATAACCTTCCTCACTTTGAGGAAGGTACAGAGAGAAGCACCAAATCTCCACCAATAGCTTTGATTTAAAAAAAAAAAAAAAAAAAAAAAAAAAAAAAAAAAAAAAAGGTGCAAGACAACTACCTGAGGCACACTGAGATTTAAGCTCTTTAACTCCCTGTCTTTTTAAGCTTTACTGTCAGGAGCGCTTGTAATCTCTTTCACCCAATAAGGCAGCACTCGGCTTGAATTTAAAGGCAATACAAATTCAGAGGGCTTTTTTTTTTTTTTTTTTTTTCCCAGTAGAAAGGAACCAGGTTACCGGAAATATCTGAGGTGTAACTGAAGTTAAGCCTTTTCTTCACCTCACTGTTAGTCTGAGAAACTTCTGCGTCTTTAACTTTAACTTTAACTTGTCTGGTGACAAGTTAGGCAGAGTCTTAAGTAGCACAACTGGTAAAATAGTTCAAAATAGATTAAAACTTCTAATTCAAATCTTTTACACATGCACCTGTCAGGAATCCCATGCTTTCAGTTCCTCAGGTATGTGGTGTCTCTTCAAATACCAGTTCTAGTGAAATATATGCTGAGATACATATCCTCTAGCAACTACTGCACCTGAGAACCCTGCTTCTTTTTCTGAAGGACTGAAAACACAAGATTAGGTTTTAAGATTCTTCTGAATATATTTAACATTGAGTGACTTGAGTCTACAGACATTGCCATTACAAGTAGTCTCAGTTGTTCCCAAACTGTTGGATTTGGTGAAAAGAAGGATAAATTCACACCAGTAATTCTAAGTCCCAGAGACCAGCCTTCTGCTTGATTGAGGGGAAAACAGGCAAGCTAAGAGTTCTGGGTTTTTCTTAAAGGGATGTGGCAAAAATTGTAAAAGAATGGGTAAGTTATCTGAGGATTTACCTTCATTCAGAAAAACAAACAAACAAACTTTATAATGTCATATTATTTTAGAATTTAAAGCTAATCCTAAGAAACACGTATATAAAGCATGTATAGTATGAACCAATTATCCTCAGCTTCTCTACTGAAAAAGTTTTTGTAGGTTGTAAACAAGATCAGAGAAAACTTCAGGGGACTAGGTCCCACGAGAGAAATTTAGAACCCAGCCCCCTTCAAATAACAAACAGAAAACCTCACCTAACATGTAATTCAAGATGGAGAAATATAATGTATCATAGAATCACAGAATATCACAAGTTGGAAGGGACCCATAAGGATCATCAAGTCCAACTCCTGGCACCGTACAGGTCTACCCAAAAGTTTAGACCACGTGGCTAAGAGCACAGTCCAGTCACTTTTTAAATTCAGACAGGCTCGGTGCAGTGACTACGTCCCTGGGGAGCCTGTTCCAGTGTGCAACCACCCTCTTGGTGGAGAACCTCTTCCTGATGTCCAGCCTAAACTTCCCCTGCCTCAGCTTAACACTGTTCCTGCGGGTCCTATCACTGGTGTTTGCAGAGAATAGGTCACCTGCCTCTCCACTCCCCCTCGCAAGGAAGTTGTAGACCACAATGAGGTCCCCCCTCAGCCTCCTCTTCTCCAGGCTGAACAGGCCCAGTGCCCTCAGCTGCTCCTCATTCGTCTTCCCCTCCAGGCCCTTCACCATCTTCATCGCCCGCCTCTGGACACTCTCCAATAGTTTAATATCCTTCTTGTACTGTGGTGCCCAGAACTGCACGCAGTACTCCAGGTGAGGCCGGACTGTATAACTCAATATTTTCTCACATTTCCTTGTGAGTCTGCTCAAGGCTGATGGTTGTTTTTTTTTGTTGTTGTTGTTTTTTAAACCTTGCAAGTGAAGCCTCAAAAAACAGTACCAAAATCTAAAAGCCTTCCCCATAACACCAATCCCTTGCAAAATGCAAGAGTCATACAATCGGAAAAAAAGAAAAAAAACAACTTTACGGGTGCCACTGAAGTCAGGATATTGACTGAGAACAGTATCACCATTCACAGATCTAATGCACACGTTTCTTGGAATCAGCTCAAGTATTGTTTTTCACAAGCAGGTTTGTGAATCATTTTTCACAACCTGTTGAAGCAGCCCATATAAAAGCTAGGAATAAATATTATCAACTGCATAAAAACGAACTATGAAATAACATTTGAAATATTTAATTTCTATAACATGTTTAAGGGAACCAGTGAAATATAGACCTTGGTATTGACCAAACTTTAAGAAGCCCAAAGAGTTCCAAGTTCTTCTGGAAAATTAAAATGGAAAGGACTATATGAAGAATTTTGCTGTAATTCAGTTAGGAAATAGTCCTACGTACTCCCACTTTCTTTCCCTTCACTGTCTTTTTACTCTTTCTTCAAAGAAAAAAAGAACAGCTGTTAACCTTTTCTCTTCTCCTAGAAATAGGATGGTTTCCTTCTTTTTCTTTTAATACCTTGCTCCCATCTCTGTATTCTTCCCTTACTAGTTCCTTGCTCCCTTTCCCTCATTCCCTTGTCCTGGCATTTTCTTTATTTCACTTTTGCATGGGTCCCTGAATTGCATCCTGTTCACACTACTTGCATGATACAAGTAAGCCACATTGACAGTAAATCAGAAAAGTTCATCTTTGTAACTGACACTACTACGTGTTACTTACGCTCCTCTGTCCATTAAAAAACAACAAAAACTAAACAAAACAAACAAACAAACAAAAAGATGTAATATGTAGACATGTTGTTTAAATGGGATCCTTGGGATCCTTCCCATGTGGGTAGGACCACTGAACTGAGATGGACTTGCAGGTGAATTAATAGCTTTTCACATTCATTCAACAACAGAATACATGAGCAATAAAACACACTGTCTGAACAGAGAAGCTTATCCATGCTTTAATCCTGTGCCAAGTGGAGCACTGATCACAACCTACTGACATCTGGCTTCCAGATCTCCTGATATAACGCTCACCGTTCTGTTAGGGCTGTACTATTTTATGCTACTTTTTACAAAGCTATTGTAGAGGTTGCAGCATTGCTGTAAAATTAGAAAGCTGTGAAGACTTCCTGAAGAATAATTTATTTTATTTAGGTATTATTATTTCAGGTAATAATACTCAGCAGGAACCACAAAGAGAGATGCCTCCTAGGCACAGCATGCATCCCACAATATAGTAAGAAGTTAAGCAATCATGCTGCTATCATCCTAGTTTTGAAGCATCCTTTGTTGGTATTAATGTACTCAAACATGTTCCAGCAAAGAAAGTATTAAAATGAAAATCAGCAAGGAAAGAAAAAGTGTCTTGAGTAAAGATGTCTGATGGGATTTTGCATTCAAAGTTATCCATTTTAAAGATGTCATACAGTTATCTACACGCTGTACATTAAAATTTAATGAATAGCTTAGCTGGGAACTTCTTCCACAGCGTTCTTTATCACATTTTCTCTTGTTAATAAATAGACACGTATTAGTTAATAGTAGTTCATTATTTAGATGCCAGTATTTTTGGTCTCTGAGCACTCTTGGAATTTTGTACAATCCCAATGACAGAAAGCCTTCATCCCTGCCACACAGATGTGTAATGTTTTGATGATCAGCTGTTGGTTTAGCATATTAGACTATGGTTTCAAACTATAGATAGATTCTAACTGTACACTAAGAATCATAACTTTGCTTACAAATATTCTTCAACAGTAGCTAGAAGAGCATTTCACAATGCTTACCTTAGCCACATAGGCTTCAACCCTGTTTCTCGACGATAATGCATTCCCAGTTGGGCCAAGGAAGCTTCCTCCTAGACTAAGACTTCTGTTCAGTGCCAAATTGTTGCCAAGATGTCCCAGTTCAGTTGAATATAGAACTGGACTTGCAGCCAGACCTCCACCGACAATGCTGCTTGCAATTAAAGATTTGCTTCTATGGCGCTCTTGAAGGAGCTTAGCATTGGCTTCTGCTAGTCTCTCATTAGCTCTGAAACATTTAAAACCATGCAAAGAATTATATTTGTAGTATTTTTGCAAATTCACTTTCCAGGTCTTTTGACTTTAATTTAACTTCTGAAAATAAAGAGATTAAAAGAATTCAAAATGAGAGTGTAAACCAATATGAAGATTTTGGAGAACCTACTTCTGGGAAGTTATACTACCTGTAGAAAGCAGCAAGTTAGTAACACTTTAGCACTGAATACATTTGAAGCATTAGGACTTGAAAGCATGCCATATATTTACACAGCTTCTTCTCAAAGGTGCATCACCTGCAGAAGAACTCCGGGATACTCTCCGCCACCCAAGGAAAGCACAAACCTCACACATACTGCCAAAATGGCAGCCAAAAAGATTGTTTTGTGTCACAGAATCAAGAGTCCACCCCCTGGAAAGTCTATCTTTATGCATTCCTAGTTTGCAGACAGTGGGACAGGACATTCAGTCACTCTTTTCTGCCTTACACAGAAGAAGAAGAGGAGGACATTATTAGAAGGGGCCAAAAGGATGCCTGTTAAAATGCTGTTAACTTCAAAAATACTCTAATAATAGGATGACCAGTGGCAGCACTGCTGGAACACTGACATGAAATGAAGGCAGTTCTTAAAAAGGGGAAGGGTCGTAGAGGACTCTTTTTATAAAATTAAAAAATTGAAATTTGTAATATGCCATCTTATGCACATTTACTGACATAATGCTGACCAGAAGTAGAAGAGGGATTTCAGGAGGAAATTGTACAATGTTTTTCATACAACTTGCTACCACTTCACATCTTGCTAACACTCCAAAAAAGCACGGACTTACCTTTCCAGCTTATTTGCTAGACATCTTCTAATTTTCACTTCTTCCAGATACAGTTCTTTGTATTTTTCCACTTCTGCTTGTGTGGATTCTTTTTGAAAAATACTGTCTTGTTGCGTATTTTTTATCCTGTCCAACTCACATTCAAGATCTTTAATTCTGTGTTTTAGTTGGTTTCTCAGCGAAGCATGGTGACTGGCTCTGATTTGTTCTAACCTGTCTTGGGAGGCTGCCTGTGTCTGAAGCAGATAATGCAATTTCAACCACCATAAAGAAAAAGAGAACTGTCTCTCTCCCCCCCCCCCCCAACATACTCAATTTCAAGGGCCCAAACTTACAAAGTTGAGGCAACTGTGCCTCCTCACTACCATCAGCAATCAAGACAGAACTCTGGAACTACCACATTAAATAATTAATTCAGAGCGGTATCTGCTCTTAGCACTATTATTCAAATATAGTACCAAAAGAACATTATCTCTGCAGCACAGGTCAGGCAGAAAAAGATTCTATAAAGAAACTATGAGGGTACTATCCCACCCTCCTGCCCCCTTCACAAAAGTCCGTGTAACTTAAGTGACTTCTTTCCTGAGCACTTTACCCCACAGAATGATAAAGCAAGACCTGGATGTCTGGCCAAACTATCTAAGTTACAATGCTCATTCGACGATGAACAGAGAGAACAAGATCACTAGACAGCTATATCCTCTAAGAACTGCAAAACCAAGTCTGCCATGGGCAGACTACAGACTTGGGATCCTGCAGGCACGTCACACACACAAAAACGTTTTAGCCCAACCATTTTCCCTTCTCCCACTTCCCTTCTGGGAAGACAGAAGCACAGCACTAACATACAGAATGAGGCACCATAAATAAAATACTAAAAATGACAGAAAAAATATAATGTAATAAAGACTGAAGGCAAAAATGACTACTTAATATACCTGCAAAAACAAATTGACTTCTTGTAGCTTTTGTCTGATTTCTTGTCCAGCTCGTTCTTCCATCTCTCTTTTATATTGCTCTATTTGGCTGTGATCCACCATATTAGTTTCCAAACGATGTCTGAGGTTTGCCACCTCTTCCTTCAGCTGGCATTTACTCTTCTCCAGTATTTCATGATTCCCACGCAGAGCAGACAGCTCTTCTCGCAAATCCTGATTTTGTGATTCCAGCTGCATGCATTTTTTCGACTCCAGCTCCAGCTGCCGGGAAAGTTCACTAACCTGTAGACAGCAATAAAATAAAGGTAGACGGGTCAAAAAACATTAAATTCAGTGAAAATTCATATAGGAAGGCCACCAATACTGTATTTGTTATCTTCTGACACAGTATTAAGACCAAAGTAAAGCTAGGCTTGTATTTTAAAAGAAGAACAGCTTTAACATCATTACCAACAGGATTCCCAAGCTCCCATCCTTCCTTAGTTCTTCTGAAGCAGGTCACACACCACAAAGAGGTACTAAACCAGCAGCATTTCCCTTGTGGGACTGGGATGAAAGGTGCTAGGGACGCTCTTGCCCGAAATGCTCCTCTGCTCATGGGACATCAAACACGCCTCTACCCAGACACCAGAAAGAACGCCTATTGTGTGTGTTGGGGGGGAAGCGCTGCAGTGCAGAACGGAGTAGGCACGAGCAACCAATGCTCTTCCTGCCGTTACTCTGAAAGCTTTGCAAACAGTGCCTCAGGAGGCCATTTTGGCAGAGCTGCTGGAGGAAGGCCTTTTCTCTCTAGGTCAAAGCTGATGTGTGGGTGCAAGGATATGGAGGATATAGCAGATGTCCCATTAAGTCCCAAAGGTCAGCTGCGGTGCTGTCTTGCTCTCCTCCTCCAGAAATATACCCTTTTTTATACCTACTAAAAATACACTCAGGAGGTTCCTGCCTTTTATAAATAGATAGAAAAAACAAACAAACAAACAAATAAACAACCAACGACAAAAAAAAAAAAAAAAAACAGAAACCCTCAGGAAACAAAAATAAAATAAAATAAAATAAAATAAAATAAAATAAAATAAAATAAAATAAAATAAAATAAAATAAAATAAAATAAAATAAAATAAAATAAAATAAAATAAAATAAAATAAAATAAAATAAAAAATAATCTTCATTTTACAGTGCCTACACACAATGCTATTTCCTTTCAAATAACAGAACTCTTCGAATGGCAGTGAAGCCACGAGAATGCTACGAGCCTTTGGACTAAGAATGGGCCACCACAAGGGCACTTGAGGCCTTCTACAGAACCTTCTAAAGCACACGTGTGCCTTAGCAGCACCTCTCAGTAACGAGGGGAAAGGTAGCTAAAGGGTTCCATGCAACTGAACAAGACACCCACGGCAGCTCAAAAGCACTTCTTGGTCCTCGACATCAGGGTGCCCATGGCTAGGGAAAGACGGGCTGAGACAACTGCTGGTAAGTTAGAAAACTTCTTCATCCCTTCACTGCATCCTGCCCTGGGAGCCAACAACACCATTTAGAGAAGCAAGTATATGAGAATAATATTACAGATTTCCAGAAAATAATGCCATATATAAACAAACAATCCAGAACTCACCTTTGTTCTCAATCTGCCAACTTCATTGACCATTTCAGAATACCTGTTCTTCATTTCTCCCTGGAAATTAAACTGAGACTCTCTTTCTCTGGCCTCATACATCCTGATTTTCTTCATAGCTCTGTTTAGAAGCCTCTTGCACCTGAGTGGCAAATTAGTCAAGAAAACAATGAGGTGAAGGAACTACCAGCCTGTTTCACATTCTCAGACATAAACAGCATAAAGATGGTTTTAACACACTCGACAGACCAGGAGTTACTGAGAAAAACCAGCATTCCAGTGCCACAGATCACTTGGAGGGTCCACCTTGCGCCTCAACGGAGGAACAAATGGAGAAGGGACTTCCTTCCAACCCAGGAGACTTGCAGGGCAACCTGCATTTGAAGTTCTTTTGGCAGCTCTGAAAAACCATAGGCACGCGTACAGAAGAGCCTTGTAAGGCCTAGCGTGAGGCTTGAATTTGCTCACAGACAGTTACCCTCACCTATTTTTACACTCGAGTCCCATAAAGTTTGATTTCTGCTGTATGGGATCTCCCTTTAAAGTACTAATCAAGCCATACCTGTGACATTCTTTTTGCAGTTCAATGTTTCTTTTCATTTCCTGGTCCAGACGCACCTCAACTGGGCGTTTCAACTCTATCAACTTCTTCACTTTCTTTCTCTCACTCTCGCACTTTCAAAACAGAAAAGATACATGGCACAACCAGCACAGGGACAGCATCTACATGTGGTATGCGCAGGTGGCGTTCTCCACAAAGAAGCTGCAGTACACCCCTTTCAGAGTTCAACAGAACACTAGGGTCCCTGCAAACATTTCTGCAGGAAATCACTTCAGGTTCCACACAGAGGGGCCAATACTGAGAGACAGAAAGAGATGTCCCCACTGAAGCAAAGGCCACCTCTCCTAGGGCTTCATAGTGAGAGGGTGGCAAAGACCTTCTCATTGAACCTTCAACAAGGAGGAGAAGGTGGCTCTTCTGGAGCTGGTCAATGTTTCATTCACCTCTGCCATTCCCTCTGCATGTTCTTTGTCAGTGTTTACTAATTCAGTCATTGTTCTTTCTTTTGGTGTCTTCTCAGGCAAAACAGAAGGGATCTGGCAGTTTTTCTTGCACTTTGTACTTGCTCCTTATTTTTCTGCAAGAATTTTAAGCTCCTGCTATTCTGAAAACCTGTAGCAGCTCCTCCATACACTGTACTGGAAGCATCAAGTGTTTTAACCCTGTCCCAAAGTCAAGGGACTATATGACCAGAAGGAATTTAAATGAAGAACTGGGGAACTTCAGTTTTGCAAAATGTGCTCAAACCACACTGTTTTCCCAGCAGAACCACTCCAGCATTTACAGAGACATACTCCATGAGCTTTTATTCAATTCCTGCATAACCCCCAAATCAACAGTTACTTGTGGTCCGAATAGCAAGAAGAGAAAAGGCTGAGTATGTAAAAAGTCAGCAAAAATGTGAACATAACTCTGGATACTGAGTAGGTGTTAGGGCTCACCTGTTCTAGGAGCTCGGCCTTTTCCCTGCCAAGCTGAGCAAGACGATCTTCAAGATGGGTTCTTGACTTCAATTCCTCCTCCCACATACTGCGTGAGTCTTTTGATGTCAGAGGCAGCAAATTCTGCTTTTGCATCTGTGGAAGTAACAACGGCAAAGAAAAAAAACAACATAACTAGAAAGCCAACACTGCTATATGAAGTAGTAACTTAACTGGAAGCAGGGTTACGCTCTCCTCTCATCTACAGTGAATATTAATACAAAGTGTAAAACACAGCTCAGGAACACAACCAAGAACAGCACTTAAAGCTAGTGGAAAGAGTCAGTGCTCTGTATGTGACAAAATGAGGTTACAACTCTAGGAGTAAGACGACACTCAAAATTTCCCTACCACTTTCTTCACAAGTTCCTCTTGATTTCATAATGATACATAATTGATTAAGTTCATATTGATTTGTCTATCCTACATTCACTGCTTGTGTAATAACTACATATCTTCTCAGAGCAAGAAAATGTTTTCAAATCAGCAATATTCTCCTTTTACACAAAGCAACAAAGATTTGAGTCACAGATGTATTTATGTGGAAATGAGCTTGTTTATTCAGTTCACATGTATAGAATAAAAGTTAACTAGATGTGTTGAGTAGCATATTTAAAAACAAAACATCCACTAATCTACAGAAAGACAAAAACTTTGCACAAAGGTTTAGGTGTAAATTTACAATTTTGTAAAGCTTTCTCATGTGTCCTTACAGAGTAGGTCAAATCCTGGGTCCTAATGCACAACAATGTAGAGGTAAGATAAATAAATGTTAAAAAACAGTGTATGTATGCCTGAAACCTGATGATTGCTTCTAATTAGTATGACACCAAAAGAGGAAGAAAGAAAAGAAGGCTAGAAAAGAGCTCAGACTTCACTGGGACAGAAAACCAACAGCTTTTTACTTCCAGCAGATCCCTGCAACAGTTTCATTTCCCAACAACAGAGTCCTTTAAGAATACTCCAGGGTTTCACAAGATGCTAGACCATGCACATACACCAGCTGCCAGCCACTGCACAGCATCACCTCACTTAATTACTTTTTCCTTACCTCAGCCCCTCATGTAGCAGGACAGCACCAGAATCTATTCACATGTGGGAAAAGAAGCTAACGAGCTCATGTGGAAGCTGTGACAAAGTGCTGAAGATAACACAGATCTCCCAAGTCCAGTCTCCCTTCTCAGCCTTCAACCACACATCTCCCTCCTGCCCACATCATCCATCATATCCATCAAAAGAATCATGCCAATGAACACAAGTATCCACATACCACCACACAGATACAAAATGCAGCAGCAGCAGAGGAATGCAGAAATTTACAGCCTTTACCCTTGAAGGTGCCTTGCCCTGAAACCAGAAGGGTATTTGTCAGCTCATCTGTACTTTACAACGTACCCAATCTTTCCATTAATTACCTGCATACAAAACAAAACAAAACAAAAAAGACTAAACCAGTTATTTGCAGAAGCCATTAAGGTACCTGCTGATGTTGGTACTCTTCTGCAGTTGTCTGTGTTGTCCGCAAGCCAGTTATCAAGTCCTCTAGGCGATTATGAACCTAAGGAAGTGTTAAAAAAAAAAAAAAAAAGACAACAATGACTTTCTAGACCGAAGTTCACACTTCAGTACCAGAAATAAATATTACACACATCTTTCCATCTCTTCATAGTTTTAATTTTTATCCCTACCACCAACAATCCAAACTACCTTAGTCTGATGCTATCATAAAATTCATAGCAATCATCACCTCTGCCATTTGCTCCAGGGAGAGAACCATGTAGAATACAAAGAATCTTCGATGAATGGGAAAATATCCTTGGTGTGTTCACAGTACATTTGAAAGTCATGTTATCTTAACTAAGGGGGAAGTGTAAGCACTGTGACTGCCTTCCCTCCTCTTTTGCCAGTGTCAGCACAGCATGCAAAGTTCAACTTTCAGGTACAATTATTTTTGAAACCTCTTCAACATTAATTAACTACAGGTGTAACAATGACCCTAGTGTATCAGTTAGAATATAAAAATTATTTACTTCATATAAGCCGCAGATGAAACCACCTTATTTATGCTAATATTAACCACTGAGTTGGGGCACTGAGAAATTCCAAGCCTTGCAACAAGTTCTGCAAATGATACCATGAAAATTCCTCTTTACTGTTTCATGAAAACACACACCAAGCCACCAAGGGCAAAGCAATTCTGCACAGCAAAATCACTGGGGAATATAATCCTTGTCCCGGTCTGATCAGAGAATCGTTAAGGCTGGAAAAAGCCTCCAAGATCATTTGGTCCAACCATCCCCCTACACCATGTCCCTAAGCACCAGGTCCAACCTTCCCTTAAACACCCCCAGGGACGGTGACTCCACCACCTCCCTGGGCAACCCGTCCCAATGCCTGACTGCTCTTTCTGAAAAGAAATGTCTCCTCATTTCTAACCTGAACCTCTCCTGGTGCAACGTGAGGCCATTCCCTCTGGTCCTATCACTAGTTACCTGTGAGAAGAGGCCAACCCCCAGCTCCCCACAACTTTCTTTCAGGCAGTTGTAGAGAGCAACAAGGTCTCCCCTGCGTCTCCTCTTCTCCAGACTAAACAACCCCAATTCCCTCAGTTGTTCCTCCAGTCAGGCTTCTGGCATAAAGCTCTTGGCACCAATATCAGTTGTGGAATTTCCCTGGGGTAACTTGCTGAAAATCTTTCAAGATGCACATACTGATATGTGTCTGAAGCAGCATCTGATGTCATGACAGGTATAAAACGGAAAATATTTAAACCGGCACTTGAGCATCAAAACCTTACCTTAGACAGCATTAAGTAGGGCTTGCTATAATATTACAAGAAAACTCTCAAAACTGGGAATCTGGGGAAGCACCCAGCAGGATTTTCAGAGCCGCCTATCGTCAGCAGAATTTAGGAACTGATCTCCCCTACACTGTCCAGAAAAATCCCATCTTATAGCTTTCTCACAGAAAATACATTACTATGCTCAGAAGCTCACAAAAAAAAAAAAAAAAAAAAAAAAAAAAAAAAAAAAAGGAAAGTTTATTCCTCAGTAAGCTGACTAGGTTATACAGTTTATACAGTTAAGTATACAGGTTATACAGTAAGCTGACTCAGGTTATACAGTTTATTCCTCAGTAAGCTGACTAGCTTACTGAGGAATAAACTGTATAACCTGACTAGCTTACTGAGGCAGAAGTTTGCAGATCTTTCTGAAGTGCTTCAATCCTGTTGGTTTGTTGTTTGGCCGTGGCTTCCAATCTGGCATTTTCAATTTCAAGCCTGAAAGAGAAATACAGGTCTTATGACAGAAATTCACATGAGTACAAGTTCTGAAAGAACAGTGTGAAAGAACATATCTAATCTAATGCAAAAGCTTCTTTTAAAACCCTATAGTAATATCCTGTGATGCAACAAAACAATCCTGTTGTTTTCATATAATCACAGAAAGGAAAATCTTGTTTCACTATGTTATCTTCTTACCTTTGCACGTGCTCTTCCAGTTGTTTTATAGTAGTATTAGTTCCAGAAGATGATAACAGAATGTCTTGCAGTTTCTGGGAAGAAGCTACTAATTCTCTTTCCTTATTATCTAAGACAGTCTTTAAGTCGTGAACACAATGTTCAGACTGAATACGCTGTTGTTCTGATTCCTGCAACTGAAAAAGTTCACAGTAAAAATCCATACTAGCCAGGTTAGTTTCTCTCTAGAGAAGTCAATGGGTGCTAAAGAATTTGAGTACTGCATGTATCTGCACATATAATCTACTCAAACTACTGTAATCACCTGAAATACATTTGAACCTTCACTTCTCTTAGCAAATGAATAGAAATCGTGTTACTTCATATTATACCGGCCTCTCCCATCCTTATATTGAATTTCTATAGCACTCATCTAAGCACTGACACCACCACTCCTACCCTTTTAGTTACTCATGACATGGAATCCGCTTGCTTGCTAGACCACTGAAAATTATTAATTAATAATTAATTTCAGTGAACTGAAAATTTTCAGTTCATCTTTCTCCTAAAGTGACCTCACAGCTCCAAAATAATTAGATTCTCATGACTTATATTTCAGGAAAAGAAAAGCATAGGCAACTATCATGGTTTTGTCTGGTACAGATTAATTTTCTTCAGAGGCTCACACAATGTAGCATTTTGGATTTTTGATGAAAACTGTGGTGAAAACACACCAATGTAGACAACACAAATGTCATAGAGCAGTGTGTACATAGAGCCAAGGACTTTTCAGCTCCTCATGCTGCCCTGCCAGCGAGGAGGCTAGGGGTGCACAAGAAGCTGGGAGGGGACACAGCTGGGACAGCTGACCCACACCGGCCAGAGGGGTATTTCATTTCTATACCTTGGTTTTAACCTTGTCCAACTCCTTTTGCAAGCGCAATTTGTCTTCCTCCAGGTCACTGCGGTGGTGCGTAGTAACTTCAAGTGCGGCTTCTGACATAGACTGCTTTTTAAGAGCATCAGCAAGTTCCTGCTGCAGCTGTCTGACCATACCCTAAAAAAAAACAGTAAGATGAGCATGAAGAATAGCATATGAAACATGCCTCTGCTTCTTTACTTAAACTTACTAGATCATATAATTCAGTGTTCGCAATAAATTCAAAGGTGTGAAATTTTGCGTGCCACCAGCAGGCACCTGCACGTCTCTTCTCAACTGCACACATACAAACTATGAGACACTCTTTATGAGAGTTTCTGTTTCTAAATAATAATAAAAAAAAAAAGGCTTAAGTCATATTCTTCTTGGAACAACACAAGCACAACACACTGTAGTCATGTATTCATTTTCTAAAAAACACAAATCTGTTTTGATGTAAGAGCTAAAGATATTGCACTTATAATCAAAGGTGGGACTTTGTCTTAGGTCTCTCCTTGTGCTATTCCTCCACTATGCAAATATAATTAAACTCTTTTGAAGCTTTAAGTACATGTTAAATCACATCATCTTAGAGTCTTCTTACTGAATTCATTTTGGATTAACATTATATATCTATTAAATTTGTAAGGTAGTAGGAAAAATATGAAGCAATTTACAGGTTAAGTTGACTGACAACACTGCTGCACTACTCTCCCCATGTCCCACCTTTCAAAGTAAACAAAAATTAAGGTGGTTATCAGACACATTCAAGTACTTAACTCACTCAAAGATTCTGAGTTTGTTACGAAGAAGGAAAAGTAATTTTAGATCACCATTCAAATCATTAAAGGACATGAACCTCACAGCAGAGAGTCTAAACACAGAACGTGATTATTTCCTATTTCTAGACAGGAAAGATTAAACAAAATGGTTAAGGCAACTTTTTAATCATTATTCTACCTGGAATTGAGAGTACTCTACCTATTACAATAACATACATAACTACACATTTTCCCATCCCAGCTTTTTCAGCTGTCTAGCTATTCCTTGCTTCTACCTCCATCGTAATTTTCAGTTCCATCCATTTTATTGACAAAAGTCATCTACAATTGGGAGCAACACTTGTTTCATGCATATTTGAGACATACAAAGTTATGCTAGCACTCTGCAAAGCAGCACATTTCATACTCATGCATTGTATCAATTTGCAGAAAGTTTAACTGATTTCCTAATTAGCCTTTCTTCTGTGTGGCTAAGTAGCCTTTCACAGAGGCACAAAGAAATGAAGTATTTAAATATGGCTATACAACAAAAAAAATAGAGAAGACTAAACTTAGGTCAGTGTTCAAAATCAAATTATTGAGGAACTGACACGTACTTTAGAACTCCCAAAACACATACAAAAATTAACACCTGGACAATACTAATGGTCTTCAATTTTATCGCATCTTACAGAGAAGCATCTTTATTTCTTCTGTAGTAATATACTATAAACACTTCCCCCCTTCTTTCCCCCCCAATCACTTCACTTACCTGCATCTTCATTTCTCAACCCTTGCATACTGGATGGTTCTTCTTTATGTGTTTGTGTGTGTGTCATAAGTGCATTAGGTATATCAAACCACCCCTCTACACGGCACAAAAAGGACTAAGGAAAAGGGATGAAAAAAGTTCTAAGGAAGAACTTCCTCCTTCATCAAACCCCACATTTGGATACCTTTTTCTGTTTTCTCTGATGAGATCTTGGCATTGACATCCGATTTGCCAAAATCTTTCACAGTTCCAGGAGAAACACAACAAACCAGAAAAGAATCAGCATGATTTGGTCCTATGCATATAACATAAGCATGATTTGTTTCAGAAATATAAAACAATTTCAAGAAATAATAAATTTTAAATTGTTCTGAATGTATAATTTACCTCTCTTTCTACTTTGTCAGCCTCATATTTGAAGACTTGTTCTCTTAAATCTGTACACTTGGTTTTTAATTCCTTGTTTCTCTCTTCCATCAGGTAAACTTGCTTTTCAGTATCAGCTCTGAGTTTGTTGAAAATATCATTAAATCTGTCCTGGACATCATTCACAACTTTTTCTTTGATGATCCCCTTGTTCTGCATATCTTCCAACTGCTGACGGAGTAAAAGATTTTCACTTTGGAGCTGGGCCAATCGCTCCTGCATGGATTCCTGCTTTATCATAAACTTGCTTACTTGATCTTTCTCAAGTTGCCGAGCATGATCACTTTCCTTTGCCTGACACTGGGCTTGACTTAATTCCTTTTGTGTCATTTCTAAAAGTAGTGTTTTTTCTCTAAGTGTTTGTTTCAGCTGGTGAAGCTCATTTTCTAGAGTATTAGCTTTGCTTTCAGCTTTACTCAGCTGCTGAGACAAGCTGTTGTTGGTTTCTCGCACATCAGAGAGGTCATGGTGGAGCTTGTCTTGCAACCGAAGCCATTCATCACGTTCTCTCTGAAATGTTCGTTCGACATCACTTTTTGATGTCTGATGACGTTCAAGATCTTGAACAGCAGCATTCAGGCGAGAACGAAATGATTCAATCTCTGTCTCCAGTCTGTCTTTGCTTTCTTTAGTCTGCTCAAGTTTGGAAGTTAGCACTGCGGATTCTGTCTTCAGTAAATTCAGCTGTCCATTGTACTGAAATACTGTTTGTGTTAAGGCTTCCTCATTCAGTTTAAGTTCCTTTTTAAGATCTTCATTCTTTTCTTTCAAAGTTTCGTTTTCCTCTAAATATTTTCCTTCATCCTCCTGGTGCCTAAGTTTTACTTGGTCAAGTTCTAGTCTTAGCATAGCAATCTCATCTTGCAGTAACTGATTTTTGTACAACAGGTCCTTTTCCCTTTCATTAGTGTCAGATTCCTGAGCGACAGGGAAAATGAATAAATAGCCAGTCGGGAAATTAATCTGCAAAATACACTTTCAAACTATGTTTTAGCATTTGTAATACTGAAGCATGACTGCTAAGATGAGAGAGAAGTTTCAGGTGATACATAAGCTACTGTACAATGCATGTGTACAAGTGCATGCACTGGAATTTTACCAAACCCTTAAAAGCTGTATGAACATCCCAAACATATGCCTTCCACCCCCCGGCCTTGAAGCAGCAACTCAATAATAATTTATATTTGGGATATTTTAAATACAATTTTTTCAAGTGTCAATGTTTTCTTGTAACCACATACCTTTGAGTTATAAATCTAGTAGAAACAGAGATATAAAAAGGTTATTTTCCTTTTCTAACATGAAGCTGAATTGCAACAACTATAAATGCTACCTCTCCTCTTGTATCAGCCCTCAAATGACTCAAGGCCTAGCTTTTTTTCTTTATTACTGAAAGCAAACTATACGACTCCAGCAATCATCCCTTAAATGCAGTACTCTTACGTGTTTTCTGCTCATAACATACATAAATTATTTCCACATTAATGTAAAAATCCCATGTTCTTTGAAAAGTACAACAAAGAACAAATAATTACTTGAAGCACTGGATGTTCTTAGCAAATTCAGTAAACCCTTGGCAGGTTTGAGGTTATTTTTCCTCCTCCTCCCCCCCCCCCCCAGTAGAGCTTTGCTTTTTCTCTCCTCCAATTATTTGATCTCCTAGATAAATTTCATTAATTCTTCATATTCTTTTATAAAATTTTAGAATGTGAAGGTGGAAGAAGGCATACTTCAAAGTAAACAGATTTGATGATGGTATAACTAATCCAAAAGCCAAGCAATAGGATTGCAAACAGCGTTAAAAAACTTCTTTCCTGGTCAGCCTTGAGGTAACTGTGTGTCTGATTGCTAGCAACATTAAAAATTATGTTAAAAATTATGTTAAAAATTAACATCCATAAAATGAAAAATAGCAGATAGCTTAAGAAATTGGATAAACAGTGTAGTATTTTATATTGGCTATTTCCACATACAATTCAGGGAAATTCATGGAACTGATGCTGCTTTCCCAAACTTTTGAAGACATCAGTAACATAGTTGGGTTATATTGACAACTGTAGATAATCCAGCAAAAAGCACAAAAAGTTACTTAAGATTTATAATAATTTTAGAATGAGAGCAGTGAAATTTAATTAGAAACAGAACTGCTTACCTCTGATTTTTTTCCTATGGTTATTCTTGTCTCTTCTTCTAGTTCCTTCTGTCTCCACAGGTGGCTGTTCAAAATTCCTTCTTGTAGGGCTCTGGCACTCTTTTCCTGAGAGAGCTGTCTCTGTGTTTCATCACGCTCTTCTTCAACCTACAGTAATATAATTGAACTTCTGAATCTTGAGCAAAATCAGAGCTATCAATATCTTCCCAGTTCATTCTTCTTTGTATTTCATGCACTTTTGCTTCCTCAAGAGTTACAATATTCCAACTTGCTAAACTAGATTTAATATTGTTTCCAAAATATCTCCTTTGAATGGCAACTTTTTTGTTTTGTTTTGTTTTGTTTTTGTTTTTGTTTTGTACTGGTTTCAGTTTCTGTGGCAGGGGACAAACACATACTCTGACATAATGTGGGTTGCGTAGATCTGGCTTCTTGCCTGTTTATGTTCCTGGCTGTTTATTCTATGCAAGAGAAAGTATTCCTAATGTTACAAATCTGACAACTTACGTGAACCCAAAAGCAGAATCCAGGTATTAGCCAGCTGACTACATATTTAGGAAGATGCAACTGCCCTTTAGGGCAGACCGTACAGAATTTTAGTAAGCTGCTTCATCTTGTCCTAGACAAACAATACAGATTGATGGCAAGCATCCCACAGGCTAACCCTACTAGAGCAAATGATTTAGACTGCTCTGAATTTAAATGTATTATAATTATTACTAAGCACAGACTTACAGATCCATTTTCAGTATTTGAAAACAAGCATGTTTAGATTTCTGAATTAATAAAAAAAAATGTATGAACAGCACATGTCCAAGTTTAGCTTGCACAATCAGCATTATAAAAGTTTTATACTTAATGAATCACTCTCTATACCAAAAATAAATAAATAAATGTAAGAAAGCTATTATTCTTGGTAACATATTCCATACAGAGCTTAAGCAGAAACCCAAGTCAAATTACTAACACAATATACGTACTCACTTAAAACAGGAATGGACATTCATATGCTTAAAGTCAAAGATACGAGAACACCCATACATCAGTTTTAGCACTAACATTAAGAGCAACATAAACTGAATAAATAACATTTCTAAAAGCACATCATTTCCATTGACTGTACCCTACTGCAATGTCCTAAGCAGAAACTGTGTAGAACCATGGCAGATATACTTAAAAGTATGTAAAGACCAGTGAAAAGATCCACAAAACCATTTGTAAGAATTTCATCATCTCAATCACAGGAAATAAAGTACTAAAGCTGTAATAAAAATACAGGCGAGAGAGGTTTACCTGGATTTAGTCCCCTGACTGTGGGCAACAGAAGTAGTGTACAGAATCTCAGGTAAATGCTACCATTTGGGCCTGAATTTAAATCCCTGTTACTATACCTGCCCTGCAAGAATATTATTTTTTTTTTTCAGAAGGAAAATAAATTTTAAGAAAAAAAATACAATGTTTTGTGTTAATTAGGAAAAATAACTCCAAGTGAGGCTTTGCCTGAAATATGAATAAAACCTTGATTCTGAAAAAGGAGAAAATGAATCTTGCCTGTAAACCTGCCTGTGAACCAACAGTTTTCTACTGTCCTCAAAATGTGGCGATATAGTTATTTAATGCCTCTTCCATTAACCTCTTTTTCTGAACATACTAGAATGCAATGTCAATTAAAACAAACAGAAAAGAGATGTTTACCTTAGTATTTAATATACCTGTTTTAAGAGCTTTCTCAATGTTATTATCTCTGTTTGTAAATTCCCTGAGTGCAACTCAAGTTGTTGTTTCTTCTCCATCTCTTTACAGTATTGATCCTCTTTCCTTCTTAGCTGTTCTCTTGTTTTCTCATACAGCATTTCAACTCTGAGCCTCTTTTCTTCTTCTTGTTTCAAAGAAAATCTGTGATTTAACAGAGATTATCTGAGGAACTAACTGCTGATATAAAAAGTAAATATGCCATGTTAAGAACTTTCAGAGGCAACTTAAACCGTAAAAATGTCACATCTTTTCAAATACAGTTTTAGACTTTTAAAATAATTGTAATTTTATTCCATTAGTGGTGGAAGACATCTTGTGCATCAGCTGTACAAACACACAAATAAACTATTACGCAACGTGAATACTGACGAGATAACACCTATGATCAGAATAAAGGATTACATACTTAAGGCTTTGGATATCACTTTTCCATTCCACTTCTTGGTGAGCCAATATGGATTTCAAATCTTGAGTCTCTTCTGCTATTAATTGTGACTCTTCTTTTTCACTTTCCAATTTCCTGACTTCTCTACTAAGAGCTGCATACCGACTTTTTTCGCGTTCTATTATCTGTTCATATTGAAGAAGTATGTTCTGAATTTTCAGCAGAATAACAGAACCTATTTGGAGATAGAAAATAGACAAAATTGCACATACACACAAATACTTTCCAATGTATAACCTATTTAATACTTAGCTGTATTGAGTTTAGGTGGCAAGGCTTTGGTAGCGGGAAATCTCTGTGAAAAGGACAGGGGCTGCCTATGCCAGACACAGATGAAGCAGACCCACCACAGGACACAGCTCAGCCCATCAGCCAAGCTTGTGGCATCTCCAGGAAAACGTATTTTGGAAAGGGCAAAAAACACCACACAGGCAGAGGAGGAGAAGGGAAAAAAAAAAGCATGAGTAAGAGCAAACATCAAGGTCTGATGAAGGTTGGGGAGGAGGTGCCCCGGATGCTTATGCAGATTCCCCTACAGTCTGTGGAGAGCACCATAATGGAGCAGGCATTTCCCTGCAACCCCTGAAGAGGACCATGCTGGAGTGTGTATCCACACCGCAGCCCATGGAGGGCCCCACATTTCCTAAAGAACGTGTAGTCAATGAAGAGCCCGCACTGGAACAGATCTTCATGACAAGAAATGCAGCACATGCAGAGCCCATCCTGGAGCAGGTTTATCCTGAAGCACCACAGCCTGTGGAAGGTCCCATGCTTGAGCAGGGAAAGGTGTGAAGAGGAAGGAGAGGCACTGCTTTGCACAGACTGCAAACCCACCATCCTACCCGCACTGCTCAGGTGGTGGGACTGAAGTGAAGTTAAGCCTGAGAAAGGGGTGTGAGGAAGGTGTTGTTTTAATAGTTTTTTTATTATTATTATTATTATTCGGTCTTTCTCACCACCCAAATCTATTTTAAATAGCAAACAAATTAATTTTCCCCAAGTGGAGTGTTTTGCCCATGACAGTAATTGGTAAGGGATGTCCCTGTCTTTATCTCACTCGTTGATTTTTTTCATCCTATTTTCCCCCACTGTCCTGTTGACTAGACTAGAGACATAAGTAAGATGCATTTGCTGATGATACAGATAGACATAAAAGATAAGGTGAGATGAATTCCACACTCAGTGCTGAAGAAGTTCATACTTCTCTAGGGTGTGGGCAGGAGTTGTCTCTCATCGCAAACTTCAGATCAAAATAGAAAACTGAAAAATTAGGTATACAAAGAGATCATGTTTTAAAAGAGGAACTTGTAACAGAAAACAGTGATTTGAAAACTTACCTGCATGATCCACACTAAGCTGTTCTAACAGCAACATAGCTTCTTTGTAGGTTGGAGTTGGTGATTCAACATCTTCTGTAGTTGTGTCAGATGACTGCGTTAAATCAAGGTTATCCATAACATCCATTTGTACGCTGACCTAAAAAAGATATATAAAAGATACAATATTTTCTGCATACAACAACACATTATTATAGATCATTACAGATGCAAGAACAATTCATTCTCTCATTTGCAGCCCATAGATTTGGCTCATATAGTGTGAAGTTGCACACTAGCAGAAATTTGTGCATCTGGTGGACCACTACATAAAGGCTGTTCCTATCTAACTGATTAAAAACCGATACAGAATAATTATCAAGAAACTAATTTTACATTACCTTGTTCTTTTCACTCCCTGTTTTTGCTGCAGGTCTGGAAAACAGAAATACATTTCATTACTGGAATGCTTATTCTGCATCACAAGCAATATCTGAAGTTGCTCTGAAAACTATTTCATAAGTGAATTAAACTAAAATTTAATATAAGAATTTTGAACATCTAGTTGAAGACCGATAAAAAAAGTCTTAAGTGTACAGGAAAGCTATCTTTCCCACAAGATACTAAGAATAATATCACAGAACAACCCAGTTTGAAAGGGACCTCAAAAGATCATCAGGTCCAACCTCTAATGCTATTGCCTGTGAGCTCTGGTAGGTTAAGCCCAGCTAGCCACTAAGCACTCACTAGCTGCTTGCTCACTCCCCCTGTGGGGGAGAGAATCAGAAAACCAAAAGCAAGAAAAACTCATGGGAAGAAATAGAAACAGGGATAACTAAATGAAAAGAAGAAAAAAAAAAAAAAAAGATGCAAAACACTCACTACCACCCAACAGCAAACCAGTGCCCAGACAGTCTCTGAGCAAGACTACACCCTAGTTTTAGTGGTGAGCACGATGAAGCTACATGGTATGGAATATCCCTTTGGTCATTTTAGGTCAGCTGCCCTGGCTGTGTCCTTTCCCAGTCTCTAGCCCATACCCAACCTACTTGCTGTGATGGCAAAGTCAGAAACAGAGAATGCACTAGCACTGTGAAACCACTGCTCAGGAGCAGCTAAACCACTGATTTGTTATCAATACTGTTTTAGTCATGTATCTAAAAAACACAGCACTGTGTGGGCTGCCAGGAAGAAAACTAACTCCATCCCATCCAGACTCAGGACATCTAGGCATGATGGTGTCACTCTCAGTTTGAGGACTGCTCGTTCAGTCAAACTTATTTAGTCATTACAATTATTTTTGTACAAAAGACGTCCTGAGTTCACTACTTTCCACTTGAGGTAGTTTCAGGCCAGCAAAACATCAACTTTTTTTTTTTTTTTTAAACAAAAGTTCATTAATGAGGGAAAACTGCTCTTCAGCAAGAACTATGTGCCTGCAACCTGTACTGATAAGCTCTGTGCAGTTTCTCCTTGATGCTTCATGCATCTGAGACAGCTTGATGGCATGCCAAATACACTGAATTAGTTCTAGAAAAACTGTTATTCACACTCTACAGCACAGTGGATTATAGAGATACTAGAGCAACATCCAAAGCTTATACAGCTGTCTTTGTGCTGTACTACAAAGGAGGTAATATTTCTCTTTTTGGGCAGGCAAAGAAAAGAAAAAAATAGAGAAACCTGTAGTGTACAAGCAACTTTGCCTTTTATTAGTCTCCCATCTCCCTTAAAAAATGTATTAAAAAAATGTATGTTTGTGCACATATAAATGTGTGCACACATTCAAGTAGTTCAGAATTTGTGCTCATTTTCCCCTATCATTAGCTTGACTAATATGTTCAAAGCATTCTAAGTAAGTGATTTTGAACATAAAAGGCATTAGATTAAATTGTCACATGAAAGAAGAATCATTGTATGCATTCTATATACAAAACTTATTTTTAGCTTTCAGGTCAATTTTTATAACAAAATTTTATTTATAATATTCCTTATATTCAGTACCTTTCTTCATCTTGAGATGTTTCACTGAAAGTGCTGTCATCCAGTACTTGAAAATGATTTCCACTGGAGGAACTCATCCTCTGATTAGCCTTCTGCTTTGAAGATTGTCTTTTACTCTCATTTTTCTTTACATCTTTTGCTTTCAGGAAAGATTTACTACATTAAACAGAAAGAAAAAAAAAAAAAAACACCAACTCACCAAGTATCTTACATAAAATATGAAGCATATGCTCCAGAAACAAGTCCTGAAACAACCAAGA
Organism: Aythya marila; assembly: GCF_965140915.1. NCBI lineage: Eukaryota > Metazoa > Chordata > Aves > Anseriformes > Anatidae > Aythya > Aythya marila. The sequence continues at coordinate 181,719,891 of NC_139042.1, read as the reverse complement.
CTAAACACATCTGTGACAAACCACAAGCTTGATTCCCAAGATTCTAGAATACACTCAATTATTAAAACATTTTCCTCTAGAACTGAGGAAGAATGGTAGAATCTGAGGAAAATTCAGGTAAGGTAGAACATCCCTATCCCCATCAGAAGAAGTACATAGAGCAGAGATTCCCCTCAGAGGAACAGTAAAAAATGCTTGAGGTTACGTAAAAGCATCTGCAACTTCTTCAAACTTTTTAGATAAGTTTGCTAATACTATCTTTCCCTTTTTCCTGACAGAGGCAATCTAAGCTTAATGAAAAGGAAAACAGCTGCATGAGGATTACTAAAGTCTCCTAGAAAAGGGAGAAAGCAAATAAGTCCCTACTTTTCTGTGTGGCTATTTCCTAAGACAATAACTCTTTCTTCCAGTCTTATGGCCCTGGTTTTGAAAACATGCTTAGCCTCAGTATTGACAATTAAATTCACAAGATCTCTCTCTCACCCCCCACTGCAATAAATCTGAACTTCTGTTATGAACTTAGCTCTTCCTGAAAATATTATTTTTCTTAAATGCTTGAGACGCAATGGACTATTCAGTGTGGCTTTCAGCACTGAGGAAACTACTTCAACTACTATAAGATTAAAAAAAAAAAAAATCCTAAAGCTACTTAATATTACAAATAAGAATTAGAGAGATTTTTTTTCAATCTCTTTACCTTTTTATTGGCATTTCATTTACATTTGAAGTCTCCTCAGATGAAAAATCCTTTTTGTGCTTTTCTTCTATTATTTTATCATCCTCAGTTTTCAAACATTCATTCTTCCTGAGATTAAGCTTTTGTTTTATTTGCTGATTTGCATTGCCTGCTGGTGCATTTAATTTATCAAGATCTTCTTGTTTCTCCACTGCCTGCATTTTGAAACATCTCTGCTTCCTTTTTTCCTTCTCAACCTATGAAAAGAAAGATCAGCTCCATATATTTCTATTTTTCTACAGGAGAGAAATACCATATCCATGATCAAGTAATTCAAGCTTTACTTCTGAAATCAAATAAAATAAGACCATTTCAATTCATATAGGGAAATACTTTCATAAAAATTACACTACAAAGTATACAGTCAATGAAAGTATGCTGAATCCATCTGTGATTTAAAGCATAACAAAAACATAGCCTTTAGAAAGAAAACAATGATTTATCTTAAAACATGAACAACAGAAAAGAAAGCATTACTGGAGGACGAGAAATTGGAAGGACTACACACAGTTAGTTGTAAATACACAGAGAATACAAGTGGAAGTATGCTCGGCTACCTCCTTAATGGGGGGGAGCAAGGGGAATCTCAAACCCACAAGCAGAAATGGTTTCACAGCAAACAGGAATTTTAGTGAAGGGCAATGAAGGCACGCCATGCACAATTCACAGCAAAAGAAGAGATTAGCCAAGACCCTGTTCAGAAGCTATTTTCATTCTTTGATTGAGAATCAGCACTGGTATAGCTGTGTGCGTTTCTTTTTACAGCAATGAAGTGATAACCACTTACACTGGAACTGACTGTCACCTATTATTAAACTGAAACAATAATACATTCTATTTTCTCAAAACCTAATCAAGTAATGCGGAGGACAACTCTCCACTGCTCTCTGTATTCATAAGTAATGAAACATTAAAACAAAGAAACAAATTGCACAAAGCACCTTCCATTGATGATGAATAGCTAATGTGAACAGGACCATTGAAACGCAGAAAGGCTAAAGAATAAGGAGTAGCAGGTGAACTTCTACCTCTTTTTGTAGCTGTACCTTCTCTTTCTCCAAAGACAGGAATACCATTTGCAGCATTCCTACCTTACTCTTAAATCTTTCCACATCTTGTTCTAGTTCTTCATCCAGATTCCTTTCCAGAGTGCCACAAGGTTGCTGAGTATTTGCAAAAATACGTTCAATTTCTGCTTCTCCTATTTTATTGTTTTTGATAAGGTAGTCTCTGGAAATATTGTCACTAAGACAGAAGTCTCTTCCCAATTTCTGTTCTGCTACAAAAAATGCATTTTCATCATCTGTAGAAGCAGGTCTTAAATTAGGACATATATTAGAAATGTCATCCAAAATATTTGTTTTTAAACAGTGTCTCAGGGAGTATTCAGGATTTCCCTCTGCATTTCTACCACTTCCATACTTGTTCTCTTCCATTTCCGTAGTAGGCACTTTATTTTCCTCTTCTTTTGTTAGAGGCACTTTTGTATTATCTGCATCATTAGTGCAAACTCTTTCATTTGTACTCCAGGTATCTTCCATGTTTGCATTTAAGTTGTTTCTATCAGGAAGAACACCAAGCCTTGGAATTACAATTTCTATTTTGGGTTCTTTTAGGTCTGCATTAAGTTTAGTATCTCCAAATTCACTTTTACTTTCTAACTTGTTGTTTGATTCTGTCATGCCAGATGAAGCAACGTGAAAACTCTTCAGTTCTTCATTAAAGTTGTCTTCTGACATTTCTTCCACAAAGGAAGTAGTTTTCACAGGTTCACAAACTTCACCAAACAGCTGCTTCAGCTCTGCTGTAATGTTTTTAAAGTTTGTTTTCAATTCCCTTTTCTCATTTTCAACCCACATTCTTTCATACCTTTCTTCCCAAGGTATTGGGCTTAACTGCTTGTCAGCACTGTGGGAATCCTCATTTTCTGCTAGGGCTTCCTGATGTGAAATTTCTGCTTTGTCAGCCTGATTTTCATGTGCTGTTTTTTCTATCAAGTTGGTAGTTTCTAAAATATATTTTTCCTTGAGTAAGCAGGTACAGACAGAAAGATTACCAAAAGAAAGGAAGTTACAGTTAATCCACGTAATTTGTGCTGCAAGCTTATCCATCATACAACAGAAATAAAGATACTGAATCGCTTTTATTTTCTTCAATTTTTCCTTTTTTTTTTTTTTCCTTTAAAATAAAAGGACTTACTTTAGAAATACTTTTTCTTCAGTTAGATTTCTCTGGACCTAAGGATTGCTTTTACCTTTTAGCCTGCCTTCTCTCTACAATTGGTGTCACTAAGTAGCTTATTTTTTTCATATTTGATTACTTTACTTAAAAACAAACAAACAAACAAAAAAAAAAAACATAACACAATAAACAAATAAAACACAATTGCCTGAATTTTCCCACCCTCCTTCCTTCATCACTTTCTACTGTTTGGCATTTTACAATTTCCTGCCAGCTGAGCTAATATAGTGCAAGTGACCATAAAAAGCTTATTATCCACCATAGGGAGAACTGGCTACGTTACAACAATTCCCCGCCCCAATCAGAAATGTTAAATTCCATTCCAAGCTCTGAAGAAAAATATTTATTAGGAAAGCCTGTCCATTCCTTCCCTCAACCCCAAAACAGGAACCCAAACTTCTATCAAACCTGTACAATGCCTCAACCCCTCCACCGGCTCCTCTCTCCAGTATCCTCAGATCCCTGACCCCACCCACACTTTGTTCCTCAACGTTTCTGACTGCTCACATGCATCACGCTCCCCTCAATAAGTTCCCTCCCTGTGTGGCTCCTCAGCTTGTGCTCTCTTCTAACTAGGGCCTGCAGCCTTGGTGTCCAAGCTTCTCACTCCTTCTATTTATTATAGACAGGCCCTTTTCTCCCTTTTAACTCTGCAGAAATTCCTCCTGTCACAATGGGGAGCAGCATCTCAGCCAGCCACCACCAGTCTTGGCCACTCCATTTCCAAGCTCCGTTCTCTTTGCTCAACTTTCGCCACCTTCCAAATGCCTCGAGCTCGGTGCTCTGCTGTGGGAGTATCGTCATGGGGGTCTACAAGCCCCATGCTTGGTGATAACATCGGACTCATGAGGATGAAGCCATGAGGAATGTAAAGTGAGAAGGAACAAAGAAGTGGTGATTCACAGGATGCCTTGCTGTCTCAAACTGCTTGTTCTCCAGCCGTTAAGATATGGAAGTTGCTAAATGTTCGCTGTTGCTGGGCAAAGTTGTGAACCAATGAACAGCGAGTGGGAAAGTACCGCTTGTAGAGCTAATGGTATAAGAAGGGAGCCTGTCCTCAATAAAGTTGTTGAAGTTATTGATCCTTAAACATACCCTGGTGCTTGTGTGGTTATTACGCCACACTCTGCCTGTTGAAATTATGACCCTCTTTCAGGGTGCCTGGGTGCGGGGTCAAAATTACTTGCTCCACTGTCCCTTGAATGTTACAGCAGATTCCAGACACTGGAATCTCACCGGAGACCCCTAAGCAGCCCTGTCCTGTATGCCTAATATAAAAAGAATGCCTGTTATATACCCCTCTAAAAGGCCCTCTAAAAATTCTTTTCAAACACTTATTGACTTGATAAACCAAGGGACATCTTGTATGAGCAAAGAAAGCATCTGGCAGATCATCTCACCAGATTTTTGCTTGACCTTTCTCTTACAAAGAGGAATATCTGTCATGTTTTGTCCAACAGGTTAGGAGATGATAGAAAAATCTTTCTCCCCCCTTGAATATGCATTTTGCATAGGAAAAATGAACACATTTGTCTGCACTGTTCCTCAGCACCACACACTCAAAGAAAAACAGTGGTCAATGTTTAAGCAAATCAGCTGGAAACAAATCAGGATAATCAATGTCAAACACCCATCATAATGGTAAGCATTTTACACAAACATAAGATTGTATCCAACTTTACTTCAGATAATACAGCCTTCAAGTACAGGACGCTTTCTTCAGCACCATTAACTAACTGGTAAGCTTTCTTTTACTTTAACATATAATACAGTTTACAGAATGTAATTCAAGATACTTGGTTTCACATACCTGCCTCCCATAGCTTTCAATGGCATCCTTGATCGCTTCTTTTTCACCTGATGATGACACGTGAAAAGTAGAGTCTGAGCACTCACCTACAGTGAAAACATCACATTTTTATATCCAACATGACTTAATACAAATTATTTATAGCTAGAGCACATCCAGAATCATTGTATTTATGAGGAAAATCTTAACACAAACTAACATATCCCCTCAAATGCATGATTTACGATTTAGAGAAAATACTGCAATGCAGATTTAAGACATATCTTTGTGAACTTCTGTTTTTTTCCAGGGCACTTTTTTTTTTAATGTATAAGGGAAATTTGCTGAAAATTAATATAAGTGGTCACAAACACACCTTTAAGAAACAGGAATGGTTTATGTATATATAAATTTATATACGTGGCACACTCTGTGCCATACAGTAACTAGCTACATTCCTCCAGCTATTTTCATTTCGCTTTGTGCAGAGAAATCCATGAACAAAATCTCATGCTCAAAGTCTTCAGGGTCCCAGGTTTACTCTGTACAAGAAAGAAAGATGCCTCTAGACATGGATCTAGACTGAGCATTTCAGTAATCATAATGCTTTGTTGAAATAAATCCAAACACAAAAGTTAGAGAGAAATTTTCACATATACTTCTTAATACCTTATCTTCAGGATAACACATGGGAGAAAAAAGACATATGAATAAAGATACACAGGAAGAACTGCTGACATGAAATGAACTATGAAAAGACTGCCTTTCCTTTCTGTGTTTGCAATGTTATACTGTTCCATTATGGGGCTACCGGTGAGTGAGCCAATTAGGGACTGTTGCCAAACTGCTTTCCATCATTTATCAGCAGTCCTGGCTATCAGGAGAGGCCTTTGTCCACTGGCAGCTAGGAAATGAGATGCCTATCTACAAGAAGGCCTGAAAGGAGGATGTGGGAGACTACAGGCCTGTCAGCCTGACATCAGAGCTGGGAAAACTTATGGAGGAGATTATCCTGAGAGCCATCACGTAGCACTTACAGGACAACCAGGTGATCAGGCCCAGTCAGCATGGGTGTATCAAAGGCAGGTCCTGCTTGACAAATCTAACCTCCTCCTAGGAGGAGGTGACGTGCTCAGCAGACTCGGGAAAGGCTCTGGATCCGGTCTACCTAAACCTCAGTAAGGCTTTTGACACCATTTCCCACAGCATTCTCCTGAAGAAGCTGGCTGCTTAAGGCTTGGACAGATGTACAATTCATTGGATTAAAAACTGGCTGGATGACCAGGTCCAAAGAGTTCTGGTGAATGGAGTTAAATCCAGTTGGAGGCCGGTCGCTAGTGGAGTCCCCCAGGGCTCAGTACTGGGGACAGTTCTCTTCAAAACCTTTACCAATGATCTGGACAAGAGGATAATGCGCACCCTGAGTAAGTTTGCAGATGACACCAAGTTAGGTGTGAGTGTTAATCTGCTTGAGGATAGGAGGGCACTGCAGAGCGACCTGCATAGGCTGGCCTTATGGGTGGAGGCCAACTGTATGAAGTTCAACAAGGTTAAGTGCCAGGTCCTACCTCGGGGCACAACAACTTCATGCAATGCTACAGGCTGGGGGAAGAGTGGCTGGAAAGCTGCCCAGCAAAAAGGAACCTGGGGGTATTGGTCAACAGCTGGCTGAATATGAGCCAGGAGTATGTTTAAGCAGCCAAGAAAGCCAACAGCATCCTGGCTTGTATCAGAAATAGTGTGGCCAGCAGGACTAGGGAAGTGATTGTCCCTCTGGACTCGGATCTGGTGAGGTCACACCTTGAGTACTGGTTCAGTTTTGGGCCCCTCACTACAAGAAGGACATCAAGGTGCTGGAGCACGTCCAAAGGACAACAAAACTAATGAAGTGTCTAGAGAATAAGTCCTATGAGCAGCTGAGGGTGCCGGGGTTGTATAACTTGGAGAAAAGGCTCAGGGGAAACCTTAGTATACTTTATAATTACCTTAAAGGAGGCTGTAATGAGGTAGGGATCAGACTCTTCTCCCAAGCACCAAGGGAAAAGAATAGGGGAAATGGCCTGAAGTTGCACCAGGGGAGGTTTAGGCTGGATATTAGGAGAAATTTCTTTAATGAAAGGGTTGTTAGGCATTGGAATAAGCTGCCCAGAGAAGTGATTGAATTACCATCTCTGGAGATCTTCAGGAGTGTGTAGATTTAGAACTTACTAGTAGTATGTTTTAGTGGTGGACTTTAGCACTAAGTGAAATGTTGTTTTAGATCTTAGAGGTCCATGGAACCTGAATGGTTCCATGGATTTCACTTAATTGTGTATTACAGACAAAACCAAAACTCTTAATTTATTACTGAGAAAGAATTTGAAGTACAATGTGTCTGCCCATAAAAGAACACAACAAAAAGACTTATGAATACCTTCAATATCCTCTGCATCTCCTAAACTAAATTCCTCCAATAGATCTGCAAAACAAATCAGATACTTAATTAAATATGCCTATCCAGAAAGATTATGAAGCTAAACCTAGAATAACAACATGATGTCATCTTTACCTGATTTCCGCCTTCCTCTTCTAGGAGATGTTTCATTCATTTCTAAAACTGACGTAGAAATCTTCAGCTATGAAAGACACAGTTCAGTGAACAAAAAAACACACCGCAAATTCGAAGTAACTACGTATTTTTTTAATGAACAGGACAAGTAGTCTGAAACAAAAGAACTGTTTACCTGCAAATTGCTGGGTTTCTCTGAAAAGCCTGGAGGTGAAAAAAGAAGTATTATTTTCTTTAATTGAAGGTATCTTTTACTCCATGCAATATCAGTTAGTTACAAGCATTATTTCATTGAGAGTACAATACCTAACATTCAATTACCTTATCATACAGCATTTGTATTAGCATACAAGAAATGCATAACACATTCTTTCCTACATGCACCTTGGAAGAAAAATAATCAAAAAAGTCACACAGCTAGAACGATTCATGTGAAGCAGTATGGTCATGCTTGTTAATTGAAGATCAAAATATTTTGTCCTTTTAGGAAGAAGCTGTATTCTACTTTCTAAAAGGACTATGTCAAAAGCCAAAGCTTATTACTGCTGTAATAATGATTATAAAACAATTCAACAGTACTAAGCATTTGATTATCCAACAAGTGTTTAACGTTGAGCTATTTTCCCTCTTTGATAGCACAGGGAGATTAAGGGCACAGAACAGAAAACTCATATAGGTGTCACTCAATAAGGTAAAATCAAGCTGGTTCTCAACAGATCATTTTGTTTTAGCTTGCAGGGAAGCAAATGAAACAAATGTTATTTGGCTGTAACGGTTGCAATGTTTATAGCATTGCTCCAAATATAATTCTCAAATAATTTTTGTCCAACATTAACATTAAAGTACTTCCAAACTCATACAATCTGTGGCCATTAATTTCTTGAATTCTCTGCTTTAGTCATCTTACAGTTTGAGTCCTCTCATGAAATAAATTTATGAAATGTTACAAAGAATGGCTCCCCAGAAGAATTCTCATATTAAAAAAAAATAATTAGAATAGTATTTGATTTCAGCAAACTTGGTGGTCCAGTAATATGGAAATACCTTAGAAAGATTACCATAATCACCTCTTAACCCCTTTTCATATTGATTTCAAATTTAACCTAGCAGAATCGTACAACTCTGACTTTCATGACAACTAATCAAGCTCATTTAAAGCTCTCATCTTGTAAAGTTCTGCTTCCAGCCTACTAAACTAAAATTGGCCTCTACAGCTAATTTATTACACCCATACTACAAGCTGGATTGACAAGTTTTTTTTTAAAGGAGAAAATCCTCAGAAAAGAATTTTACCCCAACAGCAAAACTTTTCTGTTCTACACTCAAGATGGTCAAAAGGCAAATTTCACAAGCTACAGGAAGAAATCGTGAGGAACAGAACCTGAACTTTTCATCACATTTTAGCTCCTAGACAAAGCACAACATAAACCTATCATAAATTAAGCTACAAAAAAAATGTGCTTGTCCAGGTGATATTTCTTCTGCTGCGTTATTATCCAAGAACGTCTAAGTGTTCTGACAGATCAGTCCCAAACTACACACACTTTTATTACTGTAAGCAACAACCTGAAACCAAAATATACATGTCCAAAGAACACACATAATGCACACAAGAAATTCCTTTACTAATCAAACAGGCCGTCAAGTGCTGCATTAACTGGTGTTAATTAACAAGTACCAAGCACTTCCTCATTGCTATGGCACGTAGCCACAGCATAACAGCACTCCTAAGGAAGACACTGGTAAAAGTTCACTTCAGTCTACAAATGCTTACAAACACAATCCACCAGAAAGTTACCATTGTTGCGCTCCACTGAAACACTCTGCAAGCATGCTCCATGTTCATCTGCAGCTGGGAGCAACACACCAGGCGACACTTTTCTCAGACTGTCAGAATCTGTCTGTATAATCTAGAACACATGCAAGACAATTGGTACAAACTTTTTTCCCCCCACTTATTTCCATGAAAAAAGCTGCCACTCAGCCAATGTGCATAACATGATATCAAGTGTATCAAAAGGTTTTTGTAATTGAAGTCTTGTAAAGGACACATCAATGCATAGCACACAATGGAAAAGTCACAGCAGTAGTGTGTATTTTCAGATCTTTGGCTAAACAAACCCACTTATAACTCATCTAAACTATCCTGTAACACTGATAATCCTTAAACAGAATGGCCACAAAAGAGAATTAACATTGGAAATCAAGATGTGGATTGCAAATGAGTAACTGCAGCTCTGAGGCGATCCAACATTTGTACCAAACTTGTGCCTGACATTCAAGTTGGAGCTTATGTTCCTGGAGCATGTATCCTGCAGTGGTGAGTGAGTTCACCACTATGCTGCAAAAATGAAGCAAAAATTTGGGTTGAATAAAGACTAACAAGGCAAAGTTAACAGAGATTAACATTATCTTAAAAACGTTAGTCTAATATTTTTTAAGGAAGGAGGTGGGGAGGAATTCATTTTTCCTCACAAGAAAAGCCAGAGGGGGTTAGCTACAGACCCTGCTCTTTTGTCTAGCCAATTACCACAGACAGAAGGGACACATACAGCCAGCTCATTTGGTATCTATTGAAAATGACTTTCTAAAAAGGATGAAGTATACCTAAAAAGATAAGGGTTCCCTACAGAAAAATCTAGGTGTCTAGGTTGCAGACAGTAGGGGCAACCGTTTAACACTGACTGGGGCAGCAGAATAGAGATGTATGGTAAACAAACAAACAAACAAAACAAAACAACAACAGAACAAATACAATCTTCACACCACCAGCCCTTTTGAGAAGCTCACAAGATTTTAAGTAGCAGAAAACTTCACTTTCTCGATATTGTACTAGACATCAAACTCAATGGCCAGCTACTAGAATGCCCACATCATTAGCTTGATCTACTTTTGTCCTGATTCTAACTAGAAAGCCTAGAGCACAAGCATTTCAAGGACCTCTAGTTACAAACATACAGCTGAAGCGACAAGAAGTAAACAAGCCTCATCAATGGCAGCGACAAATTCAAACACAAGCTCTGGATATGACCTTCCCCCCACTGGGACCACTACATCTTTCAGAGAAAGTACCTCAGAATCCCAGGGAGATTCAGCTTCCTCCTCTTGCTCTGCTCCTAGAACTGGCAAGGCACCTACAAAGGGTGGACAAAGAGAGATGCTGTGACATTTATTGCACTCCACTTTTCCCCATCAGTCAAACCCTGCATCTGAATGAGTAACAGTTCTTCTGCAGAGGAGAAAATAAGAAATGAGTTATATTCAATGGTATCTTCATACACAGTCACATCACAGTGTTCTCTTTACTCCTCGTATTTCCTTTCAAGCAGAAGATGCTTAAGCATGACAGCTGACAAAGCTACAAACTATGCCTCGCACGTATTTGGGAAATGTTCAGGAACTGCAGGATGCAGAGCTTGGGTCTTCTCTCTTACCTACAGGTCCGGAGTTTCACATTTAGGCACACCACCTTCAGAGCATTAGCTTCTGCCAGGTCCTCTGTGTAGAACCTGATCAGCAGTTACACATGCTCTGAAAACATCTACTGCATCAAGTTATGCTCAGGAGACAGACAATGGAACCAGTGTCTTCTCCTGCTCCAAAACCCTGAGGTGAGCACTCTGTATAAGCTGGTAATGCTCTCAAGCACACAAAGGATTGGCACTGGGAGACCTCCTATATTTTTAAAACTGAACAAGGTGAAGCACTGTAGCAGAACAATTTTCTCACAGCTTGACTCCAAAGTCTTTCCCAGGCTTCAGCCAAGAGCAATCACAGCTTTTCAACATGGTAGTACAGGCCAGAAAGGGAAATAACTATTGTCACACCCAAGACACACCAGTTTCTCTCTACTTGTCTTATTCAGACCACTTCAGGGAGAATACAGCAACAAAAGCAAGAACAGCACTTGCTTCCTATAGAATTAATTTGGAATCCAACACCATGTTTTGTGCTCTGTAAGAATGAATGAAAAGGATAACAAGCTGCTGCCTTCCTCTGCCACTGCCCACTAGAAATCACAACCAACAAGAGAATTTATCACCTCTGAAAGTCGATCACCAAATCACCATTTCAGTTCATTTACGGCACGTTAATACTTAGAGAGGAACAACTGGGATCAATATTTAATTAACTCACTTTTCTCAGCAGCTGTGTCTTCTGAAGCATTATGGTCTTGATGGGTATTGCTATGAACAGAATTTTTCACACCCTCAATAGCTGCAGTTTGTACCTCTCCACAAGCATCTTCCTTCTCCTCTTCTTCCCACTTAAGTAACTCTTCCTAAAAGAGACAGACCAAAACAGCTGGAAAGAACAGAAACAAGCATCTTCTTCAACATCCACTGACAACTTGGAAAATGTTTTTCTTGTGTAAGACAAAAGTAAAGCAAAGCTCAAAAGTCTCCAAAAGGCCTTCAGGTTTCTAGTGGGAATGTGCATGATTAAACAGCAATGCCTCGTGTCATAAACTTCATCTCTAGTTCTGAAAAGCCTCTGAAAAGCACTTCCTCATGTCAGTCCAACCCCAGCTTTATTTAAATCCTATTATTCAGGAACACATTCCTTCTTTCCCCCGGCTTGCTCCCCAGAAAATGACTAGCTTCCTACTCTCAATTTCATTGTTTTGTTTTCTTAGTTGCAGTCAACATGCTGTGAACTTTACTAAATGGCAGTAACACTTCACAAACAACATCTGTTCTCAGTTATATAAGAGAGAAATTTCACGAATTTCAGATAAATGAAGTTTCTTGTCTTTCTCCTTCAAGATCATTGTAATCACACAAAAAATATTGAAAATAATGTCTGGCATTATTCTTATACCTAAGAAATTAGTTTGGCTAGAAGTAACACTTTTTAGTATCAAAAGATGATCACTGAAATACAGATATATGCAGTAAGTATCTGTAGGAATACAGCTTACTGTTTCTTACCTGTACTACCCTTAAAAATACACTTGTGATTCAATCATCCCCGTATACTTACCTTTGTGCTTGAGGAGAACACTGCCCTTGTGTTTTCTTCACATCTATTTAAGTGCATGTTTTCACTTTCTTGTTTCAGTGCTTCACAGACTTTCTTATCTACTTCTTCATACTCTTCTTCAGCATCTTCCTCACCCACATATTCAAAAATATCTGATTTTGGTCTTTGACTTTCAAGTCTTGTGTTTTCTGCTGCTGACTGAGAACCATTAATACTTTTAAAGCCATCACCAAAAGCTGACTTTTTCTCCATAAGACCACAACTGTCGGAGAGAGGCTGGGGGATCTCTTTTTTCCAGTCTGTTGTTTCTGAGTCTACAGAAGAGAAGTTACCCTTTTGGTGTAACTTCTCCTGAATCACGCTTTTTTTGTTCAAAGTTTCTTGTCTAGTTTGTAAATTATTTACATTTTGTAGGACAGCTTGTTTTGGTGTGGATTCATAAGATAATTCATTGTTCATTACCTTTGGAGATATCACTGTTATATTTTCTTGCAACCTTTCATAACACCCAGCTATAAAAGATACAGGAGCATCAACAGATCCCTCCATCTTTTCATCAAGTTCTTTACGTATTTTCTGATCATCACCAAAAACATTTCCAGTCCCACACTGAGTTTCCCCTTCATACTTAACATTTCTAAAGCACCCCAATTCCTGATTAACTTTTCCTTTAGGTTCTATTTCACGCCCCTGCTCCTCCTCCATTATGCTGTTAGACTGAGTTTCTTCATCTTCCAGATCTTCCTCCTCCTTTTCACCTTGAATAAGATCTCCCTCTTCTTCCTCTTCATACTCTTCATCATCATCTCCATCGTCATTTTCATCTTCTTCCTCCTCTTCTTCCTCCTCTTCTTCTTCCTCGTCCAATTCCTCTTCTTCCAGGTTGCTTGCATCTGAAACATCTTGGTTCAACAGTTCACCACACTTTCCTTTGTTCAGATTTGCATCCGATGGTGTTCTATGTTTGAGGTTTTTCTTCTGTGACTTAGGACTTTCAATTCTAGAACCATCACCATCATCTTAAAGCATGAGAAAAGGAAAAAGGCATATGAACCAAATGAGTTACAAAAATAGCAACAGGCCTATTACCTGCTTAAAGCATAGAAGAGGAGTCATCTGGGAATGTCTGGAAAAGGAGCCAGGTAAGGGATTGTCCTGGGTCTGGCTGGGATGTTAACTTTCCCTGCAGCAGCCCATAGGCTACGTGCGTTGAGGCCCTGCTTCAAGGACGTGGTCAAGCATCGCTCATTTGTGGGAAGTAGAGAGTAATTTATTTCCTGTGCACTTCCACAAACCCTTTGCTTGTTGTTTGTCCCCCCTTGCCCCTTCTTTCCCTTTCCGTTTTTTTCCCTTTAGCTAAATTGTTTAATTAATAATTTTTCCTTAATAATTATTTTTTCCTTTAATTAAATTATCCTATCCTTATCTCAACCCGTGAGTTGTTTCTTTCCTTTTCTTCTTCCGCTCCTCTTCTAAGGAGGGGAAGTGAGAGAGCGGTTGTGGTGGAGTTCAGCTGCCTAGCAAGGTAAAACCACCTAATATTTCTGTGGATAAGCAGGATGGTAGGAAGGACTTTATCAGGCACAAAGGCTTAGGAAGGGACTCAATATTTTCATTTTCATGATCTCACTTATTTTGCCCTACAATGACTATGTGCTCTGTTCTTATACTACTACTTTTCTCACTTTCTATAGTCTAAAGGGGGAAAAAAATTACTCAGCTAGTTTACTTTTGTATCACATTATATCATGCAGTCTTTTCTAAATAGCTTACTGTTTTTCTTGAACTGCTGGGAAGCATTCATTAACAGAGTCAAGTTTGGCTTCTGTGGCTTCTGTAAATAAAAATATATTTGAAGAGAATTATTTGATCTATTTTTTGCTATCTTGTTTTTAAAAACAAATCATTTACTTAAATCAAATCTTGAACAGTAAATGCAACTGGGCTGTCCTTTTGACAGTTCTCAGGTGCTTGCTGCATCCTATGGGTCTAATTACACAAACTCTCACACATATGCAAGTCAGTGACTATTTTACCTCAAAAAAACCTCCTCAGGTACCCTTCAGCAAATTCTTTCTGAAACTGTATTTACATGCATAACAAGTCTAAAAATCTGTTTTTGAATTAATGTTTGTAATATGTAGGATGCTTACTCTTAAGTGTGTATAACTTGAGTAACTCTTAAAGTTCCTTAGACTTAACACACAAATTAGTCACTGCAAGTTCACCTACCAAAAGATCCCTAAATTTCAAAATCATTATTTGAAAAATACATCACTTCCATTTAAATCAATGTAAGAAAATGAAATAATGTTTAAACTACACACGCTTGAATCTCCGGCATCACAGAGTGTGTTGAACCCCACCAGTTCACCACCATCATACACCTCTTCCTCATTACTGCAGAATGCCACCGCAAAAGACCAGATGCTCCAGATATCACTGGAGAAACTGATAATCCTTCATAATACTAGCAAAAACAGTAGGAGATAACACATGTGGCTGATAAGAGAGTACCACCCGAGCATTCAAAAAATAAAAACACACAGTGTGAGAACTATACAATGTCATTCCAAATAAGAAGGGAAAAAAAGAAAGGAAGGGGGAAAAAAAGACTAATTTGAGCAAGTCATTCATTGAGCACTGGAGGAACCTGAAGAGAAGGAATGGAGAACCAGGTGCTGAACAGTTTCAGTAGACATTTTCAGTTAATAAACGCTCTTTTTCATTATCAGTTAGAATTCTATCACATAAATTAGGGGAAACAATAGCGACATTTGGAGAAGAATAGGTTATATAGTAACTTATAAACTTTCAGGGTCTGCAAATCTGACTCAAATGAACCAGAACAACTAAAATAATGTCGTTGCTTATCTTTTCACCTACTGCTGTTTTGCCCCAAACAACAATTTTACAGCATGCTCTGCCACAGCTACAATTCTTTCACAAAAAAACATACCTCACAGCAGCAAAAAAAATAAATAAAAAAAAATGCTGTCAGACCAGAGACTGCTATTAAAGAGAAAACAATATTGGCTGGAAAAAGTTTCTTTGCTTTCAAATCACTTATTCTACAGAACAATTTTCCTGTAAAGGCACCATACCTTTGGGGTAAAATCAAGTTCTTCTTCCTCAGAAGTATGCCAACTGTCGTCATTCCCCTCTTTCTCAGAGCTTCTTAAAAAGCAAAGCAAAATGAATAGCAGCTCCTTCATATCATTCTTCAAGTAAGCATTAGATATTTTTGGAAGTCTCACCTTATTGAGTCTCCTTGGGAAAAGTCATCTATTGCTGTTCAAATATTAATTAACATGTTGATATTAGATTTGGCATGCTAAAAATTAATCAATACAAACAAACATTTTACATGGACAACACTACAAATCGTAACAGAATGAAACTGGGGCCAATTTAATACAAGGCAGCATGAATGAAAGCATTTCCAAAGCACCTGCTTTTTCAAATAATATGGAATTTAAAAAATAATAATAATAATAATAAAGAAGATTGGTGATACCTTCTTTGGGCTCTTACATTGAAGAAATATCTCTAAACTAAAGAACAGCATAGCGTGACTATGCTAAGCTTGTGAACAGTTAACAAATGGTGGTGGTTTATGAAGACAGTAAGTAGATGAACCTTCAAAGTACTCATACTACACACACATTCACGCACCACAAGCAGAGTAAACATTAAGTGCTTTACACTGTCATACAATACACTTTATTTTCTACTTTACTCAACTATGGATTATTTTGAAAATTTAAAGAAAAATGAAAATGCATAGTCAAGACCTAAAGCTTATCTCTAGGTAAAAGGATCACCAGCAGGTCTCTATAACACACCAAAAAAGAGTATACAATAGACAAAAGCAGCATTACCAGGACATATTATACTATACTTCAAACTTTCTTTGGTGAAACGAAGGCAACTCTCACTTAGGATCATAGGATAAGTCAGGTCAAAAGGGACCTCAGGAAGTCTCTTAGCCAACTGCTTCCTCAAAGCCAGTCCAGATTTGAGGTCAGGCCAAGGAGGAAAGCCGAACAACCTCCCTGTTTTAACTGTCCTCATCATGGCAACGCTTCTAACATAGTTAGAAACTTTCCTGCTTCCACTTATACCTCTTGTCATGTACCACAAGGAAGCTCCTGGCTTTGTCTTCTCATATATATTGGAAGCTGCTGTTAGGTCCCCTTTGAAGCTGCCTCTTCTTCAGGCTGACCAAGCCCTGTTTTCTCAGCCCCTCCTCACAGGGCATGTATTCCTGCCCCTAACGAATCTGATGGCTCCCCGCTGAACGATCAACCTCTTCTGTACTGGGGGCTCAAAATTATAACCCAGGATCAAGATAGTGTAACAAGTCCCAAGTAGGGGCAGAGAATCACTTTCCCTAGTCTCCTGGCTGGGCTGCTCTTAACACAGCCCAAGATGCTGTCGACCTCAGCAGCCAGGGCACCCTGAGGGCAAGGCTCATGCTCAGCTTGCTCGCTGCCAAGACTCTCTGGGCCTTCCCAGCAAAACTGCTCCCCTGCCAGGCAGTCCCATCACGTTTTGTAGCAAGGAGCTATTCCTTGCCAGGGGCACAACTTGGCGTTTGCCTTTGCTGAATTTCTTAAGATGCCTGTCAGTCCACTTCCCCAGCTCGTCAAGGTCCCTCCAAATGGCAGCTCTGTGCTGAAGCACATCCCTCAGATTTCACATCTTTTGAAGACTTGATGAGAGCGTACTATAGCACATGCTTCAGGTCACTGAGGTACTAATAAATCTGCACTCTAGGGAGACAGTTTGAGAAGTGCTACAACCTCTCAACTATTAACAACTAAGACAAAATAAAAGGATTCTGATTCCCAACACAAAAAGGAAAAAACAAGCACATATAATCTCCTAATCTCCACACAGAAGCTATGTCAGCATTCATGAAGTTCTTTAACCAATTGCTAACTATCATAAGTTTTTTGTTGTTGTTGTTTGTTTGTTTGTTGTTGTTGTTTTTTTAATAAACAGGACACTGGGACCTTCCATAAAATCATATGATGGCAAGTAAACCAAAGTCTTGGACAAAATTATTAAAGGGAAAACAAACCCAACAACCAAGAAACATCACACCTGAAGACATCTCCACTACCAGTAGCCCATAAATGAATGTACAAGTTCTGTCTTTCCTAACGACAGAGTTTAGGTGAGAACTCTGAAGAGCATGTCTCCTGATCTGAATAGAACTTATTGGCAATGCAATACAGCTGAAAAGAAACGTGCCTCATAGAAATAGTTAGGGTGGAACAGTTATAAGCTTTGAACAGGTGACTTCAGTGTTTTCCATTAGTACTGTTACAGTTAATCAAAGCAGCTCAATAAATTATCTGAACTTTTGCTTCTGATGTATAATAAATATAGTCAATGATCAAAACCAGGTCACACAATCCTTTAGAAGGCAAGAAGTTCATGACATAGCTTTCAGTCAGACCTAAACCAAGGCTCTGATGCCCTGACACAGAAATAGGATCTAGAAAACCAGTCTCTGGGGACTGCTTGTTTTAACCATTGAAGCCCATTTCAAAGCACCATGAGAACAAATGTAAATAAATAAAAAGATATACTATCACTGGTGACAAAAGCAAACATTGAATTCAGTAATAAAAGACTCGCACAAAAAACATGCAAACGAAAACACCCCAAGCCAACTCTTAAAATCTAACTTATAGATCTCAAATCATCGAAGCATGGATCTCCAAGACGGTAAGTATGTATGATGTATAGGTGTTTGTGAATTATACAACACGTTCCATACTTAAAATGCTACAGAATACCTTTCCTTGATTCTCCTGTTCTTGGTGCCTGGTTAGGAGACTGTTGCATTCCTATATCCATTTAGGAAAAGGCATGGAAAGGACAGACGAAACAATTACATCAGAATAAATTTGAAATCTCAGAAACATGAGAAGCACATAGACATAGCTATAGCAGTGGGAGAATGCACTGTGACTATGAGTATATGTTTGTCTGTACTGCAAAACAGAAGTTTTGGAATACAAAATCACTGTCCATTTGCTCTATCCAACCCACCTACAAATAAATTTTAAATTTTAGGTAACTGAACAATGCGGTTCTGTTATTGCAGCTGCCTTAAGCCAAATTCTTTCATGACAAAGCTATAGGTATTGTTTTGTAGCAGAAGGGTGTCCTACTTATATTGATTTTATCACAAATGCATGCAATGATGTAACAAAATGACTACTATCAAAATCATACAACAGTTAAGAAACGATTTCAAGATGTTTTCTCATCCCTTCTGCCTCTCTCTGTTTCCTTAAGAGGAGATACAGAAGATACTTTTCCTGACCTCAGGAGATGTAAAACACACTGGTGTGCTCATTTATTTTTCAAGAACTTTACCCTGCAGAAACAATTTAACTACTCATGGAAACACTGAAGGAACAACAGAGTAGTACGTGCTGCAGTAGTTAAAAAAGCTGTCATCGCAGACATACTAGAAATATGGATTGTGTAATTATTGTTTCCCCCAAAGAAATTCCAACTTAAAATCTAAAATCTCCGTCACTTGATACACTATTGCTGGAAGTCATTCATTTGGAGGTTTTTGCAAACCCGTCTGTGATTAATAAAAACATTCACGTTCTGACATTCCGATAAGCAAGTGAGCTTAAAAATGCTGACTTGTTCAACATTCTACACAATTTCCTCTTCCGATTAGGAAGTGCAAAAGCAGCAAAAAGAATAAAGGTTAACATTGAAAATCCCAGAAATTTGATCAAAGAACCTGTATTTGATCAAAGAACCTGTATTTCTCTGCACATATGCCAGCTTTGGAATTACACAATACTAGTCCTCTTTTAAGCCACATATTTTAAAATAATACAGGCCTGTCAGACATTACAATGTGCCAACTACATGTGGAAACATTGTTTCCAAAACAATGTGGAAAGTAGGAACAGAGTTTTTGGGGTGAAAACAGTATTTTGTTGATTAAACTACCTGTATCAAGCCCTGCTGAAAAAAAAACAAAGTTAAAAAAAAACAAAAACAGCCTGTGAAGAAACTTCAAATCTCTGACTAGATCAAAGGAACTGTTCCTAAGTCAAAGGCAAAGGTCGGCCCTAAATTCAGTTCTCCTTCCTGTGAAAAGTCCAGAAGAAAAAAAGAAGCCACACTTTTTGTACATATTTTTTGACACATTGTCAAAATAAAAAAGAGCAATTGCATTTGAACACTGTCTGCTTCCCCTTGGACACATCATTCTAACATAAAGCCCTTAAAAATACAGAATGAATAAACCCTCCTACTGATGGGTGAGAAACAAAGTATAAAGCAAACAATTTTATCTGTATTAAAATATATATTTTTTTTAAGATTCCTTTAGCACTATCTGAGCTCATAAGCATTGACTGGATTTTACAAACTCACTGAAAGAGTTTCTTTCTTTTAATCACAAGGCAATTTAATTGTTTTTCTGGATCACAAAGTTATATGAACTTTTAACTTTTTTTTTTGGTATAAAACTAATCAAAGTGGAAGAAAGGCCTCTTTATTATAAATCAGACTATGTCCAAGAAGATACAGTATACATAGACACTGAATTGTTGATAATGAAGTTACTCTTCCAAGACAATTTTTCCTAAGTGTCTCCACAGCACCTAAACAAAAGCAATTCTAACTGAAGATGAGAAATAATGTGACTCACTAAAATGAGCTTAGTACAAGTGAAACTATTAAAACAAACAGACATACAAATTCAGTGGAAATCAACAAGCCATTCATCTTTCTAACTCAGCTGCTGTTTCCCTACTACAGAAACGTGAGCCAACTGCCCAGGATGAACCTACAGCACAATCTGAAAGAGCATCTCTAAGCGTCTACCTGAAAAACAAAGCCAAGTTCCTTACTTGTCCTCCTTTCTTCCCGCACATCCCACCGCAAGGAAAACCTGTATAAATGGGCGATCTGATGGGCTGAAGGTGACAACCATATGAATTGATGTTAAATACACAAATCACAATTGTCCTCAGGGCTGGTAAGATGCACTTCAAACTAGCAAGAAACAAGCACATTCACAAAACTTCTTGTGATACTCCATCTGATGCCTCCACTAAAGTCAACACTGAGCACAAGAAGCTTGAACAATATAAAACACCTAAAGTAAAGGCCACTTATTTTTTCTCATTAGGTCCACCACAGTTAAATATCCTACCTCCTCTGTCCACAGCAGGTGCACCCAACGTAAAGCCAGCAGCTCCTGCTCTGTGAGGAGTCGAAAGTACTGGGATGCTTTGTTTACCGCCTGCAGAAGCTTCTCCTGTGTTCTCCCAGTCTGTGTATTCTGCCAGTTGTTTGCTAAGACTATATACAGAAAGAGAGGAAATGCATTTGGTAAGAATAACCACATACCTGCATACACCACTTAATGGAATAGTATCAGCCACTCGCTATCCAACCTAGATATATCCAAAGCCATGAAAATATGAATATTTTCATATGAATGTTTCATATGAAAATATGAATTAATTCATATTTTCACTCAAAGCAGCCAAGGGAGCTGCCAGGACCCAGCAGCCCTCGTAGGGCACGAGCAACCAGGATGGGCAAACAGGGGGAGGCGCAGCAGTTCGCGCAGGCAGGGCGAGTAGGGGGGCGCCTTCACCGCTCTTTCACAGCAGTCTTTCCCATTGGTACTCGTAACCTGCTTGCAAAGAGCCTGGCCATGGTATCAACCATGCAGAAAACCATGGCCTCCACATCTCTTGCGGCCTCTCCAGCCACAGTCACTGATGTGGCTACTCAGACAGAGGGCTCGGGGAAACACACTGCCCTCCAGGTCTTGGGCTGCAGGGTGTGCCCAAGTCTCCTGTCTGTGTCTGACAGCAGCAGTGAGGGGTATGCCTGTGGGAGGTGTGCCCAGGTTGAAGAGCTGCTCAGCCAGGTAGCAGAGCTTCAGGAGGAGGTGAGCAGGCTCAGGAGCATCAGGGAGTCAGAGAGGGAAATTGACTGGTGGAGGTGTACTCTACCCTCTCTGAGACACTCACAAGCCTGCCACAGCACAAGTGTCTCCTGCTACACAGAAGACAAAAGTCCCCTCATCTTGCCAGGCTGCAGGAGGAGGCCTAGGCCAAAGGGGGGAATGGAGGCAGGTTCCTGTTTCGGGTGGTAGGCGAGCCCTGTCCCTGCCCACCTTCCCATCTACCCTTATGTAACAGGTACGAGGCTCTACAACACGACCGTCAGAACAATGAAGTAGACAAAAGCCCATCCCAGTTGGAGAGGGTGCCTAAGGCAAGGCAACATACCCCCGGCATCGCTACATCGTCTGTCAAAAAAGAAAGAAGGGTTATCGTCATGGGGGACTCCCTTTTGAAAGGGACAGAGTGCCCAATATGCCAATAGGACCCCACCCACAGGGAAGTCTGTTGTCTCCCCAGGGCGTGGGTGAGAGACTTCACTAAGAAAGTCAAGTGCCTGGTACTGCCCACCGACTGCTACCCGCTGCTGGTAATGATGAGGTAGCAATGAGAAGTCCAAGAGCAATCAAAAGGCACTCTAGGGTGACTACTTAAAGGATCAGGGGCACAGATTGTGTTTGCCTCTATCCTTCCGATAAGGGGGATCGATGCTGACAAGCAGGCTCACCACATTAACACGTGGCTTCAGGACTCGTACAACCGGTAGAACTTTGGGTTTTTCAATCACGGGAAGGTCTACGTGACGCGAGGCCTGCTGGCCTCTCTCAGACAGGGGTAAGGATTTTGGCTCAGGGTTTGGCAGGGCTGATAGACAGGGCCTTAAACTAGAGTCGGAGGGGGAAGGGGATAAAACCAGGCACGCTGGTGATGAGCTACAGGATGGTGCGCTACAATCAGAGGGACTGTGTGCCAGTGAGGTCCTGTGCAAGGTGCTGTGTGTAGGGAGGCACATTTGAAGTGCTTCTACACAAACTCACACAGTATGAGGAATAAAATGGATGAGCTAGAAGTCTTGGCCCAGTCCCACAGCTACAACATCATCGGCATAAGTGAAACCTGGTAGGATGAGTCCTGGCTGGAGTGCTGCGATAGATGGTTACAGGCCCTTCTGGAGGGACAGGCAGGGTAGGCGAGGTGGCGATGTATGTGAAGCAGGGGCTGGACTGTGTGGAACTTCAAGTTGGTGATGGCAAAGTTGAGAGCCTCTGGGTAAGGATTAAGGGACAAACAAATAAAGGGGATGGCATAGTGGGAGTCTATTACAGACCACCCGGCCAGGACGACAACGTCAATGCAGAACTAAGAGATGCCTTGAAATCAACTCCCCTTGTCCTTATGGGGGATTATCAACTTGCCAGACATCAAATGGGATTACCACACCGCTGACACAATCAAGTCCAGGAGGTTCATAAAGCACTTAGAGGATAACTTCTTGGTGCAGGTGCTAAGGGAGCCAACTAGGAAAGGTGCCCTCCTAGATCTGTTGCTGGAGAACAGAGAGGGTCTTGTGGGAGACGTGGCAATTGGCGGCCATCTCAGTCATAGTGACCATGAAGTGGTTGAGTTTAGAATTTATGGTGACAGAAGGAAAACTTCCACCAAAACTTCAGCCTTGGATATATGGAAAGCAGACTTCAGGCTGCCTAGGGAACTAGTCAGCAAGGTCCCCTAGTAAACCGCTTTTGAAGGCACTGGCGTCCATCAGTGCTGGTCAATCTTTAAGCACTGCCTCCTAGAAGCACAAGATCAGGCGATTCCAAAATATCGAAAGTCAGGCAGGTGGGGCAGAAGGCTGGCCTGGCTGACCAGGGATCTTCTACTGGAGCTTAGGTGAAAAAATAAAGCGTGCAGCTCCTGGAAGGAGGGTCAGACAACAAGGAAGGAATACAGAGATGCTGTTCGTGTTTGTAGGGAGAAAATTCGTGGGGTCAAAGCCCAACTAGAGTTGAAGCTGGCCATGTTTGTGGGAGACAATAAAAAGTTTTTTTTTTTTAAGATATGTGAACAGAAAAAGGAGAAACAAAGAAAACATAGGTCTGCTACTTGATGGGGAAGGTCTCACAGACAATGACACAGGCATAGCAGAGATGTTTAATGTCTTCTTCGCCTCTGTCTTCAACACTGATGATGGGCTTCGGGACCCTGGGTGCCCTGAGCGGGAGGTCCGTGACAGTGGGAATGACAAACTCCCAACCGACCCTGAACGTGTGCGGGATTTGCTGCTCCACCTGGATCCGTACAAGTCCATGGGCCTGGATGGGATCCATCCCAGGGTGCTTAAAGAGCTGGCTGATGTCATCGCAGGACCTCTCTCAATTATTTTTCAACAATCTTGGGAATCTGGAGAGGTCCTAGTAGACTGGAAGCTGGCAAATGTCCCAATTTTCAAGAAGGGTAAGAAAGAAGACCCTAGCAATTACAGGTCTGTCAGTCTCATATCGGTGCCTGGTAAAATTGTGAAGATGATTCTTGAAGTTATTGAAGCACACTTGGGGGACAATGCAGTCATTGGTCCCAGCCAACATGGGTTCATGAGGGGTAGGTCCTGCCTAACAAATTTGATTTCCTTTTATGATAAGATCACCCACCTAGTCAACCAAGGGAAACCAGCCAATATGATCTTTTTGGACTTCAGCAAGGCTTTTGACATGGTTTCCTATAGGATCCTACTGGACAAAATGCATACAACTTAAAAAAAAAAAAAAAAAAAAAAAGCATACAACTTAATAAAAACATCATACGATGGATGAGCAATTGGTTGACAGGCAGGGCTCAAATGTGGTAAATGTGGTAAATGGGGCCACATCTGGCTGGCAGATGGTCACTAGTGGGGTCCCTCAAGGCTCCATTTTAGGGCCAGTCCTCTTCAATGTCTTTATAAATGATTTGGATGTAGGACTAGAAGGTCCTACATCCTCTTTGATTTTTTTGAGCAAATTTGCTGACGACACCAAACTTGGAGGAGTTGTGGACTCTGTTGAGGGTGGAAAGGCCTTGCAGAGAGATCTGGACAGATTGGAGAGCTGGGCGATCACCAACCACATGAAGTTTAACAAAGGCAAGTGCTGGGTCCTGCACCTGGGATAGGGCAACCCTGGCTATACGTACAGACTGGGCGATGAGACACTGGAGAGCAGCCCCACAGAGAGGGATCTGGGGGCTGTAGTTGACAGCAAGTTGAATATGAGCCAGCAGTGTGCCCTGGCAGCCAGGAAGGCCAACCGTATCCTGGGGTGCATCAAGCACAGCATTGCTAGTCGATCGGAGGTGATTGTCCCGCTCTACTCTGCGCTGGTCCAGCCTCTCCTGGAGTTCTGTGTGCAGATCTGGGCACCACAGTACAAGAAGGACATTAAACTGTTGAAGAGTGTCCAGAGGAGGGCAACAAAGATGGTGAAGGGCCTAGAGGGGAAGACGTATGAGGAGCAACTGAGGGCACTGGGCCTGTTCAGCCTGGAGAAGAGGAGGCTGAGGGGGGACCTCATTGCGGTCTACAACTTCCTCGCGAGGGGGACTGGGGAGGCAGGTGACCTATTCTCTGCAAACACCAGTGATAGGACCCACGAGAATGGTGTTAAGCTGAGGTTGGTTTAAACTTTTGGGTAGACCTGTACGGTGCCAGGAGTTGGACTTGATGATCCTTATGGGTCCGTTCCAACTCAGGATATTCTATGACTCTATGATATATTCACTAAGGTTAATGCATGCTCTACTTACTGCATTGCTTATTACATACCCAAATACTACAGTCATGTTTATTATACAGATGCGTATTTGTATCAATGAAATTCACTCCTGCTTGGTACACTTTTTCAGCATAGTTTAAGCACACATAACTGCCATTAAGAATGAACACCCATGGTTGTAACACTTAAATGTAACAGCAGCAAGATTGTTTAGTAAATTAACAGAAGTGGAGATCGCTGGATCTCCTCTGAAACAAAAGGTGTGTGGTTCCTGGTAAGAGGATTGAAATACAGTAACAATAGTGCTGGTTTGGGGAAAGAGTTTACAACCTCTTTTTTACAACAGGATTTACAGATCCAGTTTGTCAAGCAAGGATTTACAAATACAGTTTGTCAAGCTCCATATCTAGATAACAGCAGGTTACAGAAACTTAAGAGTTTATAATGGCCAGGTATGAGCTTAGCGACACAAACTAGAAATTTAACATAATTTGGTGTGGAAGTGTTCTTCAACTTCCAAATTAGCAGTAGACAGGGGAGCAATAAATTCTAGAAAACTGAAGCTGTGCTCAGTGACAGAGTTGTCCCAAGATACCATTAAACCTTGGTACTGTTAGCAGAAAAGTCCAAAGCCAACATTGATAACTGACAACTTAACAATTCTAATAATAAAGTTAAAAGTTTACCTAGAATATCCATGAATAATAGCATAATCCTCAGCTGTCCACCCTTTAGTGTCTTTATGGGAAAGATCAGCACCATAGCGAAGAAGAACTTTTATCAAGTTAAGCTCCCCACCAGATGCAGCAGTCATAAGCGGGGTTCTGAAGCATCCAAAATATAATAAGAAATAAATCATTTTACACAGACATTGCAATTAGTTTAATTCTTATTTGCTTACTCTCTCTCTCAAAAAAAAAATTCTCGTTAGTTTAAAATGAACAAGAGAAAATGTATTTTAGCTACAATAAAATGTGAGAGGGAATAAAAAAATTGTTTGATCCTCAGACAAAGCTCCTACATTGACATATGAACTATTCCTCAATTTGAAAAAGCATTTCCTTCATAACAGCAATGCTCCTAACAAGTCTCCTGCCACGGTGGCCACCACAAACAATGCTTTCCTGCAATCTTCAATGCAGAAAACATGCAATGATGCATGTCGGTGGCCTTCTGTAGACCTGCTTCCAGCAGTCACACAGGAAACTCCTGTGTGGCTCTTTCTATGTCAGTGTTCATTTTCCTGTGCCTCTCATCAGTCCAACCTGAAGACGACTAAGGCAATCCACCAACATCTCACCTTTCACACTGATCTCGAGCATGCACATCAGCTCCTTTTTTAAGGAGAAATTCTACCATCTCTTCATGATGTTCCAAAACAGCAAGAATAAGGGGGGTATATCCCTCCTGAAAGGGCAGAAAAATCATTCAAGTTAAAAATCTAAACCAAAAAACTCTTCAATAGAAATATTAATGCAACTCTTTGGAAGAACTTCCCTAACAAATCTCAAAATTTACCTTATTTTGAGCATCGATATGGGCATTATGCTCAAGTAACATCTCTGCTAGAGATGCATTCGGAGCTGCGGCAGCCAAGTGAAGGGCAGTGTTGCCACTAGCATCTGCCAGGTTTGGATCAGCACCGTGCTCCAGCAAGATAGCCACACATTTTTCTTTCTGGCATTGTACTGCCTGGAAATGATACAAGGAAAAAAAATTGCAACAGTCACATTTCACTCTACCAATGAATACCGCAAATTCCCAATGCTGGGAAGCCTCTTCCAAGAGTAGCTATAATACACCTGTTTCTACACAGATTTACGTAAAGAATTCAGCAAGATAGCCATCATTTAACATATAATAAATAAGCCCCACTTTGAGTAGGATAACACATTCCACATACCTTCATCAGTGGCGATCTGTTATCATTGTCAAAAAGATTTAGCTTACACTTGTTTTCTACTAGGTATGTAACGACATCCACATGTCCATTTGCGCAAGCAAGATGCAGCGGTGTCCTAAAAAAATAGACATATTAAATTCACACTGACAGATGAAGAAATGATTTCAGTCTGTGGTACACAGATAGGGCAAATTTCATGTCTCAAAATATCGAAACAGAACAAATACCCAAGCTCATTCCATTGCCAGTAACAGTAGTTGCACATCCAAAGCCTGAAGCTGGCTAGGAAAACCCCTCCACAGCATTTGCTTAGTAAGATGACATTTTCTCCGCTGTATAACTGAATCTGCACAAACAGATTCCTGTGTCCAGACTCTGGTCACTGCCTCCAGCACAACTGCACCCATGACACAGCACGGAAGACCAAGGCCTGGGAATCTGAGGTCTAAAGCAAGTAAACCTCTAAGTCCTCACAGGGTCATTCACATGCCAGAAGCATATCAGAGATCTAGGAGATGGGTTTTTAGCAAGAATATTGATATTTTGCTTTGCTTTTTGAAAACACCTGCTTTTGCTTTTTGCTAGCTTGGTTACTACTGCAAACATGAAACTCACATAGGCATCAAAGCACCTTTGGTAATCTCTAGCAAAACAGACACAACACCGTAATCCTGACTACAGGAAAGTAGTATGTCGCCATTCTGACATTTATAACTGTCATACAAATGGAATACCACAGAAGAAGATTGTGCAACAAAAATCCTGCAGTTCCTCAAGAACTGCGAGAGAAAGAGTCCACTGTTTTTTGAACTCCATCGCTGTGGGTAAGATCTTTCTCTGCATTTAGGAAGCCTCAAGTAACTTTGGAAAAAAACAACTGTTGGGGTATTTTGTTGAGAGACAGGAGCACAACCGCTCTCAGGCTAGTTGGGAACAGAAAAGGAGAGGTGCACAAACACCGTGATGTGATGCAGAAACAGCAATTTTTAATGCAGATACTTCTCTTCCCTTCACAGGGCAGCTAACAAGCCTCCTATACAAAAAAAAAAAAAAAAAAAAAAAAATAGCTTCTGCCAAGGCAAAAAGGATGAAGACAAGTAAATCGCACAAAACTTCGGAGAACCTGTCATGTCTCGCTACAGACAGGGAACAGCAGCAGCCACTTGAGAGCGACTATTTCCACTTTTTGGAGCAACTCCCGTAGGAGCGTGCAGGACCCTTCAGCTCTGAAGGTCTGACCGTGATCCCCTGAAAGCCGCCCAGCACAGCACGACAGCAGCGGAGTGTGCAGACCTCAGGTGGGCAACCGATAACCACAACGCTGAAGGAGCCTGTGATCGCCTCCAAGCTGCTAGCACCAAGCGCCGGGAAACGCGCTGATCCTAAAGAAGCCACCGCTGGCTTCGCAAGCAAGAAAACCTTCGGGCAAGCTGCAGCCCTCTCGCCGCCCTCCGACAACGCCCCAGGGGCGTGTTTTGGGGAGCGAGGGGGGGGGTCCTGCGGGTTACAGGGACCCCTCCCGCCCCACCCTTACCGCTGCGCCTTGTCCCGCTGGTCGATGCCGTGTTTCCTCAGCCCCTGCCGCACCTGGGCCAGGTCGCCGCTGGCGGCCGCGCGGTGCAGCTTGCCCAGCTCCTTCTGGCGGAGCTCGTAGGTACCGCTGGGACAGGGCGAGGCGGCGGCGGCGTCGCCACCACCGGGAGGCGGCGGCTGCCCCTTCCTCTTCCTCCCGAAGCCGAAAATCTTCTTCATGCCGAGGCACGGCGGGGGTGGCTCAGGGACAGGCAGCCGGCGGCGCTTCCCCCGGCCCCGGCCCCGCTCGCTGCCCGCCCGCCCGGCGCGGGGCGGCTCTCCGCATGCGCAGCCCGCCCGCGGCCGCCTCCATTTTCTGAGAGCGCCGCGGGGGCTGCGCTCAACGGTTGCAGCGGCAGCGGCGTGCGGGGGGGGGGTGCGCTGATTGCGGGGCGGCTGATGAGCCCACACTCATTAGTGTGCCACAGCGTGAGGTGAGGGGGTCGGGGGGTCTCCTTTAGTAATAGGAGAGAGTAGCGAAAACCTTGCGGTAAGAAAGCGTAAATTGTGAGTAGCGGGGTCGCACGGTTTGCGCGACAGCCACGTGCCTCGTGGGACGTGTCTGCCGGCAGCCCTCCCTGTGGTTACGAGCCGCTTCGTGCGTCTGAGTTTGTGAAAAATGAAGAGATGGCAATCAAAACCTAATTATAGCGGGGATACTTTCTTACCATTAGCGCTGAGAATATTTAGTATAGTATAGTACCGCTTTCAGGGGAGGAGATACAGTCCTCTGAAATACTTTCTTCTCTTTCATCACTAATAAGAGTACAGCTATTAAAACCTTAATTTTTCTTTCTAGGATGAGTCCTCACGGCTTTATCAAGCCTGTTTGCATCTGGCAGTGTTGCTCCCTGACCAAACTGGTTGATGTACCCAGCCACTGCTGTCAGTTGCTTATTGGTATATTGGCAGTTCTTCGTTGTTTCACACCTCATCTTTAGAAGGAAGAGCTAAAATAATAATAATAAAAATGCCCTTTTGTTGAAACTTCAGCCAAGTAAATCCAGCTTGTAAAACGTGAATTCTATGAGCAGCTATTTCCAGAGCATCTCCCTAATTAGCACAACCATTTAATGGAGAAACAGAGAAAAAAATGCATTTTTAGCTAGGTGTATCTCTTTTCTTCCAGATACCGTAGAAGAATTGGTAGGATTTTATTTATGAGACAGTAATACAGAGTAAGCATAATTCATCCCTGGAGAAAGTGTTTTCTCTCAAGTTATTTTTCAAGTGGCAGCATGCTCAGCCACAAAAGCATCTGGATTGCAGCAGAGACAGAGGCACTATGCTCCCTGCCAAATATCATAGGTTTCAGAGTGGGATCAGTAAAAACTGATTAGAGAGGCAGCTGTAATTGGTAAGGACCGTGGTAGGTAGTTGGGCTGAAATTTACAGTTTTATGCTTTGAAGTTAAAGTCTTCTGATGGGACCTGTGAATACAGATAGCCATTTAAGCACTGAGCTACTGAGAGCCAGCGCAGGGACGATGAGAAAGACGCAGAGCGCTTGCGAGACGAATTGGAGACGGCTAAAGCTGAGGTATGGAAAGGCTGCACTATAGGGATAAATCTGAGAGCAGTTGTGCTTTCTCTTCCCTTCTTCCACCCTTTCTGCTGGTGACCAACACAACACGCCTTTGCAGGAGGAGAGCAAGACAGCACCGCAGTTGACCTTTGGGACTTAATGGAACATCTGCTATATCCTCCGTATCCTTGCACCCACACATCAGCTTTGACCAGGAGAGAAAAGGCCTTCCTCCAGCAGCTCTGCCAAAATGGCCTCCTGAGGCACTGTTTGCAAAGCTTTCAGAGTAACGGCAGGAAGAGCATTGGTTGCTCGTGCCTACTCCGTTCTGCACTGCAGCGCTTCCCCCCCAACACACACAATAGGCGTTCTTTCTGGTGTCTGGGTAGAGGCGTGTTTGATGTCCCATGAGCAGAGGAGCATTTCGGGCAAGAGCGTCCCTAGCACCTTTCAGGCCAGTCTCCCTGCAGAAGAACCGAGGAAGGATGGAAACTTGGGGAATCCTGTCAGCAGTGACCTAAAAGCTGTTCTGTTAAAAGACGAGCCTGCCTTTACTTTGCTTTCAATACCAAGTCAGAAGGTGACAAACACCATCTTGACGCCTTACCCCTTTGTGCTTTGCTCTCCACAGCTCAAAGAACTTCCTCAGCAGCTGGAAATGGAGTCTGAAAAACGCAGGCAGCTAGAAGCACAAAATTGCGACCTGCAAGAAGAGCTGTCTGCTCTGCGTGACTCTCAGGAAAAACTGGAGAAGACCAATGGCCAGCTGAGAGAAGAGGTGGCATACATCAAAGATCTTCTGGAGACGTCCAAGGTGGGTCACGAGCAAAAGCAACAGCATGAGACAGAGATAAGAAAGGGCCTGACAAGGAACAAGTGCTCATACCAGAAGTCGCAGGACATATTTGTATTTGGGGTCTTGCCCCTCTTTCCTTCTGTGAGGCGTTGTTCTCCACTGGCGCAGAAGTCACTGAACTGAGCAGAATTATGTATGGAGCCCTTGGAAAATGAGTCCTACAATTGCACAGTCCCTCTCTGCGCCTGCTCTTCGCAACTTGTGAAACTCACAAGACACATCTGCAAAAGGCTTGGTCTGATTCTCACAATGGAAATAACACATTTGCTGTTCACAGGATGCTCCTGGTCAGCAAGGGAGACAAGCAGAAGGAATCAGAGGGAATGGTCACATGGCCATTGGAAAGGAGAAGCAAAGCCCATAAGGGAAAAGAGAAGACGACAAAGACCCGCACTACATGACATGGTTTATTAAATGCCAAGATGGGCGACAGAACTTGGAATTAATGGCAGGCTGTTATCTGCACAGAACCGCTGCGTTCTTGCCAGCATGGTGGGGGCAACGGCTGCTCTTGCTCACTACCCGAATTAGGGGGCTGAAGGCAAGTGTTGGCAGACTTCTTCCACCTTGGTAGAACCACGCCTTGTTTTCTGGACTGGGACGTCCTCTGCTCCACCTTCATCTGATCTGTAATAATGTTCAGCTGTGAAAACAGGGAAATGCAAAATAAGGAAATGCATGAGGCAGGAACACATGTTTTCACCTCCAATTACCAGTATGTGAAAAGTTAGTGAAGGAAATTCCAGAAGCTACACACGGAACGTTGTGAGCTAACCTGCAAATGACTCTTGCTTAGCAGTGTTAGCCTTAGTCCTCTGCAGCCCTCTTCATCCTCAAGTGTCCCTACTCCCTAAGCACTCAAACTGGGCATTCTTTGGAACACTACTCCTAAAATGCAGCTTCCGCATTCACCTTGAAAACGTTGAAAAGGATCTGCCTTTGAAAAGGCAAACATCTTCGTGCTGCCACCTGGCCCTACCGCAGCCTTCGGTGTGGCATGTCTTTTTCTGGTGCCTGTTCTCTCATTACCATTTGTACGGTCATTTTTATCTATTCTCCCTTTCTTTCCCTTCACTCTTTCCCTTATGGCTTTGCAGAAGAAGAAGGGCACTCTGTATTCTGCACCCCCGCCATGACCAGAGGTCTTCAGCCCTCCCCCATACAGTTGTGTACTCTTCTGATGCTTAGCAGTTGTTTTAGCATAAAGACGGTGTGTTTTGGACCCACAAAGGGATTCTAACTTGAGGCTCAGAAGCATAAGCTTGCTCACAGATATTCTTTCCGAGAGGTTGAGAATAACATTTATGAATGCTGACCTTAGCCACGCAGGCTTCAGTGGTGCTTCCGGTGGAGCTTAGCGTTGCTTTTGTCTAGACTCTGACGAGCTCTGAAAAAGTCAGATGCATGCAAGAATTATATTTGGTTACAGTTTGGCAAAGCTACTCTCCAGGTCTTTGACCAGCGTTTGACTTCTGAGAGTGGAAGGGATTAATGGCGTCTAAACACAAAAACATCATTTGATTTGAGGTTTTTGGAGAGCCTGCATCCATGGTGCAGAAGTATCGCCGATGCTGTGGATTTATGTGGCTTCTTCTGGAAGATGCATCACCTGCATAAAGAGTCAGGGATATCCTCCCCTGCCTAAGGAAAACTCCAATCTCAGACTTGCTGCCGAAATGGCAGCCAAAGCCATAGACTTCACAGAATCAGGTTCTGCTCTCTAGAAGGCTCATACTTCTTTAAGCATTCTTAGTTTGTTGCCACGACAATAGGACATGCAGTTCCTCTTTTCTGCCTTACATCGCTGTATTGGGTGTGCATGGCAAGGTTTGGGTTGCAAGGGGCTGCAGAGATGGCCTCTGTGAGAAGGATCTCCGAGCTGCAGCCCCCCCATGGGTGGAGGAGCCCCCGGTGGAGCAGGTGGCTGTGGCCTGGAGGAGGCTGTGGCTCATGGAGAGCTCCCACGGGAGCAGGCCCCGGGCCGGAGCTGCAGCCCGTGGAGAGGAGCCCATGCAGGAGCAGGGGGGCTAGGGTGAGCTGCCACCCGTGGGGGACCCGTGCTGGAGCAGTTTGCTCCTGGGGGATGGACCCCGTGGTACGGAGCCATGTGGGAGCAGTGCTTGAAGAGCACTGGACAGCCCCCGCAGGCTCAGTTCAGGAAGGACGGCATCCCGTGAGAGGGACCCCACGTGGAGCAGGCGCAGAGAGGGACTGTGCAATTGTAGGCATATTTACTGACATCATGTTGACCAGACATACAAGAGGGTTCTTAGGA
This sequence comes from Aythya marila, assembly GCF_965140915.1. Classification (NCBI taxonomy): domain Eukaryota; kingdom Metazoa; phylum Chordata; class Aves; order Anseriformes; family Anatidae; genus Aythya; species Aythya marila. The sequence continues at coordinate 181,686,803 of NC_139042.1, read as the reverse complement.
GGAGAACGAACAATGAAAAAGCAGCATCTTGCTCTCACTCCAAAAAGCAGTCTAGACATACCTTTGCAGGTCATTTTCTCGAAGTCTTCTGAGCTTTCGTTCCTCCCGATAGTAGTGCTTGTACCTTTCCAGTTTTGCCTCAACGGACTCATTTGGAAAAGTATGCTCTTGCGGTGTCTTTCTCCCTCCATCCTCCTCTTCAGACTCAGCATCTCTGCTTCTGTGCGTTGGCTTCTTGCTCGGAGAAGCACAAGGAGGAGATCTTGACAGCTCTTGCATGTCTGGGGAGGCTGCCGGTGTCTGAAGCAGATAATGAAATTTCCATCACCACAAAGAAGAAGAGAACCATCCCCCCATCAGTCGCACATAGCCAGTTTCAAGGGCCCAGCCTCACTAAGGGCAGGGCACTTGCCTCCTCACTACCACCAGCAGTCAAGGCAGAACACGGAAACTACCACAGGTCAACGATCCTATTTCTCAGGAGGAGAAAGTAAGCCTTTTCCAAAGGCTCCATACATAATTCTGTTCAGTTCAGTGACTTCTGCGCCAGTGGAGAACAACGCCTCACAGAAGGAAAGAGGGGCAAGACCCCAAATACAAATATGTCCTGCGACTTCTGGTATGAGCACTTGTTCCTTGTCAGGCCCTTTCTTATCTCTGTCTCATGCTGTTGCTTTTGCTCGTGACCCACCTTGGACGTCTCCAGAAGATCTTTGATGTATGCCACCTCTTCTCTCAGCTGGCTATTGGTCTTCTCCAGTTTTTCCTGAGAGTCACGCAGAGCAGACAGCTCTTCTTGCAGGTCGCAATTTTGTGCTTCTAGCTGCCTGCGTTTTTCAGACTCCATTTCCAGCTGCTGCGGAAGTTCTTTGAGCTGTGGAGAGCAAAGCACAAAGGGGTAAGGCGTCAAGATGGTGTTTGTCACCTTCTGACTTGGTATTGAAAGCAAAGTAAAGGCGGGCTCGTCTTTTAACAGAACAGCTTTTAGGTCACTGCTGACAGGATTCCCCAAGTTTCCATCCTTCCTCGGTTCTTCTGCAGGGAGACTGGCCTGAAAGGTGCTAGGGACGCTCTTGCCCGAAATGCTCCTCTGCTCATGGGACATCAAACACGCCTCTACCCAGACACCAGAAAGAACGCCTATTGTGTGTGTTGGGGGGGAAGCGCTGCAGTGCAGAACGGAGTAGGCACGAGCAACCAATGCTCTTCCTGCCGTTACTCTGAAAGCTTTGCAAACAGTGCCTCAGGAGGCCATTTTGGCAGAGCTGCTGGAGGAAGGCCTTTTCTCTCCTGGTCAAAGCTGATGTGTGGGTGCAAGGATACGGAGGATATAGCAGATGTTCCATTAAGTCCCAAAGGTCAACTGCGGTGCTGTCTTGCCCTCATCCTCCAGAAATAGACCCTTTTTTATACCTACTAAAAATACACTTAGGAGGTTCCTGCCTTTTATAAATAGAAAAACAAATATCAGAAAAATAAAAAAAAATCAAAAACAAAATTAATCTTCATATTATAGTGCCTACACACAATGCTATTTCCTTTCAAATAACAGAACTCTTCGAATGGCAGTGAAGCCACGAGAATGCTACGAGCCTTTGGACTAAGAATGGGCCACCACAAGGGCACTTGAGGCCTTCTACAGAACCTTCTAAAGCACACGTGTGCCTTAGCAGCACCTCTCAGTAACGAGGGGAAAGGTAGCTAAAGGGTTCCATGCAACTGAACAAGACACCCACGGCAGCTCAAAAGCACTTCTTGGTCCTCGACATCAGGGTGCCCCTGGCTAGGGAAAGACGGGCTGAGACAGCAGCTGGTGAGCGGCAAGTTACAAAAGCGTCACTGGCTCAACTCCTAAGACAGGGCTCCAGAAGTGATCTTGGGCAGAGCCAACTTCAGACAGGTGGAGTTGCTCCTGCCAGACCTGAAAAGTGCTGTGGGCCTGTGCCATGGCCTGTGAAGCCACTGAGCCCGCCAGCCTTGCTGTGACTCTCAGCTCGTCCTTCCTCCACAGAGCAGCCTGCCCTCAGAGTGCCCTCACAGATACTGCTCTGCACGTTCATTTTGACTCATAACGACAACTGCATCTGCGTTCACCTGCTATGGATGACAACAGAAGGAGCACCAAGGAGAGAACAGACAACTCACAATACAAGAAGCAGCATGGAAAAGAACATCACAGGCATGAACATTAACAGACAAAAGAAAAAATCACAAAATCCTGCAGAATCCAGAGCTCATGTTTACCTATCACATAGCCAGTTTCAAGGGCTCAGCCTCACTAAGGTGAGGCCACTCTGCCTCCTCACTACCACCAGTTGTCAAGGCAGAACCCAGAAACTGCCCCAGGTCAACCGTTCATTTTAATCTGGTCGACACCAGTTCTCAGCACTCTGTTTTTACCTCAGAGCTAGTACTAAGACATTTTGCCTCTGTAAGACAGTGCTCTGCTTGTAAGCCTTTTCCAAAGGCTCCATACACAATTTGCGGGGACTTCTGCACCAGTGGAGAACAATGCCTCACAGAAAGAAAGAGGGGCAAGACCCCAAATACAAATATGTCCTGCGACTTCTGGTATGAGCACTTGTTCCTTGTCAGGCCCTTTCTTATCTCTGTCTCATGCTGTTGCTTTTGCTCGTGACCCACCTTGGACGTCTCCAGAAGATCTTTGATGTATGCCACCTCTTCTTGCAGCTGGCCATTGGTCTTCTCCAGTTTTTCCTGAGAGTCACACAGAGCAGACAGCTCGTCTTGCAGGTCACAGTTTTGTGCTTCTAGCTGCCTGCATTTTTCAGACTCCATCTCCAGCTGCTGCGAAAGTTCTTTGAGCTGTGGAGAGCAAAGCACAAAGGGGTAGGGCGTCAAGATGGTGTTTGTCACCTTCTGACTTGGTATTGAAAGCAAAGTAAAGGCGGGCTCGTCTTTTAACAGAACAGCTTTTAGGTCACTGCTGACAGGATTCCCCAAGTTTCCATCTTTCCTCGGTTCTTCTGCAGGGAGACTGGCCTGAAAGGTGCTAGGGACGCTCTTGCCCGAAATGCTCCTCTGCTCATGGGACATCAAACACGCCTCTACCCAGACACCAGAAAGAACGCCTATTGTGTGTGTTGGGGGGGAAGCGCTGCAGTGCAGAACGGAGTAGGCACGAGCAACCAATGCTCTTCCTGCCGTTACTCTGAAAGCTTTGCAAACAGTGCCTCAGGAGGCCATTTTGGCAGAGCTGCTGGAGGAAGGCCTTTTCTCTCCTGGTCAAAGCTGATGTGTGGGTGCAAGGATACGGAGGATATAGCAGATGTTCCATTAAGTCCCAAAGGTCAGCTGTGGTGCTGTCTTGCCCTCATCCTCCAGAAATAGACCCTTTTTTATACCTACTAAAAATACACTCGGGAGGTTCCTTCCTTTTATAAATAGACAGAAAGCGAAACCAAAACCCTCACAAAAGAAACAAAGGAGTAACAAACAAACAAACAAAAGACAAAACGGGAACTTAATCTTCATTTTACACTTCCTAGACATGATGCCATTCACTATCATTTAACAGAATTCTTCAATGATCCACCACAAGGGCACTTGACTCGTTCTACACTACCTGCTATGTTTGATAACAGAAGGAGCACCGAGGAGAGAACAGACAACTCACAATACGAGAAGCAGTATAGAAAAGAACAACACAGGTACAAACATTAACAGACAAAAAAAAAAAGAAATCACAAAATCCTGCAGAATCCAGAGCTCACCTTTGCTGTTAATTTATCAACTTCACGGGCCCCCTCAGAGCAGCTGCTCGTCATGTCTTCTGCAGTATTAAACTGAGTCTCTCTTTCTCTGGCCTCATATTTGCTTAGTCTCTGCAGAGCTGCGTCCAGATGCCTCCTTAACCTGCGCAGCAAGTTAGTCAAGAAAACAATGAGGTGAAGGAACTACCAGCCTGTTTCACATTCTCAGACATAAACAGCATAGAGGTGGCTTGCTTCTTCTTTAACACGCTTGACAGACCAGGAGTTACTGAGAAAAACCAGCATTCCAGTGCCACAGATCACTTGGAGGGTCCACCTTGCGCCTCAACGGAGGAACAAATGGAGAAGGGACTTCCTTCCCTCCCAGGAGACTTGCAGGGCAACCTGCATTTGAAGTTCTTTTGGCAGCTCTGTAAAAGCATAGGCACGCTTACAGAAGAGCCTTGTAAGGCCTAGCGTGAGGCTTGAATTTGCTCACAGACAGTTACCCTCACCTACTTTTACAATCAGCCTCCATGAAGCTTGATTTCTACTCTATGGGATCTCTCTTTAAAGTGCTAACAAGCCATACCTGTCACATTCTCTCTGCAGTTCACTGTTCCTTTTCATTTCCTGCTCGAGACGCACTTCGACTGGGCTTTTCAACTCGACCTGCTTCTTCTCTTTCCTTCTCTCACACTGACACTTTCAAAACAGAAGAGATACATTGCATAATCAGGCTGGAGATCTGTTACTAGTGAGGTTCCACAGGGCTCCATTTTATGAAGAGTCCTCTTCAATGTTTTCATAAATGATTTGGATGAAGGACTTGAAGGCTTTCTGAGCAAGTTTGCGGATGATACCAAATTGGGTGGAACTGTTAAGTGTGGTGAGGCCTTGCGGAGAGATCTGGAGAAATTAGAGAGCTGGGCAATCATCAACAATGTGAAGTTGAACAAGAGCAAGCACTGGATTCTGCACTTGGGAAGGGGCAACCCTGGCTACACGTACAGACCGGGGAAGAGATGCCGGGAGGCAGTCCCGCAGAAAGGGCTGTTGGGGTTTTCATCAACAGCAAGCTGAGCGTGAGCCAGCAGGGTGCCTTGGCGGCCAGGAAGGCCAACCGTATCCTGGGGCACATCAAGAACGGCCTGGCTAGCCAGTCAAGGGAAGTGAATGTCCTGCTCTTCTCTGCGCTGATGCGGCTTCACGTAGAGCACTGGGTGCAGTTCTGCGCGCCACAGTTTAAGAAAGATATAAAGCTGTGAGTGAGCGTCCAATGGAGGGCAACAAAAATGGTAAATGGTCTCCATGATCCTTGTGGGTCCCTTCCAACTTGGATATTCTATCATTCTCTGATGCCGTCTGCTCACAAGGAGGTGGCTCCTAACGCACTGCCTTGCACCTCCAGCTTATGAAAAGCTCCTCCAAAGGCCCGTTGTGTTGGTCACCAGCAGAAGGGGGGGAAGAAGGGAAGAGAAAGCACAACCGCTCTCAGATTTATCCCTATAGTGCAGCCTTTCCATACCTCAGCTTGAAATACGTTCAGTTGCGCTCGCAAGCACTGTATGCCTTTCTCCATGTCACTGCGCTGGCTCTCAGTATATTCCCGTGCGGCTTCTTGTAACCTTAATAGTCTTTGAAGAGCAACAGGAAGCTCCAGCTGCAGCTGTCTGTCTTGATCCTAAAGAAATGGGGTTCCGTGAGCATGACAAAGTCAGTGAGAACATGGGAATATGAGCCGTGCTGTTACTCTTCGTTCTACTATTAGGTTAGTCTTCTGAGTGAAATGAAGGGTCAGACGCACACAAGCACCAGGCATCTGCGCAGCTGGGAACCTCTCTCCATCTTTCTTAGCTTCAACTATCAGCAGCTCTCTGTATGAGCCATGCTCTGCTATCCGTTGGTTGTTGGCCTAAAACTTGTCCATCTAAAGGTTATTTTAGTGCTGGTGGCGTACGGTCAAAAGCAATAATCCACTTATGGCCTGTTCTTTTGAGAAGCTCAGAAGATTTCAAGCAGCAGGAAGAACTTTTGCTGCTTCATTATGTAGAATATGCTTCCCCTCGACTGGAACTGTAACTGAAAGGCCGGCTGCAGCAGGACCCAGGTCTCCTAGCAGTTTCACCAGCTCAGTGCAAACTGAAGAGCTGGGCTGGAGCACAAGAAGTTCAAGGGCCCCCAGTCACAAACATGTGGCAGAGGCAGCAACAGAGGGAAGCGAGCCCAGAGGTAAACTTGCCCCAAAGTAAGCGAGCCAAGTGGCAGCCAGTGGGCCCTTCACAGAAAGTACCTTGTGATCCGTGGGCAATTCAGCCTCTTCCTCCTGCTCTGCTCCTGCAGCTGGCAGGGCGCCTACAAGGGACAGACAAAGCAAGACAGTGTGAGCATTCCTGGCACTCTGCGTTTCCCTGCCAGTCAAGCCCTGACCCAAATACGGGAAAGGGTCTGACATCAGGCCACATTACTTATCCTCATCAGCTCTTCCACACTACAGGATCCTACCTTCTCCATCCAAAGCACGTATGTGAAATAGAAAACGCTCAGTCGTCAGAGGGCAAAATCTGCTGGGGACTACTGTGTCTTGTGCAGCATCAGCAGAAGCTTCTCCCGTCTTTTCACAGCGTGCGCGTTCTACCAGTTTCCTGGCAATGCTACGCGTAGAAAGAGAGAACGTACAGGCAGTCAGATCCAAAACATCCTTTCTCAGGATCCTTGCTCTTGCCGAGGACAGCAACTGACTTGGAACCGGTTCAGAACTGTGTGTGCGGTGTCAGTCTCCCCATGATGGTGGACCTGCTACGCCACCAGGGATCTCTTTGAGGGTTTATCTGAAGGGACACTGGTAAGATCCCCACTGAAAGAACAGGCGCCTCTTCCCTGCTCAGTGGAGTGGAACTGGGCTTAGCAACACAAACGGTATTTCTAGGAGAGCCTTGTGGGTGGAAGTTCTCCTCTACTTCCAAATCCTCTCTTGACTTGGGAAGGAGACTTATGAGAAGACATCACTGAGCCCAGCTTCAAGAATGGTCTGAAGATATCATTAAGCCTTCGTGCATCTACCACTAAGGGTGACAAATCAGCACAGACACTCTGACAACTCTGTTAGCTGCTCTGACAGTGACTCAACACTGAAAGAAAGAGTGCCTCTTTCATGGCCAGTGGAGTGGAACTGGGCTTAGTAACGCAAGCGGGATTTCTAATTTTCTTTTCATTAAACTTTGTGCATCTACCACAGAGGGTGACAAATCAGCATGGACACTCTGACAACTCAGCCGCTCTGACAGCGACGTACAAAACACTCACCCAATGTGTCCCGAGTGGAGAGCATAATCCACAGCCGTGTAGCCAGCAACATCTTTGCAAGCAATGGTAGCACCGTAGGAAAGAAGTAGCTCTACTACATCCATTTCCCCAACAGAAGCAGCAAGCATAAGAGCAGTCCTAAAGCATCCAAAAGATGATTTATGAAACATAGCAGCATTTGCAGGCTCTGTGTTGTTGTTATTGTAATCCCTGTCTACTCCCCAAACAATTCCCTCCCCAATTCCTGCAAGCTCAGGGAAAGCAAAGCCACACACAGGGGAGTGTTGCAGGACTGAGGCTGGAAGGCACCTCGGGACGCCTCCTGGCCAACTGCCTCCCCAGAACAGACTCAGCCCAGACCACGAGTCCAGACCACGTTGCTCAAGGCTTCTTCCACGCTGCTCTTCAAAGCCTCCAAGGATGGAGGCTGCTCAAACCCCTGGCACCACCTGCTCCCCTGATTAACCTTCCTCATGCCGAGAGGGTTTCTCCTAAGCAGCTCTGGGAAGGCCTCTTGTTTCACTTAATGCCCATTGTCTCTCGGACAACAATGACTCTCTTTCTCCTGATCCTTCCAGTGACAATGCTAAGGAGACCCGCATGCACTTTGGAGCAATGCCTCACCTTCCAAAGTCATTTTTATCACACACAGTCGCTCCTTTTTGAAGAAGAAAGTTTACCATCTCTTCATGATTGCTGGAGATGGCAAGGAGAAGCGGGGTATTTCCCTCCTGAAAGGATAAAGAATCCCAGTCAGAACAGCCCAGATGAATTAGGTGCCTTTCCCAAAGAGCAGCGCTACCCAAATTGAAAACTTACCCAGTTCTTTGCTTCAAGGTGTGCACCATGCTCAACCAACATCTCTGCTAGAGATGTGTTAGGAGCTGCGGCAGCCAGGTGAAGGGCAGAGTTGCCTCTGTAACCTTCCAGGTTTGGGTTGGCATGGTGCTCTAGCAGAATCGCCACGCATTCTTCATGCTGGCTCTCCACTGCCTGCAAACAACACAAAGAAAAGGAAGGACTTGTGCCATGTTTCACTCTGTCACAGCTACAGCAGCTTCCCAGTGCTGGAAGATAAGAGCATCTTCCAAGACGAGCTCGTGTACGCCTATTACGTGCCGATTACAACTTTCAGGTTTCTCTACAGGTTGGTGTGAAGAATGCAGCAAGACACTTGTCACTTGAAGCACAATCGATAAAGCCCCACTTAGAGCAGAGTAACGTGTTCCACATACCTTCATCAGTGGCGTTCTGCCAGTGTTGTCGCAAAGGTTCAGCAGGCACTTCTCTTGCACCAGGAATCGAACAACATCTGCATGGCCGTTCGCACAAGCAAGGTGCAGAGGTGTCCTAAAACCAAAATAAATTAGCTTTCCACAGGCAGGCAGTGCCCGAAATCACTCCCGGCTCTGGAACACGCGCAGGGCCACAAGTCTCCACTTGCCAATGCCAAGCGGAACGTAAGCTTTGGAGGCTGTGGAACTCCATGAAGACTGTGAAGTCTGTGTAAGCCTCCGAGTTTTTCCACGATCAAAACGGCACAAAAGCGGCAGAAGGGCGGTGAACGCCGCGACGCTGATCACCCACCAGACAGGAGAGAACTGCTAATGCCCGAGCGGCTGCTAAACAACCCCACAGGGAGAGGACAGGGCGGTGGCGGTCGGCGGCACACCCTTCGAGCAGCGCTCGAGCCGCCCCAGCGATTCCAAGCAAAGCTGGATTTTTCCCCTCTGCCAGATGAGAGGGAAAAGCCCTCGCAGTGATCAGCCCTGACCCAGGCTTCCAGGGGAGGTGGTGCCCTTGCTGCCGTGCTCCTGACTCTGCCCTGCACTTCAGCCGTCTCTCCGCGCAGGGCTGAAGGCTTTGCCAAGGGCTGCTAGGAGCACGTTCTCCTGACTATGGCCAGTGCCAGTGACTGCCTGGCCGGACAAGGCCCAGTCTCAGCCCTCCATCGCCTCAGCTCTTGCTGACACCTGCTGCAGAAGGAGGGTTGGTGCCAGAGCCGCGTACGCAGTGGCACCAGGCTGAAGCTCGCACGCCACGGGAGAGCGGTCCCAGCCCAAGCCTTTAAGATGCCCCCCAGCCCCTCACCTCTTTGCCTGGTCCAGACGGTTTTTGCGTAGTTTCTTCAGCCACCAGTGCTGTCTCAGCCGGGCCAGGTCGCCACGGGCAGCCGCGCGGTGCAGCCCATGCAGGCCCTCCTCTGGCAGCTGGTGGGCATCGCTGTCTCTGGACAGCAAAGTGCTGCTGGGCATCGGATGCTCCTGGTGCCCCAGGAGCCTCTCCATGCTGCAGCAAGGATGTGGGCACAAGCCCACCTGGGGCCACTGGAGCCCTGCGGGCCCTGCTTGGGTCCGACACGGACAGGCGCAGGGGCAGGGGAGCCGAGCCCCGAGCAGCGGCTGTGGCCTGGCGCTCCCAGGCAGGGCAGGGACGCACCGAGACTCCCAGCCAGGGCAGTGCTCTTGCTCCCACAGCAGAGGCAACAGCACTGAGCACTGCTGGGGGCAGGGGTGCATATATACTGTGTCTCAGCATTACGTCACATGATGTCACAATGGACGTCATCAGGGGTGTCACTAGGTGTCACAATGGGCGTCACTAGGTGTGGCCTTAGGTTGGAGGGCCACACGCCCCCACAGTCCTGCAGTGACTGCGGCAGTTTCTGGCTCCTGCCTTCAGAGCTCTTTGTGCCTCAGTTGACGTTCTTCCGCAGCGTGGATGGAGATCTCGGGCCATGCGACGGGGCTGGGCTCCTCAGGAGGCATCGAGAACATGCCTGGCTGGCAAGGGCACTGCATTACTTCCCTGGGGCCATGGTTGAGCTGGCACCTGCCCCAGTTGTACTGGGTCTGGCTGGGATGGAGCTAACATGCCCTGCAGCAGCCCATACAGGGTTGTTCTCTGCACTTGTACAGAATCGTTAAGGCTGGAAGTTGCCTTCAGGATCATCTGGTCCAACCATCACCCTACTACCAATGTCACTCACTAACCCACGTCCCTAAGCGCCAGGTCCAACCTTTCCTTGAACACCCCCAGGGACAGTGACGCCACCACCTCCCTGGGCAACCCGCTCCAATGCCCGACTGCTCTTTCTGAGAAGAAATGTCTCCTAATTTATAAGCTTATCCTCCCCTGGTGCGGCTTGAGGCCATTCCCTCCAATCCTGCCACTAGCTACCTGAGAGAAGAGGTGGACCCCCAGCTCGCCACACCTTCCTTTCAGGTAGCTGTAGACAGCAATGAGGTCTCCCCTGAGCCTCCTCTTCTCCAGACTAAACAACCCCAATTGCCTCAGCCGCTCCTCACAGGACTTGTGTTCCAGGCCCCTCACCAGCTTTGCAGCCCTTTTCTGGACACGTTCCAGGGCCTCGATGTCCTTCTGGCACTGAGGAGCCCAAAGCTGAACACAGTACTCAAGGTGCAGCCTCACCAGAGCAGAGTACAGAGGAAAAATCACCTCCCTGTTCGTGCCGGCTACGCTGTTCCTCATACTAGCCAGGATGCCATTGGTCTTCTTGGACACCTGGGCACACTGCTGGCTCATGGTCAGGCCAGCATCGACCAACACGCCCAGATCCTTTTCCTCTGCACAGCTCTTGAGCCACTCTCCCCCAGGCCTGTGGCGCTGCGTGAGATTGTTGTGGCCAAAGTGCAGGACCCGGCACTTAGCCATGTTGAATGTCATGCCATTGGCCTCTGCCCATCGAAGCATCCCGTCCAGGTCACTCTGCAGGGCCTTCTGTATTTTAGGAGTAGTTTTAGCTGTATTTTAGGAGTAGTTTTCCAAAGAATGCCCAGTTTGAATGCTTAGGGAGTAGGGACACTTGAGGATGAAGCGGGCTGCACAGGACTAAGGCTAACAACACTGGTGTGCAATAGTCCTTTGCAGGTTCCCTTCAGATGTTCTGCGTGGAGCCTGTGGAATTTCTTTCACTAACTTCTGAAATGCTTGTAGTTGGAGGTGAAAACATGCATTCCTTCCTTAAGCATTTCCCTCTTATTGTGTCTTTCCCTGTTTTCACAGCTGAACATTGTTACAGATCAGATGAAGGTGGAGCAGAGGACGTCCCAGTCCAGAAAACAAGGCATAGTTCTACCAAGGTGGAAGAAGACTGCCAACACTTGCCTTCAGCCCCCTAATTTGGGCAGTTTCCAGGCAGTGAGCAAGAGCAGCCGTTGCCCCCACCATGCTGGCAAGAACGCAGCGGTTCTGTGCAGATAACAGCCTGCCTGTAATTCCAAGTGCTGTCGCCTACCTTGGCATTTAATAAACCATGTCATGTAGTGCGGGTCTTTGTCGTCTTCTCTTCTCCCTTCTGGGCTTTGCTTCTCCCCTCCCCTACTCATTTGACCGTTCCCTCTAATTCCTGCCGCTGGCAGGGGCACAGCATTACTTCCCCATCCATGGCTGCGGTTGATCTGCCAGTTGTCCTAGCTCACCCCCGCACTCTCCCAGGCACAGGGCAGCACCGTGCCCACATGCAGGGACAGTCCCCCCCTGACGTCCAGCTCCTGCGGGGCCATTCTTCACTTGTGCTGCCACAGTGGTGCTGCTGCATTGGTGACAGTGGCTGAAGGTGTTCCCGTGCTCCAGACCGTCTGGGTGCAGATGGCCCTCCCCAGATTTGCCAGAGGAATGGCAGAAGATCTCTTCCTATAGGAGTATTGGGTTTACATAGCCAGGTTTTATCTGCAGGGCGCTGCAGGGGTAGCCTCTGTGAGAAGAGTCCAGAAGGAGCCCCATGTTAGATAAGGGCCAGATTCCGTTGGCTCCAAAGGGACCTGATGCTGGCCAGAGATGAGCTAAAAATTGCTCTTTGTGCATCCGTGAGAGCATGTTTAAGAAAGGGAAAACAAACAAACCACACAGTGACACAACTGCAGCTGGGAGAGTGAGGAGTGAGAACCAGCCCTGCAGCTGTCGGATAACCCAACCGAAAGCCCTGGGACAAACTGACACAACGACCAGCGTTTTGTGCCGTAAGCCAATTTATTGCTGCGTGACATTATTTTATATAGTGTCAAAGCGTCCCACCCAGGAACCCAGGACCCCTCCCACTGTGCTCGCAGGCACCCCAGACCCTTCCCCTCGTGCACGCAGGCACAACCCAGAATAATCCCACAGCAGCCCCCATGCTCAGTGCAGCGGGAGGGCAGGAGGTGCTCCAGGCACGCAGCAGCAGTTCCCCTGCGGCCTGTGGAGAGGCCCCTGGTGGAGCAGGCTGTCCCCCTGCAGCCCATGGGTCCCACACAGAGCAGATCTCCACGCTGCAGCCCCCCCATGGGTGGAGGAGCCCCCGCTGGAGCAGGTGGCTGTGGCCTGGAGGAGGCTGCGGCCCATGGAGAGCCCCCGCAGGAGCAGGCCCCAATGAGAGAATCTTATTAAGAGTTAGGAGAATCTTATTAAGTAGAGATAGAGCACTTACGGCATTAAACTGGATGCTACTTGGTGTCTTTGCTAAGTGTGGTGCATATTGCAAATTAACTAAAGCAAGAAGCCTTGGGCCCCTTACCAAGGTCGGTCTCCTAATAGGAGTGTAAGTCAATTTACGAAACTGGTAGAAACTGGTCCTGCAGATGGACAAGAGCCAAGGAACAACTGAGTCTGCGCAAAGACAAGAGGTCAACTAGCGGTGACGCGGAAGAGTCATCAATCTTCATCTGCTCGACCCCCGATTACCACCACCAGAATATGGGATGAGTTTATGGAAATAACTCCTTGGAACTAATTTTAATATGAAGCAGAGACAGATTATGAATATGTATAGGCGTATTGTGAAACTTCATGCGTATGTAATTCTTTACTGCATACAACCAAGGCAAGTTGCCGCATCATGTGCACATGACTTTGGTGGGACTACCCCCGTGCTGCCCAGCACTGAATAAATATACCTACTGTACAATCATTCTGATTGTTGAGTCCGTTTCTAGAAGTCTTCTGAGCTTTCGTTCCTCCCGATAGTAGTGCTTTTACCTTTCCAGTTTTGCCTCAATGGGCTCATTTGGAAAAGTATGCTCTTGCGGTGTCTTTCTCCCTCCATCCTCCTCTTCAGACTCAGCATCTCTGCTACTGTGCATTGGCTTCTTGCTTGGAGAAGCACAAGGAGGAGATCTTGACAGCTCTTGCATGTCTGGGGAGGCTGCCCGTGTCTGAAGCATATAATTAAATTTCCCTTGGGAATTGAAATCACTTCTCAACACATTCCAATCCCACTTCTAGCAAACGTTTTTCACTTTCTTATAGTTTATAATTTGTAAACAGTTGAATTAAAGGAAGGAAACATTTTTTTTTTTATAAGCACACTTAAGAGTCCTTTTTGATAATTTTATATAGATGTAATATGTACAGGCCTGCCTGAGTTTTTTCTAAACTGTTGTTAATACAATCAATACATGTAGTTCTGAATATGCTAGGGTCTTCCGTTACACAAAAAATCTCTTACTGTATTGAAAGCAAAGAAACATTTCTTGTTCCTCACTTAGAGGAAGCGTAAAGACATCCATTCTGCTTTGTCAACAGTATGCTAGCTGTTAATCCTAGTGAGGATTAACAGACTGTGTGCATGGGATACAGTGTACCGGTGTTAGACTGGACTCAGAACAAGCAAAGCTGCTGCTGCACTCAGCATATCCACGGGCTACGCAGGGTTCTCTCTACAAGTGGCACAGCAGAAGCAGCACCACAGCTCCAGCTCTGCATCTAGACAGCGCTGAAGCTGTTACCGTCTCTACCTGCAGCATGCATGTAGCTACCTAGTTCTCTTCGAAGACCCAGGGCATGCAATGCAGAAAAACACAAACTGCCCAGATAGCTTTTCTGACTTGTACCCCCCTCCTATAAACTCAGGAGTTGCAAAGCAGATGTAGCAAATCACCAGATGATGAGCAGCATATAGTTAGCAGCCCAGCAAGTCTTTACTGCAGTTTTTACTTGTTGCTACACAAAATACACAGTCATTGTGTATTGGGGGAGGATAAAGATTGGAAACAAAGAATTAGACTGCCATTATGTACCTCAGATCTACGCAAGACTGTGAGCTAAATTATCTAGCTGTAGTGAATCACGTCAAAGGAAAGTTAGTCATTCAGAGGGCTAACTCAAACACCAAAGCTTACACAACACTTATGCCCTATTTGGAAATCTTCCTGTGGTACATGGATCTTGTACTGGATATCAGAACAGGAATGAATCGCCTCATGCAGCCAAGAATAGAAACAGCATTTACTAGATGGTGCTCAGAGAAAGCTACAGATTAGCTAAGTAGAACACATTGGAAGGGTGAAGAAATACATCAGGAAATACCAATATCTAATAAATAAATAAATAGAATTATGTAAAAGAAATTAAAAACAGAAACAGAATGAAACTAATTTTAAAATTAGTATCTTCAACATCATCCATACAAAAAGACTAAAGAAGTAATATTAACAAAAACCTGGTAGTTGGTTTAGTAACAGCTTCTAGTTAGAAGTAACAGCTTCTAGTAGAACAGGGAGATCACTCAACAATTATTGTGAAGGGCAAAACAAACTCAGAGTATGGAAATTAATAAAACCTACTGGCTATTAGTAACAAGCTACAGAAGTTAGAAACAAAGGAAAGAAACCAAAACCACCTTCCTCCCATTCACCCTCTTCCACCTTCTTACCGCAAAGAGCATGGGGGAATGGGTGCTGCGGTCAGTCCCTGATGCTTTTGTCTCCACCGCTCCTTCACGGTCACCCTCTGCCCCTGCTCCACGTGGGGTCCCTCCCGCGAGATGCCCCGGACACAGCCTGCGGGGGCTGCCCACAGGCAGCAGCTCTTCAAGCACTGCTCCCACATGGCTTGGTACCACGGGGTTGTAATAAATGACTAAGTCCCAAATAGGGTTACAATCAAAGTTTACAATTTATTAAATGTATAGAGGTAAGCAAACAGTGCTGGGTGCACCGGGAGTCTCTGCTCCACCAAGATGCACACAAGTTACATCAGGCGGCTGGTTTTTATGCTCCTAGGCTAACACATATTCATCATCACTTTTGGAAAAGGCAGGGTTATTATAATTAGTTTCCCGGGACCTGAACCATCCCACAGATACATGTGTATCAGTCTCTGGTGGTCCCACTGGGGATCGCTCATACTGAAGGCTCGTAGTCTTCCTCCCAGTCTTTGTCCTTTGGTCGTTCTTCAGCTTCCCCCCTCTCCTTATTTAGTAGTCTCTGGGCCAGATGTTAGAAAGTTGTGTCTCATGCAATAGTCAGCAGTTATCTCAAAAAACTCCCCCCTATTCTCTTATCTCCCAAACCCAAGTCTCACGGTTTACCCTCCAAACTCTCTATCAACACGAACTGCTAGAGCAGTCTTTTGCAAGATACAAGAACTATATACACTAATCACTCTGTTTCTCTTGGAATTGTGGTTCTTTATAAAGGGTATGTAAGACAGGTCACATTATATTATGAGGCCCAAACATTGTTCCACATTGACACGAATCAGATGAACGTGTTTCACAGGGTCCATCCCGCAGGAGCAAACTGCTCCAGCACAGGTCCCTCATGGGTGGGCGGCAGCAGCCCCCAGACCCCCTGCTCCTGCGCGGGTGTCCTGGTTTCAGTTAGAACAGAATTAATTTTCTTCCTAGTAGCTGGTGGAATGCTGTGTTTTGGCTTAGGATGAGAAGAGTGCTGATAACACCCCGATGTTTTAATTGTTGCAGAGCAGTGCTTATACCAAGCCAAGGACATCTCAGCCTTTTGCTCTGTCCTGCCAACAGGCAGGCTGGGGGTGCAGTAAGAGCTGGGAGGGGACAGACCCAGGACAGGTGACCCAAACTAGCCAAAGGGGTATTCCATACCATCTGACGTCATGCTAAACAATATATAGGGGTGGCTAGCCGGGGGGAGGGGGCCGGACTGCTCGGGGTTAGGCTGGGCATCGGTCAGCGGGTGGTGAGCAATTGCATTGTGCATCACTTGTTTGTACATATTATTATTACTTTCCTATTATCACCATTGTAACATTATTATTATTATTGTTATTATTATTTTGTTATTATTATTTTCCTGTCTTATTAAACTGTCTTTATCTCAACTCACGGGCTTCACTTTCCATTTCTCTCCCCCGTCCCAGAGAGGGAGGGGGGAGGGTGAGCGAATGGCTGCGTGGTATTTAGCTGCCAGCCGGGTTAAACCACGACAGCGGGCTCCTCTCCATGGGCTGCAGCTCCGGCCCGGGGCCTGCTCCCGTGGGAGCTCTCCATGAGCCACAGCCTCCTCCAGGCCACAGCCACCTGCTCCACCGGGGGCTCCTCCACCCATGGGGGGGCTGCAGCTCGGAGATCCTTCTCACAGAGGCCATCTCTGCAGCCCCTTGCAACCCAAACCTTGCCATGCACACCCAATACAGCGATGTAAGGCAGAAAAGAGGAACTGCATGTCCTATTGTCGTGGCAACAAACTAAGAATGCTTAAAGAAGTATGAGCCTTCTAGAGAGCAGAACCTGATTCTGTGAAGTCTATGGCTTTGGCTGCCATTTCGGCAGCAAGTCTGAGATTGGAGTTTTCCTTAGGCAGGGGAGGATATCCCTGACTCTTTATGCAGGTGATGCATCTTCCAGAAGAAGCCACATAAATCCACAGCATCGGCGATACTTCTGCACCATGGATGCAGGCTCTCCAAAAACCTCAAATCAAATGATGTTTTTGTGTTTAGACGCCATTAATCCCTTCCACTCTCAGAAGTCAAACGCTGGTCAAAGACCTGGAGAGTAGCTTTGCCAAACTGTAACCAAATATAATTCTTGCATGCATCTGACTTTTTCAGAGCTCGTCAGAGTCTAGACAAAAGCAACGCTAAGCTCCACCGGAAGCACCACTGAAGCCTGCGTGGCTAAGGTCAGCATTCATAAATGTTATTCTCAACCTCTCGGAAAGAATATCTGTGAGCAAGCTTATGCTTCTGAGCCTCAAGTTAGAATCCCTTTGTGGGTCCAAAACACACCGTCTTTATGCTAAAACAACTGCTAAGCATCAGAAGAGTACACAACTGTATGGGGGAGGGCTGAAGACCTCTGGTCATGGCGGGGGTGCAGAATACAGAGTGCCCTTCTTCTTCTGCAAAGCCATAAGGGAAAGAGTGAAGGGAAAGAAAGGGAGAATAGATAAAAATGACCGTACAAATGGTAATGAGAGAACAGGCACCAGAAAAAGACATGCCACACCGAAGGCTGCGGTAGGGCCAGGTGGCAGCACGAAGATGTTTGCCTTTTCAAAGGCAGATCCTTTTCAACGTTTTCAAGGTGAATGCGGAAGCTGCATTTTAGGAGTAGTGTTCCAAAGAATGCCCAGTTTGAGTGCTTAGGGAGTAGGGACACTTGAGGATGAAGAGGGCTGCAGAGGACTAAGGCTAACACTGCTAAGCAAGAGTCATTTGCAGGTTAGCTCACAACGTTCCGTGTGTAGCTTCTGGAATTTCCTTCACTAACTTTTCACATACTGGTAATTGGAGGTGAAAACATGTGTTCCTGCCTCATGCATTTCCTTATTTTGCATTTCCCTGTTTTCACAGCTGAACATTATTACAGATCAGATGAAGGTGGAGCAGAGGACGTCCCAGTCCAGAAAACAAGGCGTGGTTCTACCAAGGTGGAAGAAGTCTGCCAACACTTGCCTTCAGCCCCCTAATTCGGGTAGTGAGCAAGAGCAGCCGTTGCCCCCACCATGCTGGCAAGAACGCAGCGGTTCTGTGCAGATAACAGCCTGCCATTAATTCCAAGTTCTGTCGCCCATCTTGGCATTTAATAAACCATGTCATGTAGTGCGGGTCTTTGTCGTCTTCTCTTTTCCCTTATGGGCTTTGCTTCTCCTTTCCAATGGCCATGTGACCATTCCCTCTGATTCCATCTGCTCGTCTCCCTTGCTGACCAGGAGCATCCTGTGAACAGCAAATGTGTTATTTCCATTGTGAGAATCAGACCAAGCCTTTTGCAGATGTGTCTTGTGAGTTTCACAAGTTGCGAAGAGCAGGCGCAGAGAGGGACTGTGCAATTGTAGGCATATTTACTGACATCATGTTGACCAGACATACAAAAGGGTTTTTAGGAGGAGAACGTACAAGGAAAAAGCAGCATCTTGCTCTCACTCCAAAAAGCAGTCTAGACATACCTTTGCAGGTCATTTTCTAGAAGTCTTCTGAGCTTTCGTTCCTCCCGATAGTAGTGCTTGTACCTTTCCAGTTTTGCCTCAACGGACTCATTTGGAAAAGTATGCTCTTGCGGTGTCTTTCTCCCTCCATCCTCCTCTTCAGACTCAGCATCTCTGCTTCTGTGCGTTGGCTTCTTGCTCGGAGAAGCACAAGGAGGAGATCTTGATAGTTCTTTTATGTCTGGGGAGGCTGCCGGTGTCTGAAGCAGATAATGAAATTTCCATCACCACAAAGAAGAAGAGAACCATCCCCCCATCAGTCGCACATAGCCAGTTTCAAGGGCCCAGCCTCACTAAGGGCAGGGCACTTGCCTCCTCACTACCACCAGCAGTCAAGGCAGAACACGGAAACTACCACAGGTCAACGATCCTATTTCTCAGGAGGAGAAAGTAAGCCTTTTCCAAAGGCTCCATACATAATTCTGTTCAGTTCAGTGACTTCTGCGCCAGTGGAGAACAACGCCTCACAGAAGGAAAGAGGGGCAAGACCCCAAATACAAATATGTCCTGCGACTTCTGGTATGAGCACTTGTTCCTTGTCAGGCCCTTTCTTATCTCTGTCTCATGCTGTTGCTTTTGCTCGTGACCCACCTTGGACATCTTCAGAAGATCTTTGATGTATGCCACCTCTTCTCTCAGCTGGCCATTGGTCTTCTCCAGTTTTTCCTGAGAGTCACGCAGAGCAGACAGCTCTTCTTGCAGGTCGCAATTTTGTGCTTCTAGCTGCCTGCGTTTTTCAGACTCCATCTCCAGCTGCTGAGGAAGTTCTTTGAGCTGTGGAGAGCAAAGCACAAAGGGGTAGGGCGTCAAGATGGTGTTTGTCACCTTCTGACTTGGTATTGAAAGCAAAGTAAAGGCGGGCTCGTCTTTTAACAGAACAGCTTTTAGGTCACTGCTGACAGGATTCCCCAAGTTTCCATCTTTCCTCGGTTCTTCTGCAGGGAGACTGGCCTGAAAGGTGCTAGGGACGCTCTTGCCCGAAATGCTCCTCTGCTCATGGGACATCAAACACGCCTCTACCCAGACACCAGAAAGAACGCCTATTGTGTGTGTTGGGGGGGAAGCGCTGCAGTGCAGAACGGAGTAGGCACGAGCAACCAATGCTCTTCCTGCCGTTACTCTGAAAGCTTTGCAAACAGTGCCTCAGGAGGCCATTTTGGCAGAGCTGCTGGAGGAAGGCCTTTTCTCTCCTGGTCAAAGCTGATGTGTGGGTGCAAGGATACGGAGGATATAGCAGATGTTCCATTAAGTCCCAAAGGTCAACTGCGGTGCTGTCTTGCCCTCATCCTCCAGAAATAGACCCTTTTTTATACCTACTAAAAATACACTTAGGAGGTTCCTGCCTTTTATAAATAGAAAAACAAATATCAGAAAAATAAAAAAAAATCAAAAACAAAATTAATCTTCATATTATAGTGCCTACACACAATGCTATTTCCTTTCAAATAACAGAACTCTTCGAATGGCAGTGAAGCCACGAGAATGCTACGAGCCTTTGGACTAAGAATGGGCCACCACAAGGGCACTTGAGGCCTTCTACAGAACCTTCTAAAGCACACGTGTGCCTTAGCAGCACCTCTCAGTAACGAGGGGAAAGGTAGCTAAAGGGTTCCATGCAACTGAACAAGACACCCACGGCAGCTCAAAAGCACTTCTTGGTCCTCGACATCAGGGTGCCCCTGGCTAGGGAAAGACGGGCTGAGACAGCAGCTGGTGAGCGGCAAGTTACAAAAGCGTCACTGGCTCAACTCCTAAGACAGGGCTCCAGAAGTGATCTTGGGCAGAGCCAACTTCAGACAGGTGGAGTTGCTCCTGCCAGACCTGAAAACTGCTGTGGGCCTGTGCCATGGCCTGTGAAGCCACTGAGCCCGCCAGCCTTGCTGTGACTCTCAGCTCGTCCTTCCTCCACAGAGCAGCCTGCCCTCAGAGTGCCCTCACAGATACTGCTCTGCACGTTCATTTTGACTCATAACGACAACTGCATCTGCGTTCACCTGCTATGGATGACAACAGAAGGAGCACCAAGGAGAGAACAGACAACTCACAATACAAGAAGCAGCATGGAAAAGAACATCACAGGCATGAACATTAACAGACAAAAGAAAAAATCACAAAATCCTGCAGAATCCAGAGCTCATGTTTACCTATCACATAGCCAGTTTCAAGGGCTCAGCCTCACTAAGGTGAGGCCACTCTGCCTCCTCACTACCACCAGCAGTCAAGGCAGAACACGGAAACTACCACAGGTCAACGATCCTATTTCTCAGGAGGAGAAAGTAAGCCTTTTCCAAAGGCTCCATACATAATTCTGTTCAGTTCAGTGACTTCTGCGCCAGTGGAGAACAACGCCTCACAGAAGGAAAGAGGGGCAAGACCCCAATTACAAATATGTCCTGCGACTTCTGGTATGAGCACTTGTTCCTTGTCAGGCCCTTTCTTATCTCTGTCTCATGCTGTTGCTTTTGCTCGTGACCCACCTTGGACGTCTCCAGAAGATCTTTGATGTATGCCACCTCTTCTTGCAGCTGGCCATTGGTCTTCTCCAGTTTTTCCTGAGAGTCACACAGAGCAGACAGCTCGTCTTGCAGGTCACAGTTTTGTGCTTCTAGCTGCCTGCATTTTTCAGACTCCATCTCCAGCTGCTGCGAAAGTTCTTTGAGCTGTGGAGAGCAAAGCACAAAGGGGTAGGGCGTCAAGATGGTGTTTGTCACCTTCTGACTTGGTATTGAAAGCAAAGTAAAGGCGGGCTCGTCTTTTAACAGAACAGCTTTTAGGTCACTGCTGACAGGATTCCCCAAGTTTCCATCTTTCCTCGGTTCTTCTGCAGGGAGACTGGCCTGAAAGGTGCTAGGGACGCTCTTGCCCGAAATGCTCCTCTGCTCATGGGACATCAAACACGCCTCTACCCAGACACCAGAAAGAACGCCTATTGTGTGTGTTGGGGGGGAAGCGCTGCAGTGCAGAACGGAGTAGGCACGAGCAACCAATGCTCTTCCTGCCGTTACTCTGAAAGCTTTGCAAACAGTGCCTCAGGAGGCCATTTTGGCAGAGCTGCTGGAGGAAGGCCTTTTCTCTCCTGGTCAAAGCTGATGTGTGGGTGCAAGGATACGGAGGATATAGCAGATGTTCCATTAAGTCCCAAAGGTCAGCTGTGGTGCTGTCTTGCCCTCATCCTCCAGAAATAGACCCTTTTTTATACCTACTAAAAATACACTTAGGAGGTTCCTGCCTTTTATAAATAGACAGAAAGCGAAACCAAAACCCTTACAAAAGAAACAAAGGAGTAACAAACAAACAAACAAAAGACAAAACGGGAACTTAATCTTCATTTTACACTTCCTAGACATGATGCCATTCACTATCATTTAACAGAATTCTTCAATGAGCCACCACAAGGGCACTTGACTCATTCTACACTACCTGCTATGTTTGACAACAGAAGGAGCACCGAGGAGAGAACAGACAACTCACAATACGAGAAGCAGTATAGAAAAGAACAACACAGGTACAAACATTAACAGACAAAAAAAAAAAAGAAATCACAAAATCCTGCAGAATCCAGAGCTCACCTTTGCTGTTAATTTATCAACTTCACGGGCCCCCTCAGAGCAGCTGCTCGTCATGTCTTCTGCAGTATTAAACTGAGTCTCTCTTTCTCTGGCCTCATATTTGCTTAGTCTCTGCAGAGCTGCGTCCAGATGCCTCCTTAACCTGCGCAGCAAGTTAGTCAAGAAAACAATGAGGTGAAGGAACTACCAGCCTGTTTCACATTCTCAGACATAAACAGCATAGAGGTGGCTTGCTTCTTCTTTAACATGCTTGACAGACCAGGAGTTACTGAGAAAAACCAGCATTCCAGTGCCACAGATCACTTGGAGGGTCCACCTTGCGCCTCAACGGAGGAACAGATGGAGAAGGGACTTCCTTCCCTCCCAGGAGACTTGCAGGGCAACCTGCATTTGAAGTTCTTTTGGCAGCTCTGTAAAAGCATAGGCACGCTTACAGAAGAGCCTTGTAAGGCCTAGCGTGAGGCTTGAATTTGCTCACAGACAGTTACCCTCACCTACTTTTACAATCAGCCTCCATGAAGCTTGATTTCTACTCTATGGGATCTCTCTTTAAAGTGCTAACAAGCCATACCTGTCACATTCTCTCTGCAGTTCACTGTTCCTTTTCATTTCCTGCTCGAGACGCACTTCGACTGGGCTTTTCAACTCGACCTGCTTCTTCTCTTTCCTTCTCTCACACTGACACTTTCAAAACAGAAGAGATACATTGCATAATCAGGCTGGAGATCTGTTACTAGTGAGGTTCCACAGGGCTCCATTTTATGAAGAGTCCTCTTCAATGTTTTCATAAATGATTTGGATGAAGGACTTGAAGGCTTTCTGAGCAAGTTTGTGGATGATACCAAATTGGGTGGAACTGTTAAGTGTGGTGAGGCCTTGCGGAGAGATCTGGAGAAATTAGAGAGCTGGGCAATCATCAACAATGTGAAGTTGAACAAGAGCAAGCACTGGATTCTGCACTTGGGAAGGGGCAACCCTGGCTACACGTACAGACCGGGGAAGAGATGCCGGGAGGCAGTCCCGCAGAAAGGGCTGTTGGGGTTTTCATCAACAGCAAGCTGAGCGTGAGCCAGCAGGGTGCCTTGGCGGCCAGGAAGGCCAACCGTATCCTGGGGCACATCAAGAACGGCCTGGCTAGCCAGTCAAGGGAAGTGAATGTCCTGCTCTTCTCTGCGCTGATGCGGCTTCACGTAGAGCACTGGGTGCAGTTCTGCGTGCCACAGTTTAAGAAAGATATAAAGCTGCGAGTGAGCGTCCAATGGAGGGCAACAAAAATGGTAAATGGTCTCCATGATCCTTGTGGGTCCCTTCCAACTCGGATATTCTATCATTCCCTGATGCCGTCTGCTCACAAGGAGGTGGCTCCTAACGCACTGCCTTGCACCTCCAGCTTATGAAAAGCTCCTCCAAAGGCCCGTTGTGTTGGTCACCAGCAGAAAGGGGGGAAGAAGGGAAGAGAAAGCACAACCGCTCTCAGATTTATCCCTATAGTGCAGCCTTTCCATACCTCAGCTTTAGCCGTCTCCAATTCCTCTCGCAAGTGCTCTGTGTCTTTCTCATCGTCCCTGCGCTGGCTCTCAGTAGCTTCAGGTGGGGCTTCTGATGCAGACAGACTTTCAGGAGCACCAGGAGGCTCCATCTGCAGCTGTCTGTCTCGATCCTAAAGAAATGGGGTTCCGTGAGCATGACAAAGTCAGTGAGAACATGGGAATATGAGCTGTGCTTTTACTCATTAGCTTCTACAACGAGGTCAGTCTTCTGACTGAAACAAAGCATTGGAAGCACGCCACCGCCGGGCATCTGCACAGCTGGGGACCTCTCTCCATCTTTCTTAGCCTCAACTACCAGCAGCTCTTTGTGAGGGTTTCTGTTTCTTAAAACACAGGGGAGGCTTAAGGTTTTTTCTCTTCTTGGAACATAGGCTGAGAGACTGGGCAGGGGCTTTCTGCCTACACAAAAAGGCGGGCAGCGGAGAATGGACTCTGCAGAACTGTTGTTGCCTCCAGGGGCATTTCAGCACTTGCAAAGCAGAGGCCAGACTTCTTCTGCCAGAGCTTAAGCATGGCCTGGAATCTCCCTGCAGCTTCTGAGAACATGCTCGCAACCAAGGAATGCACACTGAAAGCAGAGCTGCAAGCCCTCAGTGCTATTCTCTAGTATGTCTTCGTTGTTGGCCTTAAAAATTGCCACGTGAAGGTTACCAGAGCGCTGGTGAGGTATGGTGAAAAGCAACAGGCCACTCCCAGCCAGCCCCTTTGAGAAGCTCAGAAGATTTTAAGCAGCGGGAAGAACCTTTGCTGCTTCAATATGTAGAATATGCTTCCCCTCGACTGGAACTGTAACTGGAAGGCCAGCTGCAGTGAGACCCAGGTCTCCTAGCAGTTTCACCAGCTCAGTGCAAACTGAAGAGCTGGGCTGGAGCACAAGCAGTTCAAGAGCCCCCAGTCACAAACATGTGGCAGAGGCAGCAACAGAGGGAAGCGAGCCCAGAGGTAAACTTGCCCCAAAGTAAGCGAGCCAAGTGGCAGCCAGTGGGCCCTTCACAGAAAGTACCTTGTGATCCGTGGGCAATTCAGCCTCTTCCTCCTGCTCTGCTCCTACAGCTGGCAGGGCGCCTACAAGGGACGGACGAAGCAAGAAAGTGTGAGCATTCCTGGCACTCTGCATTTCCCTGCCAGTCAAGCCCTGACCCCAAATATGGGAAAGGGTCTGACATCAGGCCACATTACTTATCCTCATCAGCTCTTCCACACTACAGGATCCTACCTTCTCCATCCAAAGCACGTATGTGCAATAGAAAACGCTCAGTCCTCCGAGAGCAGATTTTGCTGGGGACTGCTGTGTCTTGTGCAGCATCAGCAGAAGCTTCTCCCGTCTTTTCACAGCGTGCGCGTTCTACCAGTTTCATGGCAATGCTACGCGTAGAAAGAGAGAACGTACAGGCAGTCAGATCCAAAACATCCTTGCCCAGGATCCTTGCTCTTGCTGAGGACAGCAACTGACTTGGAACCGGTTCAGAACTGTCTGTGTGCGGTGTCAGTCTCCCCATGATGGCGGACCTGCTACGCCACCAGGGATCTCTTTGAGGGTTTATCTGAAGGGACACTGGTAAGATCCCCACTGAAAGAACAGGCGCCTCTTCCCTGCTCAGTGGAGTGGAACTGGGCTTAGCAACACAAACGGGATTTCTAGGAGAGCCTTGTGGGTGGAAGTTCTCCTCTACTTCCAAATCCTCTCTTGACTTGGGAAGGAGACTTATGAGAAGACATCACTGAGCCCAGCTTCAAGAATGGTCTGAAGATATCATTAAGCCTTTGTGCATCTACCACAAAGAGCGACAAATCAGCACGGACAGTCTGACAACTCAGCGGCTCTGACAATGACGTACAAAACACTCACCCAACGTGTCCCGAGTGGAGTGCACAATCCACAGCTGTTTCGGGAGTGGTATCTTTGCAAGCAATCTTGGCACCATAGGAAAGTAGTAGCTCTATTACATCCATTTCCCCAACAGAAGCGGCAAACATAAGAGCAGTCCTAAAGCATCCAAAAGATGATTTATGAAACATAGCAGCATTTGCAGGCTCTGTGTTGTTATTATTCTACCCCCTGTCTACTCCCCAAACAATTCCCTCCCCGATTCCTACAAGCTCAGGGAAAGCAAAGCCACACACAGGGGAGTGTTGCAGGACTGAGGCTGGAAGGCACCTTGGGACGCCTCCTGGCCAACCGCCTCCCCAGAACAGACTCAGCCCACACCACGAGTCCAGACCACGTTGCTCAAGGCTTCTTCCACGCTGCTCTTCAAAGCCTCCAAGGATGGAGGCTGCTCAAACCCCTGGCACCACCTGCTCCCCTGATTAACCTTCCTCATGCCGAGAGGGTTTCTCCTAAGCAGCTCTGGGAAGGCCTCTTGTTTCACTTAATGCCCATTGTCTCTCGGACAACACTGACTCTCTTTCTCCTGATCCTTCCACTGACAATGCTAAGGAGACCGACATGTGGAATGGAGCAATGCCTCACCTTCCAAACAAATTTTTAGCACACGCATTCGCTCCTTTTTGAAGAAGAAAGTTTACCATCTCTTTATGATTGCTGGAGATGGCAAGAAGAAGCGGGGTATTTCCCTCCTGAAAGGATAAAGAATCCCAGTCAGAACAGCCCAGATGAATTAGGTGCCTTTCCCAAAGAGCAGTGCTACCCAAATTGAAAACTTACCCAGTCCTTTGCTTCAAGGTGTGCACCATGCTCAACCAACATCTCTGCTAGAGATGTGTTAGGAGCTGCGGCAGCCAGGTGAAGGGCAGAGTTGCCTCTGTAAACTTGGAAGTTTGGGTCGGCATGGTGCTCTAGCAGAATCGCCACGCATTCTTCATGCTGGCTCTCCACTGCCTGCAAACAACACAAAGAAAAGGAAGGACTTGTGCCATGTTTCACTCTGTCACAGCTACAGCAGCTTCCCAGTGCTGGAAGATAAGAGCGTCTTCCAAGACGAGCTCGTGTACGCCTATTACGTGCCGATTACAACTTTCAGGTTTCTCTACAGGTTGGTGTGAAGAATGCAGCAAGACACTTGTCACTTGAAGCACAATCGATAAAGCCCCACTTAGAGCAGAGTAACGTGTTCCACATACCTTCATCAGTGGCGTTCTGCCAGTGTTGTCGCAAAGGTTCAGCAGGCACTTCTCTTGCACCAGGAATCGAACAACATCTGCATGGCCGTTCGCACAAGCAAGGTGCAGAGGTGTCCTAAAACCAAAATAAATTAGCTTTCCACAGGCAGGCAGTGCCCGAAATCACTCCCGGCTCTGGAACACGCGCAGGGCCACAAGTCTCCACTTGCCAATGCCAAGCAGAACGTAAGCTTTGGAGGCTGTGGAACTCCATGAAGACTGTGAAGTCTGTGTAAGCCTCCGAGTTTTTCCACGATCAAAACGGCACAAAAGCGGCAGAAGGGCGGTGAACGCCGCGACGCTGATCACCCACCAGACAGGAGAGAACTGCTAATGCCCGAGCGGCTGCTAAACAACCCCACAGGGAGAGGACAGGGCGGTGGCGGTCGGCGGCACACCCTTCGAGCAGCGCTCGAGCCGCCCCAGCGATTCCAAGCAAAGCTGGATTTTTCCCCTCTGCCAGATGAGAGGGAAAAGCCCTCGCAGTGATCAGCCCTGACCCAGGCTTCCAGGGGAGGTGGTGCCCTTGCTGCCGTGCTCCTGACTCTGCCCTGCACTTCAGCCGTCTCTCCGCGCAGGGCTGAAGGCTTTGCCAAGGGCTGCTAGGAGCACGTTCTCCTGACTATGGCCAGTGCCAGTGACTGCCTGGCCGGACAAGGCCCAGTCTCAGCCCTCCATCGCCTCAGCTCTTGCTGACACCTGCTGCAGAAGGAGGGTTGGTGCCAGAGCCGCGTACGCAGTGGCACCAGGCTGAAGCTCGCACGCCACGGGAGAGCGGTCCCAGCCCAAGCCTTTAAGATGCCCCCCAGCCCCTCACCTCTTTGCCTGGTCCAGACGGTTTTTGCGTAGTTTCTTCAGCCACCAGTGCTGTCTCAGCCGGGCCAGGTCGCCACGGGCAGCCGCGCGGTGCAGCCCATGCAGGCCCTCCTCTGGCAGCTGGTGGGCATCGCTGTCTCTGGACAGCAAAGTGCTGCTGGGCATCGGATGCTCCTGGTGCCCCAGGAGCCTCTCCATGCTGCAGCAAGGATGTGGGCACAAGCCCACCTGGGGCCACTGGAGCCCTGCGGGCCCTGCTTGGGTCCGACACGGACAGGCGCAGGGGCAGGGGAGCCGAGCCCCGAGCAGCGGCTGTGGCCTGGCGCTCCCAGGCAGGGCAGGGACGCACCGAGACTCCCAGCCAGGGCAGTGCTCTTGCTCCCACAGCAGAGGCAACAGCACTGAGCACTGCTGGGGGCAGGGGTGCATATATACTGTGTCTCAGCATTACGTCACATGATGTCACAATGGACGTCATCAGGGGTGTCACTAGGTGTCACAATGGGCGTCACTAGGTGTGGCCTTAGGTTGGAGGGCCACACGCCCCCACAGTCCTGCAGTGACTGCGGCAGTTTCTGGCTCCTGCCTTCAGAGCTCTTTGTGCCTCAGTTGACGTTCTTCCGCAGCGTGGATGGAGATCTCGGGCCATGCGACGGGGCTGGGCTCCTCAGGAGGCATCGAGAACATGCCTGGCTGGCAAGGGCACTGCATTACTTCCCTGGGGCCATGGTTGAGCTGGCACCTGCCCCAGTTGTACTGGGTCTGGCTGGGATGGAGCTAACATGCCCTGCAGCAGCCCATACAGGGTTGTTCTCTGCACTTGTACAGAATCATTAAGGCTGGAAGTTGCCTTCAGGATCATCTGGTCCAACCATCACCCTACTACCAATGTCACTCACTAACCCACGTCCCTAAGCGCCAGGTCCAACCTTTCCTTGAACACCCCCAGGGACAGTGACGCAGTGATGCCACCACCTCCCTGGGCAACCCGCTGCAATGCCCGACTGCTCTTTCTGAGAAGAAATGTCTCCTAATTTATAAGCTTATCCTCCCCTGGTGCAGCTTGAGGCCATTCCCTCCAATCCTGCCGCTAGCTACCTGAGAGAAGAGGTGGACCTCCAGCTCGCCACACCTTCCTTTCAGGTAGCTGTAGACAGCAATGAGGTCTCCCCTGAGCCTCCTCTTCTCCAAACTAAACAACCCCAATTGCCTCAGCCGCTCCTCACAGGACTTGTGTTCCAGGCCCCTCACCACCTTCGTAGGCCTTCTGTGCTCCATGGCCTCGATGTCCTTCTTGCGGTGAGGGGCCCAAATGCATTAGTTCAGAGTTTATTACAACACAGACATATCCTTGAGCTGCAAGTAATGTGTCTAAGGCAAGACGACTTTCCAAAGCTATTTGTGATACCTCTTTTATTTCTGTTTTTATTCGATGAAGCACATTGGTGGTGGCTTTACTTATTTCTAGTGTTGCAGAAATACCTACTATTGCCCTCTCAAGTTCCCATGAGGGGAGAAAGCCCTCCACAAAGCATGAAACCAGATATTTCTTTCTGAAAGGGGAATATAAATTTCTCATTTTTCTGTTATAAAGACAGCCTGTGATCTTACCCAACCCTTTATGTGTGAGTGGTCATGGAGTCTACCATGTAACCAAAGCTCCCAGGGCACTAGCCCCATAGCATCTAAGGAGAATTACTTTACGTGCCTGTGGGCCACAACCAATACACTCCTCCTGGGGCTATCCACCAGCAGAGGCTGATAGGCCTGCTTCTATTTCCATAATTTCTTATGGTTGTGTAATTGGTATTTTCAACAGCAATAACAGTTTTACATTGTCCGGTCAGATTCCAGGAACCCACATGCGATCCCTGGGTGGCATGCTTCCTATTGGTCCTCTTAACTGAGTACATACGTGTCAGATTTTCTCTTTCAATAGGATACACGGGAGAGAGGGAAAATGATAGAGAGGAGATACTAGCATTGCTTGAGTTTGTTAATTGCCACACATCTGTCTTATTCACAGTGAGGGGTACAGAACATGTGGGACTTCCCTCATTTATCGAGACAGGTACATGGGTGCACACCCAATAAGATGACGTATTTGCAAAATGGATTAAGTTTAAAGCTAACTGAACCATAGACTTCTGTGTCTAAGCATTGGAACTGTAGGTCAGTCCCACTATAGAAAATATAACAGGAATAAAAATCATTTTGTCCTGTTAAACAGCAGTTTCCAGTCCTCAATTTGTTCAGCTTGCCACATAGTGTTTTCTGCTCCTTCTTCTGATGATTATGTCCCACTTCTCCCTTTGTGGTGATGCTGCTTTTATGCAGGTGTATCAAATCCACAGTTTGATCCCTTCCACTTTGATTGCAGTGTGGGTGTGGAGCAAGGTGTAAGATCTTTTCCACTTTTCTTTTGGAGTCTTATCTTTCCACGTTCAGATCAGTACCTGATGTCCAGGTCGGAATGGATGCACCATCCAGTGGAATTAGTAGTCGCTCCTGCACATATCTATGCATATCTATGAAGAAAGGACAACACAGCAGACAAAGACAGCAAATATTGTCTCATCCAGCCTCCCGCCCTTACATGTATTTGACTCTTTTCTGTCACCAATTCATTTACATGGTAGTGTTTTCCATATAACAGTTCAAAGGGGCTAACTTTTTCCCTAGCTCTGGGGGCTATCCTAACTCCCAACAAAGCCCAACAAAGGTAGGGCCTCCAGCCATTTCAGTTGAGCTTCCTGACGAATTTTAGTTAACTGCTTTTTCAGTGTTTGATTCATTCTTTCTACTTGTCCTTGTGGTTCCCAAGGAGTATTTAAGACCCCCTAACTCAGTATTCCTTGAACCACTTTCATACAAAGTGAGGTCCGTTGTCTGAGGAGAGTCCCTCCGGTATTCTAAAATGAGGAATTTTTTTCTTTCGGCAAAGCCTTTACAATCTCCCTAGCTCTATTAGTTTTGCATGGGAAGGCCATCTGGTGGACATGTCCACTAGAACCAGGAGTAACCGATATGATCCTTGTCAAGGCAGTTTGGAAAAGTTCACTTGCCAGTACTCTCAAGTTTCATCCCTTTCATTTTCACCCTTGGTGGTGGCTTTTGCTGGATCTTGGGGTTGTTTGCACAGCACAGGGGCACCTTCAGACTACTTGGTTTGTGATAGTTTGCACTGTTAGTCCTATTGCAAAGATCTTCAGGTTTACCATGGCATCAGTGGCAAAGTCTGTCCCTTCTTATAAATTTTTCATTAACTGTTTATTCATAACTTCTGTTATCAGGATCTGTGCATTGGAGATCTTCCACCATCCGTCTTTCTGCTTTGTACATTTTAGTTTTTTGGCTAGTCGGACCTCTTTAGTTGTATATTCTGGTGAATTGAGTGAAGTTTTTGCACAAGAGACTAATATACCTCTCTTGGTACTCTTGTAGCTTCTTCCTTGGCTGTTAAGTCAGCTTTCCTGTTCCCTTTTATTATGTTGTGATCACTCTTTTGGTGGGCCTTACAGTGCATTACTACTGCAGCTTTGGGCCTGTAACTGTAAAATTTCTGGACTGTACTTAATTGGTCCTCCAGCTGTTGTCAGTAGCCCTCATTCTTTCCAGATGGCTCTATGAGCGTGCAAAGCTCTGGAGACATATTTAGAATCTGGATAGACATTGAGAGGTTTCCCTTCTGCTATTTCTAAGGCCCTAGTCAAGGCAATTAGTTCAGCTTTTTGTGCTGAGGCATTATGAGGTAGCGACTTTGCTTCTACAGTGTCCCAAGAGGTTACTACTGCATATTGTTCTTTACACTGTTCATTTTCCATAAAACTACCACTGTCTGTAAAATACTCAAGGTCTGCATTAGCAATCGGCTCATCCTTGGCTGGCATAAGTGTGCTTGATGATACCCATGCAGTCATGTTGGATTTCTCCTGTCTCCAAGGTTGGAAGGAGCATAGCCAGGCTCAGGGTGATGACCATAGACAACTTTATGCCTCCTTGGTCACTAGTACAGCTTGATATTTAGCCATCTGGCTTGGGGATAGTCATCAGTTTCCTTTGACTTCCATTACAGCTAGCACTGCATGCAGCACAAATACCATCAAGGGTTGTCCCAGAGTGAGTTTTCTAGCCTATCGGATTAATTATCAATATTGTTCTATTGGTATTTGGGTCCCACTTAGGGTCCTTCTTAACTGGTAATAATTCCACTACCTCTCCCCATGAGTACCTCTGCCTCGTCTCCTCCTGAGCTTTCTCTAAAATCATTCTCCTTTCATTCTCTGTGGTCAAAAAGGTGTTTAATAAGGCTTGCATATCCTCCCAGTTGGGATTAGGCGTAATCATAATAGTTTCTAACAACTGGTGCATTGCTGCTGGATTATCCCTGTAAGATCCAACAGATTGTTTCCAATTTAACAAATCTGATGTAAACAGAACATAAAGAGCAACAAGTTTTTCCCGTGGTCCTGCCGCCTGTCCTAGTGGAGCCTGGATAACTGGCCCCATTTTCTGTTGAGTGTGATATGCTATTGAGCTAAAATCAGAATCACCCTGGGCCTCAGGAGAAGAAGCTGATGTCCCCACAGGAGCTTTGGAAGTTGGGGAAACATCTGAGTCCTCCCCTGGATTATATGGCAGTGGTACCAAGGGTAGCACTAACAACTTATTCTTCTAGATCTGCATAAATTTTAGGGGGGTTATTATTTACCACCACCACCCCTTTTTTTTCCAGCACATAGCATAACATGATCTTCTCACAACCTGCACTCAAACTGACTTTTCAGGTACTGATAAAGTGACATGAAACCACTAACATGCATCACCTCATCCCATTTTCGTTCCTAACAGCAAAATAGCATCAATTGCAGTTTGGTATTGTAATTCAAGGATCCATTTTCTGGCCGTTGTTTCCCATCATCCAGTTTATGCTGATTACAATATTGCCTCATTTACCCTTTGTCGTGGAGTCACCACCAAATTTAGACCAATTTTTAAGGATGCATCCAATGGTGGAGGAAGGGGGGATTTTGGACTGACTGCTTCCTATTTTCCATTCAGCTGGTGCTCATTCTCGTTTTTATCTTTAACCAACCAGTCAGGTCAGGTGCCTTATGGGCCAGTATCCTGTTCCTGCTGATCCACAGTGTCTACTTGTGAGGCTGCCGATCTGCTCTCCAAATACCCATAGCAAGATGTAAACCACACTCACCAGTCCAGTCACTTCCCCCTTATCCCCCTTGATGTTCAGTGGATTCCTTAAAGCATTGTGCTGTGCTGGCCCCAGACTTTTGGAGGGTTGAGGCTGTTCTACAGTCAGATCACTGGTGTCCTCCCCTCTGACACTAATGGTGACGAGTCGGACTGGGTAAGGCAATTTAGGGTCCCATCTGGGTCACCAGAACTATTATCCATTGGTTCATGGCCAGTACATCTGGGGGGGAGACCAAATCCTACATTTGCATACTTTTCCATTTTGATGGGTTTGTTTTTTAATACGCTAATGACTTTTAATGAGCAAAATATTACTGTGGGTCAGCCTGGAATCTTCCTCCAGCTGTTTTCCTCTTCCTTGCTTTCTTGCTTTCATCGCTTATCTCCTTCATTTTTGTTTACTTTGGTTTCTTAGCTTTCATAACTCCAGACTACACCTGGATCCCTTGCTGCAATGGGCATGGCACCAAGGCTGTGTGGGTCCAGACTGGGGTTTGTGGGGAGTCGTGCTTCTTCTCTAATGAGAAATGCAGTCAAGATCTCTGCAATTCAAGCAAAATTATACATTGTTTTTAAAAGTTATGTAGTGGCAAGTAGGTGGTGATTCTTATGTAGGAATATGGATTTTATGGTTACAGAAATCCTCTTTCACCTTAGTCTGCAAAATGGAATGGCAAAGGACTTGGACCATTTCATTCTTGCATAACTCCGCCTTTCACTAGACTTCTTCCCTTTCCCTTTTGGTGGCTCATTATTCCTTCTGATGTGCCCCTGCTTCTTGCTGCCCTCCCTACTTTCTGTCTAGATGAGGCACGCAATCTCTCCAAGAGTCCTGTGAGATAGAGTAGCGTATGAAATCTCCTGGATTCAGTGATGGCACTGGGAGACAGCAATCAGGAATGTGGGGAGCCAGACTGGTACTTTGCACGAGAAGAAACACCTCAGAGAAATTAAGTTCAGGCATTCAGGAACAACCAAGCTCCAACACTAGGGTGTTTTAGCCACCCTTCCCCGTGGTGGGTAAAGCAATCCCTGGCAGTAGGCAGCTGGCTTTCAGAAGTGTTCTGTGGCATGTTGTGCACACAGATATCCTCTGCACTGCATCGTATTAAAAGTTGTCATGAATGAATCCCTCTAAAGGCATCTAATAATACAGCAGTTGTTGGTGATACCTGGTCTTACACAGGTGTGACCTCTTTTAACAGTATATTTACCAAGCTTCTTAAAGCATGAGATCAGTGCTCCTGTTCAAGCACCACTGCCCAAATAGTGTTTCTGGAGCCACTTTAAATTTTCTGATACCCATGTTTTTGGCAGTATTAGCTACTCACTGCACCCTCTGCCAAGGTTTTCAATTGTAATGCTGAATGGGAAATAGTGTTTCAAAGTACAAAACCAGTGGGACATTTCCAGTCTGGTGTATTGTGAAGTGAAGGTTACATAAAATTGTGATTAGAAAAATATTTGTTGAAAGTTCATGATCTTTGGTAGGCAGAAGATTAGCTTGGAATTTGAACAGGAAATTCACCTTTCTGTCAGTTTTTGCATGACACTGAGAAAATAATTTTAATCTTTGTCAAAGTTTTCCAGTCTGTCAGTGAAAATCTTGATTGTGATGGGTGTCAGAAAATAATTTTAAATAGCATTATATCTGCATATAACCAGGAGATAGATTCACTGAAGCACTGAGTGGACATTCATACAAGAAAGCTCTTGCAAATAATACTTTGAAAAATCATGAGGAAATTAACTTTCAAAAAAAATCTCATTAGTTCTGAGCAGTTTCAGCTGTGCACTTCATAAGTCTTCATTTATTGAAATACTGAGAACATATCTTTTAGTAATTGGAAAGTAAAATCGGGTGTTTAAAATACAAACTAAAAAATCAAAGTTGTCTATTTTATTCTGCATTTTGTAGAACAAACTGAATAACTCAACATGGATGAGGTGTCAACTTTTCTTCTCATTGACTGATTGAATCCTATTAAAAAGAAGCCTCAGATCATGTAAATTAGGGCAAATTGTTTTTTCTTAAAATGTCTCAGTTCTGTGTTCCTTGACTTCTACATATTTGCCTTGCAACCGTAAAAATATTTTAGTAGGGGTTTATTTATTTATTTATTATTTTACTGTATAAATGCTGCTTAGAGTTTAGATTGTCCCTGCCAGTACAGGTCCAACTTTCTTTTATTTCAGTAAAGACACTAGGGCCAAATTGGCAAGAGGTGCAAACTGGAACTCATCCAGACCATGTTTTAATCCCCGTAGGAAGTACTGCTTTCAAGACAATAGACTGCTATTGTTTCATCGCCTTCCAGAGTGCTGATTGTTTCATTTCACGTGAACAACTTTACAACTGCAGAGAAAGCAAAATTAAGTTTTTAAAGCTAAAGTAGCCAGGAAAAGTAGACAGACATCTCCTGGCACCTGTGAAGGCAATGGCACCAAACGAGCCTCTCAGGAATTTGTCTAATGTCTCAGGCTTTATCAGAAACATGACAAGAGATATTGGAGAATATAAAATGTGTTTGAAATTGGGCATTACATGAGATCCATTCTCTTAAGCTCTTATTATAAAATGCTTAACAGCTGCCACTAAATCTTATACCAGGATTAGAAGTAGTTATTATACATTCCATGTAAGAGGCTGAAGATCTTTTTATTTTTATTTTGGTTTGACATTTTCTTTTTCATCTTCCCTCTAAAGATAGATGTTTTCAAAGGCCAAAAATATGAGCTCATTAGGATATGAGGATGCTTGATAAAATCTTAAAATGCATGATAAAATCTTAAAAACATTTTCTCAATACGTGATCCTGTAAGAATATGGTACCTTGCTTATTTTAACAGTATCCCTGAAAAACAGAGAAGGCCTATTTCTTTTATTTTGTGAAGAAAAGCTAAAAGACAAAGAACAAGGCTTAGATCTGGGCTGCTGAATCTAAGTATCCAGGCCTTACTGAATTATATGCTTAATGACAGCTGGTATGCTTGATATAAAGGATCTCTGAAAACAGAAATCCTGACCTCAACCACACAGACTCTCCCCAGGTTTTTCTGAAGGCGAGCAGCTATGCTGATCTTCTCAAAGTCCTAAGATAGGTTTAGCCCTCTGTTTGAGACCACTGCTAGTATCATTCTCCTCTCGTGTAATAACCCTCCACAGAGGAAAACTCTGATCTAATTTCCTTATCATTTTGAAAATAAATAAATAAAAATCTGACGTCTCTCACCTCTCTCAGTAGCAAGTTTGTTATTAGGTGTTAACGAGGGGGCATAATTTGCCCTTTTACTGAAGCTGTGCCACAAGCAGAGGAAATGTCAATCTATTTGGCTAGTGAAATACCATTGAGTCTGAAACTGTGGTTAAACAACTTGTCCAGTAGAGGGAAATCTTAGCTTCTGGTTGTATTACAAGTTCTTTCCAGAAATCCAGTGGCATTTAAGATGAACTGAATAAACAGCTTTGAGCATTCATTCTCTCTAGCTGGTCAAGATCTCTTGAGTCCTAATTTTATGTGCAGAAGAAATTCAGTATTTAAGTCCGAGCATGTCACCCTAGTCTTCTTTGCAGAGAAAATTAATTAGTTTTCTACCATAGGATGAGATGCATTTCCCACTGAAGATCTCCTTGCCTCATGGGGAGAGACACATGTATAAAGGGATATGAGCTGGTAAGGTGAGCAGCTCAGACACAGATATTTTATACATTAACACTTATACTAGGCCACAGAAATTTTAATCCTGGTGTCTGTAGTTGCCAATACAACGTTGATTTTAGGATCAGAAACCTGCAGCTAACTATCCTTTTGCCTGTTTCTTCTGTTCAGTTGCTGCAGATCTGCTCATGAGGACAGACTAAATAACTGAATATAAGCATAATGGCCATTAAGCTCTCAAATAACTAAAGAAAACAAAAACAAAAACAAACAAACAAAAAAACTTTAATAATAAGGATTTCCTTTTCTCTTACATTGTCCAGCATATGACTTGATAATAACATTTACTCCTGTAATTAAAATCATTTTATGTATTCAATTGATTCTCCATACATCAAGGTTTCTGGGGCAGATGATTGCTGCATGTTATGCTTTCTACAGAATGTATAACCAACTAACCATGCCCTGGAGTGTCTCTGCACGCTCTTCTGCTTCCCTATAGTGTGTCAGGGAAGGAAGCCCTGCAATGGTGTAGGGTGTACCTGCAAGCAGTTACTGTGTGTAAACCTGTTATCTGGCCTAGGGCTGGTGGAATGGATGAGTGAATGATCTGTTGCTGCTGTTGCTCTGTATTGTTTATCAGCTTTACATCTCCCAGAACACACCAGCTTCTGGTGGCTTTGCTTTCCTTAGTTATTAAGAAGCAGACAGGTTTTATGGAGGCAGCCATGCTAAAAAAGTGAAATGGCTTTGTAGAGTGCTTAGGAAAAGAATGGCCAGTACCACCGTGCTATGGCATGCCAAGATCTAATGGGTTCCCTGCCAGATCTGATGGAGAAAGGTGCAACACCTACTCTTGAGGCTTTCTTGAAAGCTGAAACTCTGATGTAATGATCTGATTGAGAGAACAGGAGATTTAAGAAATTTCTTATGGCAAAACCTCCCAAATTGTGAGCATCTGTCAGCCTGCTCAGCAAGAATTGCATTGCCCAGTTGTTGCTCAAGAAACAATAGCACCTGAGGTTAGTAGCAATGGAGTGGTACATACCAGAGAAGAGGAAGCAGACAGCACATTCTGCAGAAGAGAACTAAGCATCCCCAAATCCCATGCATTTCATTATTTAATCCTTCTGACAGCCTTTCTCATACTTTCTGGGATCTGAAGACTTAAATCTCTCTTATTTTTATCTACATTCCCAGAACATCCCTAGCATAGTCCTTTAGTTCTTCCTTAGTTTATACACATCCGAGCTGGCTAAACACGATTGATTCCTGCTTGCGTCTTCAGGATAAACAGAGACATCCCTTCACCTCTGCTTTGCTCCTCCGAGTCTGTAGAGACAACATCAGCAGTGCAAAGATATTGATTTTTACTGGTAGCTGGAGAGAAGTAGAAAGATCCTGCCCTCCTCATGCATGACTAGCTGCAATCTAACTTGTGTTTTGTGTAGTATATTAGTACATCAAATGACAGGTTTTTGCTATGAAACAACCAGAAAATATTATAAAAGGTTAGCAGTCTGAAAATTGCCAGTAGACACTGAATATAACTTACAATGCATTAGAAACAAACCTGTCGTATGAGTAGTCTCAAAGTGCTTTTTATTAATCTTTAGAAACACAGTTACCAAACACCTGATCTAAATTTTGTTTGTTATGATAGCAACTGTTGCTCTTGTAGGAAACAATTAAAAAAAAAAAAAGATTTTACTCAGAGCTCCTTTATATGAGAACATGCATATTTTTCCAGCAATTTTTGCTAATATAGACCAAGTATGATACCAGTCCTAACGACTTTACATTCCCACTTAATGTGCTAGCATAAAAAATAACATTGCATATTTCTATTTGCAGGAAAACAAAATCTTATCTGTCTTTGTTTTGTTTTGTTTTGTTTAAAAAAAAAAAAAAGAAAAGAAAAGAAAAGAAAAGAAAAGAAAAGAAAAGAAAAGAAAAGAAAAGAAAAGAAAAGAAAAGAAAAGAAAAGAAAAGAAAAGAAAAGAAAAGAAAAGAAAAGAAACGAAACTGAAAACATCTGTAGAAGTTTGCTACCATTATCCATTTAGATGGTAATTTTAGGGGATGTTATGAACTATTGGTAGGAAAAATGCCATTGCTAATGGGTCGTGTACCTTCAGCTACAGAATTAGCAAAGCAAGTAGATTGTTGTTTTCATCTGCTCTAAGCAGAGTATTAAGACAGTGCTATTGTACAGAAAATGAGTAATAAGCTTCAAGTAGCTGACATTTACCAGCATGTCAGGCTCATCATTTTTTACAGTCATACTTGAAATTGCATTTGCTAAATTGCTCTCATGAAGCAGGCTTTTCATTCTGATAGATTCCCTCCTTCTCAAAGTATAATTCATCTTCTTGTAAAAGCACTGATCCTAATCTTTAGCCTCTGTTAAGATGACTAGATCTTCCAGTTTTAAATATAAGGTCCTTTATCTTAATACTCCCCATAGTGCAGCGCATTTGACCCCATTCTACTTCTTGTTTCATTTGCTCTGTGCCACAGGATCACGGTGTAAAAGGAATAGTAGATAGTCAAAGGGCTCTGTTCAGAGGTGCCTTACACACTGCTTACTGCTAGATATAATGTAAATTGTACTAAGAATTGTTATAATTCGGTTTTGTAACTTACATGACACCATTATTTAGTGAAGTAGGGTCATTCATTATACCACAGAGTAGTCTTTGGCACCAGCAGCTTTAAAGCAATTATGGAAGTGGAGAAAGAATATACCATGGATTTGATGTTGCACAGAACAGGTGCTGAAACCCTTCGTGTTAGAAACATGCAAATGAAAAATGATCAACAGAATTAAAAAATAAGTTCGAGAACCTGCTGTTCTGAACAGGCACTGAGCTGTGTTTTGTCTAATAAAAGGAGTAAGAACAAAGGGCACAGAGGAGGCTATTTTTTTTTATCAGCAGGCTATGCTCTGAAAGGCATAACTTGAAGCACAAGGAAAAAGTATTGCACCGACAGCAGTGAAAAGAGGTGGCACAGGAGTATAGCAGCTGCTATGCTGTCTTCGCAGCCTCAAAAAGGGCTGTCTGTTTTGTCATTATTTCTAGCCTAGGACTTTGCGAGCTACTGCTCCAGCTGGATATTTTCTCGTACAGCCCCCAGAATGTCCTTGGTAATGGCAGTTGGCATCTTTGTTCACCACCAGGGTATGTGCTAGCACTTTCACGTGGTCCTTTCAGGTACTCTCTTCACAGCTTCTGCTTAGTGTTTCTGCTGGCACTTGAGATTCCTTATAGTGAAGTGTTTTTTAACTGTTACTCTTCGGATATTCAGCTCATGGGGAGATGAAATGGCTTCTGTGAGCTTGCTTGTCCCAGCTGTGGTAGTTCATGATTCACTCAAGCAGACAGCTGGCATCAGTGCTGGACTTGGTGTCGAGCCCTTTAGTCTTTTGGTTGACTTACTGTTTCCACTGATGGTATAAATTGGGGAACACCACTGAAACAGGGCTTTGGGACGTGACAAGATGTATCCCTTGTCTGAACAGGTATTCCCTTAGGTAAAGCTTTTTGTTTGCACCAAGAAGTTGCATTGTGCTCACAGTTTTGTTGTTTGTCGTTGTTTTTGGTTGGTTGCTTAGGTTTTGTTTTGTTTTGTTTTGTTTTAATTATTTTTTTTTCTTAAGCTCAAACAGAATTTCTGTCCTTGGATTAACACAATCATGTGTCCAAGGCTCCAAGGCCTGATTGCCACTCTGCACTGATGAATGGTACAGATATCTCATGCTCTGCAATTTCTGGGGTATTTGGATGGGTATGTCTGATGTCTAAAAGTGCAAGTTAGCTTAACAATTCTGTAGTGCTTGAGGAGCTGGGAGGGAGAGTGTAAAGGCCTTCAGATGTGCCCTTATGTCAGAGTGCACACTTCACTAGTTATGAAGTGGAAGGGTTAGCACCACTCCACCATATAGCACATTAGAGAAGAGCAGTGTCTCAGGGAGCACAGTGCTAGCCACTAGTAACTGCTGCCTTTTCATTATCAACCACTGTGTTATTGCATTATTGATTAATGCTGTTGAAAGCTATTCCTGCTGGTCCCTTAGGTTCTTACTGAAAAACACTTAACATTATCACCCACATCACATTGAATATCAAGAAGAGTGAGCGAAATGTCATTTATAAGCACTCCTTCCCTTTATAGTCATTGGCAAAAGTATGTATGTCATTGAATATTGAAACCATCCTGAAGGCATAAAATTTCCAAACATAATGCTATTTTTTAAATATAATTTACTCAACTTATGCTAGAAATGCTGCTACTACTTCTGCTCTGGACTTGCATGCTTCACTTATTGTAGGGAGTAAAAGTGTTCTGTACATCTTAATTAAGTATTACCATATCTCAGAATGATTGGTAAGTATTACTATAATTAGCTACTAAATCTTTAAGTTAAATCAAATAGACATTCACTGAAATAACAGAATTTCTTTTGAAGTCAATGGTGGAACTGTAAATAGAAATTAGCTAAGTTTTAAATATTGGTATTATAATGATACCAAAAGACTTCAGTCAGTATTAGGGCCTTATTATGCTAAACTCTGTACGTGTGAGAGACAAAAAGTCTTGGCTGCAAGGAATTTACATAGTGAATAGCCAAGACAATGCAGAACGAAGGAGATATTAATGTCTCCATTTTACAGACAGGAAGCAAAGCAAAGCGATTTGCCTAAGGCTGCACTGCATCACCAGTGGAAACCAAATTCAGATTTCTGAACTATATTTTAGGCAATTTCTCATAGTTTATTTTACAATGTACTTTTGGTCCTTGAGGAAGGTTCCCCTCCTTCCACCTCACCATATATCTTTATTTGATAAAAAGCGTGTATGAGCAAATGTATGGACCACAGTACACCACCACACATGAGGTAAAGCACTGTTATCATCTGCCCCACATGACTGTCTGTCTTTCAACTAAATGAATAACTTTTCTTAAAGAAAGGAAAAAGAAATAGATAATTAATAGAGAATTAAATAATTAATAGAGAATTAAATATGAAACAATATCGTTTGGATACTGTACATCGAATGGAAATAATATTCCCTGCCATTCCTGATGACACTGAAATGACATATTAGGGTGTTTATATATCTTTCAGAAAGTAGTCTGTCTTCTCTTATGTCAAATAACTGATGAGGTAGGTGTGGAAGTTAGCTCTCTCCTATGCAAAACAGGCCATTGCAAGCGGAAGCACAACTTCAAGGTAATACTGTCATTGTGCAAATCTCTGCTGCCCTGAAGCTGATGTGCACAATCTGTTTTTGCAAGTGCTTTCATATTTTCATTCTTTATTATGAACATATACAGCACTTAAGTGTTTTTTTTTGTATTGGCTGACTCTGGTATTTTGCAGTCACGATTGTGGTATTTAAACAGGAGGTGATCTGTTCTGCACATGGTAAAGGGGCTGTGTTATAGAGGAAATAATAAAAAAAGTGTTGCTGTTTTTTGGCAAGAGGGTGTTATGACTGCTTTTCAAAGAATATACCCAATGTTCATTATGTTCATGTACAAATCCATGGTGGTTTGAATCTGATTTCTAGTTTCTACCTGGGGAGCATTATCATTGTGTTAGAAATGCAAGCATGATATTAAATTGGAAAGCTCTTACATTTATACAGGCTTGTCTGTTTCTTTTGCAGTTGCTGTATAACATTGATCCCCAATTTCAGCCTAAGAGCTGTGATTACTGAGATGAAATGAGCAGTATCACTTGAGTAGCAACAATTGTAAGTAATGGAGACCTTTTTTATAAAACTTCATCATATTGTCAATATCCAAAATGCACTTAGTATGAAAAAGCAGCACGTTGCCCTTGATTTAAAAAAAAAAAAAAAAAAAAAAAAAAAAAAAGCTTTTCAAAGATAGACTTTCTAAAAGTATAAGCATGACATGATTGTGTTATGAAAATCTGTTTGGTGAGGGACAAATAAGTGTTTTCAGTTTCCAGAGGAAGCCGAGCTGGTAACTTATCTCCAGTGTCTGCAAGTAAACTTGTTTAGAGACTTGAATGCAGTCTTCCTTCTTCTGCTGCACCACTCTTATGCAGAAATATATTGGTTTTACAGAAGGCTTTATATCCAGGATATATATATATCTAGCTGAAAGTTGTCTCAGGGTGGGAAAAACTCCTGAAACATGCATCACTCATTAAATCTTTCTGGGAAAATGCTTAGCTTTAGAAACTGTACATCAAGTCACCATGTGTGTATGTATTGTAAAACACAATGCCAACTATAATGCCAGTTTTTCTGAAGCAGGTCTATTTTTCAGTTTATAGCATTGCTATGCTGAATTGTTGATTAATCAGTAATGTTCCAGATGATGAAAGTCTCAGTTTAGAAGGGTACAGTTGCTGCTCCAGGTTTAGACATTGTCCAGCATGGGGCCTCTCTGCAGTGCAAGGATTCCAAAGGCAAATGTTTGAACATAAAAATAAAAAGAGCGTGAAGGAAGTTGGCAAAAAGGTTATGCCAGCTAATGCTCTTATAAACAGATTCTGAACAATGCTAGTGCATTGGAATTAGGGGATGGGTGTGTGACAACCCTGGTGGATTGTTTCATATTGTGTGTTGTTTTCTCATGCAGGTCTTTAGCTTTTTTTTTTTTCCCCACATTGTTATCAAGGATTTCAAAGCAATCTATCACAGTATGTCAGATGCAAGCAAGATCTGCAATCTGAGAGCCATGTAGCAGCAGAGAACATGAATTTAAGAGGCAGAGGCTTCAATTTCCTGCTGAATTTTGTCAGGACCTGGGGTCTGCTGTGTTACACAGAGACAAAATGTTGACCACAAGATGGGAGTGGGTCTCTGTAGCATCTCACAGACTGAGGGGGTCACTGCCTAGAAGTATAGGACACAATTATGGATTGCAGGGGAAGAGCATTTGGGGTTTGCACAAAACATATTGTAGGATGTTGGGGGGAGGAACCACAGGGAGGGGAGGAAGGGACAGATGTGTCTTAGGGAGGAAAAAAAAAAAAAAAAGTAATATAGAGGGCTGAGAGGGGGCAGTCACATGTAAACACGTGGTTAGACAGCAGACTTGTTTGTCCATGCCCTGCACTTGATCAGCATAGACTGTCCTTTGTTTTCATTAAAAAAAAAAACTTTTTTACTTTCCTGAATGTGGGGATTTCTTATCTTTGTATGGAGGTCCAAAAGGCCAGTGACTGGAGTGGGACCACAGGAGCACAGGGGCCTGGTTCTGTGGTGTTGGCATCTGAAGTGGTTTAAATCATTGTGTGATCACTTGTGAATGTCAAGCTTGACTTGCACACAAGTAGTTGAAGTGACCTGGGAGCCAGGTGTGTGCATCTGCCCCTGTGAGGCTGCTGGACGAGCCAGCTACCAGATGGACTGGTGTCCCAGCCATCTGCAGGACAGGCTGTGGGGTCGGTGAGGAGACCAGAGCCCCTCATGTGCGTGCCTGTGCATGAGGCACATGGGGAGAGAGAGGACCTGGGCCCAGCTACTGGAGGGACCAAGTGTCTAAGTCCAGACACTGGAGGCTGCTAAAGCCAATGCTTTGCCTTTTTCATAGCAATTTACATCTATGCAGAGTAGGCCTGGTTCTGTTTCTGTGAAGTCAGTGTTTCATTTTACCTCACCTTTCTTCTCAGCCTCCACAGAGGCATGTTTCTGTACTCTGTATTTGCAGTGAAGGTGTAGGGAGTGATTGTAGATATTGGATACAGTGGGCAAGTAAATATATTTTGGTTTTGGCCTGCTTTTTACAGCCATTTGTTCTCACACTAAGCAGGTACAAAAAAGTAGAAAACCAGACCCTTTATGCCTGAAATATTCCACGCCCTTTCTCTATTCTTTCATGCTGTGGTTATTTGACCAGGAAATCTCTGAGCTGACTGTGTCTGTAATGCACAGGGTTTGGAAAACAGACGTGTGAATTGTAACTAAGCAGTCTGGATGGGGAGAGGAAGTACTGACTGATTTCCTCACCTTGCTCCTGAGGAAAAACCCCTTCATAAAGAGTTGTGTGAAGTATGAACTACCTATTGACACATCCTGCAAATAATAGATCTGTTACAGAATCACTCAAAGATTGTCTGTCACACCAAACCTCACCACTTCCACATGATTAATTATCACCACGTCCAATCTCACACAAGAGCCAGTAATGCAGGTATGTATTTGTGTAAGGTGTGGCAAAGTATATAGGCATATCTATATGCTTATATTGAATCCAATTTTCAATATATGGGAGGACTTCATGATGAGATTTGAACAGTCCCTTACTAAGTGCAAGAGAAAATTTTGCCTTAGGGTGGGCTAATGATGTTTTCAACATTT
The DNA here is from genome assembly GCF_965140915.1 of Aythya marila. Taxonomy (NCBI): domain Eukaryota; kingdom Metazoa; phylum Chordata; class Aves; order Anseriformes; family Anatidae; genus Aythya; species Aythya marila. The sequence continues at coordinate 181,642,321 of NC_139042.1, read as the reverse complement.
GGTTGAGTCTGGGGTGGCCTCATTAACTGGTGCTGCTTGCAGAGAGGAAAGGGATGCCAGCAGCTGGCTTAAACAGTGACACAGGCCTTTTCTGAGGTGGTGAAAGCAGTGAAGATTTTGGGGGAGTGAGTACTGACATTGCTGCCTGAATAAAATAAGAATTCGTAATTCTTCAGCAGGGGCCAGAGGTGGGGTGGAAAGGGCAAAGCAAAAGAGTCTGTAGAGGGCAGAGTTAACCCAAACAAATACTAAAGGAAGGAGGAAGCAAGCATTCCCCATTTGAGGTCTTCTTTAAGTTTGCTTTCACAGGTTATGATGAACTGGCATAAGGACAGCATTGTGAGCTCCATGGTCGAGGCGCAGCCTTGACAGTTTAGTAGGACACAGGAAGCTTTCTGAATGTCATCTAAAGATAGGTAAACATTAACATAGTTATCATTTTCTTCTTTTCAGCCATTCTGCTATCCTTTGTTTCTATTCAGAATCTTTAAGTGAGAAATATAGGGCCCTAGGCACCATTTCCTGCCAGCAGATGGGTCCCACCGCGGGTGGTACAGGTCTTAGGAGTTGTGAAAAATTGGGTGTGATGATTGGACCCTGAAGGAATCTAACACTCCCCCTCGCTTCCCCCTCCACACCAAGTTCAATAAATCAGTGCACAAAAAGCTGTTTGGAAAACAACCAATTTAAAATAAAACCATTTATGTTGTCATAATTATATGAATGCTAAGCAACAGCTACAAAGAAGCAAAGTGTGTGGTGGTGGGGCTGATGTGTCTTTTCAGGAACAATTAATCGAATTTCATTAAAGAAAAAAAAAAGTCTAATTTAGAAGCTTTCCACTGCAGCTTTCCATGATGGTTACAGAGTCCTTTTGACTACTTTCTTTATTATCACGAGAAACTATTGCTGCTATAGGTATAAAGTTACTCAGTATTCTACAATGGTGAAAATCCATAACAGAACACCAGAACTTCCATTACATACATGTAGGTGGGTATTCCAAGCCTAAAAAAACATTGAAATTCAAAGACATGGTTCCACCATTGACATTACCTCACTTAGCCTGAGAAAATGATGTGTAGATTAATGTATACTGTCTTTTGACTTAGCATGTTGATGATAGTTTATGCTTTCTGAAGCTGTGAGCCAACCAGAATACCATCATCTTTCAGTTCCTCTGAATAAGAAATAGGTAAAATCCATCAGCCCCCCCATGTATGCTGTCCTGAGCCTGTCAGAGAGTAAACAGTGAAATGTGGGCACATTGGCTGGCATGTCACCCCTTCAGGTGCCACCCAGGTATTAGACTGTAAACTTATCACATGTAAATCTCTGATTCCTTTCTCTCCAGTGGTGTTTCACTGCTGCTGTGAGGAACGTGGGGGCATGGCCACAGTTCCTAAGTGCTGGAAGGCAGCCAAAGGTTTGGTTTCTGTAGATGAGAAAATATTTTAAAGCAGCAAAGGTCTGTCTCAGATTCACTGTCTTTGAATAACAACAGTAAGCTTGATATATATACCTAATTTATATTGCTATAAGCCTTATAATTTTAATAATGTTTTATTTACTAGATGGATTTCATTCATGCAACCACTATGTAGGCACGTTTTACAGTCACTGTAATTCCTTATCCAGGATTATGAATATGCCTAAGAACAAAATGGAAGTAGATATAATGGTATTAATTTATATGTTATAGGAGAATATCAAAGCCACATAACCTTATGTACAATGATTTCATTTAATTATACAGTTCTACATTTGCATCTTCAAAGAAATCCACAAATGATGACTAATTCTTCCTTACAGCAGTCCTTTGAAATAGGTAGACAGACATAATGAATCCAGTCTAATCGATTCCTTGCCCAACAGATTAATGGCTAAAATTTTGCCCAATTCCTTGCAATTGATTAAATCAATATTTAAGATTAAAGCTCAGATGTATCACAGCCTTACTCAGTGGCCAATACACAGAGCAATGTGTAAACACTAGCAGTCCACAAGTTTCCTGACATTGGGCCCACCTGTGCTTTGCTGTAAGAGTTTAGACTGACATATGCCTTCACCTGCACCAAACTTGCCTTCCCTATCTTCCGTTTTTCTGTCTAAACAATTCCTCTCCCTTTTCACCTCAAAAATTCCTTCCACTCCAGTTCATCTCGGTTTGGAAGGTCTAACTTTTGCCCTCTGAAATCCCAGTTTTCATCTCCATGTGCCTATGACCACCTGACCGTCTCTTTACACCTGCAGGCCAGTTCCCACGGGTTCCCTGTACTTCGGGTGTCATTAGCCCTCCTACAGGGCCCTGCTTCTGTGGTTTTCATCTTCCCCAAAGCAAACTGCCTGTCCATCTCCTCCCCTACTCCTGGCTGCCCCCAGCTCATCACTGGAGAGGTGCTCTGCCCTACGCAGAGGGCAGCAAAAGAAAGCATTTTATAGGACCAGGGACAGGCATTGTTATTCAGATAATATGGAAGGCTAAGGAAGTTTGTGAGTGGAACCAAGGAGAAGCTAATGCTGTAACCAAGAATCCCACTTGAAAATTGTCTAGTGATAATGTAAACTAGAGTGAGATGGTTCTGACACCACAGTGAGCAGCCGGGAATGCAAAGTGACAACAGCTGTTTGTGGCAGATTGTGACAAAGTCCCAAGCTGATAGAATGAACCAATTCTTCATAACATGTAGCGACTGATGGGGTACAAGGAAAGAGAGGAAAAAGAATGAAAAAGAAGACCTAATGTAATCAAAAAATGGTACCAGAACCTAAGAAAAATAGTGCCAGAACCAGGACATCCCATTTTGGTAGTGCTTAAGGCCTGGTCAAGTCTTACCTGACTATAACTGTTCTTATTTATTAGGAAAGAGAGTTAATGTATCCTGTAGTTGTGGATAACACAGTGACATTTGTATTTTTGTTTTGATGTAATGTTAAGCCAGAAAAGGTATTGACCCTGCTAGAGGGATTCTTCTTCCCAAGCAATTGGTGAACTGACTAAAAATATTTCTGCAGGCCGCTGACCTGACTGCTGCATGTCAGTTGGTCTCAGTCGACATGCCACATTAGCTGATGTGCTACACTATTCTTGTACTCATCATTTCCTGTATTTTATAGAAAAAGTTATGTTTTTTGTGACTTCGGGAGAGAGGAAAGACGAGGCCACACAGAGGACATGAAATTCTCCAACAATGTCTTAGAGTATCTGGAGATAGACTCCTAATCTAGTGCACGGTTGCAAAAAATTTAGTTTATCTCAACATTACTCCGAAGTGTTGTTTTCTGTTGGTAAGATTTTGTATCTACATCTGCTACTGGTTTATGTTTTGTTTTGTTTTGTTTTGTTTTGTTTTTTATAAAAATGATTGGTAGTCTGCCCCATACACTCAGGCTTTCTGCAGCTGACTAAAATGGTGGATATTTTCCTTAAATATATAGCCTGCTTTGCTTCAACAAGAAATTGATTGGTCTTGACTAGCTAGAATTATACGTGGTGTGGTAGGTCAGATGTATGATCATAATTGACCTGTTTGGCTTCAGATCACTGGATTTACTTGAGTCTCCATTCAACAGGATTTGAGGGAGTAAAATCCAGAGCTCTATAAAATGGGAATTGTACATTCAACCAAATGGCAAATGGCTGAGTATAGACATATGGCAGATTCATTTATTCAGGCTGTCTATAATTTCAAAGAACATGTAGTAACGGAACAAATCAACTTGTTGGTGGAGGTTCCTCCGCCACCCACACCAAATGATATTTTGGGACATATAAATAGGAGTCAATTACAATAACACATCCCTTTCAATCTGAGTAATTGCTACTAAAATCCAAGATGACTACTGTCAAAAGGGGATGTGCAAATGCACTGGAATTCTTTCTGATTTAAAATAATTATATGCTGTAATTACATGCAAGAGAAAGCAAATTTCTTAAGGTTCTTTTTAGAGAAATAACTTTTAGTGGAAGTAGAAATGTCTGTCGGTTTTCTGACATAGTTTAAATGTTAAATGGCAAAAGACCTAGGATCACCCGAGTTAGATGGCAAAGCTTTATTTTATGATATTGTCTGACAATGAAATCCTGCATCCTGACAATTCAATTAAAACATTCCATTCCGCTGTTCACAGTCACATGGAAGGTCTCAGTTCTGATATTTTCTCTTACATGTACATGATTCTACAGAAGTTTAAAATATGTGGAGCCAACATAGCAAAGAGGATTTGCTGCATAAAATCTTGGAGGAAATGTTCTTCTAGTCCAGGAATACATTTTATTGATCTCCAGTATTTAGAGCCCCAGGGAAGCTGATGAGCACACAGCAAAAGCCTGGCCCCACTGAAGTGTTACCAGGTACTTCCCCTGTAGTGAACAGAATCCTTTTAAGTTGATGACTGCTGATATGTATTCAGCATTCTTTGTCTCTTTCAGAGAGGTAAAAATGAAATGCCCTCTTTCCACTATGTAAATTTTGCAGGCAGTTTACTGCATTTAATGAACTGTTATAGCATATGCAGATGAACACTTCCCACCCTCTCTCCACAGATCTGGCACACAGTAATCACTTGTCCTATATTTCTGTGCTATATAATGTCTTCCTCTGCTCATAGAAATACAGCCCACAAAACTGAAACAAAGATCCCTAAAGACTTCAATTTGCCAGGGGTTAAATCTGTCTCCTCTTCTCAGTCCAGGGCATGAGAGACAGACTGCTGCCCTTTCTGTCCTTCAGCTCATACCAAGCAAGTCCATTACTATCTTTTTCATGTAGGCTTTCACCTTTGGAGCCACAGAGCTCACTGTGGAGTTCTGAGCTCCATATGACCCCAGTGACTTTGCCAGGGTCGTAGGAGAAGCAAGGAACACTTATGCAACCAATACAGGTAGAAGGAAATATGCTAAGCACTTTCAGTGAAATTCAGCTCATTGCAGTGCCTTTAGAAAACACATCCATCACTAAGGTACCACCCCAGATAAATTTTGTGTATCTATACCCTTTTGTAAACCTCCTTTTTGCCTCTCCCATTTTAAGTTTAACACTCCTTTTCCCCTCCCTCTTTCTTAGTTGATATAAAATGATGTCCACACTTTTTTGTCCAAGAATATTTCTTGAGTTTATGAACAACTGTGGGATAGCTTCCTATCCTTTAGCATAATTAGTACTAGTTCCACATAAATTATATCAGAGTTTGATCAAGAAACTCTGTGATCAAGCCAGTAGCCACAGTGCTAAGGGTAGTGACTATTTTTCTCCATTTTCTCCATTTTCTACTAGTCCCAGCTTCACTGCAGGAATGATATTTGAACATGTCTTTGAAATGGTTCTGGCTATCCTACCACTATTTAGAACTAAAGGTGGACCTGAAACTTCTTGTAATTCATCTGTATTGCACTTGAAGAAATTGTTCATTTATATATTAAAAAGTACGATATATAATATGTACGTATATTCCTTATATATAAAATAAGTATATATGCACATACTCTTCAATAAACCTCATACATTGGTTTCCTCCAACATAAATGCACTTCAAATATAGTCCATGCAAAAATTTTTAAAATGATTTTTTGTAAAGAAGTGGATCGTGATTTAAGTTGAGACATTTTATGCATGCATACTTAGTACACTGTACAGACCAAACTATTTAACTATCCTGGCTTCAGTCTATAGAAATGGACATATCCTGGGTCACAAGACACTTTTGAAAATTTTGGCCTTGTAGATTTAAATTCTGAAAGCATAGGTTGTTTAAACTTTTATTCTGACATGAACATTTGTTAAGTTAGCTAGGACATAGAAAGTTTATTGGAATTTATAAGAATATTATCTGTTTGATCAAATATTAGATCAAAGTTTTTATTGCTGGAGTCAGGCACAGAAATACAGTGGTTAAGTTTGACATTCAATAAATCATCTACCAGCTTAGTAGCTTGGCTGATGTTTTGAAAAGATCTGAATCCCATCTTCTGAGGTAAACTGCCTTTATTAATTTTTGAACAAATAAACTAACCAATTAACTGTTTGCATAAGGAAGATTTTTCTCTCCCCTCCATACTGCATGTAAATCCCTAGCATCAGTGGGAATTTGTTGAGTAGTGTCAAGGGCAGAATTGATGTTCCAAATACCAGGACTGTCCTAATGCATCTCTCTAGATTCATACACCATCTTTTCAATAATAACTGTAATAAAGATTCAGGCTGAAAATGCAGGCTCTGATTTATTTCACTTGGCTTTTAGAGAAATTAGTGAAATTAAAGTACAGGCCAATGCATAAGTGATTTATGAGAAAGTTTATCTCTCTGAGCTCCACCTGCAGCCAACAGAGCAGTAGGCTTTTCCAAAGGCTGAACTCAGGTAAGGGTCAAAAGTATTTGATCCAAGTAACCTTCAGAAAAAGTAACCTACATCAATGGACTATAAAGGGAAAGAAGGAAGGCTAGCTAGGTGCCTGAAGTTTGAACATATAAAACATTTCTCTGAAAGCCTACATTAGAATTATTTTTATTTTATTTAGAAAGTAAATACCATTCTGCTTTGAGAAAAAGATCGTACAGATTTTAGTATGCAAGATACTGCTGAAGTCACTGATGGAGTCACTAAGAAGGAAGTAAACAGTCAATTCAAGTAAACGATCATAGAGTGAAAAACTGGAGGAGAGCTTGGATCCAAACCTCTATGGTTTAGTTGCTTTCTGTTTCTTAATGTTATGAATTCCAAAGACCACCTCTGCAGCAGAATGAACCAAAATATGTGTTTAAAAACACTTTTACTTATAGATCAAGATTCTGTGGCTTAGAATCATCTCTAGTAATCTAATCCCCTCAGTTTTCAGTACCTTTCCGTCAGAATCTGAGAACTCGTCTTTCTCTTAACTTGCCCTCAGCCTCTTTTTCTTCTTTTTTTTGACCCACAGAACAGTGCAAGAAGATACCAAAATATTTTGCATGATAAGTAGTATATGTCATGCTGCATAAGCTGCATATGAAGTAGATAAGATCAGTGCAACATCCCTTTACTCTGCTATGAATCCGCTTCAGCACAACCTGCCTGGTGCTTTGACAGATACCTGTCCTTCTTTCCCCAAGGAGCATAAAATGACCTATGTCATCTTCACTCCACTGGAAGTTTTGAATTTGAGCATTTTCCCTCTGCATCCTATAAACAACCTATAGAGATACCAGCAAAAATTGAAGGCAGAAATTCCTGAAGTCATTATTGTTTTTTGTTTCAAACCTTTGCTCACAGCCCTTGCGAAACTGGGAGATATTCAGTGATCAGAAAAGTCTGAGATCATAGTCCCTATATGGGAAGCTTCAGAAGAAGCTGAAAAATGTGGGATATTGTTTACTGACAAAACAAATCAACCTACCTGCATCGCTTGATCTTCTATTGCAAACATTCACGTGAAGTTTTCAGAGTTTTGTAATAGCCTTATCTTGCTTGCTGTGCTAAGACAAAATTAGAAAAGTTGTGCATTTCTATATCTACATGCATTTGCCTCTCCAGCTTCAACATAAATTAGTTTATATATATATTTTTACAAAAATTTAAAATACTCTAGTCCATGTGGGTTTTATTCAAGTGATGGCTCTAAAGAAATTCCACTAGAGGGCAAGATGACAGCTATTAGCCATTAGGGTTCTAGTGCTTTGGTCCTGCAGACATTGATATTGAGGAGAAATTATTGATTCTAGTGTTGCTGAAACAAGTCATAAAATCCATTCTCTTCTTCAAATACCTAAAAATTCCCCCAAATCCTTAAAAAATGAAGCTATTTAATTTAAAAGAAAGCTTTTTAAGTTAACATGCTATGATGTAAATGTACTTAACAAAAATGATATATATTGCCAATTAGCATTGTAAAACAAGAAGATGCAAGTATGATATCACATGTCCTTCTGAAATTGTCTGGTTCCCAAGTATAAACAGCAGATCTTACCAATTCTGTGATAGTTAAATACACATTTCAATGTTTTATACACATCTGTGTCCACATATACACAGATTTAAATTTACCTCTACCTTGACAATACAGATGCTGCACTGAAAAAATTTGGAAGAATTCAATTTCATTCCTAATACTGTCTTGTTGTTGCCTAGAGCTTCAAAGAATGCATTAAAAAATAACTAATGCTGCCTCACAGGCAGAGACTTTGAGCTTGTCAGATGTCATAAACTAAGCTACACTGGTCCTGGTCAGTGCTTGAATGTGAGGCCTCTTAGGCAAGAAAGGAGACTGTGGGATGCATGTATTTTCTGCTTTTAATCCTGCTGCTATTTCAGTCTCCCACAGAAGTTCTCGTATTTCAGTTTGTTCTCTCATGAAACCTTTGTTTCCTTTTCTCTTTACATTTTAAAAAGAAAATTGTATACAAACAGTGGGAAAAATACTAAATTACCAGCTCATTTTTTCTACTAAACACTACTTGCATAAAACTTCAAAGGAAATAATAAGCACTGTTTGAAATAAGGTCTTTAGCATTTGACTTATTTTTTAAAGGATGCTGTGGATTACATCTCAATTACCATGTTACTGTGGCCTCAAACAGCAATCGTTTGCCTTTAATTTTGTCCCATAAGAGCACATAGCTGTGATAGCACTTTTTGTTACATTTATACAGTATTCTTTGCTTTGCAATTTCCTAAACACACTTTGTCAGACATGCAGCATGTTGATACATTAAAGGAGTTTCCTACTGCAAGAAGTGCATTAAACTTTGGAAAAATAGGACTGTAAAGAGTGCGAAATGCAAAGGCTTCAGTATGTTGGCTGTTTAAATCTGAGCTTAGCCAGCCCTTTGAGAGTCCAAATTTTCCATGTCTTCACGAGTGAGCCTCAGGATTGCCCCAGATACCAGGACTAGGGAGAGCCAGCTCTTAGGCTTGGAGGAGAACCTCATCTCAGCTCACACTTTAGAACAAGTTCAAGCATGTTCTTTCTGAGAGGCACAAGGTCCTAGAGTTTTTTTTTCTTGGATAAGAACAATCTTATATATGCTACTGATGGTGTCCATGAAGAGGATGTCTGAGTATCAACACAAGTTTTATACATGTAGTCTTCATCCTGATGAAACATCCTAAAATTTTGAGCTCATTTTGCATGGCAGAGCAGACCTGTCCCCTGTACCAACACCCTTTCAATCTCTGGCCTGGTGTATGAGGCCCCAAAGCCCTAGGCTTTGTTTGACACGTTTTACACGTCCTTGTGTGCAGGTTCACCTGATCCCTGATCCCAGCTAGACCTGATAGCCTTCCACCCTGTGCTGCCGTGGGGTGACTGTCACCAGGATGACAAGCTTCCTACAAGAGCCCACATGATGCTGGCCACAAAGCCACCTGAGAAGGTTGTCTCTCATATGCATGATTCAGAAAAGCTCTTGGATGGAACCTTCAGGACCAAGCAGCACCCGCACTGCACAGAAGTAGCTATCCCACCTCCCAGGGACTTGCATGAGGTCCCATTCATACCAAAGTGATATCCCTGGAGCTTGGAAAAATACAGTGGGGGGCTGTTCAAGTGGAGGGGAAAAGTCAGACACTTCCTTTCATGACAAGGTGGGCTGTGGAGATGGTTTTTGTATCATTTGTCTTTTCTCTTGCTGCCAGTCCCTGAGCTAATCCAGCTAGCAGTAATAGCTGAGCCATTAGAGACATAGGCAGGAGATGCAGAAGGGAGCATCATCCATATGATCCAGGAGGGAGAAAGAGGAACCCCATGCAAGAGAATCCTGCTCATGAAAATCTGGGAGACCCTTAGCTATTTAATGACAAAATTCTGCATGTGGCAATTGAAGTACCCATGGGATAACACTTGGATTCAAGAGCAGACAGATCTTAAAAGCTAGTGCAGAACACAGATGAACCTATTGTTTTTGGTAGGCTTCTGCAGGACTGAGTCATTTATTTGATGGATAGTCACACAGATCATATTTTTCTAAGGAGCCAGATCTGTATTGGGCAGGATACAGCACAGTTGTATTGCTTGACACTGTAGCTGCTGGAATTTCCCAAGTTATAAGTGTTTCTTCACTTTTTGTGATTTTAAAGTATTCTGTATAAAAGTTTCCACCACCCATGTTAAGCATGTGTGTGTGCCCAGTAGGTTAGGTGGCTTCATAGGACAGCTGTAACTAGTGATGAATGCTATGGTTAGTTGGATAAAATACAGTTAGTTGCATTTTTCAGAAATGTTGAAAACAATACCTACGTGCACACACACATACTCTATGAAAGCTTTTCAGTGACATTTTTAATAGAATATATATATGTTTGTCTAAAAAAAATAAATATGTTTAGAATCACTACAATAATCTGTATTTTACAAGTCATAGTTATTTCTCTTTTTGATCCGCTTTCACCATTTATCCTGTGTCTGATCATCTAAATCTTGCCAAATTCCTAGGTGTTCCTAATGATACCCAGAGAGAGATGCTTAGGAGAACAACCTAAGAAAATGATGTAGATGGGGAGATAATGAATTTCAGAGGACATTTGGTTGCCTTTCAAAACAAAAAATGTTGAGGTTTTGGAGGAAATGTTTTCTTTCAGATTTTCATATTTCATAGAAAAATTAAATTGAGCATTAAAAGAAAACCTCAAAAAATCAAAGTCCAGTTTTCTTCAAAAAATACTTCTTCAATAGGAATATTTTCATCAAGCTGTTAAAAGCATAAACCCCCTGCTGATTGAATATGGTCCTCTGCTCTGAATTGTAAAAACATGCATGGATTCTTTGACATTTGCATATACACTAAAGACATGAGTCAGGTTCCAAAAAATGTTTGTCTTTATGCAAGGTGTCAGTCCCTTGAACTCTACGTCACTGGCAATGCCCAGGAGATTTGCTTCCAGCTTTTAATTTTCCATTTGCCTAATCTCTCAGTTGGGTAATAAGACACTTCATTACCAAGATACTACTGTCAATATTAAAATATAATTGATCCCCAAATTGACCATTTATATCTGCTATGAAGTAAAGCATACATTTTTTTTTTTGACACTTGCTTCAGTAGAGAAGTATTTTGCATGATGTTCTTTACATTGTCTTATGCTAACGATATTCTTGCAATTCCCTTTATAATATAAAATATTTAATTATCAATCATGGCAATGCCTATATGCATAGGATATTTCATGCCTCAGTTTATTAACCCTGTTGTCAAACAGCTAACAAAAAAAACATGACTGGTTTCTCTTAGTTACTGTTGCTTTGGAAACTAGTTACATGTCTTGATTTTTCTGTTCTTTCAAAGAAGAGAGTTAAAAGAATCTTTTTTTTTTTCTTTTTTTTTTTTTTTTCTCTATTACAATTAATATCCTATGTCTGAGAGCTCTATTTCAAATTGGTGGGCTACAGTTTCTGAACTTTCTGAGTCAGCCTTCTGAAAGCTAATTAACTCGTAATTCATTTAAGAGCAGGAATTTCTCAGCAGAAACTTATAATCACAGAGGAAGGCTGGTGTAACAACTAATGAAATCTTATTCCCAGCTCTTTACCAGCCTTCCTCAGTGACCTCAGCAAATCTCAGTGTAAATACTGTTAATCTCTTTTCCTGTGTCTGGTTTATCAAGAGGGGAAGTATTTCAAGCAAGGACTATCTTTCTACACAGTAATGACTTCAAATTCTGCTTTCCTGACAATATTCTTCAAAGATGCTTCTTGCCTTTGAGTAACTCCCCAGAGTTTTTGTTAACATAACCAGGGTGGAAGGGTCCACTTTTAGGTAAGATTCTGTAGGTAAGGAAGTAGAAATCACAGAAAACTCATCCTCTCTCAGAATCCCTGAGAATACACTCCCCACTATAAAATCCTAATGCACTATGTGATCACTTAATTCATAAATTTTAAATGCTATTTTCTTTGTTCATTTGCTTTAAGATGTATCTGCCTAAGTCATTAGAGTGAGAAAGAATTTATATGGATATTGGTTAGGTCCATGTAATTTGTAGATGTAGTGGCTGTGAAACAGAAAATGTAGAGGAGGTACACATCCATCCCATGACTTACCCTTTAAATACATTGTTAGAAACACATCTCTTCTAGCTTCTAGTACTTACCTCATTAACTTTAAAAAACTGTTTTGTGCTTTGTCTTCTGTGGTGTGCTCAGAAATATTGAGTTATTTTTACATTGGAATGCAGCAGGGAGTCTGATTTCGGTACTAACTGTTCACCATGATGCAAAATTTCTGGCATTAACCTGAAGAACTTTGTTTTATTGAAATTTTTGTCAGAGATTGAAATGATTTTGAAAGTTACCAAACTGAAAACTCTGGAGGCTGTTATCCTGTGTTTATCTCTTGGATAGGTGTAACACTGTCAGTGACTGCTCACATTGCCCTGTATTGTTCCTTACAGAATCACAGAATCACAGAATTTCTAGGTTGGAAGAGACCTCAAGATCATCAAGTCCAACCTCTGACCTAACACTAACAAGTCCTCCACTAAACCATGTCACTAAGTTCAACATCTAAACGTCTTCTAAAGACCTCCAGGGATGGTGACTCCATGACTTCCCTGGGCAGCCCGTTCCAATGCCTCACAACCCTCTCAGTAAAGTTCTTCCTAACATCTAACCTAAAACTCCCCTGGTGCAACTTAAGCCCATTCCCCCTCGTCCTGTCACCAGGCATGTGGGAGAACAGACCAACCCCCACCTCGCTACAGCCTCCTTTAAGGTACCTGTAGAGAGCAATAAGGTCGCCCCTGAGCCTCCTCTTCTCCAGGCTGAACAAGCCCAGCTCCCTCAGCTGCTCCTCGTAGGACTTGTTCTCCAGACCCCTCACCAGCTTTGTTGCCCTTCTCTGGACTCACTCGAGGACCTCCATGTCCTTCTTGTAGTGAGGGGCCCAAAACTGAACATCGTACTCGAAGTGTGGCCTCACCAGAGCCAAGTACAGGGGGACGATCACTTCCCTAGACCTGCTGGCCACACTGCTTCTTATACAAGCCAGGATGCTGTTGGCCTTCTTGGCCACCTGAGCACACTGCTGGCTCATATTCAGCCGACTATCAACCAATACTCCCAGGTCCTTCACCTGTAACGCTGTCAGTGACTGCTCACATTGCCCTGTATTGTTCCTTAGCCATCCAGCCAGCCAGATATAGAAAGACCAGCCTTAAAAAAGGTGAGAGCCAGCCTTCATGTCTTTATATGGAAAATCAGTAATAATTCTGCAGTTCTTCTTAATGCGAAAACTCACTATTGGAATGGTACTCACATCACTACATTAATTTTATTCTCAGTCTTCAGTGGTACCCGTTGAGCTGGTAACAAAGTGCATTCAAATGTCAGATTTTCTCCCCTCTTTGTATGTAGTCAGTAGACAGAGGTCAGTTCTGCCAAACCAGAATTCAGAACAGGAGCTTGCATTTAACTGAAGTTATATGCTCCAAATCCATAATGTCACTCTGCACTGTCCATTAAAGTGCCAAAGGTACTGAGTATCCTTACAACAGACTCAGCTTATCCTCCCTGTAAGTGCATCACTAACATTCTCCTGAACCTACAAGGCTCTAGTTCTCTTTCCAGGAAACTTCTCTGTAACAGAAAAGTTGTATGGATAATGCTGGTCTTCAGAATACTTTCCCTGTTCCAGCTCCCCAGACATCTCAGTGGTACTTTTTGAATATTCTGGAGCAAAATATTTTCATTTCTCTGAGTATAGTCCAGGACACTGACACTAATTAATAGTAATTACATCCTTATAAGATTGGTTTGTTTTAATTTTATGGAGCTATACTGAATCTATTGTCTAAGATTAAATTCAAAGCAAACAAAAATACTCATTTATAAAATGTCTGGTAAACACTATAATAAATATTTAATATTTAATATTAATATATAATATATTTAATATATAATTTATATTGAATATATTCAATACAGTTAATATATCATGAGGCTGTTCCTCATAGGTTGCTTTCCCAAGTATGGAAATGTTACAGCCATTTCCTTTCTCAGATGTAAACATGGTTTGTTTCCCATAGCTTGTCTAAATTACTAGCAATTTTTTTCTGTAGTGAGAGATAAAATGATCTTTCTGCCCTGGTAATTTTTAGAATTCATCCTGAGGCCTTTTCAGATGGGGCATTTTACATTTACCACAAATATGGGATTAGATCTGCATTTCACTAGTTCTCTCTTGGGACTAGCGGACTTGGTAGTCAATAGGTTTGGAATGACTAATTCCCAAACCTTGTCCTTAAAGGGTACGGTGATACTACTACATTTGCATACACATGCTTACTCCCTCCCCAGAAGATAGCTCATTCTCTGCCTGCCACAGTTCTCTGATAATTAGCATCAACGTTTTTAAGGAGCTCTTTCAATTTACTACAGGATATATGCTAACAAGATTAGGAATCAAGTTTTCAGTAGTCTGCCTATTAGATTGCAGCATGTGACATATAAGCATCAGACAATGAAGACAACAGTTTTAACTTTTAATAACTGTAATTATATATTTTTCCTGTCTCAAATAATAATTCCCTACTTAATTTCTCATAAGGAACTATATACCCACATATTTCACAGAAAGTATTTTATCTTAGTATCTGAACTACAAACTCCTCAGGTCTCCAGAGGAACACACATTAAGGGATGGAACTAGGTGTTCTTGTGAAAACTAAGATCTGCAGTATTTTGAAGAATGCCTTTCCCTAAAATACACCTCTCAGTCTATTGTGAATCTGATATCTCAGTCTATCCATTCCCTACTCACTGCAAAGGAACATTCCAAATGCATTAGGGACTTTTTCAATAGCACAACAGAGTAGAGTGTATAAAGTTATTCTTCTATAAGCATCAGCTACAGAAACTTTGAAATTAAGAAAAAAAAGTAACCTTTATCTTAGTATTCCCAGCAAACATAATGAACAGCATCCTGGGGACAAGAATATGTTGACCTCATAAGGGTCCCTCTCACTTCAGATAGCTTGGCAGAAGAGTCAAGTATTTTTTGCATGTAAATTATCCCGTTTTGTTCCTCTTCCAAGACCAGCACTTACTGTTCTGGGCTTAAATTATGAGTTTCTCAGAAGAAAGCTAGTTATTGTTTGGAAAATATTTAACACATTATGCTTGTTGCTACAAATAAAAAACATGTCTGGATATGCCTAATCAGGTGAAACAGTCATAAACAAAATGTTTCTGCATGCTTACATTGAGGGAGATGTATCATATCTTTAATGCCAGTCAAAAGAAAAACAAAACAAAACAAAACAAAACAAAAAACAAACAAACAAAAAAAAAACATTGCTCCAGAAGAATTTTCATCAAATGACAACAAATGAAATATACATCTCAGATTGTCTCTCTCAGCCTGTGTTTGACCAGAAGTCACCGGCTAGCAAAGGATAACGAGTGGCAGAACCTTAAGAGACAAGCTCAAAAAGAAACAGAGCAGCTTTCATTTATAGGATGTTATGAAGCCTGTAAAATAAACAATCAGAGCCTTTTTTTTCTTGATATGCATAAAAAGATCTTTGAGAAGTGTCTTCTCTAGTTACATTTTGCCTGTTAATGATGCACCAGTACCATTTAATTGCACCAGCTGCCTAAAAACATTCTTTCTCCCCAGCACAACATAAATATCTCTGTACTCTTCCTAAAATAAAAGATGTAAGAGTTAAAGTTTTGGAAAATTTTATATTTTTACATATGTTGTGATAATTATAACCAGAGACAAAACAAAACCAGTGTTATTTGTGTGAAGAGCTGTTTATCCATGTCAAGATCCTGATCCAGAAGCTGTGTACTTACTTAATGCCTAAAATCAGCTGCCATCTCTCAAGATCACTGTCAGCGACATAGACTAGGCATCATATATTGTTTGCTTGGATAGCTTTCTGAAACGGCATCATACTTTTTGAATTTTAAAGATATAAACAAACTGAAAAAAAAATATTACTAATAATTAATAATTCATTTTATCTGATGAGGTTTGTTTGTTTGTTTGTTTGTTTTGGTTTCCAAGGGATAGATGGTGAGCTTCAACTGCCAGTGAATGAAAACCAAGATGACACAAAGGACTGAGATCAAATGCTTAGAAACCTCCAGACCTTCTTATGATAGGACTTTTTACTGAGAACAATGTTATTTCCTGACATGTAATGGTTTGCTTTTATAACTGTGGCTCCTAATTCCAGCTTTACCTCCTGGAACATATTTCGTGTCTAGTAGGTTGCAGCAGTATGGCTTCAACAGTGCTGTTTTAACCTAAAATCTATCTTAACAGAGTTTTGTTTATGGTGATATATTACCTCAGGCTTAATTGTATCATATTCAGTTTGGGATTCTGAAACATGATGCACGTCACCTATGTACAGTTAATCTAAGTCAGTTTGATAGTTCATCAGCAATTAGAAAACAGAAGGCTATAGGCCTACATGTATATTAAACAAGTGAGTGATGCAAGTATGAAGCAATGTCACCATAGCAACTCAGCTTGCACATAGGATGCTGTATTTAACCTTGGGGAGCTCTTAAAACTCTTCATTCCTGAAATAGCTAAGCACTATGCTGTAATGGAGATGTATCTTTGGTTCTATAACTGTAGATTTGTCTTAGAAATGTGCAAATT